>NW_027472639.1:0-682299 GCF_030347505.1 Rhynchophorus ferrugineus | reverse complement strand
ACCGGCAATGTAATTAGCATGCCGAATATTACTTGGAATGTGAATTGGAACGAAATCGCCAATAGATAAGACCATTTTACAATTTGGGCCCAAGTTAGAAGCAGAGCCTAAGGTGTAAATTATCGATAGTCCATATCTCGGAAACTATAAGAGATAATGCAATTTGGCAACCGGCAATGTAATTAGCATGCCGAATATTACTTGGAATGTGAATTGGAACGAAATCGCCAATAGATAAGACCATTTTACAATTTGGGCCCAAGTTAGAAGCAGAGCCTAAGGTGTAAATTATCGATAGTCTATATCTCGGAAACTATAAGAGATAATGCAATTTGGCAACCGGCAATGTAATTAGCATGCCGAATATTACTTGGAATGTGAATTGCAACGAAATCGCCAATAGATAAGACCATTTTACAATTTGGGCCCAAGTTAGAAGCAGAGCCTAAGGTGTAAATTATCGATAGTCCATATCTCGGAAACTATAAGAGATAATGCAATTTGGCAACCGGCAATGTAATTAGCATGCCGAATATTACTTGGAATGTGAATTGGAACGAAATCGCCAATAGATAAGACCATTTTACAATTTGGGCCCAAGTTAGAAGCAGAGCCTAAGGTGTAAATTATTGCTAGTCCATATCTCGGAAACTATAAGAGATAATGCAATTTCGCAACCGGCAATGTAATTAGCATGCCGAATATCACTTGGAATGTGAATTGGGACGAAATCGCCAATAGATAAGACCATTTTACAATTTGGGCCCAAGTTAGAAGCAGAGCCTAAGGTGTAAATTATCGATAGTCCATATCTCGGAAACTATAAGAGATAATGCAATTTGGCAACCGGCAATGTAATTAGCATGCCGAATATTACTTGGAATGTGAATTGGAACGAAATCGCCAATAGATAAGACCATTTTACAATTTGGGCCCAAGTTAGAAGCAGAGCCTAAGGTGTAAATTATCGATAGTCCATATCTCGGAAACTATAAGAGATAATGCAATTTGGCAACCGGCAATGTAATTAGCATGCCGAATATTACTTGGAATGTGAATTGGAACGAAATCGCCAATAGATAAGACCATTTTACAATTTGGGCCCAAGTTAGAAGCAGAGCCTAAGGTGTAAATTATCGATAGTCCATATCTCGGAAACTATAAGAGATAATGCAATTTGGCAACCGGCAATGTAATTAGCATGCCGAATATTACTTGGAATGTGAATTGGAACGAAATCGCCAATAGATAAGACCATTTTACAATTTGGGCCCAAGTTAGAAGCAGAGCTTAAGGTGTAAATTATCGATAGTCCATATCTCGGAAACTATAAGTGATAATGCAATTTGGCAACCGGCAATGTAATTAGCATGCCGAATATTACTTGGAATGTGAATTGGAACGAAATCGCCAATAGATAAGACCATTTTACAATTTGGGCCCAAGTTAGAAGCAGAGCCTATGGTGTAAATTATCGATAGTCCATATCTTGGAAACTATAAGAGATAATGCAATTTGGCAACCGGCAGTGTAATTAGCATGCCGAATATTACTTGGAATGTGAATTGGAACGAAACCGCCAATAGATAAGACCATTTTACAATTTGGGCCCAAGTTAGAAGCAGAGCCTAAGGTGTAAATTATCGATAGTCCATATCTCGGAAACTATAAGAGATAATGCAATTTGGCAACCGGCAATGTAATTAGCATGCCGAATATTACTTGGAATGTGAATTGGAACGAAATCGCCAATAGATAAGACCATTTTACAATTTGGGCCCAAGTTAGAAGCAGAGCCTAAGGTGTAAATTATCGATAGTCCATATCTCGGAAACTATAAGAGATAATGCAATTTGGCAACCGGCAATGATATTAGCATGCCGAATATTACTTGGAATGTGAATTGGAACGAAATCGCCAATAGATAAGACCATTTTACAATTTGGGCCCAAGTTAGAAGCAGAGCCTAAGGTGTAAATTATCGATAGTCCATATCTCGGAAACTATAAGAGATAATGCAATTTGGCAACCGGCAATGTAATTAACATGCCGAATATTACTTGGAATGTGAATTGGAACGAAATCGCCAATAGATAAGACCATTTTACAATTTGGGAGCAAGTTAGAAGCAGAGCCTAAGGTGTAAATTATCGATAGTCCATATCTCGGAAACTATAAGAGATAATGCAATTTGGCAACCGGCAATGTAATTAGCATGCCGAATATTACTTGGAATGTGAATTGGAACGAAATCGCCAATAGATAAGACCATTTTACAATTTGGGCCCAAATTAGAAGCAGAGCCTATGGTGTAAATTACCGATAGTCCATATCTCGGAAACTATAAGAGATAATGCAATTTGGCAACCGGCAATGTAATTAGCATGCCGAATATTACTTGGAATGTGAATTGGAACGAAATCGCCAATAGATAAGACCATTTTACAATTTGGGCCCAAGTTAGAAGCAGAGCCTAAGGTGTAAATTATCGATAGTCCATATCTCGGAAACTATAAGAGATAATGCAATTTGGCAACCGGCAATGTAATTAGCATGCCGAATATTACTTGGAATGTGAATTGGAACGAAATCGCCAATAGATAAGACCATTTTACAATTTGGGCCCAAGTTAGAAGCAGAGCCTAAGGTGTAAATTATCGATAGTCCATATCTCAGAAACTATAAGAGATAATGCAATTTGGCAACCGGCAATGTAATTAGCATGCCGAATATTACTTGGAATGTGAATTGGAACGAAATCGCCAATAGATAAGACCATTTTACAATTTGGGCCCAAGTTAGAAGCAGAGCCTAAGGTGTAAATTATCGATAGTCCATATCTCGGAAACTATAAGAGATAATGCAATTTGGCAACCGGCAATGTAATTAGCATGCCGAATATTACTTGGAATGTGAATTGGAACGAAATCGCCAATAGATAAGACCATTTTACAATTTGGGCCCAAGTTAGAAGCAGAGCCTAAGGTGTAAATTATTGATAGTCCATATCTCGGAAACTATAAGAGATAATGCAATTTCGCAACCGGCAATGTAATTAGCATGCCGAATATCACTTGGAATGTGAATTGGGACGAAATCGCCAATAGATAAGACCATTTTACAATTTGGGCCCAAGTTAGAAGCAGAGCCTAAGGTGTAAATTATCGATAGTCCATATCTCGGAAACTATAAGAGATAATGCAATTTGGCAACCGGCAATGTAATTAGCATGCCGAATATTACTTGGAATGTGAATTGGAACGAAATCGCCAATAGATAAGACCATTTTACAATTTGGGAGCAAGTTAGAAGCAGAGCCTAAGGTGTAAATAATCGATAGTCCATATCTCGGAAACTATAAGAGATAATGCAATTTGGCAACCGGCAATGTAATTCGCATGCCGAATATTACTTGGAATGTGAATTGGGACGAAATCGCCAATAGATAAGACCATTTTACAATTTGGGCCCAAGTTAGAAGCAGAGCCTAAGGTGTAAATTATTGATAGTCCATATCTCGGAAACTATAAGAGATAATGCAATTTCGCAACCGGCAATGTAATTAGCATGCCGAATATTACTTGGAGTGTGAATTGGAACGAAATCGCCAATAGGTAAGACCATTTTACAATTTGGGCCCAAGTTAGAAGCAGAGCCTAAGGTGTAAATTATCGATAGTCCATATCTCGGAAACTATAAGAGATAATGCAATTTGGCAACCGGCAATGTAATTAGCATGCCGAATATTACTTGGAATGTGAATTGCAACGAAATCGCCAATAGATAAGACAATTTTACAATTTGGGCCCAAGTTAGAAGCAGAGCCTAAGGTGTAAATTATCGATAGTCCATATCTCGGAAACTATAAGAGATAATGCAATTTGGCAACCGGCAATGTAATTAGCATGCCGAATATTATTTGGAATGTGAATTGGAACGAAATCGCCAATAGATAAGACCATTTTACAATTTGGGAGCAAGTTAGAAGCAGAGCCTAAGGTGTAAGTTATCGATAGTCCATATCTCGGAAACTATAAAAGATAATGCAATTTGGCAACCGGCAATGTAATTAGCATGCCGAATATTACTTGGAATGTGAATTGGAACGAAATCGCCAATAGATAAGACCATTTTACAATTTGGGCCCAAGTTAGAAGCAGAGCCTATGGTGTAAATTATCGATAGTCCATATCTCGGAAACTATAAGAGATAATGCAATTTGGCAACCGGCAATGTAATTAGCATGCCGAATATTACTTGGAATGTGAATTGGAACGAAATCGCCAATAGATAAGACCATTTTACAATTTGGGCCCAAGTTAGAAGCAGAGCCTAAGGAGTAAATTATCGATAGTCCATATCTCGGAAACTATAAGAGATAATGCAATTTGGCAACCGGCAATGTAATTAGCATGCCGAATATTACTTGGAATGTGAATTGGAACGAAATCGCCAATAGATAAGACCATTTTACAATTTGGGCCCAAATTAGAAGCAGAGCCTAAGGTGTAAATTATCGATAGTCCATATCTCGGAAACTATAAGAGATAATGCAATTTGGCAACCGGCAATGTAATTAGCATGCCGAATATTACTTGGAATGTGAATTGGAACGAAATCGCCAATAGATAAGACCATTTTACAATTTGGGCCCAAGTTAGTAGCAGAGCCTAAGGTGTAAATTATTGATAGTCCATATCTCGGAAACTATAAGAGATAATGCAATTTCGCAACCGGGAATGTAATTAGCATGCCGAATATCACTTGGAATGTGAATTGGGACGAAATCGCCAATAGATAAGACCATTTTACAATTTGGGCCCAAGTTAGAAGCAGAGCCTAAGGTGTAAATTATCGATAGTCCATATCTCGGAAACTATAAGAGATAATGCAATTTGGCAACCGGCAATGTAATTAGCATGCCGAATATTACTTGGAATGTGAACTGGAGCGAAATCGCCAATAGATAAGACCATTTTACAATTTGGGCCCAAGTTAGAAGCAGAGCCTAAGGTGTAAATTATCGATAGTCCATATCTCGGAAACTATAAGAGATAATGCAATTTGGCAACCGGCAATGTAATTAGCATGCCGAATATTACTTGGAATGTGAATTGGAACGAAATCGCCAATAGATAAGACCATTTTACAATTTGGGCCCAAGTTAGAAGCAGAGCCTAAGGTGTAAATTATCGATAGTCCATATCTCGGAAACTATAAGAGATAATGCAATTTGGCAACCGGCAATGTAATTAGCATGCCGAATATTACTTGGAATGTGAATTGGAACGAAATCGCCAATAGGTAAGACCATTTTACAATTTGGGCCCAAGTTAGAAGCAGAGCCTAAGGTGTAAATTATCGATAGTCCATATCTCGGAAACTATAAGAGATAATTCAATTTGGCAACCGGCAATGTAATTAGCATGCCGAATATTACTTGGAATGTGAATTGGAACGAAATCGCCAATAGATAAGACCATTTTACAGTTTGGGCCCAAGTTAGAAGCAGAGCCTAAGGTGTAAATTATCGATAGTCCATATCTCGGAAACTATAAGAGATAATGCAATTTGGCAACCAACAATTATTTAATTAGCATGCCGAATATTACTTGGAATGTGAATTGGAACGAAATCGCCAATAGATAAGACCATTTTACAATTTGGGAGCAAGTTAGAAGCAGAGCCTAAGGTGTAAATTATCGATAGTCCGTATCTCGGAAACTATAAGAGATAATGCAATTTGGTAACCGGCAATGTAATTAGCATGCCGAATATTACTTGGAATGTGAATTGGAACGAAATCGCCAATAGATAAGACCATTTTACAATTTGGGCCCAAGTTAGAAGTAGAGCCTAAAGTGTAAATTATCGATAGTCCATATCTCGGAAACTATAAGAGATAATGCAATTTGGCAACCGGCAATGTAATTAGCATGCCGAATATTACTTGGAATGTGAATTGGAACGAAATCGCCAATAGATAAGACCATTTTACAATTTGGGCCCAAGTTAGAAGCAGAGCCTAAGGTGTAAATTATCGATAGTCCATATCTCGGAAACTATAAGAGATAATGCAATTTGGCAACCGGCAATGTAATTAGCATGCCGAATATTACTTGGAATGTGAATTGGAACGAAATCGCCAATAGATAAGACCATTTTACAATTTGGGCCCAAGTTAGAAGCAGAGCCTAAGGTGTAAATTATTGATAGTCCATATCTCGGAAACTATAAGAGATAATGCAATTTCGCAACCGGCAATGTAATTAGCATGCCGTATATCACTTGGAATGTGAATTGGGACGAAATCGCCAATAGATAAGACCATTTTACAATTTGGGCCCAAGTTAGAAGCAGAGCCTAAGGTGTAAATTATCGATAGTCCATATCTCGGAAACTATAAGAGATAATGCAATTTGGCAACCGGCAATGTAATTAGCATGCCGAATATTACTTGGAATGTGAGTTGAAACGAAATCGCCAATAGATAAGACCATTTTACAATTTGGGCCCAAGTTAGAAGCAGAGCCTAAGGTGTAAATTATCGATAGTCCATATCTCGGAAACTATAAGAGATAATGCAATTTGGCAACCGGCAATGTAATTAGCATGCCGAATATTACTTGGAATGTGAATTGGAACGAAATCGCCAATAGATAAGACCATTTTACAATTTGGGCCCAAGTTAGAAGCAGAGCCTAAGGTGTAAATTATCGATAGTCCATATCTCGGAAACTATAAGAGATAATGCAATTTCGCAACCGGCAATGTAATTAGCATGCCGAATATTACTTGGAGTGTGAATTGGAACGAAATCGCCAATAGATAAGACCATTTTACAATTTGGGCCCAAGTTAGAAGCAGAGCCTAAGGTGTAAATTATCGATAGTCCATATCTCGGAAACTATAAGAGATAATGCAATTTGGCAACCGGCAATGTAATTAGCATGCCGAATATTACTTGGAATGTGAATTGGAACGAAATCGCCAATAGATAAGACCATTTTACAATTTGGGCCCAAGTTAGAAGCAGAGCCTAAGGTGTAAATTATCGATAGTCCATATCTCGGAAACTATAAGAGATAATGCAATTTGGCAACCGGCAATGTAATTAGCATGCCGAATATTACTTGGAATGTGAATTGGAACGAAATCGCCAATAGATAAGACCATTTTACAATTTGGGCCCAAGTTAGAAGCAGAGCCTAAGGTGTAAATTATCGATAGTCCATATCTCGGAAACTATAAGAGATAATGCAATTTCGCAACCGGCAATGTAATTAGCATGCCGAATATTACTTGGAGTGTGAATTGGAACGAAATCGCCAATAGATAAGACCATTTTACAATTTGGGCCCAAGTTAGAAGCAGAGCCTAAGGTGTAAATTATCGATAGTCCATATCTCGGAAACTATAAGAGATAATGCAATTTGGCAACCGGCAATGTAATTAGCATGCCGAATATTACTTGGAATGTGAATTGGAACGAAATCGCCAATAGATAAGACCATTTTACAATTTGGGCCCAAGTTAGTAGCAGAGCCTAAGGTGTAAATTATTGATAGTCCATATCTCGGAAACTATAAGAGATAATGCAATTTCGCAACCGGGAATGTAATTAGCATGCCGAATATCACTTGGAATGTGAATTGGGACGAAATCGCCAATAGATAAGACCATTTTACAATTTGGGCCCAAGTTAGAAGCAGAGCCTAAGGTGTAAATTATCGATAGTCCATATCTCGGAAACTATAAGAGATAATGCAATTTGGCAACCGGCAATGTAATTAGCATGCCGAATATTACTTGGAATGTGAATTGGAACGAAATCGCCAATAGATAAGACCATTTTACAATTTGGGCCCAAGTTAGAAGCAGAGCCTAAGGTGTAAATTATCGATAGTCCATATCTCGGAAACTATAAGAGATAATGCAATTTCGCAACCGGCAATGTAATTAGCATGCCGAATATTACTTGGAGTGTGAATTGGAACGAAATCGCCAATAGATAAGACCATTTTACAATTTGGGCCCAAGTTAGAAGCAGAGCCTAAGGTGTAAATTATCGATAGTCCATATCTCGGAAACTATAAGAGATAATGCAATTTGGCAACCGGCAATGTAATTAGCATGCCGAATATTACTTGGAATGTGAATTGGAACGAAATCGCCAATAGATAAGACCATTTTACAATTTGGGCCCAAGTTAGAAGCAGAGCCTAAGGTGTAAATTATCGATAGTCCATATCTCGGAAACTATAAGAGATAATGCAATTTGGCAACCGGCAATGTAATTAGCATGCCGAATATTACTTGGAATGTGAATTGGAACGAAATCGCCAATAGATAAGACCATTTTACAATTTGGGCCCAAGTTAGAAGCAGAGCCTAAGGTGTAAATTATCGATAGTCCATATCTCGGAAACTATAAGAGATAATGCAATTTGGCAACCGGCAATGTAATTAGCATGCCGAATATTACTTGGAATGTGAATTGGAACGAAATCGCCAATAGATAAGACCATTTTACAATTTGGGCCCAAGTTAGTAGCAGAGCCTAAGGTGTAAATTATTGATAGTCCATATCTCGGAAACTATAAGAGATAATGCAATTTCGCAACCGGGAATGTAATTAGCATGCCGAATATCACTTGGAATGTGAATTGGGACGAAATCGCCAATAGATAAGACCATTTTACAATTTGGGCCCAAGTTAGAAGCAGAGCCTAAGGTGTAAATTATCGATAGTCCATATCTCGGAAACTATAAGAGATAATGCAATTTGGCAACCGGCAATGTAATTAGCATGCCGAATATTACTTGGAATGTGAACTGGAGCGAAATCGCCAATAGATAAGACCATTTTACAATTTGGGCCCAAGTTAGAAGCAGAGCCTAAGGTGTAAATTATCGATAGTCCATATCTCGGAAACTATAAGAGATAATGCAATTTGGCAACCGGCAATGTAATTAGCATGCCGAATATTACTTGGAATGTGAATTGGAACGAAATCGCCAATAGATAAGACCATTTTACAATTTGGGCCCAAGTTAGAAGCAGAGCCTAAGGTGTAAATTATCGATAGTCCATATCTCGGAAACTATAAGAGATAATGCAATTTGGCAACCGGCAATGTAATTAGCATGCCGAATATTACTTGGAATGTGAATTGGAACGAAATCGCCAATAGGTAAGACCATTTTACAATTTGGGCCCAAGTTAGAAGCAGAGCCTAAGGTGTAAATTATCGATAGTCCATATCTCGGAAACTATAAGAGATAATTCAATTTGGCAACCGGCAATGTAATTAGCATGCCGAATATTACTTGGAATGTGAATTGGAACGAAATCGCCAATAGATAAGACCATTTTACAGTTTGGGCCCAAGTTAGAAGCAGAGCCTAAGGTGTAAATTATCGATAGTCCATATCTCGGAAACTATAAGAGATAATGCAATTTGGCAACCAACAATTATTTAATTAGCATGCCGAATATTACTTGGAATGTGAATTGGAACGAAATCGCCAATAGATAAGACCATTTTACAATTTGGGAGCAAGTTAGAAGCAGAGCCTAAGGTGTAAATTATCGATAGTCCGTATCTCGGAAACTATAAGAGATAATGCAATTTGGTAACCGGCAATGTAATTAGCATGCCGAATATTACTTGGAATGTGAATTGGAACGAAATCGCCAATAGATAAGACCATTTTACAATTTGGGCCCAAGTTAGAAGCAGAGCCTAAAGTGTAAATTATCGATAGTCCATATCTCGGAAACTATAAGAGATAATGCAATTTGGCAACCGGCAATGTAATTAGCATGCCGAATATTACTTGGAATGTGAATTGGAACGAAATCGCCAATAGATAAGACCATTTTACAATTTGGGCCCAAGTTAGAAGCAGAGCCTAAGGTGTAAATTATCGATAGTCCATATCTCGGAAACTATAAGAGATAATGCAATTTGGCAACCGGCAATGTAATTAGCATGCCGAATATTACTTGGAATGTGAATTGGAACGAAATCGCCAATAGATAAGACCATTTTACAATTTGGGCCCAAGTTAGAAGCAGAGCCTAAGGTGTAAATTATTGATAGTCCATATCTCGGAAACTATAAGAGATAATGCAATTTCGCAACCGGCAATGTAATTAGCATGCCGAATATCACTTGGAATGTGAATTGGGACGAAATCGCCAATAGATAAGACCATTTTACAATTTGGGCCCAAGTTAGAAGCAGAGCCTAAGGTGTAAATTATCGATAGTCCATATCTCGGAAACTATAAGAGATAATGCAATTTGGCAACCGGCAATGTAATTAGCATGCCGAATATTACTTGGAATGTGAATTGAAACGAAATCGCCAATAGATAAGACCATTTTACAATTTGGGCCCAAGTTAGAAGCAGAGCCTAAGGTGTAAATTATCGATAGTCCATATCTCGGAAACTATAAGAGATAATGCAATTTGGCAACCGGCAATGTAATTAGCATGCCGAATATTACTTGGAATGTGAATTGGAACGAAATCGCCAATAGATAAGACCATTTTACAATTTGGGCCCAAGTTAGAAGCAGAGCCTAAGGTGTAAATTATCGATAGTCCATATCTCGGAAACTATAAGAGATAATGCAATTTCGCAACCGGCAATGTAATTAGCATGCCGAATATTACTTGGAGTGTGAATTGGAACGAAATCGCCAATAGATAAGACCATTTTACAATTTGGGCCCAAGTTAGAAGCAGAGCCTAAGGTGTAAATTATCGATAGTCCATATCTCGGAAACTATAAGAGATAATGCAATTTGGCAACCGGCAATGTAATTAGCATGCCGAATATTACTTGGAATGTGAATTGGAACGAAATCGCCAATAGATAAGACCATTTTACAATTTGGGCCCAAGTTAGAAGCAGAGCCTAAGGTGTAAATTATCGATAGTCCATATCTCGGAAACTATAAGAGATAATGCAATTTGGCAACCGGCAATGTAATTAGCATGCCGAATATTACTTGGAATGTGAATTGGAACGAAATCGCCAATAGATAAGACCATTTTACAATTTGGGCCCAAGTTAGAAGCAGAGCCTAAGGTGTAAATTATCGATAGTCCATATCTCGGAAACTATAAGAGATAATGCAATTTGGCAACCGGCAATGTAATTAGCATGCCGAATATTACTTGGAATGTGAATTGCAACGAAATCGCCAATAGATAAGACCATTTTACAATTTGGGCCCAAGTTAGAAGCAGAGCCTAAGGTGTAAATTATCGATAGTCCATATCTCGGAAACTATAAGAGATAATGCAATTTGGCAACCGGCAATGTAATTAGCATGCCGAATATTACTTGGAATGTGAATTGGAACGAAATCGCCAATAGATAAGACCATTTTACAATTTGGGCCCAAGTTAGAAGCAGGCCTAAGGTGTAAATTATTGATAGTCCATATCTCGGAAACTATAAGAGATAATGCAATTTCGCAACCGGCAATGTAATTAGCATGCCGAATATCACTTGGAATGTGAATTGGGACGAAATCGCCAATAGATAAGACCATTTTACAATTTGGGCCCAAGTTAGAAGCAGAGCCTAAGGTGTAAATTATCGATAGTCCATATCTCGGAAACTATAAGAGATAATGCAATTTGGCAACCGGCAATGTAATTAGCATGCCGAATATTACTTGGAATGTGAATTGGAACGAAATCGCCAATAGATAAGACCATTTTACAATTTGGGCCCAAGTTAGAAGCAGAGCCTAAGGTGTAAATTATCGATAGTCCATATCTCGGAAACTATAAGAGATAATGCAATTTGGCAACCGGCAATGTAATTAGCATGCCGAATATTACTTGGAATGTGAATTGGAACGAAATCGCCAATAGATAAGACCATTTTACAATTTGGGCCCAAGTTAGAAGCAGAGCCTAAGGTGTAAATTATCGATAGTCCATATCTCGGAAACTATAAGAGATAATGCAATTTGGCAACCGGCAATGTAATTAGCATGCCGAATATTACTTGGAATGTGAATTGGAACGAAATCGCCAATAGATAAGACCATTTTACAATTTGGGCCCAAGTTAGAAGCAGAGCTTAAGGTGTAAATTATCGATAGTCCATATCTCGGAAACTATAAGTGATAATGCAATTTGGCAACCGGCAATGTAATTAGCATGCCGAATATTACTTGGAATGTGAATTGGAACGAAATCGCCAATAGATAAGACCATTTTACAATTTGGGCCCAAGTTAGAAGCAGAGCCTATGGTGTAAATTATTGATAGTCCATATCTTGGAAACTATAAGAGATAATGCAATTTGGCAACCGGCAGTGTAATTAGCATACCGAATATTACTTGGAATGTGAATTGGAACGAAACCGCCAATAGATAAGACCATTTTACAATTTGGGCCCAAGTTAGAAGCAGAGCCTAAGGTGTAAATTATCGATAGTCCATATCTCGGAAACTATAAGAGATAATGCAATTTGGCAACCGGCAATGTAATTAGCATGCCGAATATTACTTGGAATGTGAATTGGAACGAAATCGCCAATAGATAAGACCATTTTACAATTTGGGCCCAAGTTAGAAGCAGAGCCTAAGGTGTAAATTATCGATAGTCCATATCTCGGAAACTATAAGAGATAATGCAATTTGGCAACCGGCAATGATATTAGCATGCCGAATATTACTTGGAATGTGAATTGGAACGAAATCGCCAATAGATAAGACCATTTTACAATTTGGGCCCAAGTTAGAAGCAGAGCCTAAGGTGTAAATTATCGATAGTCCATATCTCGGAAACTATAAGAGATAATGCAATTTGGCAACCGGCAATGTAATTAACATGCCGAATATTACTTGGAATGTGAATTGGAACGAAATCGCCAATAGATAAGACCATTTTACAATTTGGGAGCAAGTTAGAAGCAGAGCCTAAGGTGTAAATTATCGATAGTCCATATCTCGGAAACTATAAGAGATAATGCAATTTGGCAACCGGCAATGTAATTAGCATGCCGAATATTACTTGGAATGTGAATTGGAACGAAATCGCCAATAGATAAGACCATTTTACAATTTGGGCCCAAATTAGAAGCAGAGCCTATGGTGTAAATTATCGATAGTCCATATCTCGGAAACTATAAGAGATAATGCAATTTGGCAACCGGCAATGTAATTAGCATGCCGAATATTATTTGGAATGTGAATTGGAACGAAATCGCCAATAGATAAGACCATTTTACAATTTGGGCCCAAGTTAGAAGCAGAGCCTAAGGTGTAAATTATCGATAGTCCATATCTCGGAAACTATAAGAGATAATGCAATTTGGCAACCGGCAATGTAATTAGCATGCCGAATATTACTTGGAATGTGAATTGGAACGAAATCGCCAATAGATAAGACCATTTTACAATTTGGGCCCAAGTTAGAAGCAGAGCCTAAGGTGTAAATTATCGATAGTCCATATCTCGGAAACTATAAGAGATAATGCAATTTGGCAACCGGCAATGTAATTAGCATGCCGAATATTACTTGGAATGTGAATTGGAACGAATTCGCCAATAGATAAGACCATTTTACAATTTGGGCCCAAGTTAGAAGCAGAGCCTAAGGTGTAAATTATCGATAGTCCATATCTCGGAAACTATAAGAGATAATGCAATTTGGCAACCGGCAATGTAATTAGCATGCCGAATATTACTTGGAATGTGAATTGGAACGAAATCGCCAATAGATAAGACCATTTTACAATTTGGGCCCAAGTTAGAAGCAGAGCCTAAGGTGTAAATTATCGATAGTCCATATCTCGGAAACTATAAGAGATAATGCAATTTGGCAACCGGCAATGTAATTAGCATGCCGAATATTACTTGGAATGTGAATTGGAACGAAATCGCCAATAGATAAGACCATTTTACAATTTGGGCCCAAGTTAGAAGCAGAGCCTAAGGTGTAAATTATTGATAGTCCATATCTCGGAAACTATAAGAGATAATGCAATTTCGCAACCGGCAATGTAATTAGCATGCCGAATATCACTTGGAATGTGAATTGGGACGAAATCGCCAATAGATAAGACCATTTTACAATTTGGGCATAAGTTAGAAGCAGAGCCTAAGGTGTAAATTATCGATAGTCCATATCTCGGAAACTATAAGAGATAATGCAATTTGGCAACCGGCAATGTAATTAGCATGCCGAATATTACTTGGAATGTGAATTGGAACGAAATCGCCAATAGATAAGACCATTTTACAATTTGGGAGCAAGTTAGAAGCAGAGCCTAAGGTGTAAATAATCGATAGTCCATATCTCGGAAACTATAAGAGATAATGCAATTTGGCAACCGGCAATGTAATTAGCATGCCGAATATTACTTGGAATGTGAATTGGGACGAAATCGCCAATAGATAAGACCATTTTACAATTTGGGCCCAAGTTAGAAGCAGAGCCTAAGGTGTAAATTATTGATAGTCCATATCTCGGAAACTATAAGAGATAATGCAATTTCGCAACCGGCAATGTAATTAGCATGCCGAATATTACTTGGAGTGTGAATTGGAACGAAATCGCCAATAGGTAAGACCATTTTACAATTTGGGCCCAAGTTAGAAGCAGAGCCTAAGGTGTAAATTATCGATAGTCCATATCTCGGAAACTATAAGAGATAATGCAATTTGGCAACCGGCAATGTAATTAGCATGCCGAATATTACTTGGAATGTGAATTGCAACGAAATCGCCAATAGATAAGACAATTTTACAATTTGGGCCCAAGTTAGAAGCAGAGCCTAAGGTGTAAATTATCGATAGTCCATATCTCGGAAACTATAAGAGATAATGCAATTTGGCAACCGGCAATGTAATTAGCATGCCGAATATTACTTGGAATGTGAATTGGAACGAAATCGCCAATAGATAAGACCATTTTACAATTTGGGCCCAAGTTAGAAGCAGAGCCTAAGGTGTAAATTATTGATAGTCCATATCTCGGAAACTATAAGAGATAATGCAATTTCGCAACCGGCAATGTAATTAGCATGCCGAATATCACTTGGAATGTGAATTGGGACGAAATCGCCAATAGATAAGACCATTTTACAATTTGGGCCCAAGTTAGAAGCAGAGCCTAAGGTGTAAATTATCGATAGTCCGTATCTCGGAAACTATAAGAGATAATGCAATTTGGCAACCGGCAATGTAATTAGCATGCCGAATATTACTTGGAATGTGAATTGGAACGAAATCGCCAATAGATAAGACCATTTTACAATTTGGGCCCAAGTCAGAAGCAGAGCCTAAGGTGTAAATTATCGATAGTCCATATCTCGGAAACAATAAGAGATAATGCAATTTGGCAACCGGCAATGTAATTAGCATGCCGAATATTACTTGGAATGTGAATTGGAACGAAATCGCCAATAGGTAAGACCATTTTACAATTTGGGCCCAAGTTAGAAGCAGAGCCTAAGGTGTAAATTATCGATAGTCCATATCTCGGAAACTATAAGAGATAATTCAATTTGGCAACCGGCAATGTAATTAGCATGCCGAATATTACTTGGAATGTGAATTGGAACGAAATCGCCAATAGATAAGACCATTTTACAATTTGGGCCCAAGTTAGAAGCAGAGCCTAAGGTGTAAATTATCGATAGTCCATATCTCGGAAACTATAAGAGATAATGCAATTTGGCAACCGGCAATGTAATTAGCATGCCGAATATTACTTGGAATGTGAATTGGAACGAAATCGCCAATAGATAAGACCATTTTACAATTTGGGAGCAAGTTAGAAGCAGAGCCTAAGGTGTAAATTATCGATAGTCCATATCTCGGAAACTATAAGAGATAATGCAATTTGGCAACCGGCAATGTAATTAGCATGCCGAATATTACTTGGAATGTGAATTGGAACGAAATCGCCAATAGATAAGACCATTTTACAATTTGGGCCCAAGTTAGAAGCAGAGCCTATGGTGTAAATTATCGATAGTCCATATCTCGGAAACTATAAGAGATAATGCAATTTGGCAACCGGCAATGTTTTTAGCATGCCGAATATTACTTGGAATGTGAATTGGAACGAAATCGCTAATAGATAAGACCATTTTACAATTTGGGCCCAAGTTAGAAGCAGAGCCTAAGGTGTAAATTATCGATAGTCCATATCTCGGAAACTATAAGAGATAATGCAATTTGGCAACCGGCCATGTAATTAGCATGCCGAATATTACTTGGAATGTGAATTGGAACGAAATCGCCAATAGATAAGACCATTTTACAATTTGGGCCCAATTTAGAAGCAGAGCCTAAGGTGTAAATTATTGATAGTCCATATCTCGGAAACTATAAGAGATAATGCAATTTCGCAACCGGCAATGTAATTAGCATGCCGAATATCACTTGGAATGTGAATTGGGACGAAATCGCCAATAGATAAGACCATTTTACAATTTGGGCCCAAGTTAGAAGCAGAGCCTAAGGTGTAAATTATCGATAGTCCATATCTCGGAAACTATAAGAGATAATGCAATTTGGCAACCGGCAATGTAATTAGCATGCCGAATATTACTTGGAATGTGAATTGGAAGGAAATCGCCAATAGATAAGACCATTTTACAATTTGGGCCCAAGTTAGAAGCAGAGCCTAAGGTGTAAATTATCGATAGTCCATATCTCGGAAACTATAAGAGATAATGCAATTTCGCAACCGGCAATGTAATTAGCATGCCGAATATCACTTGGAATGTGAATTGGGACGAAATCGCCAATAGATAAGACCATTTTACAATTTGGGCCCAAGTTAGAAGCAGAGCCTAAGGTGTAAATTATCGATAGTCCATATCTCGGAAACTATAAGAGATAATGCAATTTGGCAACCGGCAATGTAATTAGCATGCCGAATATTACTTGGAATGTGAAATGGAACGAAATCGCCAATAGATAAGACCATTTTACAATATGGGCCCAAGTTAGAAGCAGAGCCTAAGGAGTAAATTATCGATAGTCCATAACTCGGAAACTATAAGAGATAATGCAATTTGGCAACCGGCAATGTAATTAGCATGCCGAATATTACTTGGAATGTGAATTGGAACGAAATCGCCAATAGATAAGACCATTTTACAATTTGGGCCCAAGTTAGAAGCAGAGCCTAAGGTGTAATTTATTGATAGTCCATATCTCGGAAACTATAAGAGATAATGCAATTTCGCAACCGGCAATGTAATTAGGATGCCGAATGTTACTTGGAGTGTGAATTGGAACGAAATCGCCAATAGATAAGACCATTTTACAATTTGGGCCCAAGTTAGAAGCAGAGCCTAAGGTGTAAATTATCGATAGTCCATATCTCGGAAACTATAAGAGATAATGCATTTTGGCAACCGGCAATGTAATTAGCATGCCGAATATTACTTGGAATGTGAATTGGAACGAAATCGCCAATAGATAAGACCATTTTACAATTTGGGCCCAAGTTAGAAGCAGAGCCTAAGGTGTAAATTATCGATAGTCCATATCTCGGAAACTATTAGAGATAATGCAATTTGGCAACCGGCAATGTAATTAGCATGCCGAATATTACTTGGAATGTGAATTGGAACGAAATCGCCAATAGATAAGACCATTTTACAATTTGGGCCCAAGTTAGAAGCAGAGCCTAAGGTGTAAATTATCGATAGTCCATATCTCGGAAACTATAAGAGATAATGCAATTTGGCAACCGGCAATGTAATTAGCATGCCGAATATTACTTGGAATGTGAATTGGAACGAAATCGCCAATAGATAAGACCATTTTACAATTTGGGCCCAAGTTAGAAGCAGAGCCTAAGGTGTAAATTATTGATAGTCCATATCTCGGAAACTATAAGAGATGATGCAATTTCGCAACCGGCAATGTAATTAGCATGCCGAATATCACTTGGAATGTGAATTGGAACGAAATCGCCAATAGATAAGACCATTTTACAATTTGGGCCCAAGTTAGAAGCAGAGCCTAAGGTGTAAATTATTGATAGTCCATATCTCGGAAACTATAAGAGATAATGCAATTTCGCAACCGGCAATGTAATTAGCATGCCGAATATCACTTGGAATGTGAATTGGGACGAAATCGCCAATAGATAAGACCATTTTACAATTTGGGCCCAAGTTAGAAGCAGAGCCTAAGGTGTAAATTATCGATAGTCCATATCTCGGAAACTATAAGAGATAATACAATTTGGCAACCGGCAATGTAATTAGCATGCCGAATATTACTTGGAATGTGAATTGGAACGAAATCGCCAATAGATAAGACCATTTTACAATTTGGGCCCAAGTTAGAAGCAGAGCCTAAGGTGTAAATTATCGATAGTCCATATCTCGGAAACTATAAAAGATAATGCAATTTGGCAACCGGCAATGTAATTAGCATGCCGAATATTACTTGGAATGTGAATTGGAAGGAAATCGCCAATAGATAAGACCATTTTACAATTTGGGCCCAAGTTAGAAGCAGAGCCTAAGGTGTAAATTATCGATAGTCCATATCTCGGAAACTATAAGAGATAATGCAATTTCGCAACCGGCAATGTAATTAGCATGCCGAATATCACTTGGAATGTGAATTGGGACGAAATCGCCAATAGATAAGACCATTTGACAATTTGGGCCCAAGTTAGAAGCAGAGCCCTAAGGTGTAAATTATCGATAGTCCATATCTCGGAAACTATAAGAGATAATGCAATTTGGCAACCGGCAATGTAATTAGCATGCCGAATATTACTTGGAATGTGAATTGGAACGAAATCGCCAATAGATAAGACCATTTTACAATATGGGCCCAAGTTAGAAGCAGAGCCTAAGGAGTAAATTATCGATAGTCCATAACTCGGAAACTATAAGAGATAATGCAATTTGGCAACCGGCAATGTAATTAGCATGCCGAATATTACTTGGAATGTGAATTGGAACGAAATCGCCAATAGATAAGACCATTTTACAATTTGGGCCCAAGTTAGAAGCAGAGCCTAAGGTGTAATTTATTGATAGTCCATATCTCGGAAACTATAAGAGATAATGCAATTTCGCAACCGGCAATGTAATTAGGATGCCGAATGTTACTTGGAGTGTGAATTGGAACGAAATCGCCAATAGATAAGACCATTTTACAATTTGGGCCCAAGTTAGAAGCAGAGCCTAAGGTGTAAATTATCGATAGTCCATATCTCGGAAACTATAAGAGATAATGCAATTTGGCAACCGGCAATGTAATTAGCATGCCGAATATTACTTGGAATGTGAATTGGAACGAAATCGCCAATAGATAAGACCATTTTACAATTTGGGCCCAAGTTAGAAGCAGAGCCTAAGGTGTAAATTATCGATAGTCCATATCTCGGAAACTATAAGAGATAATGCAATTTGGCAACCGGCAATGTAATTAGCATGCCGAATATTACTTGGAATGTGAATTGGAACGAAATCGCCAATAGATAAGACCATTTTACAATTTGGGCCCAAGTTAGAAGCAGAGCCTAAGGTGTAAATTATTGATAGTCCATATCTCGGAAACTATAAGAGATGATGCAATTTCGCAACCGGCAATGTAATTAGCATGCCGAATATCACTTGGAATGTGAATTGGAACGAAATCGAAAATAGATAAGACCATTTTACAATTTGGGCCCAAGTTAGAACCAGAGCCTAAGGTGTAAATTATTGATAGTCCATATCTCGGAAACTATAAGAGATAATGCAATTTCGCAACCGGCAATGTAATTAGCATGCCGAATATCACTTGGAATGTGAATTGGGACGAAATCGCCAATAGATAAGACCATTTTACAATTTGGGCCCAAGTTAGAAGCAGAGCCTAAGGTGTAAATTATCGATAGTCCATATCTCGGAAACTATAAGAGATAATGCAATTTGGCAACCGGCAATGTAATTAGCATGCCGAATATTACTTGGAATGTGAATTGGAACGAAATCGCCAATAGATAAGACCATTTTACAATTTGGGCCCAAGTTAGAAGCAGAGCCTAAGGTGTAAATTATCGATAGTCCATATCTCGGAAACTATAAAAGATAATGCAATTTGGCAACCGGCAATGTAATTAGCATGCCGAATATTACTTGGAATGTGAATTGGAAGGAAATCGCCAATAGATAAGACCATTTTACAATTTGGGCCCAAGTTAGAAGCAGAGCCTAAGGTGTAAATTATCGATAGTCCATATCTCGGAAACTATAAGAGATAATGCAATTTGGCAACCGGCAATGTAATTAGCATGCCGAATATTACTTGGAATGTGAATTGGAAGGAAATCGCCAATAGGTAAGACCATTTTACAATTTGGGCCCAAGTTAGAAGCAGAGCCTAAGGTGTAAATTATCGATAGTCCATATCTCGGAAACTATAAGAGATAATGCAATTTGGCAACCGGCAATGTAATTAGCATGCCGAATGTTACTTGGAATGTGAATTGGAACGAAATCGCCAATAGATAAGACCATTTTACAATTTGGGCCCAAGTTAGAAGCAGAGCCTAAGGTGTAAATTATCGATAGTCCATATCTCGGAAACTATAAGAGATAATGCAATTTGGCAACCGGCAATGTAATTAGCATGCCGAATATTACTTGGAATGTGAATTGCAACGAAATCGCCAATAGATAAGACAATTTTACAATTTGGGCCCAAGTTAGAAGCAGAGCCTAAGGTGTAAATTATCGATAGTCCATATCTCGGAAACTATAAGAGATAATGCAATTTGGCAACCGGCAATGTAATTAGCATGCCGAATATTACTTGGAATGTGAATTGGAACGAAATCGCCAATAGATAAGACCATTTTACAATTTGGGCCCAAGTTAGAAGCAGAGCCTAAGGTGTAAATTATTGATAGTCCATATCTCGGAAACTATAAGAGATAATACAATTTCGCAACCGGCAATGTAATTAGCATGCCGAATATCACTTGGAATGTGAATTGGGACGAAATCGCCAATAGATAAGACCATTTTACAATTTGGGCCCTAGTTAGAAGCAGAGCCTAAGGTGTAAATTATCGATAGTCAGTATCTCGGAAACTATAAGAGATAATGCAATTTGGCAACCGGTAATGTAATTAGCATGCCGAATATTACTTGGAATGTGAATTGGAACGAAATCGCCAATAGATAAGACCATTTTACAATTTGGGCCCAAGTTAGAAGCAGAGCCTAAGGTGTAAATTATCGATAGTCCATATCTCGGAAACTATAAGAGATAATGCAATTTGGCAACCGGCAATGTAATTAGCATGCCGAATATTACTTGGAATGTGAATTGGAACGAAATCGCCAATAGATAAGACCATTTTACAATTTGGGCCCAAGTTAGAAGCAGAGCCTATGGTGTAAATTATCGATAGTCCATATCTCGGAAACTATAAGAGATAATGCAATTTGGCAACCGGCAATGTAATTAGCATGCCGAATATTACTTGGAATGTGAATTGGAACGAAATCGCCAATAGATAAGACCATTTTACAATTTGGGCCCAAGTTAGAAGCAGAGCCTAAGGTGTAAATTATCGATAGTCCATATCTCGGAAACTATAAGAGATAATGCAATTTGGCAACCGGCAATGTAATTAGCATGCCGAATATTACTTGGAATGTGAATTGGAACGAAATCGCCAATAGATAAGACCATTTTTCAATTTGGGCCCAAGTTAGAAGCAGAGCCTAAGGTGAAAATAATCGATAGTCCATATCTCGGAAACTATAAGAGATAATGCAATTTGGCAACCGGCAATGTAATTAGCATGCCGAATATTACTTGGAATGTGAATTGGAACGAAATCGCCAATAGATAAGACCATTTTACAATTTGGGCCCAAGTTAGAAACAGAGCCTAAGGTGTAAATTATCGATAGTCCGTATCTCGGAAACTATAAGAGATAATGCAATTTGGCAACCGGCAATGTAATTGGCATGCCGAATATTACTTGGAATGTGAATTGGAACGAAATCGCCAATAGATAAGACCATTTTACAATTTGGGCCCAAGTTAGAAGCAGAGCCTAAGGTGTAAATGATCGATAGTCCATATCTCGGAAATTATAAGAGATAATGCAATTTGGCAACCGGCAATGTAATTAGCATGCCGAATATTACTTGGAATGTGAATTGGAACGAAATCGCCAATAGATAGGACCATTTTACAATTTGGGCCCAAGTTAGAAGCAGAGCCTAAGGTGTAAATTATCGATAGTCCATATCTCGGAAACTAAGAGAGATAATGCAATTTGGCAACCGGCAATGTAATTAGCATGCCGAATATTACTTGGAATGTGAATTGGAACGAAATCGCCAATAGGTAAGACCATTTTACAATTTGGGCCCAAGTTAGAAGCAGAGCCTAAGGTGTAAATTATCGATAGTCCATATCTCGGAAACTATAAGAGATAATTCAATTTGGCAACCGGCAATGTAATTAGCATGCCGAATATTACTTGGAATGTGAATTGGAACGAAATCGCCAATAGATAAGACCATTTTACAATTTGGGAGCAAGTTAGAAGCAGAGCCTAAGGTGTAAATTATCGATAGTCCATATCTCGGAAACTATAAGAGATAATGCAATTTGGCAACCGGCAATGTAATTAGCATGCCGAATATTACTTGGAATGTGAATTGGAACGAAATCGCCAATAGATAAGACCATTTTACAATTTGGGCCCAAGTTAGAAGCAGAGCCTATGGTGTAAATTATCGATAGTCCATATCTCGGAAACTATAAGAGATAATGCAATTTGGCAACCGGCAATGTAATTAGCATGCCGAATATTACTTGGAATGTGAATTGGAACGAAATCGCCAATAGATAAGACCATTTTACAATTTGGGCCCAAGTTAGAAGCAGAGCCTAAGGTGTAAATTATCGATAGTCCATATCTCGGAAACTATAAGAGATAATGCAATTTGGCAACCGGCAATGTAATTAGCATGCCGAATATTACTTGGAATGTGAATTGGAACGAAATCGCCAATAGATAAGACCATTTTACAATTTGGGCCCAAGTTAGAAGCAGAGCCTAAGGTGAAAATAATCGATAGTCCATATCTCGGAAACTATAAGAGATAATGCAATTTGGCAACCGGCAATGTAATTAGCATGCCGAATATTACTTGGAATGTGAATTGGAACGAAATCGCCAATAGATAAGACCATTTTACAATTTGGGCCCAAGTTAGAAGCAGAGCCTAAGGTGTAAATTATCGATAGTCCGTATCTCGGAAACTATAAGAGATAATGCAATTTGGCAACCGGCAATGTAATTGGCATGCCGAATATTACTTGGAATGTGAATTGGAACGAAATCGCCAATAGATAAGACCATTTTACAATTTGGGCCCAAGTTAGAAGCAGAGCCTAAGGTGTAAATTATCGATAGTCCATATCTCGGAAACTATAAGAGATAATGCAATTTGGCAACCGGCAATGTAATTAGCATGCCGAATATTACTTGGAATGTGAATTGGAACGAAATCGCCAATAGATAAGACCATTTTACAATTTGGGAGCAAGTTAGAAGCAGAGCCTAAGGTGTAAATTATCGATAGTCCATATCTCGGAAACTATAAGAGATAATGCAATTTGGCAACCGGCAATGTAATTAGCATGCCGAATATTACTTGGAATGTGAATTGGAACGAAATCGCCAATAGATAAGACCATTTTACAATTTGGGCCCAAGTTAGAAGCAGAGCCTATGGTGTAAATTATCGATAGTCCATATCTCGGAAACTATAAGAGATAATGCAATTTGGCAACCGGCAATGTAATTAGCATGCCGAATATTACTTGGAATGTGAATTGGAACGAAATCGCCAATAGGTAAGACCATTATACAATTTGGGCCCAAGTTAGAAGCAGAGCCTAAGGTGTAAATTATCGATAGTCCATATCTCGGAAACTATAAGAGATAATTCAATTTGGCAACCGGCAATGTAATTAGCATGCCGAATATTACTTGGAATGTGAATTGGAACGAAATCGCCAATAGATAAGACCATTTTACAATTTGGGCCCAAGTTAGAAGCAGAGCCTAAGGTGTAAATTATCGATAGTCCATATCTCGGAAACTATAAGAGATAATGCAATTTGGCAACCGGCAATGTAATTAGCATGCCGAATATTACTTGGAATGTGAATTGGAACGAAATCGCCAATAGATAAGACCATTTTACAATTTGGGCCCAAGTTAGAAGCAGAGCCTAAGGTGTAAATTATTGATAGTCCATATCTCGGAAACTATAAGAGATGATGCAATTTCGCAACCGGCAATGTAATTAGCATGCCGAATATCACTTGGAATGTGAATTGGAACGAAATCGAAAATAGATAAGACCATTTTACAATTTGGGCCCAAGTTAGAACCAGAGCCTAAGGTGTAAATTATTGATAGTCCATATCTCGGAAACTATAAGAGATAATGCAATTTCGCAACCGGCAATGTAATTAGCATGCCGAATATCACTTGGAATGTGAATTGGGACGAAATCGCCAATAGATAAGACTATTTTACAATTTGGGCCCAAGTTAGAAGCAGAGCCTAAGGTGTAAATTATCGATAGTCCATATCTCGGAAACTATAAGAGATAATGCAATTTGGCAACCGGCAATGTAATTAGCATGCCGAATATTACTTGGAATGTGAATTGGAACGAAATCGCCAATAGATAAGACCATTTTACAATTTGGGCCCAAGTTAGAAGCAGAGCCTAAGGTGTAAATTATCGATAGTCCATATCTCGGAAACTATAAAAGATAATGCAATTTGGCAACCGGCAATGTAATTAGCATGCCGAATATTACTTGGAATGTGAATTGGAAGGAAATCGCCAATAGATAAGACCATTTTACAATTTGGGCCCAAGTTAGAAGCAGAGCCTAAGGTGTAAATTATCGATAGTCCATATCTCGGAAACTATAAGAGATAATGCAATTTGGCAACCGGCAATGTAATTAGCATGCCGAATATTACTTGGAATGTGAATTGGAAGGAAATCGCCAATAGGTAAGACCATTTTACAATTTGGGCCCAAGTTAGAAGCAGAGCCTAAGGTGTAAATTATCGATAGTCCATATCTCGGAAACTATAAGAGATAATGCAATTTGGCAACCGGCAATGTAATTAGCATGCCGAATGTTACTTGGAATGTGAATTGGAACGAAATCGCCAATAGATAAGACCATTTTACAATTTGGGCCCAAGTTAGAAGCAGAGCCTAAGGTGTAAATTATCGATAGTCCATATCTCGGAAACTATAAGAGATAATGCAATTTGGCAACCGGCAATGTAATTAGCATGCCGAATATTACTTGGAATGTGAATTGCAACGAAATCGCCAATAGATAAGACAATTTTACAATTTGGGCCCAAGTTAGAAGCAGAGCCTAAGGTGTAAATTATCGATAGTCCATATCTCGGAAACTATAAGAGATAATGCAATTTGGCAACCGGCAATGTAATTAGCATGCCGAATATTACTTGGAATGTGAATTGGAACGAAATCGCCAATAGATAAGACCATTTTACAATTTGGGCCCAAGTTAGAAGCAGAGCCTAAGGTGTAAATTATTGATAGTCCATATCTCGGAAACTATAAGAGATAATACAATTTCGCAACCGGCAATGTAATTAGCATGCCGAATATCACTTGGAATGTGAATTGGGACGAAATCGCCAATAGATAAGACCATTTTACAATTTGGGCCCTAGTTAGAAGCAGAGCCTAAGGTGTAAATTATCGATAGTCAGTATCTCGGAAACTATAAGAGATAATGCAATTTGGCAACCGGTAATGTAATTAGCATGCCGAATATTACTTGGAATGTGAATTGGAACGAAATCGCCAATAGATAAGACCATTTTACAATTTGGGCCCAAGTTAGAAGCAGAGCCTAAGGTGTAAATTATCGATAGTCCATATCTCGGAAACTATAAGAGATAATGCAATTTGGCAACCGGCAATGTAATTAGCATGCCGAATATTACTTGGAATGTGAATTGGAACGAAATCGCCAATAGATAAGACCATTTTACAATTTGGGCCCAAGTTAGAAGCAGAGCCTATGGTGTAAATTATCGATAGTCCATATCTCGGAAACTATAAGAGATAATGCAATTTGGCAACCGGCAATGTAATTAGCATGCCGAATATTACTTGGAATGTGAATTGGAACGAAATCGCCAATAGATAAGACCATTTTACAATTTGGGCCCAAGTTAGAAGCAGAGCCTAAGGTGTAAATTATCGATAGTCCATATCTCGGAAACTATAAGAGATAATGCAATTTGGCAACCGGCAATGTAATTAGCATGCCGAATATTACTTGGAATGTGAATTGGAACGAAATCGCCAATAGATAAGACCATTTTTCAATTTGGGCCCAAGTTAGAAGCAGAGCCTAAGGTGAAAATAATCGATAGTCCATATCTCGGAAACTATAAGAGATAATGCAATTTGGCAACCGGCAATGTAATTAGCATGCCGAATATTACTTGGAATGTGAATTGGAACGAAATCGCCAATAGATAAGACCATTTTACAATTTGGGCCCAAGTTAGAAACAGAGCCTAAGGTGTAAATTATCGATAGTCCGTATCTCGGAAACTATAAGAGATAATGCAATTTGGCAACCGGCAATGTAATTGGCATGCCGAATATTACTTGGAATGTGAATTGGAACGAAATCGCCAATAGATAAGACCATTTTACAATTTGGGCCCAAGTTAGAAGCAGAGCCTAAGGTGTAAATGATCGATAGTCCATATCTCGGAAATTATAAGAGATAATGCAATTTGGCAACCGGCAATGTAATTAGCATGCCGAATATTACTTGGAATGTGAATTGGAACGAAATCGCCAATAGATAGGACCATTTTACAATTTGGGCCCAAGTTAGAAGCAGAGCCTAAGGTGTAAATTATCGATAGTCCATATCTCGGAAACTAAGAGAGATAATGCAATTTGGCAACCGGCAATGTAATTAGCATGCCGAATATTACTTGGAATGTGAATTGGAACGAAATCGCCAATAGGTAAGACCATTTTACAATTTGGGCCCAAGTTAGAAGCAGAGCCTAAGGTGTAAATTATCGATAGTCCATATCTCGGAAACTATAAGAGATAATTCAATTTGGCAACCGGCAATGTAATTAGCATGCCGAATATTACTTGGAATGTGAATTGGAACGAAATCGCCAATAGATAAGACCATTTTACAATTTGGGAGCAAGTTAGAAGCAGAGCCTAAGGTGTAAATTATCGATAGTCCATATCTCGGAAACTATAAGAGATAATGCAATTTGGCAACCGGCAATGTAATTAGCATGCCGAATATTACTTGGAATGTGAATTGGAACGAAATCGCCAATAGATAAGACCATTTTACAATTTGGGCCCAAGTTAGAAGCAGAGCCTATGGTGTAAATTATCGATAGTCCATATCTCGGAAACTATAAGAGATAATGCAATTTGGCAACCGGCAATGTAATTAGCATGCCGAATATTACTTGGAATGTGAATTGGAACGAAATCGCCAATAGATAAGACCATTTTACAATTTGGGCCCAAGTTAGAAGCAGAGCCTAAGGTGTAAATTATCGATAGTCCATATCTCGGAAACTATAAGAGATAATGCAATTTGGCAACCGGCAATGTAATTAGCATGCCGAATATTACTTGGAATGTGAATTGGAACGAAATCGCCAATAGATAAGACCATTTTACAATTTGGGCCCAAGTTAGAAGCAGAGCCTAAGGTGAAAATAATCGATAGTCCATATCTCGGAAACTATAAGAGATAATGCAATTTGGCAACCGGCAATGTAATTAGCATGCCGAATATTACTTGGAATGTGAATTGGAACGAAATCGCCAATAGATAAGACCATTTTACAATTTGGGCCCAAGTTAGAAGCAGAGCCTAAGGTGTAAATTATCGATAGTCCGTATCTCGGAAACTATAAGAGATAATGCAATTTGGCAACCGGCAATGTAATTGGCATGCCGAATATTACTTGGAATGTGAATTGGAACGAAATCGCCAATAGATAAGACCATTTTACAATTTGGGCCCAAGTTAGAAGCAGAGCCTAAGGTGTAAATTATCGATAGTCCATATCTCGGAAACTATAAGAGATAATGCAATTTGGCAACCGGCAATGTAATTAGCATGCCGAATATTACTTGGAATGTGAATTGGAACGAAATCGCCAATAGATAAGACCATTTTACAATTTGGGAGCAAGTTAGAAGCAGAGCCTAAGGTGTAAATTATCGATAGTCCATATCTCGGAAACTATAAGAGATAATGCAATTTGGCAACCGGCAATGTAATTAGCATGCCGAATATTACTTGGAATGTGAATTGGAACGAAATCGCCAATAGATAAGACCATTTTACAATTTGGGCCCAAGTTAGAAGCAGAGCCTATGGTGTAAATTATCGATAGTCCATATCTCGGAAACTATAAGAGATAATGCAATTTGGCAACCGGCAATGTAATTAGCATGCCGAATATTACTTGGAATGTGAATTGGAACGAAATCGCCAATAGGTAAGACCATTATACAATTTGGGCCCAAGTTAGAAGCAGAGCCTAAGGTGTAAATTATCGATAGTCCATATCTCGGAAACTATAAGAGATAATTCAATTTGGCAACCGGCAATGTAATTAGCATGCCGAATATTACTTGGAATGTGAATTGGAACGAAATCGCCAATAGATAAGACCATTTTACAATTTGGGCCCAAGTTAGAAGCAGAGCCTAAGGTGTAAATTATCGATAGTCCATATCTCGGAAACTATAAGAGATAATGCAATTTGGCAACCGGCAATGTAATTAGCATGCCGAATATTACTTGGAATGTGAATTGGAACGAAATCGCCAATAGATAAGACCATTTTACAATTTGGGAGCAAGTTAGAAGCAGAGCCTAAGGTGTAAATTATCGATAGTCCATATCTCGGAAACTATAAGAGATAATGCAATTTGGCAACCGGCAATGTAATTAGCATGCCGAATATTACTTGGAATGTGAATTGGAACGAAATCGCCAATAGATAAGACCATTTTACAATTTGGGCCCAAGTTAGAAGCAGAGCCTATGGTGTAAATTATCGATAGTCCATATCTCGGAAACTATAAGAGATAATGCAATTTGGCAACCGGCAATGTAATTAGCATGCCGAATATTACTTGGAATGTGAATTGGAACGAAATCGCCAATAGATAAGACCATTTTACAATTTGGGCCCAAGTTAGAAGCAGAGCCTAAGGTGTAAATTATCGATAGTCCATATCTCGGAAACTATAAGAGATAATGCAATTTGGCAACCGGCAATGTAATTAGCATGCCGAATATTACTTGGAATGTGAATTGGAACGAAATCGCCAATAGATAAGACCATTTTACAATTTGGGCCCAAGTTAGAAGCAGAGCCTAAGGTTTAAATTATCGATAGTCCATATCTCGGAAACTATAAGAGATAATGCAATTTCGCAACCGGCAATGTAATTAGCATGCCGAATATCACTTGGAATGTGAATTGGGACGAAATCGCCAATAGATAAGACCATTTTACAATTTGGGCCCAAGTTAGAAGCAGAGCCTAAGGTGTAAATTATCGATAGTCCATATCTCGGAAACTATAAGAGATAATGCAATTTGGCAACCGGCAATGTAATTAGCATGCCGAATATTACTTGGAATGTGAATTGGAACGAAATCGCCAATAGATAAGACCATTTTACAATAAGGGCCCAAGTTAGAAGCAGAGCCTAAGGAGTAAATTATCGATAGTCCATAACTCGGAAACTATAAGAGATAATGCAATTTGGCAACCGGCAATGTAATTAGCATGCCGAATATTACTTGGAATGTGAATTGGAACGAAATCGCCAATAGATAAGACCATTTTACAATTTGGGCCCAAGTTAGAAGCAGAGCCTAAGGTGTAAATTATTGATAGTCCATATCTCGGAAACTATAAGAGATAATGCAATTTCGCAACCGGCAATGTAATTAGCATGCCGAATATTACTTGGAGTGTGAATTGGAACAAAATCGCCAATAGATAAGACCATTTAACAATTTGGGCCCAAGTTAGAAGCAGAGCCTAAGGTGTAAATTATCGATAGTCCATATCTCGGAAACTATAAGAGATAATGCAATTTGGCAACCGGCAATGTAATTAGCATGCCGAATATTACTTGGAATGTGAATTGGAACGAAATCGCCAATAGATAAGACCATTTTACAATTTGGGCCCAAGTTAGAAGCAGAGCCTAAGGTGTAAATTATCGATAATCCATATCTCGGAAACTATAAGAGATAATGCAATTTGGCAACCGGCAATATAATTAGCATGCCGAATATTACTTGGAATGTGAATTGGAACGAAATCGCCAATAGATAAGACCATTTTACAATTTGGGCCCAAGTTAGAAGCAGAGCCTAAGGTGTAAATTATCGATAGTCCATATCTCGGAAACTATAAGAGATAATGCAATTTGGCAACCGGCAATGTAATTAGCATGCCGAATATTACTTGGAATGTGAATTGGAACGAAATCGCCAATAGATAAGACCATTTTACAATTTGGGCCCAAGTTAGAAGCAGAGCCTAAGGTGTAAATTATCGATAGTCCATATCTCGGAAACTATAAGAGATAATGCAATTTCGCAACCGGCAATGTAATTAGCATGCCGAATATCACTTGGAATGTGAATTGGGACGAAATCGCCAATAGATAAGACCATTTTACAATTTGGGCCCAAGTTAGAAGCAGAGCCTAAGGTGTAAATTATCGATAGTCCATATCTCGGAAACTATAAGAGATAATGCAATTTGGCAACCGGCAATGTAATTAGAATGCCGAATATTACTTGGAATGTGAATTGGAACGAAATCGCCAATAGATAAGACCATTTTACAATTTGGGAGCAAGTTAGAAGCAGAGCCTAAGGTGTAAATTATCGATAGTCCATATCTCGGAAACTATAAGAGATAATGCAATTTGGCAACCGGCAATGTAATTAGCATGCCGAATATTACTTGGAATGTGAATTGGAACGAAATCGCCAATAGATAAGACCATTTTACAATTTGGGCCCAAGTTAGAAGCAGAGCCTAAGGTGTAAATTATTGATAGTCCATATCTCGGAAACTATAAGAGATAATGCAATTTCGCAACCGGCAATGTAATTAGCATGCCGAATATTACTTGGAGTGTGAATTGGAACGAAATCGCCAATAGGTAAGACCATTTTACAATTTGGGCCCAAGTTAGAAGCAGAGCCTAAGGTGTAAATTATCGATAGTCCATATCTCGGAAACTATAAGAGATAATGCAATTTGGCAACCGGCAATGTAATTAGCATGCCGAATATTACTTGGAATGTGAATTGGAACGAAATCGCCAATAGATAAGACCATTTTACAATTTGGGCCCAAGTTAGAAGCAGAGCCTAAGGTGTAAATTATCGATAGTCCATATCTCGGAAACTATAAGAGATAATGCAATTTGGCAACCGGCAATGTAATTAGCATGCCGAATATTAATTGGAATGTGAATTGCAACGAAATCGCCAATAGATAAGACAATTTTACAATTTGGGCCCAAGTTAGAAGCAGAGCCTAAGGTGTAAATTATCGATAGTCCATATCTCGGAAACTATAAGAGATAATGCAATTTTGCAACCGGCAATGTAATTAGCATGCCGAATATCACTTGGAATGTGAATTGGGACGAAATCGCCAATAGATAAGACCATTTTAAAATTTGGGCCCAAGTTAGAAGCAGAGCCTAAGGTGTAAATTATCGATAGTCCGTATCTCGGAAACTATAAGAGATAATGCAATTTGGCAACCGGCAATGTAATTAGCATGCCGAATATTACTTGGAATGTGAATTGGAACGAAATCGCCAATAGGTAAGACCATTTTATAATTTGGGCCCAAGTTAGAAGCAGAGCCTAAGGTGTAAATTATCGATAGTCCATATCTCGGAAACTATAAGAGATAATTCAATTTGGCAACCGGCAATGTAATTAGCATGCCGAATATTACTTGGAATGTGAATTGGAACGAAATCGCCAATAGGTAAGACCATTTTATAATTTGGGCCCAAGTTAGAAGCAGAGCCTAAGGTGTAAATTATCGATAGTCCGTATCTCGGAAACTATAAGAGATAATGCAATTTGGCAACCGGCAATGTAATTAGCATGCCGAATATTACTTGGAATGTGAATTGGAACGAAATCGCCAATAGGTAAGACCATTTTATAATTTGGGCCCAAGTTAGAAGCAGAGCCTAAGGTGTAAATTATCGATAGTCCATATCTCGGAAACTATAAGAGATAATTCAATTTGGCAACCGGCAATGTAATTAGCATGCCGAATATTACTTGGAATGTGAATTGGAACGAAATCGCCAATAGATAAGACCATTTTACAATTTGGGCCCAAGTTAGAAGTAGAGCCTAAGGTGTAAATTATCGATAGTCCATATCTCGGAAACTATAAGAGATAATGCAATTTGGCAACCGGCAATGTAATTAGCATGCCGAATATTACTTGGAATGTGAATTGGAACGAAATCGCCAATAGATAAGACCATTTTACAATTTGGGAGCAAGTTAGAAGCAGAGCCTAAGGTGTAAATTATCGATAGTCCATATCTCGGAAACTATAAGAGATAATGAAATTTGGCAACCGGCAATGTAATTAGCATGCCGAATATTACTTGGAATGTGAATTGGAACGAAATCGCCAATAGATAAGACCATTTTACAATTTGGGCCCAAGTTAGAAGCAGAGCCTATGGTGTAAATTATCGATAGTCCATATCTCGGAAACTATAAGAGATAATGCAATTTGGCAACCGGCAATGTAATTAGCATGCCGAATATTACTTGGAATGTGAATTGGAACGAAATCGCCAATAGATAAGACCATTTTACAATTTGGGCCCAAGTTAGAAGCAGAGCCTAAGGTGTATATTATCGATAGTCCATATCTCGGAAACTATAAGAGATAATGCAATTTGGCAACCGGCAGTGTAATTAGAATGCCGAATATTACTTGGAATGTGAATTGGAACGAAATCGCCAATAGATAAGACCATTTTACAATTTGGGAGCAAGTTAGAAGCAGAGCCTAAGGTGTAAATTATCGATAGTCCATATCTCGGAAACTATAAGAGATAATGCAATTTGGCAACCGGCAATGTAATTAGCATGCCGAATATTACTTGGAATGTGAATTGGAACGAAATCGCCAATAGATAAGACCATTTTACAATTTGGGAGCAAGTTAGAAGCAGAGCCTAAGGTGTAAATTATCGATAGTCCATATCTCGGAAACTATAAGAGATAATGAAATTTGGCAACCGGCAATGTAATTAGCATGCCGAATATTACTTGGAATGTGAATTGGAACGAAATCGCCAATAGATAAGACCATTTTACAATTTGGGCCCAAGTTAGAAGCAGAGCCTAAGGTGTAAATTATCGATAGTCCATATCTCGGAAACTATAAGAGATAATGCAATTTCGCAACCGGCAATGTAATTAGCATGCCGAATATCACTTGGAATGTGAATTGGGATGAAATCGCCAATAGATAAGACCATTTTACAATTTGGGCCCAAGTTAGAAGCAGAGCCTAAGGTGTAAATTATCGATAGTCCGTATCTCGGAAACTATAAGAGATAATGCAATTTGGCAACCGGCAATGTAATTAGCATGCCGAATATTACTTGGAATGTGAATTGGAACGAAATCGCCAATAGATAAGACCATTTTACAATTTGGGCCCAAGTTAGAAGCAGAGCCTAAGGTGTAAATTATCGATAGTCCATATCTCGGAAACTATAAGAGATAATGCAATTTGGCAACCGGCAATGTAATTAGCATGCCGAATATTACTTGGAATGTGAATTGGAACGAAATCGCCAATAGGTAAGACCATTTTACAATTTGGGCCCAAGTTAGAAGCAGAGCCTAAGGTGTAAATTATCGATAGTCCATATCTCGGAAACTATAAGAGATAATTCAATTTGGCAACCGGCAATGTAATTAGCATGCCGAATATTACTTGGAATGTGAATTGGAACGAAATCGCCAATAGATAAGACCATTTTACAATTTGGGCCCAAGTTAGAAGCAGAGCCTAAGGTGTAAATTATCGATAGTCCATATCTCGGAAACTATAAGAGATAATGCAATTTGGCAACCGGCAATGTAATTAGCATGCCGAATATTACTTGGAATGTGAATTGGAACGAAATCGCCAATAGATAAGACCATTTTACAATTTGGGAGCAAGTTAGAAGCAGAGCCTAAGGTGTAAATTATCGATAGTCCATATCTCGGAAACTATAAGAGATAATGCAATTTGGCAACCGGCAATGTAATTAGCATGCCGAATATTACTTGGAATGTGAATTGGAACGAAATCGCCAATAGATAAGACCATTTTACAATTTGGGCCCAAGTTAGAAGCAGAGCCTAAGGTGTAAATTATCGATAGTCCATATCTCGGAAACTATAAGAGATAATGCAATTTGGCAACCGGCAATGTAATTAGCATGCCGAATATTACTTGGAATGTGAATTGGAACGAAATCGCCAATAGATAAGACCATTTTACAATTTGGGCCCAAGTTAGAAGCAGAGCCTAAGGTGTAAATTATCGATAGTCCATATCTCGGAAACTATAAGAGATAATGCAATTTCGCAACTGGCAATGTAATTAGCATGCCGAATATCACTTGGAATGTGAATTGGGACGAAATCGCCAATAGATAAGACCATTTTACAATTTGGGCCCAAGTTAGAAGCAGAGCCTAAGGTGTAAATTATCGATAGTCCATATCTCGGAAACTATAAGAGATAATGCAATTTGGCAACCGGCAATGTAATTAGCATGCCGAATATTACTTGGAATGTGAATTGGAACGAAATCGCCAATAGATAAGGCCATTTTACAATTTGGGCCCAAGTTAGAAGCAGAGCCTAAGGTGTAAATTATCGATAGTCCATATCTCGGAAACTATAAGAGATAATGCAATTTGGCAACCGGCAATGTAATTAGCATGCCGAATATTACTTGGAATGTGAATTGGAACGAAATCGCCAATAGATAAGACCATTTTACAATTTGGGCCCAAGTTAGAAGCAGAGCCTAAGGTGTAAATTATCGATAGTCCGTATCTCGGAAACTATAAGAGATAATGCAATTTGGCAACCGGCAATGTAATTAGCATGCCGAATATTACTTGGAATGTGAATTGGAACGAAATCGCCAATAGATAAGACCATTTTACAATTTGGGCCCAAGTTAGAAGCAGAGCCTAAGGTGTAAATTATCGATAGTCCATATCTCGGAAACTATAAGAGATAATGCAATTTGGCAACCGGCAATGTAATTAGCATGCCGAATATTACTTGGAATGTGAATTGGAACGAAATCGCCAATAGGTAAGACCATTTTACAATTTGGGCCCAAGTTAGAAGCAGAGCCTAAGGTGTAAATTATCGATAGTCCATATCTCGGAAACTATAAGAGATAATTCAATTTGGCAACCGGCAATGTAATTAGCATGCCGAATATTACTTGGAATGTGAATTGGAACGAAATCGCCAATAGATAAGACCATTTTACAATTTGGGCCCAAGTTAGAAGCAGAGCCTAAGGTGTAAATTATCGATAGTCCATATCTCGGAAACTATAAGAGATAATGCAATTTGGCAACCGGCAATGTAATTAGCATGCCGAATATTACTTGGAATGTGAATTGGAACGAAATCGCCAATAGATAAGACCATTTTACAATTTGGGCCCAAGTTAGAAGCAGATCCTATGGTGTAAATTATCGATAGTCCATATCTCGGAAACTATAAGAGATAATGCAATTTGGCAACCGGCAATGTAATTAGCATGCCGAATATTACTTGGAATGTGAATTGGAACGAAATCGCCAATAGATAAGACCATTTTACAATTTGGGCCCAAGTTAGAAGCAGAGCCTAAGGTGTAAATTATCGATAGTCCATATCTCAGAAACTATAAGAGATAATGCAATTTGGCAACCGGCAATGTAATTAGCATGCCGAATATTACTTGGAATGTGAATTGGAACGAAATCGCCAATAGATAAGACCATTTTACAATTTGGGCCCAAGTTAGAAGCAGAGCCTAAGGTGTAAATTATCGATAGTCCATATCTCGGAAACTATAAGAGATAATGCAATTTCGCAACCGGCAATGTAATTAGCATGCCGAATATCACTTGGAATGTGAATTGGGACGAAATCGCCAATAGATAAGACCATTTTACAATTTGGGCCCAAGTTAGAAGCAGAGCCTAAGGTGTAAATTATCGATAGTCCATATCTCGGAAACTATAAGAGATAATGCAATTTGGCAACCGGCAATGTAATTAGCATGCCGAATATTACTTGGAATGTGAATTGGAACGAAATCGCCAATAGATAAGACCATTTTACAATTTGGGCCCAAGTTAGAAGCAGAGCCTAAGGTGTAAATTATCGATAGTCCATATCTCGGAAACTATAAGAGATAATGCAATTTGGCAACCGGCAATGTAATTAGCATGCCGAATATTACTTGGAATGTGAATTGGAACGAAATCGCCAATAGATAAGACCATTTTACAATTTGGGCCCAAGTTAGAAGCAGAGCCTAAGGTGTAAATTATCGATAGTCCGTATCTCGGAAACTATAAGAGATAATGCAATTTGGCAACCGGCAATGTAATTAGCATGCCGAATATTACTTGGAATGTGAATTGGAACGAAATCGCCAATAGATAAGACCATTTTACAATTTGGGCCCAAGTTAGAAGCAGAGCCTAAGGTGTAAATTATCGATAGTCCATATCTCGGAAACTATAAGAGATAATGCAATTTGGCAACCGGCAATGTAATTAGCATGCCGAATATTACTTGGAATGTGAATTGGAACGAAATCGCCAATAGGTAAGACCATTTTACAATTTGGGCCCAAGTTAGAAGCAGAGCCTAAGGTGTAAATTATCGATAGTCCATATCTCGGAAACTATAAGAGATAATTCAATTTGGCAACCGGCAATGTAATTAGCATGCCGAATATTACTTGGAATGTGAATTGGAACGAAATCGCCAATAGATAAGACCATTTTACAATTTGGGCCCAAGTTAGAAGCAGAGCCTAAGGTGTAAATTATCGATAGTCCATATCTCGGAAACTATAAGAGATAATGCAATTTGGCAACCGGCAATGTAATTAGCATGCCGAATATTACTTGGAATGTGAATTGGAACGAAATCGCCAATAGATAAGACCATTTTACAATTTGGGAGCAAGTTAGAAGCAGAGCCTAAGGTGTAAATTATCGATAGTCCATATCTCGGAAACTATAAGAGATAATGCAATTTGGCAACCGGCAATGTAATTAGCATGCCGAATATTACTTGGAATGTGAATTGGAACGAAATCGCCAATAGATAAGACCATTTTACAATTTGGGCCCAAGTTAGAAGCAGAGCCTAAGGTGTAAATTATCGATAGTCCATATCTCGGAAACTATAAGAGATAATGCAATTTGGCAACCGGCAATGTAATTAGCATGCCGAATATTACTTGGAATGTGAATTGGAACGAAATCGCCAATAGATAAGACCATTTTACAATTTGGGCCCAAGTTAGAAGCAGAGCCTAAGGTGTAAATTATCGATAGTCCATATCTCGGAAACTATAAGAGATAATGCAATTTCGCAACTGGCAATGTAATTAGCATGCCGAATATCACTTGGAATGTGAATTGGGACGAAATCGCCAATAGATAAGACCATTTTACAATTTGGGCCCAAGTTAGAAGCAGAGCCTAAGGTGTAAATTATCGATAGTCCATATCTCGGAAACTATAAGAGATAATGCAATTTGGCAACCGGCAATGTAATTAGCATGCCGAATATTACTTGGAATGTGAATTGGAACGAAATCGCCAATAGATAAGGCCATTTTACAATTTGGGCCCAAGTTAGAAGCAGAGCCTAAGGTGTAAATTATCGATAGTCCATATCTCGGAAACTATAAGAGATAATGCAATTTGGCAACCGGCAATGTAATTAGCATGCCGAATATTACTTGGAATGTGAATTGGAACGAAATCGCCAATAGATAAGACCATTTTACAATTTGGGCCCAAGTTAGAAGCAGAGCCTAAGGTGTAAATTATCGATAGTCCGTATCTCGGAAACTATAAGAGATAATGCAATTTGGCAACCGGCAATGTAATTAGCATGCCGAATATTACTTGGAATGTGAATTGGAACGAAATCGCCAATAGATAAGACCATTTTACAATTTGGGCCCAAGTTAGAAGCAGAGCCTAAGGTGTAAATTATCGATAGTCCATATCTCGGAAACTATAAGAGATAATGCAATTTGGCAACCGGCAATGTAATTAGCATGCCGAATATTACTTGGAATGTGAATTGGAACGAAATCGCCAATAGGTAAGACCATTTTACAATTTGGGCCCAAGTTAGAAGCAGAGCCTAAGGTGTAAATTATCGATAGTCCATATCTCGGAAACTATAAGAGATAATTCAATTTGGCAACCGGCAATGTAATTAGCATGCCGAATATTACTTGGAATGTGAATTGGAACGAAATCGCAAATAGATAAGACCATTTTACAATTTGGGCCCAAGTTAGAAGCAGAGCCTAAGGTGTAAATTATCGATAGTCCATATCTCGGAAACTATAAGAGATAATGCAATTTGGCAACCGGCAATGTAATTAGCATGCCGAATATTACTTGGAATGTGAATTGGAACGAAATCGCCAATAGATAAGACCATTTTACAATTTGGAAGCAAGTTAGAAGCAGAGCCTAAGGTGTAAATTATCGATAGTCCATATCTCGGAAACTATAAGAGATAATGCAATTTGGCAACCGGCAATGTAATTAGCATGCCGAATATTACTTGGAATGTGAATTGGAACGAAATCGCCAATAGATAAGACCATTTTACAATTTGGGCCCAAGTTAGAAGCAGATCCTATGGTGTAAATTATCGATAGTCCATATCTCGGAAACTATAAGAGATAATGCAATTTGGCAACCGGCAATGTAATTAGCATGCCGAATATTACTTGGAATGTGAATTGGAACGAAATCGCCAATAGATAAGACCATTTTACAATTTGGGCCCAAGTTAGAAGCAGAGCCTAAGGTGTAAATTATCGATAGTCCATATCTCAGAAACTATAAGAGATAATGCAATTTGGCAACCGGCAATGTAATTAGCATGCCGAATATTACTTGGAATGTGAATTGGAACGAAATCGCCAATAGATAAGACCATTTTACAATTTGGGCCCAAGTTAGAAGCAGAGCCTAAGGTGTAAATTATCGATAGTCCATATCTCGGAAACTATAAGAGATAATGCAATTTCGCAACCGGCAATGTAATTAGCATGCCGAATATCACTTGGAATGTGAATTGGGACGAAATCGCCAATAGATAAGACCATTTTACAATTTGGGCCCAAGTTAGAAGCAGAGCCTAAGGTGTAAATTATCGATAGTCCATATCTCGGAAACTATAAGAGATAATGCAATTTGGCAACCGGCAATGTAATTAGCATGCCGAATATTACTTGGAATGTGAATTGGAACGAAATCGCCAATAGATAAGACCATTTTACAATTTGGGCCCAAGTTAGAAGCAGAGCCTAAGGTGTAAATTATCGATAGTCCATATCTCGGAAACTATAAGAGATAATGCAATTTGGCAACCGGCAATGTAATTAGCATGCCGAATATTACTTGGAATGTGAATTGGAACGAAATCGCCAATAGATAAGACCATTTTACAATTTGGGCCCAAGTTAGAAGCAGAGCCTAAGGTGTAAATTATCGATAGTCCGTATCTCGGAAACTATAAGAGATAATGCAATTTGGCAACCGGCAATGTAATTAGCATGCCGAATATTACTTGGAATGTGAATTGGAACGAAATCGCCAATAGATAAGACCATTTTACAATTTGGGCCCAAGTTAGAAGCAGAGCCTAAGGTGTAAATTATCGATAGTCCATATCTCGGAAACTATAAGAGATAATGCAATTTGGCAACCGGCAATGTAATTAGCATGCCGAATATTACTTGGAATGTGAATTGGAACGAAATCGCCAATAGGTAAGACCATTTTACAATTTGGGCCCAAGTTAGAAGCAGAGCCTAAGGTGTAAATTATCGATAGTCCATATCTCGGAAACTATAAGAGATAATTCAATTTGGCAACCGGCAATGTAATTAGCATGCCGAATATTACTTGGAATGTGAATTGGAACGAAATCGCCAATAGATAAGACCATTTTACAATTTGAACCCAAGTTAGAAGCAGAGCCTAAGGTGTAAATTATCGATAGTCCATATCTCGGAAACTATAAGAGATAATGCAATTTGGCAACCGGCAATGTAATTAGCATGCCGAATATTACTTGGAATGTGAATTGGAACGAAATCGCCAATAGATAAGACCATTTTACAATTTGGGAGCAAGTTAGAAGCAGAGCCTAAGGTGTAAATTATCGATAGTCCATATCTCGGAAACTATAAGAGATAATGCAATTTGGCAACCGGCAATGTAATTAGCATGCCGAATATTACTTGGAATGTGAATTGGAACGAAATCGCCAATAGATAAGACCATTTTACAATTTGGGCCCAAGTTAGAAGCAGATCCTATGGTGTAAATTATCGATAGTCCATATCTCGGAAACTATAAGAGATAATGCAATTTGGCAACCGGCAATGTAATTAGCATGCCGAATATTACTTGGAATGTGAATTGGAACGAAATCGCCAATAGATAAGACCATTTTACAATTTGGGCCCAAGTTAGAAGCAGAGCCTAAGGTGTAAATTATCGATAGTCCATATCTCAGAAACTATAAGAGATAATGCAATTTGGCAACCGGCAATGTAATTAGCATGCCGAATATTACTTGGAATGTGAATTGGAACGAAATCGCCAATAGATAAGACCATTTTACAATTTGGGCCCAAGTTAGAAGCAGAGCCTAAGGTGTAAATTATCGATAGTCCATATCTCGGAAACTATAAGAGATAATGCAATTTCGCAACCGGCAATGTAATTAGCATGCCGTATATCACTTGGAATGTGAATTGGGACGAAATCGCCAATAGATAAGACCATTTTACAATTTGGGCCCAAGTTAGAAGCAGAGCCTAAGGTGTAAATTATCGATAGTCCATATCTCGGAAACTATAAGAGATAATGCAATTTGGCAACCGGCAATGTAATTAGCATGCCGAATATTACTTGGAATGTGAATTGGAACAAAATCGCCAATAGATAAGACCATTTTACAATTTGGGCCCAAGTTAGAAGCAGAGCCTAAGGTGTAAATTATCGATAGTCCATATCTCGGAAACTATAAGAGATAATGCAATTTGGCAACCGGCAATGTAATTAGCATGCCGAATATTACTTGGAATGTAAATTGGAACGAAATCGCCAATAGATAATACCATTTTACAATTTGGGCCCAAGTTAGAAGCAGAGCCTAAGGTGTAAATTATCGATAGTCCATATCTCGGAAACTATAAGAGATAATGCAATTTCGCAACCGGCAATGTAATTAGCATGCCGAATATCACTTGGAATGTGAATTGGGACGAAATCGCCAATAGATAAAACCATTTTACAATTTGGGCCCAAGTTAGAAGCAGAGCCTAAGGTGTAAATTATCGATAGTCCATATCTCGGAAACTATAAGAGATAATGCAATTTGGCAACCGGCAATGTAATTAGCATGCCGAATATTACTTGGAATGTGAATTGGAACGAAATCGCCAATAGATAAGACCATTTTACAACTTGGGCCCAAGTTAGAAGCAGAGCCTAAGGAGTAAATTATCGATAGTCCATATCTCGGAAACTATAAGAGATAATGCAATTTGGCAACCGGCAATGTAATTAGCATGCCGAATATTACTTGGAATGTGAATTGGAACGAAATCGCCAATAGGTAAGACCATTTTACAATTTGGGCCCAAGTTAGAAGCAGAGACTAAGGTGTAAATTATCGATAGTCCATATCTCGGAAACTATAAGAGATAATTCAATTTGGCAACCGGCAATGTAATTAGCATGCCGAATATTACTTGGAATGTGAATTGGAACGAAATCGCCAATAGATAAGACCATTTTACAATTTGGGCCCAAGTTAGAAGCAGAGCCTAAGGTGTAAATTATCGATAGTCCATATCTCGGAAACTATAAGAGATAATGCAATTTGGCAACCGGCAATGTAATTAGCATGCCGAATATTACTTGGAATGTGAATTGGAACGAAATCGCCAATAGATAAGACCATTTTACAATTTGGGCCCAAGTTAGAAGCAGAGCCTAAGGTGTAAATTATCGATAGTCCATATCTCGGAAACTATAAGAGATAATGCAATTTGGCAACCGGCAATGTAATTAGCATGCCGAATATTACTTGGAATGTGAATTGGAACGAAATCGCCAATAGATAAGACCATTTTACAATTTGGGCCCAAGTTAGAAGCAGAGCCTAAGGTGTAAATTATTGATAGTCCATATCTCGGAAACTATAAGAGATAATGCAATTTCGCAACCGGCAATGTAATTAGCATGCCGAATATCACTTGGAATGTGAATTGGGACGAAATCGCCAATAGATAAGACAATTTTACAATTTGGGCCCAAGTTAGAAGCAGAGCCTAAGGTGTAAATTATCGATAGTCCATATCTCGGAAACTATAAGAGATAATGCAATTTGGCAACCGGCAATGTAATTAGCATGCCGAATATTACTTGGAATGTGAATTGGAACGAAATCGCCAATAGATAAGACCATTTTACAATTTGGGCCCAAGTTAGAAGCAGAGCCTAAGGTGTAAATTATCGATAGTCCATATCTCGGAAACTATAAGAGATAATGCAATTTCGCAACCGGCAATGTAATTAGCATGCCGAATATCACTTGGAATGTGAATTGGGACGAAATCGCCAATAGATAAGACCATTTTACAATTTGGGCCCAAGTTAGAAGCAGAGCCTAAGGTGTAAATTATCGATAGTCCGTATCTCGGAAACTATAAGAGATAATGCAATTTGGCAACCGGCAATGTAATTAGCATGCCGAATATTACTTGGAATGTGAATTGGAACGAAATCGCCAATAGATAAGACCATTTTACAATTTGGGCCCAAGTTAGAAGCAGAGCCTAAGGTGTAAATTATCGATAGTCCATATCTCGGAAACTATAAGAGATAATGCAATTTGGCAACCGGCAATGTAATTAGCATGCCGAATATTACTTGGAATGTGAATTGGAACGAAATCGCCAATAGGTAAGACCATTTTACAATTTGGGCCCAAGTTAGAAGCAGAGCCTAAGGTGTAAATTATCGATAGTCCATATCTCGGAAACTATAAGAAATAATTCAATTTGGCAACCGGCAATGTAATTAGCATGCCGAATATTACTTGGAATGTGAATTGGAACGAAATCGCCAATAGATAAGACCATTTTACAATTTGGGCCCAAGTTAGAAGCAGAGCCTAAGGTGTAAATTATCGATAGTCCATATCTCGGAAACTATAAGAGATAATGCAATTTGGCAACCGGCAATGTAATTAGCATGCCGAGTATTACTTGGAATGTGAATTGGAACGAAATCGCCAATAGATAAGACCATTTTACAATTTGGGAGCAAGTTAGAAGCAGAGCCTAAGGTGTAAATTATCGATAGTCCATATCTCGGAAACTATAAGAGATAATGCAATTTGGCAACCGGCAATGTAATTAGCATGCCGAATATTACTTGGAATGTGAATTGGAACGAAATCGCCAATAGATAAGACCATTTTACAATTTGGGAGCAAGTTAGAAGCAGAGCCTAAGGTGTAAATTATCGATAGTCCATATCTCGGAAACTATAAGAGATAATGCAATTTGGCAACCGGCAATGTAATTAGCATGCCGAATATTACTTGGAATGTGAATTGGAACGAAATCGCCAATAGATAAGACCATTTTACAATTTGGGCCCAAGTTAGAAGCAGAGCCTAAGGTGTAAATTATCGATAGTCCATATCTCGGAAACTATAAGAGATAATGCAATTTGGCAACCGGCAATGTAATTAGCATGCCGAATATTACTTGGAATGTGAATTGGAACGAAATCGCCAATAGATAAGACCATTTTACAATTTGGGAGCAAGTTAGAAGCAGAGCCTAAGGTGTAAATTATCGATAGTCCATATCTCGGAAACTATAAGAGATAATGCAATTTGGCAACCGGCAATGTAATTAGCATGCCGAATATTACTTGGAATGTGAATTGGAACGAAATCGCCAATAGATAAGACCATTTTACAATTTGGGCCCAAGTTAGAAGCAGAGCCTAAGGTGTAAATTATCGATAGTCCATATCTCGGAAACTATAAGAGATAATGCAATTTGGCAACCGGCAATGTAATTAGCATGCCGAATATTACTTGGAATGTGAATTGGAACGAAATCGCCAATAGATAAGACCATTTTACAATTTGGGAGCAAGTTAGAAGCAGAGCCTAAGGTGTAAATTATCGATAGTCCATATCTCGGAAACTATAAGAGATAATGCAATTTGGCAACCGGCAATGTAATTAGCATGCCGAATATTACTTGGAATGTGAATTGGAACGAAATCGCCAATAGATAAGGCCATTTTACAATTTGGGCCCAAGTTAGAAGCAGAGCCTAAGGTGTAAATTATCGATAGTCCATATCTCGGAAACTATAAGAGATAATGCAATTTGGCAACCGGCAATGTAATTAGCATGCCGAATATTACTTGGAATGTGAATTGGAACGAAATCGCCAATAGATAAGACCATTTTACAATTTGGGCCCAAGTTAGAAGCAGAGCCTAAGGTGTATATTATCGATAGTCCATATCTCGGAAACTATAAGAGATAATGCAATTTGGCAACCGGCAGTGTAATTAGAATGCCGAATATTACTTGGAATGTGAATTGGAACGAAATCGCCAATAGATAAGACCATTTTACAATTTGGGAGCAAGTTAGAAGCAGAGCCTAAGGTGTAAATTATCGATAGTCCATATCTCGGAAACTATAAGAGATAATGCAATTTGGCAACCGGCAATGTAATTAGCATGCCGAATATTACTTGGAATGTGAATTGGAACGAAATCGCCAATAGATAAGACCATTTTACAATTTGGGCCCAAGTTAGAAGCAGAGCCTAAGGTGTAAATTATTGATAGTCCATATCTCGGAAACTATAAGAGATAATGCAATTTCGCAACCGGCAATGTAATTAGCATGCCGAATATTACTTGGAGTGTGAATTGGAACGAAATCGCCAATAGGTAAGACCATTTTACAATTTGGGCCCAAGTTAGAAGCAGAGCCTAAGGTGTAAATTATCGATAGCCCATATCTCGGAAACTATAAGAGATAATGCAATTTGGCAACCGGCAATGTAATTAGCATGCCGAATATTACTTGAAATGTGAATTGGAACGAAATCGCCAATAGATAAGACCATTTTACAATTTGGGCCCAAGTTAGAAGCAGAGCCTAAGGTGTAAATTATCGATAGTCCATATCTCGGAAACTATAAGAGATAATGCAATTTGGCAACCGGCAATGTAATTAGCATGCCGAATATTAATTGGAATGTGAATTGCAACGAAATCGCCAATTGATAAGACAATTTTACAATTTGGGCCCAAGTTAGAAGCAGAGCCTAAGGTGTAAATTATCGATAGTCCATATCTCGGAAACTATAAGAGATAATGCAATTTTGCAACCGGCAATGTAATTAGCATGCCGAATATTACTTGGAATATGAATTGGAACGAAATCGCCAATAGATAAGACCATTTTACAATTTGGGCCCAAGTTAGAAGCAGAGCCTAAGGTGTAAATTATTGATAGTCCATATCTCGGAAACTATAAGAGATAATACAATTTCGCAACCGGCAATGTAATTAGCATGCCGAATATCACTTGGAATGTGAATTGGGACGAAATCGCCAATAGATAAGACCATTTTACAATTTGGGCCCAAGTTAGAAGCAGAGCCTAAGGTGTAAATTATCGATAGTCCGTATCTCAGAAACTATAAGAGATAATGCAATTTGGCAACCGGCAATGTAATTAGCATGCCGAATATTACTTGGAATGTGAATTGGAACGAAATCGCCAATAGATAAGACCATTTTACAATTTGGGCCCAAGTTAGAAGCAGAGCCTAAGGTGTAAATTATCGATAGTCCATATCTCGGAAACTATAAGAGATAATGCAATTTGGCAACCGGCAATGTAATTAGCATGCCGAATATTACTTGGAATGTGAATTGGAACGAAATCGCCAATAGGTAAGACCATTTTACAATTTGGGCCCAAGTTAGAAGCAGAGCCTAAGGTGTAAATTATCGATAGTCCATATCTCGGAAACTATAAGAGATAATTCAATTTGGCAACCGGCAATGTAATTAGCATGCCGAATATTACTTGGAATGTGAATTGGAACGAAATCGCCAATAGATAAGACCATTTTACAATTAGGGCCCAAGTTAGAAGCAGAGCCTAAGGTGTAAATTATCGATAGTCCATATCTCGGAAACTATAAGAGATAATGCAATTTGGCAACCGGCAATGTAATTAGCATGCCGAATATTACTTGGAATGTGAATTGGAACGAAATCGCCAATAGATAAGACCATTTTACAATTTGGGAGTAAGTTAGAAGCAGAGCCTAAGGTGTAAATTATCGATAGTCCATATCTCGGAAACTATAAGAGATAATGCAATTTGGCAACCGGCAATGTAATTAGCATGCCGAATATTACTTGGAATGTGAATTGGAACGAAATCGCCAATAGATAAGACCATTTTACAATTTGTTCCCAAGTTAAAAGCAGAGCCTATGGTGTAAATTATCGATAGTCCATATCTCGGAAACTATAAGAGATAATGCAATTTGGCAACCGGCAATGTAATTAGCATGCCGAATATTACTTGGAATGTGAATTGGAACGAAATCGCCAATAGATAAGACCATTTTACAATTTGGGCCCAAGTTAGAAGCAGAGCCTAAGGTGTATATTATCGATAGTCCATATCTCGGAAACTATAAGAGATAATGCAATTTGGCAACCGGCAATGTAATTAGCATGCCGAATATTACTTGGAATGTGAATTGGAACGAAATCGCCAATAGGTAAGACCATTTTACAATTTGGGCCCAAGTTAGAAGCAGAGCCTAAGGTGTAAATTATCGATAGTCCATATCTCGGAAACTATAAGAGATAATTCAATTTGGCAACCGGCAATGTAATTAGCATGCCAAATATTACTTGGAATGTGAATTGGAACGAAATCGCCAATAGATAAGACCATTTTACAATTTGGGCCCAAGTTAGAAGCAGAGCCTAAGGTGTAAATTATCGATAGTCCATATCTCGGAAACTATAAGAGATAATGCAATTTGGCAACCGGCAATGTAATTAGCATGCCGAATATTACTTGGAATGTGAATTGGAACGAAATCGCCAATAGATAAGACCATTTTACAATTTGGGCCCAAGTTAGAAGCAGAGCCTAAGGTGTAAATTATCGATAGTCCATATCTCGGAAACTATAAGAGATAATGCAATTTGGCAACCGGCAATGTAATTAGCATGCCGAATATTACTTGGAATGTGAATTGGAACGAAATCGCCAATAGATAAGACCATTTTACAATTTGGGCCCAAGTTAGAAGCAGAGCCTATGATGTAAATTATCGATAGTCCATATCTCGGAAACTATAAGAGATAATGCAGTTTCGCAACCGGCAATGTAATTAGCATGCCTAATATTACTTGGAATGTGAATTGGAACGATATCGCCAATAGATAAGACCATTTTACAATTTGGGCCCAAGTTAGAAGCAGAGCCTAAGGTGTAAATTATCGGTAGTCCATATCTCGGAAACTATAAGAGATAATGCAATTTGGCAACTGGCAATGTAATTAGCATGCCGAATATTGCTTGGAATGTGAATTGGAACGAAATCGCCAATAGATAAGACCATTTTACAATTTGGGCCCAAGTTAGAAGCAGAGCCTAAGGTGTAAATTATCGATAGTCCATATCTCGGAATCAATAAGAGATAATGCAATTTGGCAACCGGCAATGTAATTAGCATGCCGAATATTACTTGGAATGTGAATTGGAACGAAATTGCCAATAGATAAGACCATTTTACAATTTGGGCCCAAGTTAGAAGCAGATCCTAAGGTGTAAATTATCGATAGTCCATATCTCTGAAACTATAAGAGATAATGCAGTTTCGCAACCGGCAATGTAATTAGCATGCCTAATATTACTTGGAATGTGAACTGGGACGAAATCGCCAATAGATAAGGCCCTTTTACAATTTGGGCCCAAGTTAGAAGCAGAGCCTAAGGTGTAAATTATCGATAGTCCATATCTCGGAAACTATAAGAGATAATGCAATTTGGCAACCGGCAATGTAATTAGCATGCCGAATATTACTTGGAATGTGAATTGGAACAAAATCGCCAATAGATAAGACCATTTTACAATTTGGGCCCAAGTTAGAAGCAGAGCCTAAGGTGTAAATTATTGATAGTCCATATCTCGGAAACTATAAGAGATAATGCAATTTCGCAACCGGCAATGTAATTAGCATGCCGAATATTACTTGGAGTGTGAATTGGAACGAAATCGCCAATAGATAAGACCATTTTACAATTTGGGCCCAAGTTAGAAGCAGAGCCTAAGGTGTAAATTATCGATAGTCCACATCTCGGAAACTATAAGAGATAATGCAATTTGGCAACCGGCAATGTAATTAGCATGCCGAATATTACTTGGAATGTGAATTGGAACGAAATCGCCAATAGATAAGACCATTTTACAATTTGGGCCCAAGTTAGAAGCAGAGCCTAAGGTGTAAATTATCGATAGTCCACATCTCGGAAACTTTAAGAGATAATGCAATTTGGCAACCGGCAATGTAATTAGCATGCCGAATATTACTTGGAATGTGAATTGGAACGAAATCGCCAATAGATAAGACCATTTTACAATTTGGGCCCAAGTTTGAAGCAGAGCCTATGGTGTAAATTATCGATAGTCCATATCTCGGAAACTATAAGAGATAATGCAATTTGGCAACCGGCAATGTAATTAGCATGCCGAATATTACTTGGAATGTGAATTGGAACGAAATCGCCAATAGATAAGACCATTTTACAATTTGGGCCCAAGTTAGAAGCAGAGCCTAAGGTGTAAATTATCGATAGTCCATATCTCGGAAACTATAAGAGATAATGCAAATTGGCAACCGGCAATGTAATTAGCATGCCGAATATTACTTGGAATGTGAATTGGAACGAAATCGCCAATAGATAAGACCATTTTACAATTTGGGCCCAAGTTAGAAGCAGAGCCTAAGGTGTAAATTATCGGTAGTCCATATCTCGGAAACTATAAGAGATAATGCAATTTGGCAACCGGCAATGTAATTAGCATGCCGAATATTACTTGGAATGTGAATTGGAACGAAATCGCCAATAGATAAGACCATTTTACAATTTGGGCCCAAGTTAGAAGCAGAGCCTAAGGTGTAAATTATCGATAGTCCATATCTCGGAGACTATAAGAGATAATGCAAATTGGCAACCGGCAATGTAATTAGCATGCCGAATATTACTTGGAATGTGAATTGGAACGAAATCGCCAATAGATAAGACCATTTTACAATTTGGGCCCAAGTTAGAAGCAGAGCCTAAGGTGTAAATTATCGGTAGTCCATATCTCGGAAACTATAAGAGATAATGCAATTTGGCAACAGGCAATGTAATTAGCATGCCGAATATTACTTGGAATGTGAATTGGAACGAAATCGCCAATAGATAAGACCATTTTACAATTTGGGCCCAAGTTAGAAGCAGAGCCTAAGGTGCAAAATTATCGATAGTCCATATCTCGGAAACTATAAGAGATAATGCAATTTGGCAATCGGCAATGTAATTAGCATGCCGAATATTACTTGGAATGTGAATTGGAACGAAATCGCCAATAGATAAGACCATTTTACAATTTGGGCCCAAGTTTGAAGCAGAGCCTATGGTGTAAATTATCGATAGTCCATATCTCGGAAACTATAAGAGATAATGCAATTTGGCAACCGGCAATGTAATCAGCATGCCGAATATTACTTGGAATGTGAATTGGAACGAAATCGCCAATAGATAAGACCATTTTACAATTTGGGCCCAAGTTAGAAGCAGAGCCTAAGGTGTAAATTATCGATAGTCCATATCTCGGAAACTATAAGAGATAATGCAAATTGGCAACCGGCAATGTAATTAGCATGCCGAATATTACTTGGAATGTGAATTGGAACGAAATCGCCAATAGATAAGACCATTTTACAATTTGGGCCCAAGTTAGAAGCAGAGCCTAAGGTGTAAATTATCGGTAGTCCATATCTCGGAAACTATAAGAGATAATGCAATTTGGCAACCGGCAATGTAATTAGCATGCCGAATATTACTTGGAATGTGAATTGGAACGAAATTGCCAATAGATAAGACCATTTTACAATTTGGGCCCAAGTTAGAAGCAGAGCCTAAGGTGTAAATTATCGATAGTCCATATCTCTGAAACTATAAGAGATAATGCAATTTCGCAACCGGCAATGTAATTAGCATGCCGAATATTACTTGGAATGTGAATTGGGACGAAATCGCCAATAGATAAGGCCATTTTACAATTTGGGCCCAAGTTAGAAGCAGAGCCTAAGGTGTAAATTATCGATAGTCCATATCTCGGAAACTATAAGAGATAATGCAATTTGGCAACCGGCAATGTAATTAGCATGCCGAATATTACTTGGAATGTGAATTGGAACGAAATCGCCAATAGATAAGACCATTTTACAATTTGGGCCCAAGTTAGAAGCAGAGCCTAAGGTGTAAATTATTGATAGTCCATATCTCGGAAACTATAAGAGATAATGCAATTTCGCAACCGGCAATGTAATTAGCATGCCGAATATTACTTGGAGTGTGAATTGGAACGAAATCGCCAATAGATAAGACCATTTTACAATTTGGGCCCAAGTTAGAAGCAGAGCCTAAGGTGTAAATTATCGATAGTCCATATCTCGGAAACTATAAGAGATAATGCAATTTGGCAACCGGCAATGTAATTAGCATGCCGAATATTACTTGGAATGTGAATTGGGACGAAATCGCCAATAGATAAGACCATTTTACAATTTGGGCCCAAGTTAGAACCAGAGCCTAAGGTGTAAATTATCGATAGTCCATATCTCGGAAACTATAAGAGATAATGCAATTTGTATAAAGTAAATTATCGATAGTCCATATCTCGGAAACTATAAGAGATAATGCAATTTGGCAACCGGCAATGTAATTAGCATGCCGAATATTACTTGGAATGTGAATTGGAACGAAATCGCCAATAGATAAGACCATTTTACAATTTGGGCCCAAGTTAGAAGCAGAGCCTAAGGTGTAAATTATCGATAGTCCATATCTCGGAAACTATAAGAGATAATGCAAATTGGCAACCGGCAATGTAATTAGCATGCCGAATATTACTTGGAATGTGAATTGGAACGAAATCGCCAATAGATAAGACCATTTTACAATTTGGGCCCAAGTTAGAAGCAGAGCCTAAGGTGTAAATTATCGGTAGTCCATATCTCGGAAACTATAAGAGATAATGCAATTTGGCAACCGGCAATGTAATTAGCATGCCGAATATTACTTGGAATGTGAATTGGAACGAAATTGCCAATAGATAAGACCATTTTACAATTTGGGCCCAAGTTAGAAGCAGAGCCTAAGGTGTAAATTATCGATAGTCCATATCTCTGAAACTATAAGAGATAATGCAATTTCGCAACCGGCAATGTAATTAGCATGCCGAATATTACTTGGAATGTGAATTGGGACGAAATCGCCAATAGATAAGGCCATTTTACAATTTGGGCCCAAGTTAGAAGCAGAGCCTAAGGTGTAAATTATCGATAGTCCATATCTCGGAAACTATAAGAGATAATGCAATTTGGCAACCGGCAATGTAATTAGCATGCCGAATATTACCTGGAATGTGAATTGGAACGAAATCGCCAATAGATAAGACCATTTTACAATTTGGGCCCAAGTTAGAAGCAGAGCCTAAGGTGTAAATTATTGATAGTCCATATCTCGGAAACTATAAGAGATAATGCAATTTCGCAACCGGCAATGTAATTAGCATGCCGAATATTACTTGGAGTGTGAATTGGAACGAAATCGCCAATAGATAAGACCATTTTACAATTTGGGCCCAAGTTAGAAGCAGAGCCTAAGGTGTAAATTATCGATAGTCCATATCTCGGAAACTATAAGAGATAATGCAATTTGGCAACCGGCAATGTAATTAGCATGCCGAATATTACTTGGAATGTGAATTGGGACGAAATCGCCAATAGATAAGACCATTTTACAATTTGGGCCCAAGTTAGAAGCAGAGCCTAAGGTGTAAATTATCGATAGTCCATATCTCGGAAACTATAAGAGATAATGCAATTTGGCAACCGGCAATGTAATTAGCATGCCGAATATTACTTGGAATGTGAATTGGAACGAAATCGCCAATAGATAAGACCATTTTACAATTTGGGCCCAAGTTAGAAGCAGAGCCTAAGGTGTAAATTATAGATAGTCCATATCTCGGAAACTATAAGAGATAATGCAATTTGGCAACCGGCAATGTAATTAGCATGCCGAATATTACTTGGAATGTGAATTGCAACGAAATCGCCAATAGATAAGACCATTTTACAATTTGGGCCCAAGTTAGAAGCAGAGCCTAAGGTGTAAATTATCGATAGTCCATATCTCGGAAACTATAAGAGATAATGCAATTTGGCAACCGGCAATGTAATTAGCATGCCGAATATAACTTGGAATGTGAATTGGAACGAAATCGCCAATAGATAAGACCATTTTACAATTTGGGCCCAAGTTAGAAGCAGAGCCTAAGGTGTAAATTATTGATAGTCCATATCTCGGAAACTATAAGAGATAATGCAATTTCGCAACCGGCAATGTAATTAGCATGCCGAATATCACTTGGAATATGAATTGGGACGAAATCGCCAATAGATAAGACCATTTTACAATTTGGGCCCAAGTTAGAAGCAGAGCCTAAGGTGTAAATTATCGATAGTCCATATCTCGGAAACTATAAGGGATAATGCAATTTGGCAACCGGCAATGTAATTAGCATGCCGAATATTACTTGGAATGTGAATTGGAACGAAATCGCCAATAGATAAGACCATTTTACAATTTGGGAGCAAGTTAGAAGCAGAGCCTAAGGTGTAAATTATCGATAGTCCATATCTCGGAAACTATAAGAGATAATGCAATTTGGCAACCGGCAATGTAATTAGCATGCCGAATATTACTTGGAATGTGAATTGGAACGAAATCGCCAATAGATAAGACCATTTTACAATTTGGGCCCAAGTTAGAAGCAGAGCCTATGGTGTAAATTATCGATAGTCCATATCTCGGAAACTATAAGAGATAATGCAATTTGGCAACCGGCAATGTAATTAGCATGCCGAATATTACTTGGAATGTGAATTGGAACGAAATCGCCAATAGATAAGACCATTTTACAATTTGGGCCCAAGTTAGAAGCAGAGCCTGAGGTGTAAATTATCGATAGTCCATATCTCGGAAACTATAAGAGATAATGCAATTTGGCAACCGGCAATGTAATTAGCATGCCGAATATTACTTGGAATGTGAATTGGAACGAAATCGCCAATAGATAAGACCATTTTACAATTTGGGCCCAAGTTAGAAGCAGAGCCTAAGGTGTAAATTATCGATAGTCCATATCTCGGAAACTATAAGAGATAATGCAATTTGGCAACCGGCAATGTAATTAGCATGCCGAATATTACTTGGAATGTGAATTGGAACGAAATTGCCAATAGATAAGACCATTTTACAACTTGGGCCCAAGTTAGAAGCAGAGCCTAAGGTGTAAATTATCGATAGTCCATATCTCTGAAACTATAAGAGATAATGCAATTTCGCAACCGGCAATGTAATTAGCATGCCGAATATTACTTGGAATGTGAATTGGGACGAAATCGCCAATAGATAAGGCCATTTTACAATTTGGGCCCAAGTTAGAAGCAGAGCCTAAGGTGTAAATTATCGATAGTCCATATCTCGGAAACTATAAGAGATAATGCAATTTGGCAACCGGCAATGTAATTAGCATGCCGAATATTACTTGGAATGTGAATTGGAACGAAATCGCCAATAGATAAGACCATTTTACAATTTGGGCCCAAGTTAGAAGCAGAGCCTAAGGTGTAAATTATCGATAGTCCATATCTCGGAAACTATAAGAGATAATGCAATTTGGCAACCGGCAATGTAATTAGCATGCCGAATATTACTTGGAATGTGAATTGCAACGAAATCGCCAATAGATAAGACCATTTTACAATTTGGGCCCAAGTTAGAAGCAGAGCCTAAGGTGTAAATTATCGATAGTCCATATCTCGGAAACTATAAGAGATAATGCAATTTGGCAACCGGCAATGTAATTAGCATGCCGAATATTACTTGGAATGTGAATTGGAACGAAATCGCCAATAGATAAGACCATTTTACAATTTGGGCCCAAGTTAGAAGCAGAGCCTAAGGTGTAAATTATTGATAGTCCATATCTCGGAAACTATAAGAGATAATGCAATTTCGCAACCGGCAATGTAATTAGCATGCCGAATATCACTTGGAATATGAATTGGGACGAAATCGCCAATAGATAAGACCATTTTACAATTTGGGCCCAAGTTAGAAGCAGAGCCTAAGGTGTAAATTATCGATAGTCCATATCTCGGAAACTATAAGGGATAATGCAATTTGGCAACCGGCAATGTAATTAGCATGCCGAATATTACTTGGAATGTGAATTGGAACGAAATCGCCAATAGATAAGACCATTTTACAATTTGGGAGCAAGTTAGAAGCAGAGCCTAAGGTGTAAATTATCGATAGTCCATATCTCGGAAACTATAAGAGATAATGCAATTTGGCAACCGGCAATGTAATTAGCATGCCGAATATTACTTGGAATGTGAATTGGAACGAAATCGCCAATAGATAAGACCATTTTACAATTTGGGCCCAAGTTAGAAGCAGAGCCTATGGTGTAAATTATCGATAGTCCATATCTCGGAAACTATAAGAGATAATGCAATTTGGCAACCGGCAATGTAATTAGCATGCCGAATATTACTTGGAATGTGAATTGGAACGAAATCGCCAATAGATAAGACCATTTTACAATTTGGGCCCAAGTTAGAAGCAGAGCCTGAGGTGTAAATTATCGATAGTCCATATCTCGGAAACTATAAGAGATAATGCAATTTGGCAACCGGCAATGTAATTAGCATGCCGAATATTACTTGGAATGTGAATTGGAACGAAATCGCCATTAGATAAGACCATTTTACAATTTGGGCCCAAGTTAGAAGCAGAGCTTAAGGTGTAAATTATCGATAGTCCATATCTCGGAAACTATAAGAGATAATGCAATTTGGCAACCGGCAATGTAATTAGCATGCCGAATATTACTTGGAATGTGAATTGGAACGAAATCGCCAATAGATAAGACCATTTTACAATTTGGGCCCAAGTTAGAAGCAGAGCCTAAGGTGTAAATTATCGAAAGTCCATATCTCGGAAACTATAAGAGATAATGCAATTTGGCAACCGGCAATGTAATCAGCATGCCGAATATTACTTGGAATGTGAATTGGAACGAAATTGCCAATAGATAAGACCATTTTACAACTTGGGCCCAAGTTAGAAGCAGAGCCTAAGGTGTAAATTATCGATAGTCCATATCTCTGAAACTATAAGAGATAATGCAATTTCGCAACCGGCAATGTAATTAGCATGCCGAATATTACTTGGAATGTGAATTGGGACGAAATCGCCAATAGATAAGGCCATTTTACAATTTGGGCCCAAGTTAGAAGCAGAGCCTAAGGTGTAAATTATCGATAGTCCATATCTCGGAAACTATAAGAGATAATGCAATTTGGCAACCGGCAATGTAATTAGCATGCCGAATATTACTTGGAATGTGAATTGGAACGAAATCGCCAATAGATAAGACCATTTTACAATTTGGGCCCAAGTTAGAAGCAGAGCCTAAGGTGTAAATTATCGATAGTCCATATCTCGGAAACTATAAGAGATAATGCAATTTGACAACCGGCAATGTAATTAGCATGCCGAATATTACTTGGAATGTGAATTGGAACGAAATCGCCAATAGATAAGACCATTTTACAATTTGGGCCCAAGTTAGAAGCAGAGCCTAAGGTGTAAATTATCGATAGTCCATATCTCGGAAACTATAAGAGATAATGCAATTTGGCAACCGGTAATGTAATTAGCATGCCGAATATTACTTGGAATGTGAATTGGAACGAAATCGCCAATAGATAAGACCATTTTACAATTTGGGCCCAAGTTAGAAGCAGAGCCTAAGGTGTAAATTATTGATAGTCCATATCTCGGAAACTATAAGAGATAATGCAATTTCGCAACCGGCAATGTAATTAGCATGCCGAATATCACTTGGAATGTGAATTGGGACGAAATCGCCAATAGATAAGACCATTTTACAATTTGGGCCCAAGTTAGAAGCAGAGCCTAAGGTGTAAATTATCGATAGTCCATATCTCGGAAACTATAAGAGATAATGCAATTTGGCAACCGGCAATGTAATTAGCATGCCGAATATTACTTGGAATGTGAATTGGAACGAAATCGCCAATAGATAAGACCATTTTACAATTTGGGCCCAAGTTAGAAGCAGAGCCTAAGGTGTAAATTATCGATAGTCCATATCTCGGAAACTATAAGAGATAATGCAATTTGGCAACCGGCAATGTAATTAGCATGCCGAATATTACTTGGAATGTGAATTGGAACGAAATCGCCAATAGATAAGACCATTTTACAATTTGGGCCCAAGTTAGAAGCAGAGCCTAAGGTGTAAATTATCGATAGTCCATATATCGGAAACTATAAGAGATAATGCAATTTCGCAACCGGCAATGTAATTAGCATGCCGAATATTACTTGGAGTGTGAATTGGAACGAAATCGCCAATAGATAAGACCATTTTACAATTTGGGCCCAAGTTAGAAGCAGAGCCTAAGGTGTAAATTATCAATAGTCCATATCTCGGAAACTATAAGAGATAATGCAATTTGGCAACCGGCAATGTAATTAGCATGCCGAATATTACTTGGAATGTGAATTGGAACGAGATCGCCAATAGATAAGACCATTTTACAATTTGGGCCCAAGTTAGAAGCAGAGCCTAAGGTGTAAATTATTGATAGTCCATATCTCGGAAACTATAAGAGATAATGCAATTTCGCAACCGGCAATGTAATTAGCATGCCGAATATTACTTGGAGTGTGAATTGGAACGAAATCGCCAATAGATAAGACCATTTTACAATTTGGGCCCAAGTTAGAAGCAGAGCCTAAGGTGTAAATTATCGATAGTCCATATCTCGGAAACTATAAGAGATAATGCAATTTGGCAACCGGCAATGTAATTAGCATGCCGAATATTACTTGGAATGTGAATTGGGACGAAATCGCCAATAGATAAGACCATTTTACAATTTGGGCCCAAGTTAGAAGCAGAGCCTAAGGTGTAAAATATCGATAGTCCATATCTCGGAAACTATAAGAGATAATGCAATTTGTATAAAGTAAATTATCGATAGTCCATATCTCGGAAACTATAAGAGATAATGCAATTTGGCAACCGGCAATGTAATTAGCATGCCGAATATTACTTGGAATGTGAATTGGAACGAAATCGCCAATAGATAAGACCATTTTACAATTTGGGCCCAAGTTAGAAGCAGAGCCTAAGGTGTAAATTATCGATAGTCCATATCTCGGAAACTATAAGAGATAATGCAAATTGGCAACCGGCAATGTAATTAGCATGCCGAATATTACTTGGAATGTGAATTGGAACGAAATCGCCAATAGATAAGACCATTTTACAATTTGGGCCCAAGTTAGAAGCAGAGCCTAAGGTGTAAATTATCGGTAGTCCATATCTCGGAAACTATAAGAGATAATGCAATTTGGCAACCGGCAATGTAATTAGCATGCCGAATATTACTTGGAATGTGAATTGGAACGAAATTGCCAATAGATAAGACCATTTTACAATTTGGGCCCAAGTTAGAAGCAGAGCCTAAGGTGTAAATTATCGATAGTCCATATCTCTGAAACTATAAGAGATAATGCAATTTCGCAACCGGCAATGTAATTAGCATGCCGAATATTACTTGGAATGTGAATTGGGACGAAATCGCCAATAGATAAGGCCATTTTACAATTTGGGCCCAAGTTAGAAGCAGAGCCTAAGGTGTAAATTATCGATAGTCCATATCTCGGAAACTATAAGAGATAATGCAATTTGGCAACCGGCAATGTAATTAGCATGCCGAATATTACTTGGAATGTGAATTGGAACGAAATCGCCAATAGATAAGACCATTTTACAATTTGGGCCCAAGTTAGAAGCAGAGCCTAAGGTGTAAATTATTGATAGTCCATATCTCGGAAACTATAAGAGATAATGCAATTTCGCAACCGGCAATGTAATTAGCATGCCGAATATTACTTGGAGTGTGAATTGGAACGAAATCGCCAATAGATAAGACCATTTTACAATTTGGGCCCAAGTTAGAAGCAGAGCCTAAGGTGTAAATTATCGATAGTCCATATCTCGGAAACTATAAGAGATAATGCAATTTGGCAACTGGCAATGTAATTAGCATGCCGAATATTACTTGGAATGTGAATTGGGACGAAATCGCCAATAGATAAGACCATTTTACAATTTGGGCCCAAGTTAGAAGCAGAGCCTAAGGTGTAAATTATCGATAGTCCATATCTCGGAAACTATAAGAGATAATGCAATTTGGCAACCGGCAATGTAATTAGCATGCCGAATATTACTTGGAATGTGAATTGGAACGAAATCGCCAATAGATAAGACCATTTTACAATTTGGGCCCAAGTTAGAAGCAGAGCCTATGGTGTAAATTATCGATAGTCCATATCTCGGAAACTATAAGAGATAATGCAATTTGGCAACCGGCAATGTAATTAGCATGCCGAATATTACTTGGAATGTGAATTGGAACGAAATCGCCAATAGATAAGACCATTTTACAATTTGGGCCCAAGTTAGAAGCAGAGCCTGAGGTGTAAATTATCGATAGTCCATATCTCGGAAACTATAAGAGATAATGCAATTTGGCAACCGGCAATGTAATTAGCATGCCGAATATTACTTGGAATGTGAATTGGAACGAAATCGCCAATAGATAAGACCATTTTACAATTTGGGCCCAAGTTAGAAGCAGAGCTTAAGGTGTAAATTATCGATAGTCCATATCTCGGAAACTATAAGAGATAATGCAATTTGGCAACCGGCAATGTAATTAGCATGCCGAATATTACTTGGAATGTGAATTGGAACGAAATCGCCAATAGATAAGACCATTTTACAATTTGGGCCCAAGTTAGAAGCAGAGCCTAAGGTGTAAATTATCGATAGTCCATATCTCTGAAACTATAAGAGATAATGCAATTTCGCAACCGGCAATGTAATTAGCATGCCGAATATTACTTGGAATGTGAATTGTTACGAAATCGCCAATAGATAAGGCCATTTTACAATTTGGGCCCAAGTTAGAAGCAGAGCCTAAGGTGTAAATTATCGATAGTCCATATCTCGGAAACTATAAGAGATAATGCAATTTGGCAACCGGCAATGTAATTAGCATGCCGAATATTACTTGGAATGTGAATTGGAACGAAATCGCCAATAGATAAGACCATTTTACAATTTGGGCCCAAGTTAGAAGCAGAGCCTAAGGTGTAAATTATCGATAGTCCATATCTCGGAAACTATAAGAGATAATGCAATTTGGCAACCGGCAATGTAATTAGCATGCCGAATATTACTTGGAATGTGAATTGGAACGAAATCGCCAATAGATAAGACCATTTTACAATTTGGGCCCAAGTTAGAAGCAGAGCCTAAGGTGTAAATTATCGATAGTCCATATCTCGGAAACTATAAGAGATAATGCAATTTGGCAACCGGTAATGTAATTAGCATGCCGAATATTACTTGGAATGTGAATTGGAACGAAATCGCCAATAGATAAGACCATTTTACAATTTGGGCCCAAGTTAGAAGCAGAGCCTAAGGTGTAAATTATCGATAGTCCATATCTCGGAAACTATAAGAGATAATGCAATTATTGATAGTCCATATCTCGGAAACTATAAGAGATAATGCAATTTCGCAACCGGCAATGTAATTAGCATGCCGAATATTACTTGGAATGTGAATTGGGACGAAATCGCCAATAGATAAGACCATTTTACAATTTGGGCCCAAGTTAGAAGCAGAGCCTAAGGTGTAAATTATCGATAGTCCATATCTCGGAAACTATAAGAGATAATGCAATTTGGCAACTGGCAATGTAATTAGCATGCCGAATATTACTTGGAATGTGAATTGGAACGAAATCGCCAATAGATGAGACCATTTTACAATTTGGGCCCAAGTTAGAAGCAGAGCCTAAGGTGTAAATTATCGATAGTCCATATCTCGGAAACTATAAGAGATAATGCAATTTGGCAACCGGCAATGTAATTAGCATGCCGAATAATACTTGGAATGTGAATTGGAACGAAATCGCCAATAGATAAGACCATTTTACAATTTGGGCCCAAGTTAGAAGCAGAGCCTAAGGTGTAAATTATCGATAGTCCATATCTCGGAAACTATAAGAGATAATGCAATTTCGCAACCGGCAATGTAATTAGCATGCCGAATATTACTTGGAGTGTGAATTGGAACGAAATCGCCAATAGATAAGACCATTTTACAATTTGGGCCCAAGTTAGAAGCAGAGCCTAAGGTGTAAATTATCGATAGTCCATATCTCGGAAACTATAAGAGATAATGCAATTTGGCAACCGGCAATGTAATTAGCATGCCGAATATTACTTGGAATGTGAATTGGAACGAAATCGCCAATAGATAAGACCATTTTACAATTTGGGCCCAAGTTAGGAGCAGAGCCTAAGGTGTAAATTATCGATAGTCCATATCTCGGAAACTATAAGAGATAATGCAATTTGGCAACCGGCAATGTAATTAGCATGCCGAATATTACTTGGAATGTGAATTGGAACGAAATCGCCAATAGATAAGACCATTTTACAATTTGGGCCCAAGTAAGAAGCAGAGCCTAAGGTGTAAATTATCGATAGTCCATATCTCGGAAACTATAAGAGATAATGCAATTTGGCAACCGGCAATGTAATTAGCATGCCGAATATTACTTGGAATGTGAATTGCAACGAAATCGCCAATAGATAAGACCATTTTACAATTTGGGCCCAAGTTAGAAGCAGAGCCTAAGGTGTAAATTATCGATAGTCCATATCTCGGAAACTATAAGAGATAATTCAATTTGGCAACCGGCAATGTAATTAGCATGCCGAATATTACTTGGAATGTGAATTGGAACGAAATCGCCAATAGATAAGACCATTTTAAAATTTGGGCCCAAGTTAGAAGCAGAGCCTAAGGTGTAAATTATCGATAGTCCATATCTCGGAAACTATAAGAGATAATGCAATTTGGCAACCGGCAATGTAATTAGCATGCCGAATATTACTTGGAATGTGAATTGAAACGAAATCGCCAATAGATAAGACCATTTTACAATTTGGGCCCAAATTAGAAGCAGAGCCTAAGGTGTAAATTATCGATAGTCCATATCTCGGAAACTATAAGAGATAATGCAATTTGGCAACCGGCAATGTAATTAGCATGCCGAATATTACTTGGAATGTGAATTGGAACGAAATCGCCAACAGGTAAGACCATTTTACAATTTGGTCCCAAGTTAGAAGCAGAGCCTAAGGTGTAAATTATCGATAGTCCATATCTCGGAAACTATAAGAGATAATTCAATTTGGCAACCGGCAATCTAATTAGCATGCCGAATATTACTTGGAATGTGAATTGGAACGAAATCGCCAATAGATAAGACCATTTTACAATTTGGGCCCAAGTTAGAAGCAGAGCCTAAGGTGTAAATTATCGATAGTCCATATCTCGGAAACTATAAGAGATAATGCAATTTGGCAACCGGCAATGTAATTAGCATGCCGAATATTACTTGGAATGTGAATTGGAACGAAATCGCCAATAGATAAGACCATTTTACAATTTGGGAGCAAGTTAGAAGCAGAGCCTAAGGTGTAAATTATCGATAGTCCATATCTCGGAAACTATAAGAGATAATGCAATTTCGCAACCGGCAATGTAATTAGCATGCCGAATATCACTTGGAATGTGAATTGGAACGAAATCGCCAATAGATAAGACCATTTTACAATTTGGGCCCAAGTTAGAAGCAGAGCCTAAGGTGTAAATTATCGATAGTCCATATCTCGGAAACTATAAGAGATAATGCAATTTGGCAACCGGCAATGTAATTAGCATGCCGAATATTACTTGGAATGTGAATTGGAACGAAATCGCCAATAGATAAGACCATTTTACAATTTGGGCCCAAGTTAGAAGCAGAGCCTAAGGTGTAAATTATCGATAGTCCATATCTCGGAAACTATAAGAGATAATGCAATTTGGCAACCGGCAATGTAATTAGCATGCCGAATATTACTTGGAATGTGAATTGGAACGAAATCGCCAATAGATAAGACCATTTTACAATTTGGGCCCAAGTTAGAAGCAGAGCCTAAGGTGTAAATTATCGATAGTCCATATCTCGGAAACTATAAGAGATAATGCAATTTGGCAACCGGCAATGTAATTAGCATGCCGAATATTACTTGGAATGTGAATTGGAACGAAATCGCCAATAGATAAGACCATTTTACAATTTGGGCCCAAGTTAGAAGCAGAGCCTAAGGTGTAAATTATCGATAGTCCATATCTCGGAAACTATAAGAGATAATGCAATTTGGCAACCGGCAATGTAATTAGCATGCCGAATATTACTTGGAATGTGAATTGGAACGAAATCGCCAATAGATAAGACCATTTTACAATTTGCGCCCAAGTTAGAAGCAGAGCCTATGGTGTAAATTATCGATAGTCCATATCTCGGAAACTATAAGAGATAATGCAATTTGGCAACCGGCAATGTAATTAGCATGCCGAATATTACTTGGAATGTGAATTGGAACGAAATCACCAATAGATAAGACCATTTTACAATTTGGGCCAAAGTTAGAAGCAGAGCCTAAGGTGTAAATTATCGATAGTCCATATCTCGGAAACTATAAGAGATAATGAAATTTGGCAACCGGCAATGTAATTAGCATGCCGAATATTACTTGGAATGTGAATTGGAACGAAATCGCCAATAGATAAGACCATTTTACAATTTGGGCCCAAGTTAGAAGCAGAGCCTAAGGTGTAAATTATCGATAGTCCATATCTCGGAAACTATAAGAGATAATGCAATTTGGCAACCGGCAATGTAATCAGCATGCCGAATATTACTTGGAATGTGAATTGGAACGAAATCGCCAATAGGTAAGACCATTTTACAATTTGGGCCCAGGTTAGAAGCAGAGCCTAAGGTGTAAATTATCGATAGTCCATATCTCGGAAACTATAAGAGATAATTCAATTTGGCAACCGGCAATGTAATTAGCATGCCGAATATTACTTGGATTGTGAATTGGAACAAAATCGCCAATAGATAAGACCATTTTACAATTTGGGCCCAAGTTAGAAGCAGAGCCTAAGGTGTAAATTATCGATAGTCCATGTCTCGGAAACTATAAGAGATAATGCAATTTGGCAATCGGCAATGTAATTAGCATGCCGAATATTACTTGGAATGTGAATTGGAACGAAATCGCCAATAGATAAGACCATTTTACAATTTGGGCCCAAGTTAGAAGCAGAGCCTAAGGTGTAAATTATCGATAGTCCATATCTCGGAAACTATAAGAGATAATGCAATTTGGCAACCGGCAATGTAATTAGCATGCCGAATATTACTTGGAATGTGAATTGGAACGAAATCGCCAATAGATAAGACCATTTTACAATTTGGGCCCAAGTTAGAAGCAGAGCCTAAGGTGTAAATTATCGATAGTCCATATCTCGGAAACTATAAGAGATAATGCAATTTCGCAACCGGCAATGTAATTGGCATGCCGAATATTACTTGGAGTGTGAATTGGAACGAAATCGCCAATAGATAAGACCATTTTACAATTTGGGCCCAAGTTAGAAGCAGAGCCTAAGGTGTAAATTATCGATAGTCCATATCTCGGAAACTATAAGAGATAATGCAATTTGGCAACCGGCAATGTAATTAGCATGCCGAATATTACTTGGAATGTGAATTGGAACGAAATCGCCAATAGATAAGACCATTTTACAATTTGGGCCCAAGTTAGAAGCAGAGCCTAAGGTGTAAATTATCGATAGTCCATATCTCGGAAACTATAAGAGATAATGCAATTTGGCAACCGGCAATGTAATTAGCATGCCGAATATTACTTGGAATGTGAATTGGAACGAAATCGCCAATAGATAAGACCATTTTACAATTTGGGCCCAAGTTAGAAGCAGAGCCTAAGGTGTAAATTATCGATAGTCCATATCTCGGAAACTATAAGAGATAATGCAATTTGGCAACCGGCAATGTAATTAGCATGCCGAATATTACTTGGAATGTGAATTGGAACGAAATCGCCAATAGATAAGGCCATTTTACAATTTGGGCCCAAGTTAGAAGCAGAGCCTAAGGTGTAAATTATCGATAGTCCATATCTCGGAAACTATAAGAGATAATGCAATTTGGCAACCGGCAATATAATTAGCATGCCGAATATTACTTGGAATGTGAATTGGAACGAAATCGCCAATAGATAAGACCATTTTACAATTTGGGCCCAAGTTAGAAGCAGAGCCTAAGGTGTAAATTATCGATAGTCCATATCTCGGAAACTATAAGAGATAATGCAATTTGGCAACCGGCAATGTAATTAGCATGCCGAATATTACTTGGAATGTGAATTGGAACGAAATCGCCAATAGATAAGACCATTTTACAATTTGGGCCCAAGTTAGAAGCAGAGCCTAAGGTGTAAATTATCGATAGTCCATATCTCGGAAACTATAAGAGATAATGCAATTTGGCAACCGGCAATGTAATTAGCATGCCGAATATTACTTGGAATGTGAATTGGAACGAAATCGCCAATAGATAAGACCATTTTACAATTTGGGCCCAAGTTAGAAGCAGAGCCTAAGGTGTAAATTATTGATAGTCCATATCTCGGAAACTATAAGAGATAATGCAATTTCGCAACCGGCAATGTAATTAGCATGCCGAATATTACTTGGAGTGTGAATTGGAACGAAATCGCCAATAGATAAGACCATTTTACAATTTGGGCCCAAGTTAGAAGCAGAGCCTAAGGTGTAAATTATCGATAGTCCATATCTCGGAAACTATAAGAGATAATGCAATTTGGCAACCGGCAATGTAATTAGCATGCCGAATATTACTTGGAATGTGAATTGGAACGAAATCGCCAATAGATAAGACCATTTTACAATTTGGGCCCAAATTAGAAGCAGAGCCTAAGGTGTAAATTATCGATAGTCCATATCTCGGAAACTATAAGAGATAATGCAATTTGGCAACCGGCAATATAATTAGCATGCCGAATATTACTTGGAATGTGAATTGGAACGAAATCGCCAATAGATAAGACAATTTTACAATTTGGGCCCAAGTTAGAAGCAGAGCCTAAGGTGTAAATTATCGATAGTCCATATCTCGGAAACTATAAGAGATAATGCAATTTGGCAACCGGCAATGTAATTAGCATGCCGAATATTACTTGGAATGTGAATTGGAACGAAATCGCCAATAGATAAGACCATTTTACAATTTGGGCCCAAGTTAGAAGCAGAGCCTATGGTGTAAATTATCGATAGTCCATATCTCGGAAACTATAAGAGATAATGCAATTTGGCAACCGGCAATGTAATTAGCATGCCGAATATTACTTGGAATGTGAATTGGAACGAAATCGCCAATAGATAAGACCATTTTACAATTTGGGCCCAAGTTAGAAGCAGAGCCTGAGGTGTAAATTATCGATAGTCCATATCTCGGAAACTATAAGAGATAATGCAATTTGGCAACCGGCAATGTAATTAGCATGCCGAATATTACTTGGAATGTGAATTGGAACGAAATCGCCAATAGATAAGACCATTTTACAATTTGGGCCCAAGTTAGAAGCAGAGCTTAAGGTGTAAATTATCGATAGTCCATATCTCGGAAACTATAAGAGATAATGCAATTTGGCAACCGGCAATGTAATTAGCATGCCGAATATTACTTGGAATGTGAATTGGAACGAAATCGCCAATAGATAAGACCATTTTACAATTTGGGCCCAAGTTAGAAGCAGAGCCTAAGGTGTAAATTATCGATAGTCCATATCTCTTAAACTATAAAAGATAATGCAATTTGGCAACCGGCAATGTAATTAGCATGCCGAATATTACTTGGAATGTGAATTGGAACGAAATTGCCAATAGATAAGACCATTTTACAACTTGGGCCCAAGTTAGAAGCAGAGCCTAAGGTGTAAATTATCGATAGTCCATATCTCTGAAACTATAAGAGATAATGCAATTTCGCAACCGGCAATGTAATTAGCATGCCGAATATTACTTGGAATGTGAATTGGGACGAAATCGCCAATAGATAAGGCCATTTTACAATTTGGGCCCAAGTTAGAAGCAGAGCCTAAGGTGTAAATTATCGATAGTCCATATCTCGGAAACTATAAGAGATAATGCAATTTGGCAACCGGCAATGTAATTAGCATGCCGAATATTACTTGGAATGTGAATTGGAACGAAATCGCCAATAGATAAGACCATTTTACAATTTGGGCCCAAGTTAGAAGCAGAGCCTAAGGTGTAAATTATCGATAGTCCATATCTCGGAAACTATAAGAGATAATGCAATTTGACAACCGGCAATGTAATTAGCATGCCGAATATTACTTGGAATGTGAATTGGAACGAAATCGCCAATAGATAAGACCATTTTACAATTTGGGCCCAAGTTAGAAGCAGAGCCTAAGGTGTAAATTATCGATAGTCCATATCTCGGAAACTATAAGAGATAATGCAATTTGGCAACCGGTAATGTAATTAGCATGCCGAATATTACTTGGAATGTGAATTGGAACGAAATCGCCAATAGATAAGACCATTTTACAATTTGGGCCCAAGTTAGAAGCAGAGCCTAAGGTGTAAATTATTGATAGTCCATATCTCGGAAACTATAAGAGATAATGCAATTTCGCAACCGGCAATGTAATTAGCATGCCGAATATCACTTGGAATGTGAATTGGGACGAAATCGCCAATAGATAAGACCATTTTACAATTTGGGCCCAAGTTAGAAGCAGAGCCTAAGGTGTAAATTATCGATAGTCCATATCTCGGAAACTATAAGAGATAATGCAATTTGGCAACCGGCAATGTAATTAGCATGCCGAATATTACTTGGAATGTGAATTGGAACGAAATCGCCAATAGATAAGACCATTTTACAATTTGGGCCCAAGTTAGAAGCAGAGCCTAAGGTGTAAATTATCGATAGTCCATATCTCGGAAACTATAAGAGATAATGCAATTTGGCAACCGGCAATGTAATTAGCATGCCGAATATTACTTGGAATGTGAATTGGAACGAAATCGCCAATAGATAAGACCATTTTACAATTTGGGCCCAAGTTAGAAGCAGAGCCTAAGGTGTAAATTATCGATAGTCCATATATCGGAAACTATAAGAGATAATGCAATTTCGCAACCGGCAATGTAATTAGCATGCCGAATATTACTTGGAGTGTGAATTGGAACGAAATCGCCAATAGATAAGACCATTTTACAATTTGGGCCCAAGTTAGAAGCAGAGCCTAAGGTGTAAATTATCAATAGTCCATATCTCGGAAACTATAAGAGATAATGCAATTTGGCAACCGGCAATGTAATTAGCATGCCGAATATTACTTGGAATGTGAATTGGAACGAGATCGCCAATAGATAAGACCATTTTACAATTTGGGCCCAAGTTAGAAGCAGAGCCTAAGGTGTAAATTATTGATAGTCCATATCTCGGAAACTATAAGAGATAATGCAATTTCGCAACCGGCAATGTAATTAGCATGCCGAATATTACTTGGAGTGTGAATTGGAACGAAATCGCCAATAGATAAGACCATTTTACAGTTTGGGCCCAAGTTAGAAGCAGAGCCTAAGGTGTAAATTATCGATAGTCCATATCTCGGAAACTATAAGAGATAATGCAATTTGGCAACCGGCAATGTAATTAGCATGCCGAATATTACTTGGAATGTGAATTGGGACGAAATCGCCAATAGATAAGACCATTTTACAATTTGGGCCCAAGTTAGAAGCAGAGCCTAAGGTGTAAAATATCGATAGTCCATATCTCGGAAACTATAAGAGATAATGCAATTTGTATAAAGTAAATTATCGATAGTCCATATCTCGGAAACTATAAGAGATAATGCAATTTGGAAACTGGCAATGTAATTAGCATGCCGAATATTACTTGGAATGTGAATTGGAACGAAATCGCCAATAGATAAGACCATTTTACAATTTGGGCCCAAGTTAGAAGCAGAGCCTAAGGTGTAAATTATCGATAGTCCATATCTCGGAAACTATAAGAGATAATGCAAATTGGCAACCGGCAATGTAATTAGCATGCCGAATATTACTTGGAATGTGAATTGGAACGAAATCGCCAATAGATAAGACCATTTTACAATTTGGGCCCAAGTTAGAAGCAGAGCCTAAGGTGTAAATTATCGGTAGTCCATATCTCGGAAACTATAAGAGATAATGCAATTTGGCAACCGGCAATGTAATTAGCATGCCGAATATTACTTGGAATGTGAATTGGAACGAAATTGCCAATAGATAAGACCATTTTACAATTTGGGCCCAAGTTAGAAGCAGAGCCTAAGGTGTAAATTATCGATAGTCCATATCTCTGAAACTATAAGAGATAATGCAATTTCGCAACCGGCAATGTAATTAGCATGCCGAATATTACTTGGAATGTGAATTGGGACGAAATCGCCAATAGATAAGGCCATTTTACAATTTGGGCCCAAGTTAGAAGCAGAGCCTAAGGTGTAAATTATCGATAGTCCATATCTCGGAAACTATAAGAGATAATGCAATTTGGCAACCGGCAATGTAATTAGCATGCCGAATATTACTTGGAATGTGAATTGGAACGAAATCGCCAATAGATAAGACCATTTTACAATTTGGGCCCAAGTTAGAAGCAGAGCCTAAGGTGTAAATTATTGATAGTCCATATCTCGGAAACTATAAGAGATAATGCAATTTCGCAACCGGCAATGTAATTAGCATGCCGAATATTACTTGGAGTGTGAATTGGAACGAAATCGCCAATAGATAAGACCATTTTACAATTTGGGCCCAAGTTAGAAGCAGAGCCTAAGGTGTAAATTATCGATAGTCCATATCTCGGAAACTATAAGAGATAATGCAATTTGGCAACTGGCAATGTAATTAGCATGCCGAATATTACTTGGAATGTGAATTGGGACGAAATCGCCAATAGATAAGACCATTTTACAATTTGGGCCCAAGTTAGAAGCAGAGCCTAAGGTGTAAATTATCGATAGTCCATATCTCGGAAACTATAAGAGATAATGCAATTTGGCAACCGGCAATGTAATTAGCATGCCGAATATTACTTGGAATGTGAATTGGAACGAAATCGCCAATAGATAAGACCATTTTACAATTTGGGCCCAAGTTAGAAGCAGAGCCTATGGTGTAAATTATCGATAGTCCATATCTCGGAAACTATAAGAGATAATGCAATTTGGCAACCGGCAATGTAATTAGCATGCCGAATATTACTTGGAATGTGAATTGGAACGAAATCGCCAATAGATAAGACCATTTTACAATTTGGGCCCAAGTTAGAAGCAGAGCCTGAGGTGTAAATTATCGATAGTCCATATCTCGGAAACTATAAGAGATAATGCAATTTGGCAACCGGCAATGTAATTAGCATGCCGAATATTACTTGGAATGTGAATTGGAACGAAATCGCCAATAGATAAGACCATTTTACAATTTGGGCCCAAGTTAGAAGCAGAGCCTAAGGTGTAAATTATCGGTAGTCCATATCTCGGAAACTATAAGAGATAATGCAATTTGGCAACCGGCAATGTAATTAGCATGCCGAATATTACTTGGAATGTGAATTGGAACGAAATTGCCAATAGATAAGACCATTTTACAATTTGGGCCCAAGTTAGAAGCAGAGCCTAAGGTGTAAATTATCGATAGTCCATATCTCTGAAACTATAAGAGATAATGCAATTTCGCAACCGGCAATGTAATTAGCATGCCGAATATTACTTGGAATGTGAATTGTTACGAAATCGCCAATAGATAAGGCCATTTTACAATTTGGGCCCAAGTTAGAAGCAGAGCCTAAGGTGTAAATTATCGATAGTCCATATCTCGGAAACTATAAGAGATAATGCAATTTGGCAACCGGCAATGTAATTAGCATGCCGAATATTACTTGGATTGTGAATTGGAACGAAATCGCCAATAGATAAGACCATTTTACAATTTGGGCCCAAGTTAGAAGCAGAGCCTAAGGTGTAAATTATCGATAGTCCATATCTCGGAAACTATAAGAGATAATGCAATTTGGCAACCGGCAATGTAATTAGCATGCCGAATATTACTTGGAATGTGAATTGGAACGAAATCGCCAATAGATAAGACCATTTTACAATTTGGGCCCAAGTTAGAAGCAGAGCCTAAGGTGTAAATTATCGATAGTCCATATCTCGGAAACTATAAGAGATAATGCAATTTGGCAACCGGCAATGTAATTAGCATGCCGAATAATACTTGGAATGTGAATTGGAACGAAATCGCCAATAGATAAGACCATTTTACAATTTGGGCCCAAGTTAGAAGCAGAGCCTAAGGTGTAAATTATCGATAGTCCATATCTCGGAAACTATAAGAGATAATGCAATTTCGCAACCGGCAATGTAATTAGCATGCCGAATATTACTTGGAGTGTGAATTGGAACGAAATCGCCAATAGATAAGACCATTTTACAATTTGGGCCCAAGTTAGAAGCAGAGCCTAAGGTGTAAATTATCGATAGTCCATATCTCGGAAACTATAAGAGATAATGCAATTTGGCAACCGGCAATGTAATTAGCATGCCGAATATTACTTGGAATGTGAATTGGAACGAAATCGCCAATAGATAAGACCATTTTACAATTTGGGCCCAAGTTAGGAGCAGAGCCTAAGGTGTAAATTATCGATAGTCCATATCTCGGAAACTATAAGAGATAATGCAATTTGGCAACCGGCAATGTAATTAGCATGCCGAATATTACTTGGAATGTGAATTGGAACGAAATCGCCAATAGATAAGACCATTTTACAATTTGGGCCCAAGTAAGAAGCAGAGCCTAAGGTGTAAATTATCGATAGTCCATATCTCGGAAACTATAAGAGATAATGCAATTTGGCAACCGGCAATGTAATTAGCATGCCGAATATTACTTGGAATGTGAATTGCAACGAAATCGCCAATAGATAAGACCATTTTACAATTTGGGCCCAAGTTAGAAGCAGAGCCTAAGGTGTAAATTATCGATAGTCCATATCTCGGAAACTATAAGAGATAATTCAATTTGGCAACCGGCAATGTAATTAGCATGCCGAATATTACTTGGAATGTGAATTGGAACGAAATCGCCAATAGATAAGACCATTTTAAAATTTGGGCCCAAGTTAGAAGCAGAGCCTAAGGTGTAAATTATCGATAGTCCATATCTCGGAAACTATAAGAGATAATGCAATTTGGCAACCGGCAATGTAATTAGCATGCCGAATATTACTTGGAATGTGAATTGAAACGAAATCGCCAATAGATAAGACCATTTTACAATTTGGGCCCAAGTTAGAAGCAGAGCCTAAGGTGTAAATTATCGATAGTCCATATCTCGGAAACTATAAGAGATAATGCAATTTGGCAACCGGCAATGTAATTAGCATGCCGAATATTACTTGGAATGTGAATTGGAACGAAATCGCCAACAGGTAAGACCATTTTACAATTTGGTCCCAAGTTAGAAGCAGAGCCTAAGGTGTAAATTATCGATAGTCCATATCTCGGAAACTATAAGAGATAATTCAATTTGGCAACCGGCAATCTAATTAGCATGCCGAATATTACTTGGAATGTGAATTGGAACGAAATCGCCAATAGATAAGACCATTTTACAATTTGGGCCCAAGTTAGAAGCAGAGCCTAAGGTGTAAATTATCGATAGTCCATATCTCGGAAACTATAAGAGATAATGCAATTTGGCAACCGGCAATGTAATTAGCATGCCGAATATTACTTGGAATGTGAATTGGAACGAAATCGCCAATAGATAAGACCATTTTACAATTTGGGAGCAAGTTAGAAGCAGAGCCTAAGGTGTAAATTATCGATAGTCCATATCTCGGAAACTATAAGAGATAATGCAATTTGGCAACCGGCAATGTAATTAGCATGCCGAATATTACTTGGAATGTGAATTGGAACGAAATCGCCAATAGATAAGACCATTTTACAATTTGGGCCCAAGTTAGAAGCAGAGCCTAAGGTGTAAATTATCGATAGTCCATATCTCGGAAACTATAAGAGATAATGCAATTTGGCAACCGGCAATGTAATTAGCATGCCGAATATTACTTGGAATGTGAATTGGAACGAAATCGCCAATAGATAAGACCATTTTACAATTTGGGCCCAAGTTAGAAGCAGAGCCTAAGGTGTAAATTATCGATAGTCCATATCTCGGAAACTATAAGAGATAATGCAATTTGGCAACCGGCAATGTAATTAGCATGCCGAATATTACTTGGAATGTGAATTGGAACGAAATCGCCAATAGATAAGACCATTTTACAATTTGGGCCCAAGTTAGAAGCAGAGCCTAAGGTGTAAATTATTGATAGTCCATATCTCGGAAACTATAAGAGATAATGCAATTTCGCAACCGGCAATGTAATTAGCATGCCGAATATCACTTGGAATATGAATTGGGACGAAATCGCCAATAGATAAGACCATTTTACAATTTGGGCCCAAGTTAGAAGCAGAGCCTAAGGTGTAAATTATCGATAGTCCATATTTCGGAAACTATAAGAGATAATGCAATTTGGCAACCGGCAATGTAATTAGCATGCCGAATATTACTTGGAATGTGAATTGGAACGAAATCGCCAATAGATAAGACCATTTTACAATTTGGGCCCAAGTTAGAAGCAGAGCCTAAGGTGTAAATTATCGATAGTCCATATCTCGGAAACTATAAGAGATAATGCAATTTGGCAACCGGCAATGTAATTAGCATGCCGAATATTACTTGGAATGTGAATTGCAACGAAATCGCCAGTAGATAAGACCATTTTACAATTTGGGCCCAAGTTAGAAGCAGAGCCTAAGGTGTAAATTATCGATAGTCCATATCTCGGAAACTATAAGAGATAATGCAATTTCGCAACCGGCAATGTAATTAGCATGCCGAATATCACTTGGAATGTGAATTGGGACGAAATCGCCAATAGATAAGACCATTTTACAATTTGGGCCCAAGTTAGAAGCAGAGTCTAAGGTGTAAATTATCGATAGTCCATATCTCGGAAACTATAAGAGATAATGCAATTTGGCAACCGGCAATGTAATTAGCATGCCGAATATTACTTGGAATGTGAATTGGAACGAAATCGCCAATAGATAAGACCATTTTACAATTTGGGCCCAAGTTAGAAGCAGAGCCTAAGGTGTAAATTATCGATAGTCCATATCTCGGAAACTATAAGAGATAATGCAATTTGGCAACCGGCAATGTAATTAGCATGCCGAATATTACTTGGAATGTGAATTGGAACGAAATCGCCAATAGATAAGACCATTTTACAATTTGGGCCCAAGTTAGAAGCAGAGCCTAAGGTGTAAATTATCGATAGTCCATATCTCGGAAACTATAAGAGATAATGCAATTTGGCAACCGGCAATGTAATTAGCATGCCGAATATTACTTGGAATGTGAATTGGAAAGAAATCGCCAATAGATAAGACCATTTTACAATTTGGGCCCAAGTTAGAAGCAGAGCCTAAGGTGTAAATTATCGATAGTCCATATCTCGGAAACTATAAGAGATAATGCAATTTGGCAACCGGCAATGTAATTAGCATGCCGAATATTACTTGGAATGTGAATTGGAACGAAATCGCCAATAGATAAGACCATTTTACAATTTGCGCCCAAGTTAGAAGCAGAGCCTATGGTGTAAATTATCGATAGTCCATATCTCGGAAACTATAAGAGATAATGCAATTTGGCAACCGGCAATGTAATTAGCATGCCGAATATTACTTGGAATGTGAATTGGAACGAAATCACCAATAGATAAGACCATTTTACAATTTGGGCCAAAGTTAGAAGCAGAGCCTAAGGTGTAAATTATCGATAGTCCATATCTCGGAAACTATAAGAGATAATGAAATTTGGCAACCGGCAATGTAATTAGCATGCCGAATATTACTTGGAATGTGAATTGGAACGAAATCGCCAATAGATAAGACCATTTTACAATTTGGGCCCAAGTTAGAAGCAGAGCCTAAGGTGTAAATTATCGATAGTCCATATCTCGGAAACTATAAGAGATAATGCAATTTGGCAACCGGCAATGTAATTAGCATGCCGAATATTACTTGGAATGTGAATTGGAACGAAATCGCCAATAGGTAAGACCATTTTACAATTTGGGCCCAAGTTAGAAGCAGAGCCTAAGGTGTAAATTATCGATAGTCCATATCTCGGAAACTATAAGAGATAATTCAATTTGGCAACCGGCAATGTAATTAGCATGCCGAATATTACTTGGATTGTGAATTGGAACAAAATCGCAAATAGATAAGACCATTTTACAATTTGGGCCCAAGTTAGAAGCAGAGCCTAAGGTGTAAATTATCGATAGTCCATATCTCGGAAACTATAAGAGATAATGCAATTTGGCAATCGGCAATGTAATTAGCATGCCGAATATTACTTGGAATGTGAATTGGAACGAAATCGCCAATAGATAAGACCATTTTACAATTTGGGCCCAAGTTAGAAGCAGAGCCTAAGGTGTAAATTATCGATAGTCCATATCTCGGAAACTATAAGAGATAATGCAATTTGGCAACCGGCAATGTAATTAGCATGCCGAATATTACTTGGAATGTGAATTGGAACGAAATCGCCAATAGATAAGACCATTTTACAATTTGGGCCCAAGTTAGAAGCAGAGCCTAAGGTGTAAATTATCGATAGTCCATATCTCGGAAACTATAAGAGATAATGCAATTTCGCAACCGGCAATGTAATTAGCATGCCGAATATTACTTGGAGTGTGAATTGGAACGAAATCGCCAATAGATAAGACCATTTTACAATTTGGGCCCAAGTTAGAAGCAGAGCCTAAGGTGTAAATTATCGATAGTCCATATCTCGGAAACTATAAGAGATAATGCAATTTGGCAACCGGCAATGTAATTAGCATGCCGAATATTACTTGGAATGTGAATTGGAACGAAATCGCCAATAGATAAGACCATTTTACAATTTGGGCCCAAGTTAGAAGCAGAGCCTAAGGTGTAAATTATCGATAGTCCATATCTCGGAAACTATAAGAGATAATGCAATTTGGCAACCGGCAATGTAATTAGCATGCCGAATATTACTTGGAATGTGAATTGGAACGAAATCGCCAATAGATAAGACCATTTTACAATTTGGGCCCAAGTTAGAAGCAGAGCCTAAGGTGTAAATTATCGATAGTCCATATCTCGGAAACTATAAGAGATAATGCAATTTGGCAACCGGCAATGTAATTAGCATGCCGAATATTACTTGGAATGTGAATTGGAACGAAATCGCCAATAGATAAGGCCATTTTACAATTTGGGCCCAAGTTAGAAGCAGAGCCTAAGGTGTAAATTATCGATAGTCCATATCTCGGAAACTATAAGAGATAATGCAATTTGGCAACCGGCAATATAATTAGCATGCCGAATATTACTTGGAATGTGAATTGGAACGAAATCGCCAATAGATAAGACCATTTTACAATTTGGGCCCAAGTTAGAAGCAGAGCCTAAGGTGTAAATTATCGATAGTCCATATCTCGGAAACTATAAGAGATAATGCAATTTGGCAACCGGCAATGTAATTAGCATGCCGAATATTACTTGGAATGTGAATTGGAACGAAATCGCCAATAGATAAGACCATTTTACAATTTGGGCCCAAGTTAGAAGCAGAGCCTAAGGTGTAAATTATCGATAGTCCATATCTCGGAAACTATAAGAGATAATGCAATTTGGCAACCGGCAATGTAATTAGCATGCCGAATATTACTTGGAATGTGAATTGGAACGAAATCGCCAATAGATAAGACCATTTTACAATTTGGGCCCAAGTTAGAAGCAGAGCCTAAGGTGTAAATTATTGATAGTCCATATCTCGGAAACTATAAGAGATAATGCAATTTCGCAACCGGCAATGTAATTAGCATGCCGAATATTACTTGGAGTGTGAATTGGAACGAAATCGCCAATAGATAAGACCATTTTACAATTTGGGCCCAAGTTAGAAGCAGAGCCTAAGGTGTAAATTATCGATAGTCCATATCTCGGAAACTATAAGAGATAATGCAATTTGGCAACCGGCAATGTAATTAGCATGCCGAATATTACTTGGAATGTGAATTGGAACGAAATCGCCAATAGATAAGACCATTTTACAATTTGGGCCCAAATTAGAAGCAGAGCCTAAGGTGTAAATTATCGATAGTCCATATCTCGGAAACTATAAGAGATAATGCAATTTGGCAACCGGCAATATAATTAGCATGCCGAATATTACTTGGAATGTGAATTGGAACGAAATCGCCAATAGATAAGACAATTTTACAATTTGGGCCCAAGTTAGAAGCAGAGCCTAAGGTGTAAATTATCGATAGTCCATATCTCGGAAACTATAAGAGATAATGCAATTTGGCAACCGGCAATGTAATTAGCATGCCGAATATTACTTGGAATGTGAATTGGAACGAAATCGCCAATAGATAAGACCATTTTACAATTTGGGCCCAAGTTAGAAGCAGAGCCTAAGGTGTAAATTATCGATAGTCCATATCTCGGAAACTATAAGAGATAATGCAATTTGGCAACCGGCAATGTAATTAGCATGCCGAATATTACTTGGAATGTGAATTGGAACGAAATCGCCAATAGATAAGGCCATTTTACAATTTGGGCCCAAGTTAGAAGCAGAGCCTAAGGTGTAAATTATTGATAGTCCATATCTCGGAAACTATAAGAGATAATGCAATTTCGCAACCGGCAATGTAATTAGCATGCCGAATATCACTTGGAATATGAATTGGGACGAAATCGCCAATAGATAAGGCCATTTTACAATTTGGGCCCAAGTTAGAAGCAGAGCCTAAGATGTAAATTATCGATAGTCCATATCTCGGAAACTATAAAAGATAATGCAATTTGGCAACCGGCAATGTAATTAGCATGCCGAATATTACTTGGAATGTGAATTGGAACGAAATCGCCAATAGATAAGACCATTTTACAATTTGGGCCCAAGTTAGAAGCAGAGCCTAAGGTGTAAATTATTGATAGTCCATATCTCGGAAACTATAAGAGATAATGCAATTTCGCAACCGGCAATGTAATTAGCATGCCGAATATTACTTGGAGTGTGAATTGGAACGAAATCGCCAATAGGTAAGACCATTTTACAATTTGGGCCCAAGTTAGAAGCAGAGCCTAAGGTGTAAATTATCGATAGTCCATATCTCGGAAACTATAAGAGATAATGCAATTTGGCAACCGGTAATGTAATTAGCATGCCGAATATTACTTGGAATGTGAATTGGAACGAAATCGCCAATAGATAAGACCATTTTACAATTTGGGCCCAAGTTAGAAGCAGAGCCTAAGGTGTACATTATTGATAGTCCATATCTCGGAAACTATAAGAGATAATGCAATTTCGCAACCGGCAATGTAATTAGCATGCCGAATATTACTTGGAGTGTGAATTGGAACGAAATCGCCAATAGGTAAGACCATTTTACAATTTGGGCCCAAGTTAGAAGCAGAGCCTAAGGTGTAAATTATTGATAGTCCATATCTCGGAAACTATAAGAGATAATGCAATTTCGCAACCGGCAATGTAATTAGCATGCCGAATATTACTTGGAGTGTGAATTGGAACGAAATCGCCAATAGGTAAGACCATTTTACAATTTGGGCCCAAGTTAGAAGCAGAGCCTAAGGTGTAAATTATTGATAGTCCATATCTCGGAAACTATAAGAGATAATGCAATTTGGCAACCGGCAATGTAATTAGCATGCCGAATATTACTTGGAATGTGAATTGGAACGAAATCGCCAATAGATAAGACCATTTTACAATTTGGGCCCAAGTTAGAAGCAGAGCCTAAGGTGTAAATTATCGATAGTCCATATCTCGGAAACTATAAGAGATAATGCAATTTGGCAACCGGCAATGTAATTAGCATGCCGAATATTACTTGGAATGTGAATTGCAACGAAATCGCCAATAGATAAGACCATTTTACAATTTGGGCCCAAGTTAGAAGCAGAGCCTAAGGTGTAAATTATCGATAGTCCATATCTCGGAAACTATAAGAGATAATGCAATTTCGCAACCGGCAATGTAATTAGCATGCCGAATATTACTTGGAGTGTGAATTGGAACGAAATCGCCAATAGGTAAGACCATTTTACAATTTGGGCCCAAGTTAGAAGCAGAGCCTAAGGTGTAAATTATTGATAGTCCATATCTCGGAAACTATAAGAGATAATGCAATTTGGCAACCGGCAATGTAATTAGCATGCCGAATATTACTTGGAATGTGAATTGGAACGAAATCGCCAATAGATAAGACCATTTTACAATTTGGGCCCAAGTTAGAAGCAGAGCCTAAGGTGTAAATTATCGATAGTCCATATCTCGGAAACTATAAGAGATAATGCAATTTGGCAACCGGCAATGTAATTAGCATGCCGAATATTACTTGGAATGTGAATTGCAACGAAATCGCCAATAGATAAGACCATTTTACAATTTGGGCCCAAGTTAGAAGCAGAGCCTAAGGTGTAAATTATTGATAGTCCATATCTCGGAAACTATAAGAGATAATGCAATTTCGCAACCGGCAATGTAATTAGCATGCCGAATATTACTTGGAGTGTGAATTGGAACGAAATCGCCAATAGGTAAGACCATTTTACAATTTGGGCCCAAGTTAGAAGCAGAGCCTAAGGTGTAAATTATCGATAGTCCATATCTCGGAAACTATAAGAGATAATGCAATTTGTCAACCGGCAATGTAATTAGCATGCCGAATATTACTTGGAATGTGAATTGGAACGAAATCGCCAATAGATAAGACCATTTTACAATTTGGGCCCAAGTTAGAAGCAGAGCCTAAGGTGTACATTATTGATAGTCCATATCTCGGAAACTATAAGAGATAATGCAATTTGGCAACCGGCAATGTAATTAGCATGCCGAATATTACTTGGAGTGTGAATTGGAACGAAATCGCCAATAGATAAGACCATTTTACAATTTGGGCCCAAGTTAGAAGCAGAGCCTAAGGTGTAAATTATCGATAGTCCATATCTCGGAAACTATAAGAGATAATGCAATTTGGCAACCGGCAATGTAATTAGCATGCCGAATATTACTTGGAATGTGAATTGCAACGAAATCGCCAATAGATAAGACCATTTTACAATTTGGGCCCAAGTTAGAAGCAGAGCCTAAGGTGTAAATTATCGATAGTCCATATCTCGGAAACTATAAGAGATAATGCAATTTGGCAACCGGCAATGTAATTAGCATGCCGAATATTACTTGGAATGTGAATTGGAACGAAATCGCCAATAGATAAGACCATTTTACAATTTGGGCCCAAGTTAGAAGCAGAGCCTAAGGTGTAAATTATCGATAGTCCATATCTCGGAAACTATAAGAGATAATGCAATTTGGCAACCGGCAATGTAATTAGCATGCCGAATATTACTTGGAATGTGAATTGGAACGAAATCGCCAATAGATAAGACCATTTTACAATTTGGGCCCAAGTTAGAAGCAGAGCCTAAGGTGTAAATTATCGATAGTCCATATCTCGGAAACTATAAGAGATAATGCAATTTGGCAACCGGCAATGTAATTAGCATGCCGAATATTACTTGGAATGTGAATTGCAACGAAATCGCCAATAGATAAGACCATTTTACAATTTGGGCCCAAGTTAGAAGCAGAGCCTAAGGTGTAAATTATCGATAGTCCATATCTCGGAAACTATAAGAGATAATGCAATTTCGCAACCGGCAATGTAATTAGCATGCCGAATATCACTTGGAATGTGAATTGGGACGAAATCGCCAATAGATAAGACCATTTTACAATTTGGGCCCAAGTTAGAAGCAGAGTCTAAGGTGTAAATTATCGATAGTCCATATCTCGGAAACTATAAGAGATAATGCAATTTGGCAACCGGCAATGTAATTAGCATGCCGAATATTACTTGGAATGTGAATTGGAACGAAATCGCCAATAGATAAGACCATTTTACAATTTGGGCCCAAGTTAGAAGCAGAGCCTAAGGTGTAAATTATCGATAGTCCATATCTCGGAAACTATAAGAGATAATGCAATTTGGCAACCGGCAATGTAATTAGCATGCCGAATATTACTTGGAATGTGAATTGGAACGAAATCGCCAATAGATAAGACCATTTTACAATTTGGGCCCAAGTTAGAAGCAGAGCCTAAGGTGTAAATTATCGATAGTCCATATCTCGGAAACTATAAGAGATAATGCAATTTGGCAACCGGCAATGTAATTAGCATGCCGAATATTACTTGGAATGTGAATTGGAACGAAATCGCCAATAGATAAGACCATTTTACAATTTGGGCCCAAGTTAGAAGCAGAGCCTAAGGTGTAAATTATCGATAGTCCATATCTCGGAAACTATAAGAGATAATGCAATTTGGCAACCGGCAATGTAATTAGCATGCCGAATATTACTTGGAATGTGAATTGGAACGAAATCGCCAATAGATAAGACCATTTTACAATTTGCGCCCAAGTTAGAAGCAGAGCCTATGGTGTAAATTATCGATAGTCCATATCTCGGAAACTATAAGAGATAATGCAATTTGGCAACCGGCAATGTAATTAGCATGCCGAATATTACTTGGAATGTGAATTGGAACGAAATCACCAATAGATAAGACCATTTTACAATTTGGGCCAAAGTTAGAAGCAGAGCCTAAGGTGTAAATTATCGATAGTCCATATCTCGGAAACTATAAGAGATAATGAAATTTGGCAACCGGCAATGTAATTAGCATGCCGAATATTACTTGGAATGTGAATTGGAACGAAATCGCCAATAGATAAGACCATTTTACAATTTGGGCCCAAGTTAGAAGCAGAGCCTAAGGTGTAAATTATCGATAGACCATATCTCGGAAACTATAAGAGATAATGCAATTTGGCAACCGGCAATGTAATTAGCATGCCGAATATTACTTGGAATGTGAATTGGAACGAAATCGCCAATAGGTAAGACCATTTTACAATTTGGGCCCAAGTTAGAAGCAGAGCCTAAGGTGTAAATTATCGATAGTCCATATCTCGGAAACTATAAGAGATAATTCAATTTGGCAACCGGCAATGTAATTAGCATGCCGAATATTACTTGGATTGTGAATTGGAACAAAATCGCCAATAGATAAGACCATTTTACAATTTGGGCCCAAATTAGAAGCAGAGCCTAAGGTGTAAATTATCGATAGTCCATATATCGGAAACTATAAGAGATAATGCAATTTGGCAACCGGCAATGTAATTAGCATGCCGAATATTACTTGGAATGTGAATTGGAACGAAATCGCCAATAGATAAGACCATTTTACAATTTGGGCCCAAGTTAGAAGCAGAGCCTAAGGTGTAAATTATCGATAGTCCATATCTCGGAAACTATAAGAGATAATGCAATTTGGCAACCGGCAATGTAATTAGCATGCCGAATATTACTTGGAATGTGAATTGGAACGAAATCGCCAATAGATAAGACCATTTTACAATTTGGGCCCAAGTTAGAAGCAGAGCCTAAGGTGTAAATTATCGATAGTCCATATCTCGGAAACTATAAGAGATAATGCAATTTCGCAACCGGCAATGTAATTAGCATGCCGAATATTACTTGGAGTGTGAATTGGAACGAAATCGCCAATAGATAAGACCATTTTACAATTTGGGCCCAAGTTAGAAGCAGAGCCTAAGGTGTAAATTATCGATAGTCCATATCTCGGAAACTATAAGAGATAATGCAATTTGGCAACCGGCAATGTAATTAGCATGCCGAATATTACTTGGAATGTGAATTGGAACGAAATCGCCAATAGATAAGACCATTTTACAATTTGGGCCCAAGTTAGAAGCAGAGCCTAAGGTGTAAATTATCGATAGTCCATATCTCGGAAACTATAAGAGATAATGCAATTTGGCAACCGGCAATGTAATTAGCATGCCGAATATTACTTGGAATGTGAATTGGAACGAAATCGCCAATAGATAAGACCATTTTACAATTTGGGCCCAAGTTAGAAGCAGAGCCTAAGGTGTAAATTATCGATAGTCCATATCTCGGAAACTATAAGAGATAATGCAATTTGGCAACCGGCAATGTAATTAGCATGCCGAATATTACTTGGAATGTGAATTGGAACGAAATCGCCAATAGATAAGGCCATTTTACAATTTGGGCCCAAGTTAGAAGCAGAGCCTAAGGTGTAAATTATCGATAGTCCATATCTCGGAAACTATAAGAGATAATGCAATTTGGCAACCGGCAATATAATTAGCATGCCGAATATTACTTGGAATGTGAATTGGAACGAAATCGCCAATAGATAAGACCATTTTACAATTTGGGCCCAAGTTAGAAGCAGAGCCTAAGGTGTAAATTATCGATAGTCCATATCTCGGAAACTATAAGAGATAATGCAATTTGGCAACCGGCAATGTAATTAGCATGCCGAATATTACTTGGAATGTGAATTGGAACGAAATCGCCAATAGATAAGACCATTTTACAATTTGGGCCCAATTTAGAAGCAGAGCCTAAGGTGTAAATTATCGATAGTCCATATCTCGGAAACTATAAGAGATAATGCAATTTGGCAACCGGCAATGTAATTAGCATGCCGAATATTACTTGGAATGTGAATTGGAACGAAATCGCCAATAGATAAGACCATTTTACAATTTGGGCCCAAGTTAGAAGCAGAGCCTAAGGTGTAAATTATTGATAGTCCATATCTCGGAAACTATAAGAGATAATGCAATTTCGCAACCGGCAATGTAATTAGCATGCCGAATATTACTTGGAGTGTGAATTGGAACGAAATCGCCAATAGATAAGACCATTTTACAATTTGGGCCCAAGTTAGAAGCAGAGCCTAAGGTGTAAATTATCGATAGTCCATATCTCGGAAACTATAAGAGATAATGCAATTTGGCAACCGGCAATGTAATTAGCATGCCGAATATTACTTGGAATGTGAATTGGAACGAAATCGCCAATAGATAAGACCATTTTACAATTTGGGCCCAAATTAGAAGCAGAGCCTAAGGTGTAAATTATCGATAGTCCATATCTCGGAAACTATAAGAGATAATGCAATTTGGCAACCGGCAATATAATTAGCATGCCGAATATTACTTGGAATGTGAATTGGAACGAAATCGCCAATAGATAAGACCATTTTACAATTTGGGCCCAAGTTAGAAGCAGAGCCTAAGGTGTAAATTATCGATAGTCCATATCTCGGAAACTATAAGAGATAATGCAATTTGGCAACCGGCAATGTAATTAGCATGCCGAATATTACTTGGAATGTGAATTGGAACGAAATCGCCAATAGATAAGACCATTTTACAATTTGGGCCCAAGTTAGAAGCAGAGCCTAAGGTGTAAATTATCGATAGTCCATATCTCGGAAACTATAAGAGATAATGCAATTTGGCAACCGGCAATGTAATTAGCATGCCGAATATTACTTGGAATGTGAATTGGAACGAAATCGCCAATAGATAAGGCCATTTTACAATTTGGGCCCAAGTTAGAAGCAGAGCCTAAGGTGTAAATTATTGATAGTCCATATCTCGGAAACTATAAGAGATAATGCAATTTCGCAACCGGCAATGTAATTAGCATGCCGAATATCACTTGGAATATGAATTGGGACGAAATCGCCAATAGATAAGGCCATTTTACAATTTGGGCCCAAGTTAGAAGCAGAGCCTAAGATGTAAATTATCGATAGTCCATATCTCGGAAACTATAAAAGATAATGCAATTTGGCAACCGGCAATGTAATTAGCATGCCGAATATTACTTGGAATGTGAATTGGAACGAAATCGCCAATAGATAAGACCATTTTACAATTTGGGCCCAAGTTAGAAGCAGAGCCTAAGGTGTAAATTATTGATAGTCCATATCTCGGAAACTATAAGAGATAATGCAATTTCGCAACCGGCAATGTAATTAGCATGCCGAATATTACTTGGAGTGTGAATTGGAACGAAATCGCCAATAGGTAAGACCATTTTACAATTTGGGCCCAAGTTAGAAGCAGAGCCTAAGGTGTAAATTATCGATAGTCCATATCTCGGAAACTATAAGAGATAATGCAATTTGGCAACCGGTAATGTAATTAGCATGCCGAATATTACTTGGAATGTGAATTGGAACGAAATCGCCAATAGATAAGACCATTTTACAATTTGGGCCCAAGTTAGAAGCAGAGCCTAAGGTGTAAATTATTGATAGTCCATATATCGGAAACTATAAGAGATAATGCAATTTCGCAACCGGCAATGTAATTAGCATGCCGAATATTACTTGGAGTGTGAATTGGAACGAAATCGCCAATAGGTAAGACCATTTTACAATTTGGGCCCAAGTTAGAAGCAGAGCCTAAGGTGTAAATTATTGATAGTCCATATCTCGGAAACTATAAGAGATAATGCAATTTCGCAACCGGCAATGTAATTAGCATGCCGAATATTACTTGGAGTGTGAATTGGAACGAAATCGCCAATAGGTAAGACCATTTTACAATTTGGGCCCAAGTTAGAAGCAGAGCCTAAGGTGTAAATTATTGATAGTCCATATCTCGGAAACTATAAGAGATAATGCAATTTCGCAACCGGCAATGTAATTAGCATGCCGAATATTACTTGGAGTGTGAATTGGAACGAAATCGCCAATAGGTAAGACCATTTTACAATTTGGGCCCAAGTTAGAAGCAGAGCCTAAGGTGTAAATTATTGATAGTCCATATCTCGGAAACTATAAGAGATAATGCAATTTCGCAACCGGCAATGTAATTAGCATGCCGAATATTACTTGGAGTGTGAATTGGAACGAAATCGCCAATAGGTAAGACCATTTTACAATTTGGGCCCAAGTTAGAAGCCTAAGGTGTAAATTATCGATAGTCCATATCTCGGAAACTATAAGAGATAATGCAATTTGGCAACCGGCAATGTAATTAGCATGCCGAATATTACTTGGAATGTGAATTGGAACGGAATCGCCAATAGATAAGACCATTTTACAATTTGGGCCCAAGTTAGAAGCAGAGCCTAAGGTGTAAATTATCGATAGTCCATATCTCGGAAACTATAAGAGATAATGCAATTTCGCAACCGGCAACGTAATTAGCATGCCGAATATTACTTGGAATGTGAATTGCAACGAAATCGCCAATAGATAAGACAATTTTACAATTTGGGCCCAAGTTAGAAGCAGAGCCTAAGGTGTAAATTATTGATAGTCCATATCTCGGAAACTATAAGAGATAATGCAATTTGGCAACCGGCAATGTAATTAGCATGCCGAATATTACTTGGAATGTGAATTGGAACGAAATCGCCAATAGGTAAGACCATTTTACAATTTGGGCCCAAGTTAGAAGCAGAGCCTAAGGTGTAAATTATCGATAGTCCATATCTCGGAAACTATAAGAGATAATGCAATTTGGCAACCGGCAATGTAATTAGCATGCCGAATATTACTTGGAATGTGAATTGGAACGAAATCGCCAATAGATAAGACCATTTTACAATTTGGGCCCAAGTTAGAAGCAGAGCCTAAGGTGTAAATTATCGATAGTCCATATCTCGGAAACTATAAGAGATAATGCAATTTGGCAACCGGCAATGTAATTAGCATGCCGAATATTACTTGGAATGTGAATTGGAACGAAATCGCCAATAGATAAGACCATTTTACAATTTGGGCCCAAGTTAGAAGCAGAGCCTAAGGTGTAAATTATCGATAGTCCATATCTCGGAAACTATAAGAGATAATGCAGTTTGGCAACCGGCAATGTAATTAGCATGCCGAATATTACTTGGAATGTGAATTGGAACGAAATCGCCAATAGATAAGGCCATTTTACAATTTGGGCCCAAGTTAGAAGCAGAGCCTAAGGTGTAAATTATTGATAGTCCATATCTCGGAAACTATAAGAGATAATGCAATTTCGCAACCGGCAATGTAATTAGCATGCCGAATATCACTTGGAATATGAATTGGGACGAAATCGCCAATAGATAAGACCATTTTACAATTTGGGCCCAAGTTAGAAGCAGAGCCTAAGGTGTAAATTATCGATAGTCCATATCTCGGAAACTATAAGAGATAATGCAATTTGGCAACCGGCAATGTAATTAGCATGCCGAATATTACTTGGAATGTGAATTGGAACGAAATCGCCAATAGATAAGACCATTTTACAATTTGGGCCCAAGTTAGAAGCAGAGCCTAAGGTGTAAATTATCGATAGTCCATATCTCGGAAACTATAAGAGATAATGCAATTTGGCAACCGGCAATGTAATTAGCATGCCGATTATTACTTGGAATGTGAATTAGAACGAAATCGCCAATAGATAAGACCATTTTACAATTTGGGCCCAAGTTAGAAGCAGAGCCTAAGGTGTAAATTATTGATAGTCCATATCTCGGAAACAATAAGAGATAATGCAATTTGGCAACCGGCAATGTAATTAGCATGCCGAATATTACTTGGAATGTGAATTGGAACGAAATCGCCAATAGATAAGACCATTTTACAATTTGGGCCCAAGTTAGAAGCAGAGCCTAAGGTGTAAATTATTGATAGTCCATATCTCGGAAACTATAAGAGATAATGCAATTTCGCAACCGGCAATGTAATTAGCATGCCGAATATTACTTGGAGTGTGAATTGGAACGAAATCGCCAATAGGTAAGACCATTTTACAATTTGGGCCCAAGTTAGAAGCAGAGCCTAAGGTGTAAATTATCGATAGTCCATATCTCGGAAACTATAAGAGATAATGCAATTTGGCAACCGGCAATGTAATTAGCATGCCGAATATTACTTGGAATGTGAATTGGAACGAAATCGCCAATAGATAAGACCATTTTACAATTTGGGCCCAAGTTAGAAGCAGAGCCTAAGGTGTAAATTATCGATAGTCCATATCTCGGAAACTATAAGAGATAATGCAATTTGGCAACCGGCAATGTAATTAGCATGCCGAATATTACTTGGAATGTGAATTGGAACGAAATCGCCAATAGATAAGACCATTTTACAATTTGGGCCCAAGTTAGAAGCAGAGCCTAAGGTGTAAATTATCGATAGTCCATATCTCGGAAACTATAAGAGATAATGCAATTTCGCAACCGGCAATGTAATTAGCATGCCGAATATTACTTGGAGTGTGAATTGGAACGAAATCGCCAATAGATAAGACCATTTTACAATTTGGGCCCAAGTTAGAAGCAGAGCCTAAGGTGTAAATTATCGATAGTCCATATCTCGGAAACTATAAGAGATAATGCAATTTGGCAACCGGCAATGTAATTAGCATGCCGAATATTACTTGCAATGTGAATTGGAACGAAATCGCCAATAGATAAGACCATTTTACAATTTGGGCCCAAGTTAGAAGCAGAGCCTAAGGTGTAAATTATCGATAGTCCATATCTCGGAAACTATAAGAGATAATGCAATTTGGCAACCGGCAATGTAATTAGCATGCCGAATATTACTTGGAATGTGAATTGGAACGAAATCGCCAATAGATAAGACCATTTTACAATTTGGGCCCAAGTTAGAAGCAGAGCCTAAGGTGTAAATTATCGATAGTCCATATCTCGGAAACTATAAGAGATAATGCAATTTGGCAACCGGCAATGTAATTAGCATGCCGAATATTACTTGGAATGTGAATTGGAACGAAATCGCCAATAGATAAGGCCATTTTACAATTTGGGCCCAAGTTAGAAGCAGAGCCTAAGGTGTAAATTATCGATAGTCCATATCTCGGAAACTATAAGAGATAATGCAATTTGGCAACCGGCAATATAATTAGCATGCCGAATATTACTTGGAATGTGAATTGGAACGAAATCGCCAATAGATAAGACCATTTTACAATTTGGGCCCAAGTTAGAAGCAGAGCCTAAGGTGTAAATTATCGATAGTCCATATCTCGGAAACTATAAGAGATAATGCAATTTGGCAACCGGCAATGTAATTAGCATGCCGAATATTACTTGGAATGTGAATTGGAACGAAATCGCCAATAGATAAGACCATTTTACAATTTGGGCCCAAGTTAGAAGCAGAGCCTAAGGTGTAAATTATCGATAGTCCATATCTCGGAAACTATAAGAGATAATGCAATTTGGCAACCGGCAATGTAATTAGCATGCCGAATATTACTTGGAATGTGAATTGGAACGAAATCGCCAATAGATAAGACCATTTTACAATTTGGGCCCAAGTTAGAAGCAGAGCCTAAGGTGTAAATTATTGATAGTCCATATCTCGGAAACTATAAGAGATAATGCAATTTCGCAACCGGCAATGTAATTAGCATGCCGAATATTACTTGGAGTGTGAATTGGAACGAAATCGCCAATAGATAAGACCATTTTACAATTTGGGCCCAAGTTAGAAGCAGAGCTTAAGGTGTAAATTATCGATAGTCCATATCTCGGAAACTATAAGAGATAATGCAATTTGGCAACCGGCAATGTAATTAGCATGCCGAATATTACTTGGAATGTGAATTGGAACGAAATCGCCAATAGATAAGACCATTTTACAATTTGGGCCCAAATTAGAAGCAGAGCCTAAGGTGTAAATTATCGATAGTCCATATCTCGGAAACTATAAGAGATAATGCAATTTGGCAACCGGCAATATAATTAGCATGCCGAATATTACTTGGAATGTGAATTGGAACGAAATCGCCAATAGATAAGACCATTTTACAATTTGGGCCCAAGTTAGAAGCAGAGCCTAAGGTGTAAATTATCGATAGTCCATATCTCGGAAACTATAAGAGATAATGCAATTTGGCAACCGGCAATGTAATTAGCATGCCGAATATTACTTGGAATGTGAATTGGAACGAAATCGCCAATAGATAAGACCATTTTACAATTTGGGCCCAAGTTAGAAGCAGAGCCTAAGGTGTAAATTATCGATAGTCCATATCTCGGAAACTATAAGAGATAATGCAATTTGGCAACCGGCAATGTAATTAGCATGCCGAATATTACTTGGAATGTGAATTGGAACGAAATCGCCAATAGATAAGGCCATTTTACAATTTGGGCCCAAGTTAGAAGCAGAGCCTAAGGTGTAAATTATTGATAGTCCATATCTCGGAAACTATAAGAGATAATGCAATTTCGCAACCGGCAATGTAATTAGCATGCCGAATATCACTTGGAATATGAATTGGGACGAAATCGCCAATAGATAAGGCCATTTTACAATTTGGGCCCAAGTTAGAAGCAGAGCCTAAGATGTAAATTATCGATAGTCCATATCTCGGAAACTATAAAAGATAATGCAATTTGGCAACCGGCAATGTAATTAGCATGCCGAATATTACTTGGAATGTGAATTGGAACGAAATCGCCAATAGATAAGACCATTTTACAATTTGGGCCCAAGTTAGAAGCAGAGCCTAAGGTGTAAATTATTGATAGTCCATATCTCGGAAACTATAAGAGATAATGCAATTTCGCAACCGGCAATGTAATTAGCATGCCGAATATTACTTGGAGTGTGAATTGGAACGAAATCGCCAATAGGTAAGACCATTTTACAATTTGGGCCCAAGTTAGAAGCAGAGCCTAAGGTGTAAATTATCGATAGTCCATATCTCGGAAACTATAAGAGATAATGCAATTTGGCAACCGGTAATGTAATTAGCATGCCGAATATTACTTGGAATGTGAATTGGAACGAAATCGCCAATAGATAAGACCATTTTACAATTTGGGCCCAAGTTAGAAGCAGAGCCTAAGGTGTAAATTATTGATAGTCCATATATCGGAAACTATAAGAGATAATGCAATTTCGCAACCGGCAATGTAATTAGCATGCCGAATATTACTTGGAGTGTGAATTGGAACGAAATCGCCAATAGGTAAGACCATTTTACAATTTGGGCCCAAGTTAGAAGCAGAGCCTAAGGTGTAAATTATTGATAGTCCATATCTCGGAAACTATAAGAGATAATGCAATTTCGCAACCGGCAATGTAATTAGCATGCCGAATATTACTTGGAGTGTGAATTGGAACGAAATCGCCAATAGGTAAGACCATTTTACAATTTGGGCCCAAGTTAGAAGCAGAGCCTAAGGTGTAAATTATTGATAGTCCATATCTCGGAAACTATAAGAGATAATGCAATTTCGCAACCGGCAATGTAATTAGCATGCCGAATATTACTTGGAGTGTGAATTGGAACGAAATCGCCAATAGGTAAGACCATTTTACAATTTGGGCCCAAGTTAGAAGCAGAGCCTAAGGTGTAAATTATTGATAGTCCATATCTCGGAAACTATAAGAGATAATGCAATTTCGCAACCGGCAATGTAATTAGCATGCCGAATATTCCTTGGAGTGTGAATTGGAACGAAATCGCCAATAGGTAAGACCATTTTACAATTTGGGCCCAAGTTAGAAGCAGAGCCTAAGGTGTAAATTATCGATAGTCCATATCTCGGAAACTATAAGAGATAATGCAATTTGGCAACCGGCAATGTAATTAGCATGCCGAATATTACTTGGAATGTGAATTGGAACGGAATCGCCAATAGATAAGACCATTTTACAATTTGGGCCCAAGTTAGAAGCAGAGCCTAAGGTGTAAATTATCGATAGTCCATATCTCGGAAACTATAAGAGATAATGCAATTTCGCAACCGGCAATGTAATTAGCATGCCGAATATTACTTGGAATGTGAATTGCAACGAAATCGCCAATAGATAAGACAATTTTACAATTTGGGCCCAAGTTAGAAGCAGAGCCTAAGGTGTAAATTATTGATAGTCCATATCTCGGAAACTATAAGAGATAATGCAATTTGGCAACCGGCAATGTAATTAGCATGCCGAATATTACTTGGAATGTGAATTGGAACGAAATCGCCTATAGGTAAGACCATTTTACAATTTGGGCCCAAGTTAGAAGCAGAGCCTAAGGTGTAAATTATCGATAGTCCATATCTCGGAAACTATAAGAGATAATGCAATTTGGCAACCGGCAATGTAATTAGCATGCCGAATATTACTTGGAATGTGAATTGGAACGAAATCGCCAATAGATAAGACCATTTTACAATTTGGGCCCAAGTTAGAAGCAGAGCCTAAGGTGTAAATTATCGATAGTCCATATCTCGGAAACTATAAGAGATAATGCAATTTGGCAACCGGCAATGTAATTAGCATGCCGAATATTACTTGGAATGTGAATTGGAACGAAATCGCCAATAGATAAGACCATTTTACAATTTGGGCCCAAGTTAGAAGCAGAGCCTAAGGTGTAAATTATCGATAGTCCATATCTCGGAAACTATAAGAGATAATGCAGTTTGGCAACCGGCAATGTAATTAGCATGCCGAATATTACTTGGAATGTGAATTGGAACGAAATCGCCAATAGATAAGGCCATTTTACAATTTGGGCCCAAGTTAGAAGCAGAGCCTAAGGTGTAAATTATTGATAGTCCATATCTCGGAAACTATAAGAGATAATGCAATTTCGCAACCGGCAATGTAATTAGCATGCCGAATATCACTTGGAATATGAATTGGGACGAAATCGCCAATAGATAAGACCATTTTACAATTTGGGCCCAAGTTAGAAGCAGAGCCTAAGGTGTAAATTATCGATAGTCCATATCTCGGAAACTATAAGAGATAATGCAATTTGGCAACCGGCAATGTAATTAGCATGCCGAATATTACTTGGAATGTGAATTGGAACGAAATCGCCAATAGATAAGACCATTTTACAATTTGGGCCCAAGTTAGAAGCAGAGCCTAAGGTGTAAATTATCGATAGTCCATATCTCGGAAACTATAAGAGATAATGCAATTTGGCAACCGGCAATGTAATTAGCATGCCGAATATTACTTGGAATGTGAATTAGAACGAAATCGCCAATAGATAAGACCATTTTACAATTTGGGCCCAAGTTAGAAGCAGAGCCTAAGGTGTAAATTATTGATAGTCCATATCTCGGAAACAATAAGAGATAATGCAATTTGGCAACCGGCAATGTAATTAGCATGCCGAATATTACTTGGAATGTGAATTGGAACGAAATCGCCAATAGATAAGACCATTTTACAATTTGGGCCCAAGTTAGAAGCAGAGCCTAAGGTGTAAATTATTGATAGTCCATATCTCGGAAACTATAAGAGATAATGCAATTTCGCAACCGGCAATGTAATTAGCATGCCGAATATTACTTGGAGTGTGAATTGGAACGAAATCGCCAATAGGTAAGACCATTTTACAATTTGGGCCCAAGTTAGAAGCAGAGCCTAAGGTGTAAATTATCGATAGTCCATATCTCGGAAACTATAAGAGATAATGCAATTTATCAACCGGCAATGTAATTAGCATGCCGAATATTACTTGGAATGTGAATTGGAACGAAATCGCCAATAGATAAGACCATTTTACAATTTGGGCCCAAGTTAGAAGCAGAGCCTAAGGTGTAAATTATCGATAGTCCATATCTCGGAAACTATAAGAGATAATGCAATTTGGCAACCGGCAATGTAATTAGCATGCCGAATATTACTTGGAATGTGAATTGGAACGAAATCGCCAATAGATAAGACCATTTTACAATTTGGGCCCAAGTTAGAAGCAGAGCCTAAGGTGTAAATTATCGATAGTCCATATCTCGGAAACTATAAGAGATAATGCAATTTGGCAACCGGCAATGTAATTAGCATGCCGAATATTACTTGGAATGTGACTTGCAACGAAATCGCCAATAGATAAGACAATTTTACAATTTGTGCCCAAGTTAGAAGCAGAGCCTAAGGTGTAAATTATCGATAGTCCATATCTCGGAAACTATAAGAGATAATGCAATTTGGCAACCGGCAGTGTAATTAGCATGCCGAATATTACTTGGAATGTGAATTGGAACGAAATCGCCAATAGATAAGACCATTTTACAATTTGGGCCCAAGTTAGAAGCAGAGCCTAAGGTGTAAATTATCGATAGTCCATATCTCGGAAACTATAAGAGATAATGCAATTTCGCAACCGGCAATGTAATTAGCATGCCGAATATCACTTGGAATGTGAATTGGGATGAAATCGCCAATAGATAAGACCATTTTACAATTTGGGCCCAAGTTAGAAGCAGAGCCTAAGGTGTAAATTATCGATAGTCCGTATCTCGGAAACTATAAGAGATAATGCAATTTGGCAACCGGCAATGTAATTAGCATGCCGAATATTACTTGGAATGTGAATTGGAACGAAATCGCCAATAGATAAGACCATTTTACAATTTGGGCCCAAGTTAGAAGCAGAGCCTAAGGTGTAAATTATCGATAGTCCATATCTCGGAAACTATAAGAGATAATGCAATTTGGCAACCGGCAATGTAATTAGCATGCCGAATATTACTTGGAATGTGAATTGGAACGAAATCGCCAATAGGTAAGACCATTTTACAATTTGGGCCCAAGTTAGAAGCAGAGCCTAAGGTGTAAATTATCGATAGTCCATATCTCGGAAACTATAAGAGATAATTCAATTTGGCAACCGGCAATGTAATTAGCATGCCGAATATTACTTGGAATGTGAATTGGAACGAAATCGCCAATAGATAAGACCATTTTACAATTTGGGCCCAAGTTAGAAGCAGAGCCTAAGGTGTAAATTATCGATAGTCCATATCTCGGAAACTATAAGAGATAATGCAATTTGGCAACCGGCAATGTAATTAGCATGCCGAATATTACTTGGAATGTGAATTGGAACGAAATCGCCAATAGATAAGACCATTTTACAATTTGGGAGCAAGTTAGAAGCAGAGCCTAAGGTGTAAATTATCGATAGTCCATATCTCGGAAACTATAAGAGATAATGCAATTTGGCAACCGGCAATGTAATTAGCATGCCGAATATTACTTGGAATGTGAATTGGAACGAAATCGCCAATAGATAAGACCATTTTACAATTTGGGCCCAAGTTAGAAGCAGAGCCTAAGGTGTAAATTATCGATAGTCCATATCTCGGAAACTATAAGAGATAATGCAATTTGGCAACCGGCAATGTAATTAGCATGCCGAATATTACTTGGAATGTGAATTGGAACGAAATCGCCAATAGATAAGACCATTTTACAATTTGGGCCCAAGTTAGAAGCAGAGCCTAAGGTGTAAATTATCGATAGTCCATATCTCGGAAACTATAAGAGATAATGCAATTTCGCAACCGGCAATGTAATTAGCATGCCGAATATCACTTGGAATGTGAATTGGGACGAAATCGAAAATAGATAAGACCATTTTACAATTTGGGCATAAGTTAGAAGCAGAGCCTAAGGTGTAAATTATCGATAGTCCATATCTCGGAAACTATAAGAGATAATGCAATTTGGCAACCGGCAATGTAATTAGCATGCCGAATATTACTTGGAATGTGAATTGGAACGAAATCGCCAATAGATAAGACCATTTTACAATTTGGGCCCAAGTTAGAAGCAGAGCCTAAGGTGTAAATTATCGATAGTCCATATCTCGGAAACTATAAGAGATAATGCAATTTGGCAACCGGCAATGTAATTAGCATGCCGAATATTACTTGTAATGTGAATTGGAACGAAATCGCCAATAGATAAGACCATTTTACAATTTGGGCCCAAGTTAGAAGCAGAGCCTAAGGTGTAAATTATCGATAGTCCGTATCTCGGAAACTATAAGAGATAATGCAATTTGGCAACCGGCAATGTAATTAGCATGCCGAATATTACTTGGAATGTGAATTGGAACGAAATCGCCAATAGATAAGACCATTTTACAATTTGGGCCCAAGTTAGAAGCAGAGCCTAAGGTGTAAATTATCGATAGTCCATATCTCGGAAACTATAAGAGATAATGCAATTTGGCAACCGGCAATGTAATTAGCATGCCGAATATTACTTGGAATGTGAATTGGAACGAAATCGCCAATAGGTAAGACCATTTTACAATTTGGGCCCAAGTTAGAAGCAGAGCCTAAGGTGTAAATTATCGATAGTCCATATCTCGGAAACTATAAGAGATAATTCAATTTGGCAACCGGCAATGTAATTAGCATGCCGAATATTACTTGGAATGTGAATTGGAACGAAATCGCCAATAGATAAGACCATTTTACAATTTGGGCCCAAGTTAGAAGCAGAGCCTAAGGTGTAAATTATCGATAGTCCATATCTCGGAAACTATAAGAGATAATGCAATTTGGCAACCGGCAATGTAATTAGCATGCCGAATATTACTTGGAATGTGAATTGGAACGAAATCGCCAATAGATAAGACCATTTTACAATTTGGGAGCAAGTTAGAAGCAGAGCCTAAGGTGTAAATTATCGATAGTCCATATCTCGGAAACTATAAGAGATAATGCAATTTGGCAACCGGCAATGTAATTAGCATGCCGAATATTACTTGGAATGTGAATTGGAACGAAATCACCAATAGATAAGACCATTTTACAATTTGGGCCCAAGTTAGAAGCAGATCCTATGGTGTAAATTATCGATAGTCCATATCTCGGAAACTATAAGAGATAATGCAATTTGGCAACCGGCAATGTAATTAGCATGCCGAATATTACTTGGAATGTGAATTGGAACGAAATCGCCAATAGATAAGACCATTTTACAATTTGGGCCCAAGTTAGAAGCAGAGCCTAAGGTGTAAATTATCGATAGTCCATATCTCGGAAACTATAAGAGATAATGCAATTTGGCAACCGGCAATGTAATTAGCATGCCGAATATTACTTGGAATGTGAATTGGAACGAAATCGCCAATAGATAAGACCATTTTACAATTTGGGCCCAAGTTAGAAGCAGAGCCTAAGGTGTAAATTATCGATAGTCCGTATCTCGGAAACTATAAGAGATAATGCAATTTGGCAACCGGCAATGTAATTAGCATGCCGAATATTACTTGGAATGTGAATTGGAACGAAATCGCCAATAGATAAGACCATTTTACAATTTGGGCCCAAGTTAGAAGCAGAGCCTAAGGTGTAAATTATCGATAGTCCATATCTCGGAAACTATAAGAGATAATGCAATTTGGCAACTGGCAATGTAATTAGCATGCCGAATATTACTTGGAATGTGAATTGGAACGAAATCGCCAATAGGTAAGACCATTTTACAATTTGGGCCCAAGTTAGAAGCAGAGCCTAAGGTGTAAATTATCGATAGTCCATATCTCGGAAACTATAAGAGATAATTCAATTTGGCAACCGGCAATGTAATTAGCATGCCGAATATTACTTGGAATGTGAATTGGAACGAAATCGCCAATAGATAAGACCATTTTACAATTTGGGCCCAAGTTAGAAGCAGAGCCTAAGGTGTAAATTATCGATAGTCCATATCTCGGAAACTATAAGAGATAATGCAATTTGGCAACCGGCAATGTAATTAGCATGCCGAATATTACTTGGAATGTGAATTGGAACGAAATCGCCAATAGATAAGACCATTTTACAATTTGGGAGCAAGTTAGAAGCAGAGCCTAAGGTGTAAATTATCGATAGTCCATATCTCGGAAACTATAAGAGATAATGCAATTTGGCAACCGGCAATGTAATTAGCATGCCGAATATTACTTGGAATGTGAATTGGAACGAAATCGCCAATAGATAAGACCATTTTACAATTTGGGCCCAAGTTAGAAGCAGATCCTATGGTGTAAATTATCGATAGTCCATATCTCGGAAACTATAAGAGATAATGCAATTTGGCAACCGGCAATGTAATTAGCATGCCGAATATTACTTGGAATGTGAATTGGAACGAAATCGCCAATAGATAAGACCATTTTACAATTTGGGCCCAAGTTAGAAGCAGAGCCTAAGGTGTAAATTATCGATAGTCCATATCTCAGAAACTATAAGAGATAATGCAATTTGGCAACCGGCAATGTAATTAGCATGCCGAATATTACTTGGAATGTGAATTGGAACGAAATCGCCAATAGATAAGACCATTTTACAATTTGGGCCCAAGTTAGAAGCAGAGCCTAAGGTGTAAATTATCGATAGTCCATATCTCGGAAACTATAAGAGATAATGCAATTTCGCAACCGGCAATGTAATTAGCATGCCGTATATCACTTGGAATGTGAATTGGGACGAAATCGCCAATAGATAAGACCATATTAAAATTTGGGCCCAAGTTAGAAGCAGAGCCTAAGGTGTAAATTATCGATAGTCCATATCTCGGAAACTATAAGAGATAATGCAATTTGGCAACCGGCAATGTAATTAGCATGCCGAATATTACTTGGAATGTGAATTGGAACGAAATCGCCAATAGATAAGACCATTTTACAATTTGGGCCCAAGTTAGAAGCAGAGCCTAAGGTGTAAATTATCGATAGTCCATATCTCGGAAACTATAAGAGATAATGCAATTTGGCAACCGGCAATGTAATTAGCATGCCGAATATTACTTGGAATGTAAATTGGAACGAAATCGCCAATAGATAATACCATTTTACAATTTGGGCCCAAGTTAGAAGCAGAGCCTAAGGTGTAAATTATCGATAGTCCATATCTCGGAAACTATAAGAGATAATGCAATTTCGCAACCGGCAATGTAATTAGCATGCCGAATATCACTTGGAATGTGAATTGGGACGAAATCGCCAATAGATAAAACCATTTTACAATTTGGGCCCAAGTTAGAAGCAGAGCCTAAGGTGTAAATTATCGATAGTCCATATCTCGGAAACTATAAGAGATAATGCAATTTGGCAACCGGCAATGTAATTAGCATGCCGAATATTACTTGGAATGTGAATTGGAACGAAATCGCCAATAGATAAGACCATTTTACAACTTGGGCCCAAGTTAGAAGCAGAGCCTAAGGAGTAAATTATCGATAGTCCATATCTCGGAAACTATAAGAGATAATGCAATTTGGCAACCGGCAATGTAATTAGCATGCCGAATATTACTTGGAATGTGAATTGGAACGAAATCGCCAATAGGTAAGACCATTTTACAATTTGGGCCCAAGTTAGAAGCAGAGACTAAGGTGTAAATTATCGATAGTCCATATCTCGGAAACTATAAGAGATAATTCAATTTGGCAACCGGCAATGTAATTAGCATGCCGAATATTACTTGGAATGTGAATTGGAACGAAATCGCCAATAGATAAGACCATTTTACAATTTGGGCCCAAGTTAGAAGCAGAGCCTAAGGTGTAAATTATCGATAGTCCATATCTCGGAAACTATAAGAGATAATGCAATTTGGCAACCGGCAATGTAATTAGCATGCCGAATATTACTTGGAATGTGAATTGGAACGAAATCGCCAATAGATAAGACCATTTTACAATTTGGGCCCAAGTTAGAAGCAGAGCCTAAGGTGTAAATTATCGATAGTCCATATCTCGGAAACTATAAGAGATAATGCAATTTGGCAACCGGCAATGTAATTAGCATGCCGAATATTACTTGGAATGTGAATTGGAACGAAATCGCCAATAGATAAGACCATTTTACAATTTGGGCCCAAGTTAGAAGCAGAGCCTATGGTGTAAATTATCGATAGTCCATATCTCGGAAACTATAAGAGATAATGCAATTTGGCAACCGGCAATGTAATTAGCATGCCGAATATTACTTGGAATGTGAATTGGAACGAAATCGCCAATAGATAAGACCATTTTACAATTTGGGCCCAAGTTAGAAGCAGAGCCTAAGGTGTAAATTATTGATAGTCCATATCTCGGAAACTATAAGAGATAATGCAATTTCGCAACCGGCAATGTAATTAGCATGCCGAATATCACTTGGAATGTGAATTGGGACGAAATCGCCAATAGATAAGACAATTTTACAATTTGGGCCCAAGTTAGAAGCAGAGCCTAAGGTGTAAATTATCGATAGTCCATATCTCGGAAACTATAAGAGATAATGCAATTTGGCAACCGGCAATGTAATTAGCATGCCGAATATTACTTGGAATGTGAATTGGAACGAAATCGCCAATAGATAAGACCATTTTACAATTTGGGCCCAAGTTAGAAGCAGAGCCTAAGGTGTAAATTATCGATAGTCCATATCTCGGAAACTATAAGAGATAATGCAATTTCGCAACCGGCAATGTAATTAGCATGCCGAATATCACTTGGAATGTGAATTGGGACGAAATCGCCAATAGATAAGACCATTTTACAATTTGGGCCCAAGTTAGAAGCAGAGCCTAAGGTGTAAATTATCGATAGTCCGTATCTCGGAAACTATAAGAGATAATGCAATTTGGCAACCGGCAATGTAATTAGCATGCCGAATATTACTTGGAATGTGAATTGGAACGAAATCGCCAATAGATAAGACCATTTTACAATTTGGGCCCAAGTTAGAAGCAGAGCCTAAGGTGTAAATTATCGATAGTCCATATCTCGGAAACTATAAGAGATAATGCAATTTGGCAACCGGCAATGTAATTAGCATGCCGAATATTACTTGGAATGTGAATTGGAACGAAATCGCCAATAGGTAAGACCATTTTACAATTTGGGCCCAAGTTAGAAGCAGAGCCTAAGGTGTAAATTATCGATAGTCCATATCTCGGAAACTATAAGAGATAATTCAATTTGGCAACCGGCAATGTAATTAGCATGCCGAATATTACTTGGAATGTGAATTGGAACGAAATCGCCAATAGATAAGACCATTTTACAATTTGGGAGCAAGTTAGAAGCAGAGCCTAAGGTGTAAATTATCGATAGTCCATATCTCGGAAACTATAAGAGATAATGCAATTTGGCAACCGGCAATGTAATTAGCATGCCGAATATTACTTGGAATGTGAATTGGAACGAAATCGCCAATAGATAAGACCATTTTACAATTTGGGCCCAAGTTAGAAGCAGAGCCTAAGGTGTAAATTATCGATAGTCCATATCTCGGAAACTATAAGAGATAATTCAATTTGGCAACCGGCAATGTAATTAGCATGCCGAATATTACTTGGAATGTGAATTGGAACGAAATCGCCAATAGATAAGACCATTTTACAATTTGGGAGCAAGTTAGAAGCAGAGCCTAAGGTGTAAATTATCGATAGTCCATATCTCGGAAACTATAAGAGATAATGCAATTTGGCAACCGGCAATGTAATTAGCATGCCGAATATTACTTGGAATGTGAATTGGAACGAAATCGCCAATAGATAAGACCATTTTACAATTTGGGAGCAAGTTAGAAGCAGAGCCTAAGGTGTAAATTATCGATAGTCCATATCTCGGAAACTATAAGAGATAATGCAATTTGGCAACCGGCAATGTAATTAGCATGCCGAATATTACTTGGAATGTGAATTGGAACGAAATCGCCAATAGATAAGACCATTTTACAATTTGGGCCCAAGTTAGAAGCAGAGCCTAAGGAGTAAATTATCGATAGTCCATATCTCGGAAACTATAAGAGATAATGCAATTTGGCAACCGGCAATGTAATTAGCATGCCGAATATTACTTGGAATGTGAATTGGAACGAAATCGCCAATAGGTAAGACCATTTTACAATTTGGGCCCAAGTTAGAAGCAGAGCCTAAGGTGTAAATTATCGATAGTCCATATCTCGGAAACTATAAGAGATAATTCAATTTGGCAACCGGCAATGTAATTAGCATGCCGAATATTACTTGGAATGTGAATTGGAACGAAATCGCCAATAGATAAGACCATTTTACAATTTGGGCCCAAGTTAGAAGCAGAGCCTAAGGTGTATATTATCGATAGTCCATATCTCGGAAACTATAAGAGATAATGCAATTTGGCAACCGGCAATGTAATTAGCATGCCGAATATTACTTGGAATGTGAATTGGAACGAAATCGCCAATAGATAAGACCATTTTACAATTTGGGCCCAAGTTAGAAGCAGAGCCTAAGGTGTAAATTATCGATAGTCCATATCTCGGAAACTATAAGAGATAATGCAATTTGGCAACCGGCAATGTAATTAGCATGCCGAATATTACTTGGAATGTGAATTGGAACGAAATCGCCAATAGATAAGACCATTTTACAATTTGGGCCCAAGTTAGAAGCAGAGCCTAAGGTGTAAATTATCGATAGTCCATATCTCGGAAACTATAAGAGATAATGCAATTTGGCAACCGGCAATGTAATTAGCATGCCGAATATTACTTGGAATGTGAATTGGAACGAAATCGCCAATAGATAAGACCATTTTACAATTTGGGCCCAAGTTAGAAGCAGAGCCTATGGTGTAAATTATCGATAGTCCATATCTCGGAAACTATAAGAGATAATGCAATTTGGCAACCGGCAATGTAATTAGCATGCCGAATATTACTTGGAATGTGAATTGGAACGAAATCGCCAATAGATAAGACCATTTTACAATTTGGGCCCAAGTTAGAAGCAGAGCCTAAGGTGTAAATTATTGATAGTCCATATCTCGGAAACTATAAGAGATAATGCAATTTGGCAACCGGCAATGTAATTAGAATGCCGAATATTACTTGGAATGTGAATTGGAACGAAATCGCCAATAGATAAGACCATTTTACAATTTGGGCCCAAGTTAGAAGCAGAGCCTAAGGTGTAAATTATCGATAGTCCATATCTCGGAAACTATAAGAGATAATGCAGTTTGGCAAACGGCAATGTAATTAGCATGCCGAATATTACTTGGATTGTGAATTGGAACGAAATCGCCAATAGATAAGACCATTTTACAATTTGGGCCCAAGTTAGAAGCAGAGCCTAAGGTGTAAATTATCGATAGTCCATATCTCGGAAACTATAAGAGATAATGCAATTTGGCAACCGGCAATGTAATTAGCATGCCGAATATTACTTGGAATGTGAATTGGAACGAAATCGCCAATAGATAAGACCATTTTACAATTTGGGCCCAAGTTAGAAGCAGAGCCTAAGGTGTAAATTATCGATAGTCCATATCTCGGAAACTATAAGAGATAATGCAGTTTGGCAAACGGCAATGTAATTAGCATGCCGAATATTACTTGGAATGTGAATTGGAACGAAATCGCCAATAGATAAGACCATTTTACAATTTGGGCCCAAGTTAGAAGCAGAGCCTAAGGTGTAAATTATCGATAGTCCATATCTCGGAAACTATAAGAGATAATTCAATTTGGCAACCGGCAATGTAATTAGCATGCCGAATATTACTTGGAATGTGAATTGGAACGAAATCGCCAATAGATAAGACCATTTTACAATTTGGGCCCAAGTTAGAAGCAGAGCCTAAGGTGTAAATTATCGATAGTCCATATCTCGGAAACTATAAGAGATAATGCAGTTTGGCAAACGGCAATGTAATTAGCATGCCGAATATTAATTGGATTGTGAATTGGAACGAAATCGCCAATAGATAAGACCATTTTACAATTTGGGCCCAAGTTAGAAGCAGAGCCTAAGGTGTAAATTATCGATAGTCCATATCTCGGAAACTATAAGAGATAATGCAATTTGGCAACCGGCAATGTAATTAGCATGCCGAATATTACTTGGAATGTGAATTGGAACGAAATCGCCAATAGATTAGACCATTTTACAATTTGGGCCCAAGTTAGAAGCAGAGCCTAAGGTGTAAATTATTGATAGTCCATATCTCGGAAACTATAAGAGATAATGCAATTTCGCAACCGGCAATGTAATTAGCATGCCGAATATTACTTGGAGTGTGAATTGGAACGAAATCGCCAATAGATAAGACCATTTTACAATTTGGGCCCAAGTTAGAAGCAGAGCCTAAGGTGTAAATTATCGATAGTCCATATCTCGGAAACTATAAGAGATAATGCAATTTGGCAACCGGCAATGTAATTAGCATGCCGAATATTACTTGGAATGTGAATTGGAACGAAATCGCCAATAGATAAGACCATTTTACAATTTGGGCCCAAATTAGAAGCAGAGCCTAAGGTGTAAATTATCGATAGTCCATATCTCGGAAACTATAAGAGATAATGCAATTTGGCAACCTTCAATATAATTAGCATGCCGAATATTACTTGGAATGTGAATTGGAACGAAATCGCCAATAGATAAGACCATTTTACAATTTGGGCCCAAGTTAGAAGCAGAGCCTAAGGTGTAAATTATCGATAGTCCATATCTCGGAAACTATAAGAGATAATGCAATTTGGCAACCGGCAATGTAATTAGCATGCCGAATATTACTTGGAATGTGAATTGGAACGAAATCGCCAATAGATAAGACCATTTTACAATTTGGGCCCAAGTTAGAAGCAGAGCCTAAGGTGTAAATTATCGATAGTCCATATCTCGGAAACTATAAGAGATAATGCAATTTGGCAACCGGCAATGTAATTAGCATGCCGAATATTACTTGGAATGTGAATTGGAACGAAATCGCCAATAGATAAGACCATTTTACAATTTGGGCCCAAGTTAGAAGCAGAGCCTAAGGTGTAAATTATTGATAGTCCATATCTCGGAAACTATAAGAGATAATGCAATTTCGCAACCGGCAATGTAATTAGCATGCCGAATATCACTTGGAATATGAATTGGGACGAAATCGCCAATAGATAAGGCCATTTTACAATTTGGGCCCAAGTTAGAAGCAGAGCCTAAGATGTAAATTATCGATAGTCCATATCTCGGAAACTATAAAAGATAATGCAATTTGGCAACCGGCAATGTAATTAGCATGCCGAATATTACTTGGAATGTGAATTGGAACGAAATCGCCAATAGATAAGACCATTTTACAATTTGGGCCCAAGTTAGAAGCAGAGCCTAAGGTGTAAATTATTGATAGTCCATATCTCGGAAACTATAAGAGATAATGCAATTTCGCAACCGGCAATGTAATTAGCATGCCGAATATTACTTGGAGTGTGAATTGGAACGAAATCGCCAATAGGTAAGACCATTTTACAATTTGGGCCCAAGTTAGAAGCAGAGCCTAAGGTGTAAATTATCGATAGTCCATATCTCGGAAACTATAAGAGATAATGCAATTTGGCAACCGGCAATGTAATTAGCATGCCGAATATTACTTGGAATGTGAATTGGAACGAAATCGCCAATAGATAAGACCATTTTACAATTTGGGAGCAAGTTAGAAGCAGAGCCTAAGGTGTAAATTATCGATAGTCCATATCTCGGAAACTATAAGAGATAATGCAATTTGGCAACCGGCAATGTAATTAGCATGCCGAATATTACTTGGAATGTGAATTGGAACGAAATCGCCAATAGATAAGACCATTTTACAATTTGGGAGCAAGTTAGAAGCAGAGCCTAAGGTGTAAATTATCGATAGTCCATATCTCGGAAACTATAAGAGATAATGCAATTTGGCAACCGGCAATGTAATTAGCATGCCGAATATTACTTGGAATGTGAATTGGAACGAAATCGCCAATAGATAAGACCATTTTACAATTTGGGCCCAAGTTAGAAGCAGAGCCTAAGGAGTAAATTATCGATAGTCCATATCTCGGAAACTATAAGAGATAATGCAATTTGGCAACCGGCAATGTAATTAGCATGCCGAATATTACTTGGAATGTGAATTGGAACGAAATCGCCAATAGGTAAGACCATTTTACAATTTGGGCCCAAGTTAGAAGCAGAGCCTAAGGTGTAAATTATCGATAGTCCATATCTCGGAAACTATAAGAGATAATTCAATTTGGCAACCGGCAATGTAATTAGCATGCCGAATATTACTTGGAATGTGAATTGGAACGAAATCGCCAATAGATAAGACCATTTTACAATTTGGGCCCAAGTTAGAAGCAGAGCCTAAGGTGTAAATTATCGATAGTCCATATCTCGGAAACTATAAGAGATAATGCAATTTGGCAACCGGCAATGTAATTAGCATGCCGAATATTACTTGGAATGTGAATTGGAACGAAATCGCCAATAGATAAGACCATTTTACAATTTGGGCCCAAGTTAGAAGCAGAGCCTAAGGTGTAAATTATCGATAGTCCATATCTCGGAAACTATAAGAGATAATGCAATTTGGCAACCGGCAATGTAATTAGCATGCCGAATATTACTTGGAATGTGAATTGGAACGAAATCGCCAATAGATAAGACCATTTTACAATTTGGGCCCAAGTTAGAAGCAGAGCCTAAGGTGTAAATTATCGATAGTCCATATCTCGGAAACTATAAGAGATAATGCAATTTGGCAACCGGCAATGTAATTAGCATGCCGAATATTACTTGGAATGTGAATTGGAACGAAATCGCCAATAGATAAGACCATTTTACAATTTGGGCCCAAGTTAGAAGCAGAGCCTAAGGTGTAAATTATCGATAGTCCATATCTCGGAAACTATAAGAGATAATGCAGTTTGGCAAACGGCAATGTAATTAGCATGCCGAATATTACTTGGAATGTGAATTGGAACGAAATCGCCAATAGATAAGACCATTTTACAATTTGGGCCCAAGTTAGAAGCAGAGCCTAAGGTGTAAATTATCGATAGTCCATATCTCGGAAACTATAAGAGATAATGCAGTTTGGCAAACGGCAATGTAATTAGCATGCCGAATATTACTTGGATTGTGAATTGCAACGAAATCGCCAATAGATAAGACCATTTTACAATTTGGGCCCAAGTTAGAAGCAGAGCCTAAGGTGTAAATTATCGATAGTCCATATCTCGGAAACTATAAGAGATAATGCAATTTGGCAACCGGCAATGTAATTAGCATGCCGAATATTACTTGGAATGTGAATTGGAACGAAATCGCCAATAGATAAGACCATTTTACAATTTGGGCCCAAGTTAGAAGCAGAGCCTAAGGTGTAAATTATTGATAGTCCATATCTCGGAAACTATAAGAGATAATGCAATTTCGCAACCGGCAATGTAATTAGCATGCCGAATATTACTTGGAGTGTGAATTGGAACGAAATCGCCAATAGATAAGACCATTTTACAATTTGGGCCCAAGTTAGAAGCAGAGCCTAAGGTGTAAATTATCGATAGTCCATATCTCGGAAACTATAAGAGATAATGCAATTTGGCAACCGGCAATGTAATTAGCATGCCGAATATTACTTGGAATGTGAATTGGAACGAAATCGCCAATAGATAAGACCATTTTACAATTTGGGCCCAAATTAGAAGCAGAGCCTAAGGTGTAAATTATCGATAGTCCATATCTCGGAAACTATAAGAGATAATGCAATTTGGCAACCTTCAATATAATTAGCATGCCGAATATTACTTGGAATGTGAATTGGAACGAAATCGCCAATAGATAAGACCATTTTACAATTTGGGCCCAAGTTAGAAGCAGAGCCTAAGGTGTAAATTATCGATAGTCCATATCTCGGAAACTATAAGAGATAATGCAATTTGGCAACCGGCAATGTAATTAGCATGCCGAATATTACTTGGAATGTGAATTGGAACGAAATCGCCAATAGATAAGACCATTTTACAATTTGGGCCCAAGTTAGAAGCAGAGCCTAAGGTGTAAATTATCGATAGTCCATATCTCGGAAACTATAAGAGATAATGCAATTTGGCAACCGGCAATGTAATTAGCATGCCGAATATTACTTGGAATGTGAATTGGAACGAAATCGCCAATAGATAAGACCATTTTACAATTTGGGCCCAAGTTAGAAGCAGAGCCTAAGGTGTAAATTATTGATAGTCCATATCTCGGAAACTATAAGAGATAATGCAATTTCGCAACCGGCAATGTAATTAGCATGCCGAATATCACTTGGAATATGAATTGGGACGAAATCGCCAATAGATAAGGCCATTTTACAATTTGGGCCCAAGTTAGAAGCAGAGCCTAAGATGTAAATTATCGATAGTCCATATCTCGGAAACTATAAAAGATAATGCAATTTGGCAACCGGCAATGTAATTAGCATGCCGAATATTACTTGGAATGTGAATTGGAACGAAATCGCCAATAGATAAGACCATTTAGGTTCGTACATCGATTGATGGACCCAACTTAGAAGCAGAGCCTAAGGTGTAAATTATTGATAGTCCATATCTCGGAAACTATAAGAGATAATGCAATTTCGCAACCGGCAATGTAATTAGCATGCCGAATATTACTTGGAGTGTGAATTGGAACGAAATCGCCAATAGGTAAGACCATTTTACAATTTGGGCCCAAGTTAGAAGCAGAGCCTAAGGTGTAAATTATCGATAGTCCATATCTCGGAAACTATAAGAGATAATGCAATTTGGCAACCGGCAATGTAATTAGCATGCCGAATATTACTTGGAATGTGAATTGGAACGAAATCGCCAATAGATAAGACCATTTTACAATTTGGGAGCAAGTTAGAAGCAGAGCCTAAGGTGTAAATTATCGATAGTCCATATCTCGGAAACTATAAGAGATAATGCAATTTGGCAACCGGCAATGTAATTAGCATGCCGAATATTACTTGGAATGTGAATTGGAACGAAATCGCCAATAGATAAGACCATTTTACAATTTGGGAGCAAGTTAGAAGCAGAGCCTAAGGTGTAAATTATCCATAGTCCATATCTCGGAAACTATAAGAGATAATGCAATTTGGCAACCGGCAATGTAATTAGCATGCCGAATATTACTTGGAATGTGAATTGGAACGAAATCGCCAATAGATAAGACCATTTTACAATTTGGGCCCAAGTTAGAAGCAGAGCCTAAGGAGTAAATTATCGATAGTCCATATCTCGGAAACTATAAGAGATAATGCAATTTGGCAACCGGCAATGTAATTAGCATGCCGAATATTACTTGGAATGTGAATTGGAACGAAATCGCCAATAGGTAAGACCATTTTACAATTTGGGCCCAAGTTAGAAGCAGAGCCTAAGGTGTAAATTATCGATAGTCCATATCTCGGAAACTATAAGAGATAATTCAATTTGGCAACCGGCAATGTAATTAGCATGCCGAATATTACTTGGAATGTGAACTGGAACGAAATCGCCAATAGATAAGACCATTTTACAATTTGGGCCCAAGTTAGAAGCAGAGCCTAAGGTGTAAATTATCGATAGTCCATATCTCGGAAACTATAAGAGATAATGCAATTTGGCAACCGGCAATGTAATTAGCATGCCGAAAATTACTTGGAATGTGAATTGGAACGAAATCGCCAATAGATAAGACCATTTTACAATTTGGGCCCAAGTTAGAAGCAGAGCCTAAGGTGTAAATTATCGATAGTCCATATCTCGGAAACTATAAGAGATAATGCAATTTGGCAACCGGCAATGTAATTAGCATGCCGAATATTACTTGGAATGTGAATTGGAACGAAATCGCCAATAGATAAGACCATTTTACAATTTGGGCCCAAGTTAGAAGCAGAGCCTAAGGTGTAAATTATCGATAGTCCATATCTCGGAAACTATAAGAGATAATGCAATTTGGCAACCGGCAATGTAATTAGCATGCCGAATATTACTTGGAATGTGAATTGGAACGAAATCGCCAATAGATAAGACCATTTTACAATTTGGGCCCAAGTTAGAAGCAGAGCCTATGGTGTAAATTATCGATAGTCCATATCTCGGAAACTATAAGAGATAATGCAATTTGGCAACCGGCAATGTAATTAGCATGCCGAATATTACTTGGAATGTGAATTGGAACGAAATCGCCAATAGATAAGACCATTTTACAATTTGGGCCCAAGTTAGAAGCAGAGCCTAAGGTGTAAATTATTGATAGTCCATATCTCGGAAACTATAAGAGATAATGCAATTTCGCAACCGGCAATGTAATTAGCATGCCGAATATTACTTGGAGTGTGAATTGGAACGAAATCGCCAATAGATAAGACCATTTTACAATTTGGGCCCAAGTTAGAAGCAGAGCCTTAGGTGTAAATTATCGATAGTCCATATCTCGGAAACTATAAGAGATAATGCAATTTGGCAAGCGGCAATGTAATTAGCATGCCGAATATTACTTGGAATGTGAATTGGAACGAAATCGCCAATAGATAAGACCATTTTACAATTTGGGCCCAAATTAGAAGCAGAGCCTAAGGTGTAAATTATCGATAGTCCATATCTCGGAAACTATAAGAGATAATGCAATTTGGTAACCTTCAATATAATTAGCATGCCGAATATTACTTGGAATGTGAATTGGAACGAAATCGCCAATAGATAAGACCATTTTACAATTTGGGCCCAAGTTAGAAGCAGAGCCTAAGGTGTAAATTATCGATAGTCCATATCTCGGAAACTATAAGAGATAATGCAATTTGGCAACCGGCAATGTAATTAGCATGCCGAATATTACTTGGAATGTGAATTGGAACGAAATCGCCAATAGATAAGACCATTTTACAATTTGGGCCCAAGTTAGAAGCAGAGCCTAAGGTGTAAATTATCGATAGTCCATATCTCGGAAACTATAAGAGATAATGCAATTTGGCAACCGGCAATGTAATTAGCATGCCGAATATTACTTGGAATGTGAATTGGAACGAAATCGCCAATAGATAAGACCATTTTACAATTTGGGCCCAAGTTAGAAGCAGAGCCTAAGGTGTAAATTATTGATAGTCCATATCTCGGAAACTATAAGAGATAATGCAATTTCGCAACCGGCAATGTAATTAGCATGCCGAATATCACTTGGAATATGAATTGGGACGAAATCGCCAATAGATAAGGCCATTTTACAATTTGGGCCCAAGTTAGAAGCAGAGCCTAAGATGTAAATTATCGATAGTCCATATCTCGGAAACTATAAAAGATAATGCAATTTGGCAACCGGCAATGTAATTAGCATGCCGAATATTACTTGGAATGTGAATTGGAACGAAATCGCCAATAGATAAGACCATTTTACAATTTGGGCCCAAGTTAGAAGCAGAGCCTAAGGTGTAAATTATTGATAGTCCATATCTCGGAAACTATAAGAGATAATGCAATTTCGCAACCGGCAATGTAATTAGCATGCCGAATATTACTTGGAGTGTGAATTGGAACGAAATCGCCAATAGGTAAGACCATTTTACAATTTGGGCCCAAGTTAGAAGCAGAGCCTAAGGTGTAAATTATCGATAGTCCATATCTCGGAAACTATAAGAGATAATGCAATTTGGCAACCGGCAATGTAATTAGCATGCCGAATATTACTTGGAATGTGAATTGGAACGAAATCGCCAATAGATAAGACCATTTTACAATTTGGGCCCAAGTTAGAAGCAGAGAATAAGGTGTAAATTATCGATAGTCCATATCTCGGAAACTATAAGAGATAATGCAATTTGGCAACCGGCAATGTAATTAGCATGCCGAATATTACTTGGAATGTGAATTGGAACGAAATCGCCAATAGATAAGACCATTTTACAATTTGGGCCCAAGTTAGAAGCAGAGCCTAAGGTGTAAATTATCGATAGTCCATATCTCGGAAACTATAAGAGATAATGCAATTTGGCAACCGGCAATGTAATTAGCATGCCGAATATTACTTGGAATGTGAATTGGAACGAAATCGCCAATAGATAAGACCATTTTACAATTTGGGCCCAAGTTAGAAGCAGAGCCTAAGGTGTAAATTATCGATAGTCCATATCTCGGAAACTATAAGAGATAATGCAATTTGGCAACCGGCAATGTAATTAGCATGCCGAATATTACTTGGAATGTGAATTGGAACGAAATCGCCAATAGATAAGACCATTTTACAATTTGGGCCCAAGTTAGAAGCAGAGCCTAAGGTGTAAATTATCGATAGTCCATATCTCGGAAACTATAAGAGATAATGCAATTTGGCAACCGGCAATGTAATTAGCATGCCGAATATTACTTGGAATGTGAATTGCAACGAAATCGCCAATACATAAGACAATTTTACAATTTGGGCCCAAGTTAGAAGCAGAGCCTAAGGTGTAAATTATCGATAGTCCATATCTCGGAAACTATAAGAGATAATGCAATTTGGCAATCGGCAATGTAATTAGCATGCCGAATATTACTTGGAATGTGAATTGGAACGAAGTCGCCAATAGATAAGACCATTTTACAATTTGGGCCCAAGTTAGAAGCAGAGCCTAAGGTGTAAATTATCGATAGTCCATATCTCGGAAACTATAAGAGATAATGCAATTTGGCAACCGGCAATGTAATTAGCATGCCGAATATTACTTGGAATGTGAATTGCAACGAAATCGCCAATAGATAAGACCATTTTACAATTTGGGCCCAAGTTAGAAGCAGAGCCTAAGGTGTAAATTATCGATAGTCCATATCTCGGAAACTATAAGAGATAATGCAATTTCGCAACCGGCAATGTAATTAGCATGCCGAATATCACTTGGAATGTGAATTGGGACGAAATCGCCAATAGATAAGACCATTTTACAATTTGGGCCCAAGTTAGAAGCAGAGCCTAAGGTGTAAATTATCGATAGTCCGTATCTCGGAAACTATAAGAGATAATGCAATTTGGCAACCGGCAATGTAATTAGCATGCCGAATATTACTTGGAATGTGAATTGGAACGAAATCGCCAATAGATAAGACCATTTTACAATTTGGGCCCAAGTTAGAAGCAGAGCCTAAGGTGTAAATTATCGATAGTCCATATCTCGGAAACTATAAGAGATAATGCAATTTGGCAACCGGCAATGTAATTAGCATGCCGAATATTACTTGGAATGTGAATTGGAACGAAATCGCCAATAGGTAAGACCATTTTACAATTTGGGCCCAAGTTAGAAGCAGAGCCTAAGGTGTAAATTATCGATAGTCCATATCTCGGAAACTATAAGAGATAATTCAATTTGGCAACCGGCAATGTAATTAGCATGCCGAATATTACTTGGAATGTGAATTGGAACGAAATCGCCAATAGATAAGACCATTTTACAATTTGGGCCCAAGTTAGAAGCAGAGCCTAAGGTGTAAATTATCGATAGTCCATATCTCGGAAACTATAAGAGATAATGCAATTTGGCAACCGGCAATGTAATTAGCATGCCGAATATTACTTGGAATGTGAATTGGAACGATATCGCCAATAGATAAGACCATTTTACAATTTGGGAGCAAGTTAGAAGCAGAGCCTAAGGTGTAAATTATCGATAGTCCATATCTCGGAAACTATAAGAGATAATGCAATTTGGCAACCGGCAATGTAATTAGCATGCCGAATATTACTTGGAATGTGAATTGGAACGAAATCGCCAATAGATAAGACCATTTTACAATTTGGGAGCAAGTTAGAAGCAGAGCCTAAGGTGTAAATTATCGATAGTCCATATCTCGGAAACTATAAGAGATAATGCAATTTGGCAACCGGCAATGTAATTAGCATGCCGAATATTACTTGGAATGTGAATTGGAACGAAATCGCCAATAGATAAGACCATTTTACAATTTGGGCCCAAGTTAGAAGCAGAGCCTAAGGAGTAAATTATCGATAGTCCATATCTCGGAAACTATAAGAGATAATGCAATTTGGCAACCGGCAATGTAATTAGCATGCCGAATATTACTTGGAATGTGAATTGGAACGAAATCGCCAATAGGTAAGACCATTTTACAATTTGGGCCCAAGTTAGAAGCAGAGCCTAAGGTGTAAATTATCGATAGTCCATATCTCGGAAACTATAAGAGATAATTCAATTTGGCAACCGGCAATGTAATTAGCATGCTGAATATTACTTGGAATGTGAATTGGAACGAAATCGCCAATAGATAAGACCATTTTACAATTTGGGCCCAAGTTAGAAGCAGAGCCTAAGGTGTATATTATCGATAGTCCATATCTCGGAAACTATAAGAGATAATGCAATTTGGCAACCGGCAATGTAATTAGCATGCCGAATATTACTTGGAATGTGAATTGGAACGAAATCGCCAATAGATAAGACCATTTTACAATTTGGGCCCAAGTTAGAAGCAGAGCCTAAGGTGTAAATTATCGATAGTCCTTATCTCGGAAACTATAAGAGATAATGCAATTTGGCAACCGGCAATGTAATTAGCATGCCGAATATTACTTGGAATGTGAATTGGAACGAAATCGCCAATAGATAAGACCATTTTACAATTTGGGCCCAAGTTAGAAGCAGAGCCTAAGGTGTAAATTATCGATAGTCCATATCTCGGAAACTATAAGAGATAATGCAATTTGGCAACCGGCAATGTAATTAGCATGCCGAATATTACTTGGAATGTGAATTGGAACGAAATCGCCAATAGATAAGACCATTTTACAATTTGGGCCCAAGTTAGAAGCAGAGCCTATGGTGTAAATTATCGATAGTCCATATCTCGGAAACTATAAGAGATAATGCAATTTGGCAACCGGCAATGTAATTAGCATGCCGAATATTACTTGGAATGTGAATTGGAACGAAATCGCCAATAGATAAGACCATTTTACAATTTGGGCCCAAGTTAGAAGCAGAGCCTAAGGTGTAAATTATTGATAGTCCATATCTCGGAAACTATAAGAGATAATGCAATTTGGCAACCGGCAATGTAATTAGAATGCCGAATATTACTTGGAATGTGAATTGGAACGAAATCGCCAATAGATAAGACCATTTTACAATTTGGGCCCAAGTTAGAAGCAGAGCCTAAGGTGTAAATTATCGATAGTCCATATCTCGGAAACTATAAGAGATAATGCAGTTTGGCAAACGGCAATGTAATTAGCATGCCGAATATTACTTGGATTGTGAATTGGAACGAAATCGCCAATAGATAAGACCATTTTACAATTTGGGCCCAAGTTAGAAGCAGAGCCTAAGGTGTAAATTATCGATAGTCCATATCTCGGAAACTATAAGAGATAATGCAATTTGGCAACCGGCAATGTAATTAGCATGCCGAATATTACTTGGAATGTGAATTGGAACGAAATCGCCAATAGATAAGACCATTTTACAATTTGGGCCCAAGTTAGAAGCAGAGCCTAAGGTGTAAATTATCGATAGTCCATATCTCGGAAACTATAAGAGATAATGCAGTTTGGCAAACGGCAATGTAATTAGCATGCCGAATATTACTTGGAATGTGAATTGGAACGAAATCGCCAATAGATAAGACCATTTTACAATTTGGGCCCAAGTTAGAAGCAGAGCCTAAGGTGTAAATTATCGATAGTCCATATCTCGGAAACTATAAGAGATAATTCAATTTGGCAACCGGCAATGTAATTAGCATGCCGAATATTACTTGGAATGTGAATTGGAACGAAATCGCCAATAGATAAGACCATTTTACAATTTGGGCCCAAGTTAGAAGCAGAGCCTAAGGTGTAAATTATCGATAGTCCATATCTCGGAAACTATAAGAGATAATGCAGTTTGGCAAACGGCAATGTAATTAGCATGCCGAATATTACTTGGATTGTGAATTGGAACGAAATCGCCAATAGATAAGACCATTTTACAATTTGGGCCCAAGTTAGAAGCAGAGCCTAAGGTGTAAATTATCGATAGTCCATATCTCGGAAACTATAAGAGATAATGCAATTTGGCAACCGGCAATGTAATTAGCATGCCGAATATTACTTGGAATGTGAATTGGAACGAAATCGCCAATAGATAAGACCATTTTACAATTTGGGCCCAAGTTAGAAGCAGAGCCTAAGGTGTAAATTATTGATAGTCCATATCTCGGAAACTATAAGAGATAATGCAATTTCGCAACCGGCAATGTAATTAGCATGCCGAATATTACTTGGAGTGTGAATTGGAACGAAATCGCCAATAGATAAGACCATTTTACAATTTGGGCCCAAGTTAGAAGCAGAGCCTAAGGTGTAAATTATCGATAGACCATATCTCGGAAACTATAAGAGATAATGCAATTTGGCAACCGGCAATGTAATTAGCATGCCGAATATTACTTGGAATGTGAATTGGAACGAAATCGCCAATAGATAAGACCATTTTACAATTTGGGCCCAAATTAGAAGCAGAGCCTAAGGTGTAAATTATCGATAGTCCATATCTCGGAAACTATAAGAGATAATGCAATTTGGCAACCTTCAATATAATTAGCATGCCGAATATTACTTGGAATGTGAATTGGAACGAAATCGCCAATAGATAAGACCATTTTACAATTTGGGCCCAAGTTAGAAGCAGAGCCTAAGGTGTAAATTATCGATAGTCCATATCTCGGAAACTATAAGAGATAATGCAATTTGGCAACCGGCAATGTAATTAGCATGCCGAATATTACTTGGAATGTGAATTGGAACGAAATCGCCAATACATAAGACCATTTTACAATTTGGGCCCAAGTTAGAAGCAGAGCCTAAGGTGTAAATTATCGATAGTCCATATCTCGGAAACTATAAGAGATAATGCAATTTGGCAACCGGCAATGTAATTAGCATGCCGAATATTACTTGGAATGTGAATTGGAACGAAATCGCCAATAGATAAGACCATTTTACAATTTGGGCCCAAGTTAGAAGCAGAGCCTAAGGTGTAAATTATTGATAGTCCATATCTCGGAAACTATAAGAGATAATGCAATTTCGCAACCGGCAATGAAATTAGCATGCCGAATATTACTTGGAGTGTGAATTGGAACGAAATCGCCAATAGGTAAGACCATTTTACAATTTGGGCCCAAGTTAGAAGCAGAGCCTAAGGTGTAAATTATTGATAGTCCATATCTCGGAAACTATAAGAGATAATGCAATTTCGCAACCGGCAATGTAATTAGCATGCCGAATATTACTTGGAGTGTGAATTGGAACGAAATCGCCAATAGGTAAGACCATTTTACAATTTGGGCCCAAGTTAGAAGCAGAGCCTAAGGTGTAAATTATCGATAGTCCATATCTCGGAAACTATAAGAGATAATGCAATTTGGCAACCGGCAATGTAATTAGCATGCCGAATATTACTTGGAATGTGAATTGGAACGAAATCGCCAATAGATAAGACCATTTTACAATTTGGGAGCAAGTTAGAAGCAGAGCCTAAGGTGTAAATTATCGATAGTCCATATCTCGGAAACTATAAGAGATAATGCAATTTGGCAACCGGCAATGTAATTAGCATGCCGAATATTACTTGGAATGTGAATTGGAACGAAATCGCCAATAGATAAGACCATTTTACAATTTGGGAGCAAGTTAGAAGCAGAGCCTAAGGTGTAAATTATCGATAGTCCATATCTCGGAAACTATAAGAGATAATGCAATTTGGCAACCGGCAATGTAATTAGCATGCGGAATATTACTTGGAATGTGAATTGGAACGAAATCGCCAATAGATAAGACCATTTTACAATTTGGGCCCAAGTTAGAAGCAGAGCCTAAGGTGTAAATTATCGATAGTCCATATCTCGGAAACTATAAGAGATAATGCAATTTGGCAACCGGCAATGTAATTAGCATGCCGAATATTACTTGGAATGTGAATTGGAACGAAATCGCCAATAGATAAGACCATTTTACAATTTGGGCCCAAGTTAGAAGCAGAGCCTAAGGTGTAAATTATCGATAGTCCATATCTCGGAAACTATAAGAGATAATGCAATTTGGCAACCGGCAATGTAATTAGCATGCCGAATATTACTTGGAATGTGAATTGGAACGAAATCGCCAATAGATAAGACCATTTTACAATTTGGGCCCAAGTTAGAAGCAGAGCCTAAGGTGTAAATTATCGATAGTCCATATCTCGGAAACTATAAGAGATAATGCAATTTGGCAACCGGCAATGTAATTAGCATGCCGAATATTACTTGGAATGTGAATTGGAACGAAATCGCCAATAGATAAGACCATTTTACAATTTGGGCCCAAGTTAGAAGCAGAGCCTAAGGTGTAAATTATCGATAGTCCATATCTCGGAAACTATAAGAGATAATGCAATTTGGCAACCGGCAATGTAATTAGCATGCCGAATATTACTTGGAATGTGAATTGGAACGAAATCGCCAATAGATAAGACCATTTTACAATTTGGGACCAAGTTAGAAGCAGAGCCTAAGGTGTAAATTATCGATAGTCCATATCTCGGAAACTATAAGGGATAATTCAATTTGGCAACCGGCAATGTAATTAGCATGCCGAATATTACTTGGAATGTGAATTGGAACGAAATCGCCAATAGATAAGACCATTTTACAATTTGGGCCCAAGTTAGAAGCAGAGCCTAAGGTGTAAATTATCGATAGTCCATATCTCGGAAACTATAAGAGATAATGCAATTTGGCAACCGGCAATGTAATTAGCATGCCGAATATTACTTGGAATGTGAATTGGAACGAAATCGCCAATAGATAAGACCATTTTACAATTTGGGCCCAAGTTAGAAGCAGAGCCTAAGGTGTAAATTATCGATAGACCATATCTCGGAAACTATAAGAGATAATGCAATTTGGCAACCGGCAATGTAATTAGCATGCCGAATATTACTTGGAATGTGAATTGGAACGAAATCGCCAATAGATAAGACCATTTTACAATTTGGGCCCAAGTTAGAAGCAGAGCCTAAGGTGTAAATTATCGATAGTCCATATCTCGGAAACTATAAGAAATAATGCAATTTGGCAACCGGCAATGTAATTAGCATGCCGAATATTACTTGGAATGTGATTTGCAACGAAATCGCCAATAGATAAGACCATTTTACAATTTGGGCCCAAGTTAGAAGCAGAGCCTAAGGTGTAAATTATCGATAGTCCATATCTCGGAAACTATAAGAGATAATGCAATTTGGCAACCGGCAATGTAATTAGCATGCCCAATATTACTTGGAATGTGAATTGGAACGAAATCGCCAATAGATAAGACCATTTTACAATTTGGGCCCAAGTTAGAAGCAGAGCCTAAGGTGTAAATTATTGATAGTCCATATCTCGGAAACTATAAGAGATAATGCAATTTCGCAACCGGCAATGTAATTAGCATGCCGAATATCACTTGGAATGTGAATTGGGACGAAATCGCCAATAGATAAGACCATTTTACAATTTGGGCCCAAGTTAGAAGCAGAGCCTAAGGCGTAAATTATCGATAGTCCATATCTGGGAAACTATAAGAGATAATGCAATTTGGCAACCGGCAAATTAATTAGCATGCCGAATATTACTTGGAATGTGAATTGGAACGAAATCGCCAATAGGTAAGACCATTTTACAATTTGGGCCCAAGTTAGAAGCAGAGCCTAAGGTGTAAATTATCGATAGTCCATATCTCGGAAACTATAAGGGATAATTCAATTTGGCAACCGGCAATGTAATTAGCATGCCGAATATTACTTGGAATGTGAATTGGAACGAAATCGCCAATAGATAAGACCATTTTACAATTTGGGCCCAAGTTAGAAGCAGAGCCTAAGGTGTAAATTATCGATAGTCCATATCTCGGAAACTATAAGAGATAATGCAATTTGGCAACCCGCAATGTAATTAGCATGCCGAATATTACTTGGAATGTGAATTGGAACGAAACCGCCAATAGATAAGACCATTTTACAATTTGGGCCCAAGTTAGAAGCAGAGCCTAAGGTGTAAATTATCGATAGTCCATATCTCGTAAACTATAAGAGATAATGCAATTTGGCAACCGGCAATGTAATTAGCATGCCGAATATTACTTGGAATGTGAATTGGAACGAAATCGCCAATAGATAAGGCCATTTTACAATTTGGGCCCAAGTTAGAAGCAGAGCCTAAGGTGTAAATTATCGATAGTCCATATCTCGGAAACTGTAAGAGATAATGCAATTTCGCAACCGGCAATGTAATTAGCATGCCGAATATCACTTGGAATGTGAATTGGGACGAAATCGCCAATAGATAAGACCATTTTACAATTTGGGCCCAAGTTAGAAGCAGAGCCTAAGGTGTAAATTATCGATAGTCCATATCTCGGAAACTATAAGAGATAATGCAATTTGGCAACCGGCAATGTAATTAGCATGCCGAATATTACTTGGAATGTGAATTGGAACGAAATCGCCAATAGATAAGACCATTTTACAATTTGGGCCCAAGTTAGAAGCAGAGCCTAAGGTGTAAATTATTGATAGTCCATATCTCGGAAACTATAAGAGATAATGCAATTTCGCAACCGGCAATGTAATTAGCATGCCGAATATCACTTGGAATGTGAATTGGGACGAAATCGCCAATAGATAAGACCATTTTACAATTTGGGCCCAAGTTAGAAGCAGAGCCTAAGGTGTAAATTATCGATAGTCCATATCTCGGAAACTATAAGAGATAATGCAATTTGGCAACCGGCAATGTAATTAGCATGCCGAATATTACTTGGAATGTGAACTGGAACGAAATCGCCAATAGATAAGACCATTTTACAATTTGGGCCCAAGTTAGAAGCAGAGCCTATGGTGTAAATTATCGATAGTCCATATCTCGGAAACTATAAGAGATAATGGAATTTGGCAACCGGCAATGTAATTAGCATGCCGAATATTACTTGGAATGTGAATTGGAACGAAATCGCCAATAGATTAGACCATTTTACAATTTGGGCCCAAGTAAGAAGCAGAGCCTAAGGTGTAAATTATCGATAGTCCATATCTCGGAAACTATAAGAGATAATGCAATTTGGCAACCGGCAATGTAATTAGCATGCCGAATATTACTTGGAATGTGAATTGGAACGAAATCGCCAATAGATAAGACCATTTTACAATTTGGGCCCAAGTTAGAAGCAGAGCCTAAGGTGTAAATTATCGATAGTCCATATCTCGGAAACTATAAGAGATAATGCAATTTGGCAACCGGCAATGTAATTAGCATGCCGAATATTACTTGGAATGTGAATTGGAACGAAATCGCCAATAGATAAGACCATTTTAGAATTTGGGCCCAAGTTAGAAGCAGAGCCTAAGGTGTAAATTATCGATAGTCCATATCTCTGAAACTATAAGAGATAATGCAATTTCGCAACCGGCAATGTAATTAGCATGCCGAATATTACTTGGAATGTGAATTGGAACGAAATCGCCAATAGATAAGACCATTTTACAATTTGGGCCCAAGTTAGAAGCAGAGCCTAAGGTGTAAATTATTGATAGTCCATATCTCGGAAACTATAAGAGATAATGCAATTTCGCAACCGGAAATGTAATTAGCATGCCGAATATTACTTGGAGTGTGAATTGGAACGAAATCGCCAATAGATAAGACCATTTTACAATTTGGGCCCAAGTTAGAAGCAGAGCCTAAGGTGTAATTTATCGATAGTCCATATCTCGGAAACTATAAGAGATAATGCAATTTGGCAACCGGCAATGTAATTAGCATGCCGAATATTACTTGGAATGTGAATTGGAACGAAATCGACAATAGATAAGACCATTTTACAATTTGGGCCCAAGTTAGAAGCAGAGCCTAAGGTGTAAATTATGGATAGTCCATATCTCGGAAACTATAAGAGATAATGCAATTTGGCAACCGGCAATGTAATTAGCATGCCGAATATTACTTGGAATGTGAATTGGAACGAAATCGCCAATAGATAAGACCATTTTACAATTTGGGCCCAAGTTAGAAGCAGAGCCTAAGGTGTAAATTATTGATAGTCCATATCTCGGAAACTATAAGAGATAATGCAATTTGGCAACCGGCAATGTAATTAACATGCCGAATATTACTTGGAATGTGAATTGGAACGAAATCGCCAATAGGTAAGACCATTTTACAATTTGGGCCCAAGTTAGAAGCAGAGCCTAAGGTGTAAATTATCGATAGTCCATATCTCGGAAACTATAAGGGATAATTCAATTTGGCAACCGGCAATGTAATTAGCATGCCGAATATTACTTGGAATGTGAATTGGAACGAAATCGCCAATAGATAAGACCATTTTACAATTTGGGCCCAAGTTAGAAGCAGAGCCTAAGGTGTAAATTATCGATAGTCCATATCTCGGAAACTATAAGAGATAATGCAATTTGGCAACCGGCAATGTAATTAGCATGCCGAATATTACTTGGAATGTGAATTGGAACGAAATCGCCAATAGATAAGACCATTTTACAATTTGGGCCCAAGTTAGAAGCAGAGCCTAAGGTGTAAATTATCGATAGTCCATATCTCGGAAACTATAAGACATAATGCAATTTGGCAACCGGCAATGTAATTAGCATGCCGAATATTACTTGGAATGTGAATTGGAACGAAATCGCCAATAGATAAGACCATTTTACAATTTGGGCCCAAGTTAGAAGCAGAGCCTATGGTGTAAATTATCGATAGTCCATATCTCGGAAACTATAAGAGATAATGCAATTTGGCAACCGGCAATGTAATTAGCATGCCGAATATTACTTGGAATGTGAATTGGAACGAAACCGCCAATAGATAAGACCATTTTACAATTTGGGCCCAAGTTAGAAGCAGAGCCTAAGGTGTAAATTATCGATAGTCCATATCTCGGAAACTATAAGAGATAATGCAATTTGGCAACCGGCAATGTAATTAGCATGCCGAATATTACTTGGAATGTGAATTGGAACGAAATCGCCAATAGATAAGGCCATTTTACAATTTGGGCCCAAGTTAGAAGCAGAGCCTAAGGTGTAAATTATCGATAGTCCATATCTCGGAAACTATAAGAGATAATGCAATTTCGCAACCGGCAATGTAATTAGCATGCCGAATATCACTTGGAATGTGAATTGGGACGAAATCGCCAATAGATAAGACCATTTTACAATTTGGGCCCAAGTTAGAAGCAGAGCCTAAGGTGTAAATAATCGATAGTCCATATCTCGGAAACTATAAGAGATAATGCAATTTGGCAACCGGCAATGTAATTAGCATGCCGAATATTACTTGGAATGTGAATTGGAACGAAATCGCCAATAGATAAGACCATTTTACAATTTGGGCCCAAGTTAGAAGCAGAGCCTAAGGTGTAAATTATTGATAGTCCATATCTTGGAAACTATAAGAGATAATGCAATTTCGCAACCGGCAATGTAATTAGCATGCCGAATATCACTTGGAATGTGAATTGGGACGAAATCGCCAATAGATAAGACCATTTTACAATTTGGGCATAAGTTAGAAGCAGAGCCTAAGGTGTAAATTATCGATAGTCCATATCTCAGAAACTATAAGAGATAATGCAATTTGGCAACCGGCAATGTAATTAGCATGCCGAATATTACTTGGAATGTGAACTGGAACGAAATCGCCAATAGATAAGACCATTTTACAATTTGGGCCCAAGTTAGAAGCAGAGCCTATGGTGTAAATTATCGATAGTCCATATCTCGGAAACTATAAGAGATAATGGAATTTGGCAACCGGCAATGTAATTAGCATGCCGAATATTACTTGGAATGTGAATTGGAACGAAATCGCCAATAGATTAGACCATTTTACAATTTGGGCCCAAGTTAGAAGCAGAGCCTAAGGTGTAAATTATCGATAGTCCATATCTCGGAAACTATAAGAGATAATGCAATTTGGCAACCGGCAATGTAATTAGCATGCCGAATATTACTTGGAATGTGAATTGGAACGAAATCGCCAATAGATAAGACCATTTTACAATTTGGGCCCAAGTTAGAAGCAGAGCCTAAGGTGTAAATTATCGATAGTCCATATCTCGGAAACTATAAGAGATAATGCAATTTGGCAACCGGCAATGTAATTAGCATGCCGAATATTACTTGGAATGTGAATTGGAACGAAATCACCAATAGATAAGACCATTTTACAATTTGGGCCCAAGTTAGAAGCAGAGCCTAAGGTGTAGATTATCGATAGTCCATATCTCTGAAACTATAAGAGATAATGCAATTTCGCAACCGGCGATGTAATTAGCATGCCGAATATTACTTGGAATGTGAATTGGGACGAAATCGCCAATAGATAAGGCCATTTTACAATTTGGGCCCAAGTTAGAAGCAGAGCCTAAGGTGTAAATTATCGATAGTCCATATCTCGGAAACTATAAGAGATAATGCAATTTGGCAACCGGCAATGTAATTAGCATGCCGAATATTACTTGGAATGTGAATTGGAACGAAATCGCCAATAGATAAGACCATTTTACAATTTGGGCCCAAGTTAGAAGCAGAGCCTAAGGTGTAAATTATTGATAGTCCATATCTCGGAAACTATAAGAGATAATGCAATTTCGCAACCGGCAATGTAATTAGCATGCCGAATATTACTTGGAGTGTGAATTGGAACGAAATCGCCAATAGATAAGACCATTTTACAATTTGGGCCCAAGCTAGAAGCAGAGCCTAAGGTGTAATTTATCGATAGTCCATATCTCGGAAACTATAAGAGATAATGCAATTTGGCAACCGGCAATGTAATTAGCATGCCGAATATTACTTGGAATGTGAATTGGAACGAAATCGCCAATAGATAAGACCATTTTACAATTTGGGCCCAAGTTAGAAGCAGAGCCTAAGATGTAAATTATGGATAGTCCATATCTCGGAAACTATAAGAGATAATGCAATTTGGCAACCGGCAATGTAATTAGCATGCCGAATATTACTTGGAATGTGAATTGGAACGAAATCGCCAATAGATAAGACCATTTTACAATTTGGGCCCAAGTTAGAAGCAGAGCCTAAGGTGTAAATTATTGATAGTCCATATCTCGGAAACTATAAGAGATAATGCAATTTCGCAACCGGCAATGTAATTAGCATGCCGGATATTACTTGGAGTGTGAATTGGAACGAAATCGCCAATAGATAAGACCATTTTACAATTTGGGCCCAAGTTAGAAGCAGAGCCTAAGGTGTAATTTATCGATAGTAAATATCTCGGAAACTATAAGAGATAATGCAATTTGGCAACCGGCAATGTAATTAGCATGCCGAATATTACTTGGAATGTGAATTGGAACGAAATCGCCAATAGATAAGACCATTTTACAATTTGGGCCCAAGTTAGAAGCAGAGCCTAAGGTGTAAATTATCGATAGTCCATATCTCTGAAACTATAAGAGATAATGCAATTTCGGAACCGGCAATGTAATTAGCATGCCGAATATTACTTGGAATGTGAATTGGGACGAAATCGCCAATAGATAAGGCCATTTTACAATTTGGGCCCAAGTTAGAAGCAGAGCCTAAGGTGTAAATTATCGATAGTCCATATCTCGGAAACTATAAGAGATAATGCAATTTGGCAACCGGCAATGTAATTAGCATGCCGAATATTACTTGGAATGTGAATTGGAACGAAATCGCCAATAGATAAGACCATTTTACAATTTGGGCCCAAGTTAGAAGCAGAGCCTAAGGTGTAAATTATGGATAGTCCATATCTCGGAAACTATAAGAGATAATGCAATTTGGCAACCGGCAATGTAATTAGCATGCCGAATATTACTTGGAATGTGAATTGGAACGAAATCGCCAATATGTAAGACCATTTTACAATTTGGGCCCAAGTTAGAAGCAGAGCCTAAGGTGTAAATTATCGATAGTCCATATCTCGGAAACTATAAGAGATAATTCAATTTGGCAACCGGCAATGTAATTAGCATGCCGAATATTACTTGGAATGTGAATTGGAACGAAATCGCCAATAGATAAGACCATTTTACAATTTGGGCCCAAGTTAGAAGCAGAGCCTAAGGTGTAAATTATCGATAGTCCGTATCTCTGAAACTATAAGAGATAATGCAATTTCGCAACCGGCAATGTAATTAGCATGCCGAATATTACTTGGAATGTGAATTGGGACGAAATCGCCAATAGATAAGGCCATTTTACAATTTGGGCCCAAGTTAGAAGCAGAGCCTAAGGTGTAAATTATCGATAGTCCATATCTCGGAAACTATAAGAGATAATGCAATTTGGCAACCGGCAATGTAATTAGCATGCCGAATATTACTTGGAATGTGAATTGGAACGAAATCGCCAATAGATAAGACCATTTTACAATTTGGGCCCAAGTTAGAAGCAGAGCCTAAGGTGTAAATTATCGATAGTCCATATCTCGGAAACTATAAGAGATAATGCAATTTGGCAACCGGCAATGTAATTAGCATGCCGAATATTACTTGGAATGTGAATTGGAACGAAATCGCCAATAGATAAGACCATTTTACAATTTGGGCCCAAGTTAGAAGCAGAGCCTAAGGTGTAAATTATTGATAGTCCATATCTCGGAAACTATAAGAGATAATGCAATTTCGCAACCGGCAATGTAATTAGCATGCCGAATATCACTTGGAATGTGAATTGGGACGAAATCGCCAATAGATAAGACCATTTTACAATTTGGGCCCAAGTTAGAAGCAGAGCCTAAGGTGTAAATTATCGATAGTCCATATCTCGGAAACTATAAGAGATAATGCAATTTGGCAACCGGCAATGTAATTAGCATGCCGAATATTACTTGGAATGTGAACTGGAACGAAATCGCCAATAGATAAGACCATTTTACAATTTGGGCCCAAGTTAGAAGCAGAGCCTATGGTGTAAATTATCGATAGTCCATATCTCGGAAACTATAAGAGATAATGGAATTTGGCAACCGGCAATGTAATTAGCATGCCGAATATTACTTGGAATGTGAATTGGAACGAAATCGCCAATAGATTAGACCATTTTACAATTTGGGCCCAAGTAAGAAGCAGAGCCTAAGGTGTAAATTATCGATAGTCCATATCTCGGAAACTATAAGAGATAATGCAATTTGGCAACCGGCAATGTAATTAGCATGCCGAATATTACTTGGAATGTGAATTGGAACGAAATCGCCAATAGATAAGACCATTTTACAATTTGGGCCCAAGTTAGAAGCAGAGCCTAAGGTGTAAATTATCGATAGTCCATATCTCGGAAACTATAAGAGATAATGCAATTTGGCAACCGGCAATGTAATTAGCATGCCGAATATTACTTGGAATGTGAATTGGAACGAAATCGCCAATAGATAAGACCATTTTACAATTTGGGCCCAAGTTAGAAGCAGAGCCTAAGGTGTAAATTATCGATAGTCCATATCTCTGAAACTATAAGAGATAATGCAATTTCGCAACCGGCAATGTAATTAGCATGCCGAATATTACTTGGAATGTGAATTGGAACGAAATCGCCAATAGATAAGACCATTTTACAATTTGGGCCCAAGTTAGAAGCAGAGCCTAAGGTGTAAATTATTGATAGTCCATATCTCGGAAACTATAAGAGATAATGCAATTTCGCAACCGGCAATGTAATTAGCATGCCGAATATTACTTGGAGTGTGAATTGGAACGAAATCGCCAATAGATAAGACCATTTTACAATTTGGGCCCAAGTTAGAAGCAGAGCCTAAGGTGTAATTTATCGATAGTCCATATCTCGGAAACTATAAGAGATAATGCAATTTGGCAACCGGCAATGTAATTAGCATGCCGAATATTACTTGGAATGTGAATTGGAACGAAAACGACAATAGATAAGACCATTTTACAATTTGGGCCCAAGTTAGAAGCAGAGCCTAAGGTGTAAATTATGGATAGTCCATATCTCGGAAACTATAAGAGATAATGCAATTTGGCAACCGGCAATGTAATTAGCATGCCGAATATTACTTGGAATGTGAATTGGAACGAAATCGCCAATAGATAAGACCATTTTACAATTTGGGCCCAAGTTAGAAGCAGAGCCTAAGGTGTAAATTATTGATAGTCCATATCTCGGAAACTATAAGAGATAATGCAATTTGGCAACCGGCAATGTAATTAGCATGCCGAATATTACTTGGAATGTGAATTGGAACGAAATCGCCAATAGGTAAGACCATTTTACAATTTGGGCCCAAGTTAGAAGCAGAGCCTAAGGTGTAAATTATCGATAGTCCATATCTCGGAAACTATAAGGGATAATTCAATTTGGCAACCGGCAATGTAATTAGCATGCCGAATATTACTTGGAATGTGAATTGGAACGAAATCGCCAATAGATAAGACCATTTTACAATTTGGGCCCAAGTTAGAAGCAGAGCCTAAGGTGTAAATTATCGATAGTCCATATCTCGGAAACTATAAGAGATAATGCAATTTGGCAACCGGCAATGTAATTAGCATGCCGAATATTACTTGGAATGTGAATTGGACCGAAACCGCCAATAGATAAGACCATTTTACAATTTGGGCCCAAGTTAGAAGCAGAGCCTAAGGTGTAAATTATCGATAGTCCATATCTCGGAAACTATAAGAGATAATGCAATTTGGCAACCGGCAATGTAATTAGCATGCCGAATATTACTTGGAATGTGAATTGGAACGAAATCGCCAATAGATAAGGCCATTTTACAATTTGGGCCCAAGTTAGAAGCAGAGCCTAAGGTGTAAATTATCGATAGTCCATATCTCGGAAACTATAAGAGATAATGCAATTTCGCAACCGGCAATGTAATTAGCATGCCGAATATCACTTGGAATGTGAATTGGGACGAAATCGCCAATAGATAAGACCATTTTACAATTTGGGCCCAAGTTAGAAGCAGAGCCTAAGGTGTAAATAATCGATAGTCCATATCTCGGAAACTATAAGAGATAATGCAATTTGGCAACCGGCAATGTAATTAGCATGCCGAATATTACTTGGAATGTGAATTGGAACGAAATCGCCAATAGATAAGACCATTTTACAATTTGGGCCCAAGTTAGAAGCAGAGCCTAAGGTGTAAATTATTGATAGTCCATATCTTGGAAACTATAAGAGATAATGCAATTTCGCAACCGGCAATGTAATTAGCATGCCGAATATCACTTGGAATGTGAATTGGGACGAAATCGCCAATAGATAAGACCATTTTACAATTTGGGCCCAAGTTAGAAGCAGAGCCTATGGTGTAAATTATCGATAGTCCATATCTCGGAAACTATAAGAGATAATGGAATTTGGCAACCGGCAATGTAATTAGCATGCCGAATATTACTTGGAATGTGAATTGGAACGAAATCGCCAATAGATTAGACCATTTTACAATTTGGGCCCAAGTTAGAAGCAGAGCCTAAGGTGTAAATTATCGATAGTCCATATCTCGGAAACTATAAGAGATAATGCAATTTGGCAACCGGCAATGTAATTAGCATGCCGAATATTACTTGGAATGTGAATTGGAACGAAATCGCCAATAGATAAGACCATTTTACAATTTGGGCCCAAGTTAGAAGCAGAGCCTAAGGTGTAAATTATCGATAGTCCATATCTCGGAAACTATAAGAGATAATGCAATTTGGCAACCGGCAATGTAATTAGCATGCCGAATATTACTTGGAATGTGAATTGGAACGAAATCGCCAATAGATAAGGCCATTTTACAATTTGGGCCCAAGTTAGAAGCAGAGCCTAAGGTGTAGATTATCGATAGTCCATATCTCTGAAACTATAAGAGATAATGCAATTTCGCAACCGGCGATGTAATTAGCATGCCGAATATTACTTGGAATGTGAATTGGGACGAAATCGCCAATAGATAAGGCCATTTTACAATTTGGGCCCAAGTTAGAAGCAGAGCCTAAGGTGTAAATTATCGATAGTCCATATCTCGGAAACTATAAGAGATAATGCAATTTGGCAACCGGCAATGTAATTAGCATGCCGAATATTACTTGGAATGTGAATTGGAACGAAATCGCCAATAGATAAGACCATTTTACAATTTGGGCCCAAGTTAGAAGCAGAGCCTAAGGTGTAAATTATTGATAGTCCATATCTCGGAAACTATAAGAGATAATGCAATTTCGCAACCGGCAATGTAATTAGCATGCCGGATATTACTTGGAGTGTGAATTGGAACGAAATCGCCAATAGATAAGACCATTTTACAATTTGGGCCCAAGTTAGAAGCAGAGCCTAAGGTGTAATTTATCGATAGTAAATATCTCGGAAACTATAAGAGATGATGCAATTTGGCAACCGGCAATGTAATTAGCATGCCGAATATTACTTGGAATGTGAATTGGAACGAAATCGCCAATAGATAAGACCATTTTACAATTTGGGCCCAAGTTAGAAGCAGAGCCTAAGGTGTAAATTATCGATAGTCCATATCTCGGAAACTATAAGAGATAATGCAATTTGGCAACCGGCAATGTAATTAGCATGCCGAATATTACTTGGAATGTGAATTGGAACGAAATCGCCAATAGATAAGACCATTTTACAATTTGGGCCCAAGTTAGAAGCAGAGCCTAAGGTGTAAATTATCGATAGTCCATATCTCTGAAACTATAAGAGATAATGCAATTTCGCAACCGGCAATGTAATTAGCATGCCGAATATTACTTGGAATGTGAATTGGAACGAAATCGCCAATAGATAAGACCATTTTACAATTTGGGCCCAAGTTAGAAGCAGAGCCCAAGGTGTAAATTATTGATAGTCCATATCTCGGAAACTATAAGAGATAATGCAATTTCGCAACCGGCAATGTATTTAGCATGCCGAATATTACTTGGAGTGTGAATTGGAACGAAATCGCCAATAGATAAGACCATTTTACAATTTGGGCCCAAGTTAGAAGCAGAGCCTAAGGTGTAATTTATCGATAGTCCATATCTCGGAAACTATAAGAGATAATGCAATTTGGCAACCGGCAATGTAATTAGCATGCCGAATATTACTTGGAATGTGAATTGGAACGAAAACGACAATAGATAAGACCATTTTACAATTTGGGCCCAAGTTAGAAGCAGAGCCTAAGGTGTAAATTATGGATAGTCCATATCTCGGAAACTATAAGAGATAATGCAATTTGGCAACCGGCAATGTAATTAGCATGCCGAATATTACTTGGAATGTGAATTGGAACGAAATCGCCAATAGATAAGACCATTTTACAATTTGGGCCCAAGTTAGAAGCAGAGCCTAAGGTGTAAATTATTGATAGTCCATATCTCGGAAACTATAAGAGATAATGCAATTTGGCAACCGGCAATGTAATTAGCATGCCGAATATTACTTGGAATGTGAATTGGAACGAAATCGCCAATAGGTAAGACCATTTTACAATTTGGGCCCAAGTTAGAAGCAGAGCCTAAGGTGTAAATTATCGATAGTCCATATCTCTGAAACTATAAGAGATAATGCAATTTCGCAACCGGCAATGTAATTAGCATGCCGAATATTACTTGGAATGTGAATTGGAACGAAATCGCCAATAGATAAGACCATTTTACAATTTGGGCCCAAGTTAGAAGCAGAGCCTAAGGTGTAATTTATCGATAGTAAATATCTCGGAAACTATAAGAGATAATGCAATTTGGCAACCGGCAATGTAATTAGCATGCCGAATATTACTTGGAATGTGAATTGGAACGAAATCGCCAATAGATAAGACCATTTTACATTTTGGGCCCAAGTTAGAAGCAGAGCCTAAGGTGTAAATTATCGATAGTCCATATCTCGGAAACTATAAGAGATAATGCAATTTGGCAACCGGCAATGTAATTAGCATGCCGAATATTACTTGGAATGTGAATTGGAACGAAATCGCCAATAGATAAGACCATTTTACAATTTGGGCCCAAGTTAGAAGCAGAGCCTAAGGTGTAAATTATCGATAGTCCATATCTCTGAAACTATAAGAGATAATGCAATTTCGCAACCGGCAATGTAATTAGCATGCCGAATATTACTTGGAATGTGAATTGGAACGAAATCGCCAATAGATAAGACCATTTTACAATTTGGGCCCAAGTTAGAAGCAGAGCCTAAGGTGTAAATTATTGATAGTCCATATCTCGGAAACTATAAGAGATAATGCAATTTCGCAACCGGCTATGTAATTAGCATGCCGAATATTACTTGGAGTGTGAATTGGAACGAAATCGCCAATAGATAAGACCATTTTACAATTTGGGCCCAAGTTAGAAGCAGAGCCTAAGGTGTAATTTATCGATAGTCCATATCTCGGAAACTATAAGAGATAATGCAATTTGGCAACCGGCAATGTAATTAGCATGCCGAATATTACTTGGAATGTGAATTGGAACGAAAACGACAATAGATAAGACCATTTTACAATTTGGGCCCAAGTTAGAAGCAGAGCCTAAGGTGTAAATTATGGATAGTCCATATCTCGGAAACTATAAGAGATAATGCAATTTGGCAACCGGCAATGTAATTAGCATGCCGAATATTACTTGGAATGTGAATTGGAACGAAATCGCCAATAGATAAGACCATTTTACAATTTGGGCCCAAGTTAGAAGCAGAGCCTAAGGTGTAAATTATTGATAGTCCATATCTCGGAAACTATAAGAGATAATGCAATTTGCCAACCGGCAATGTAATTAGCATGCCGAATATTACTTGGAATGTGAATTGGAACGAAATCGCCAATAGGTAAGACCATTTTACAATTTGGGCCCAAGTTAGAAGCAGAGCCTAAGGTGTAAATTATCGATAGTCCATATCTCGGAAACTATAAGGGATAATTCAATTTGGCAACCGGCAATGTAATTAGCATGCCGAATATTACTTGGAATGTGAATTGGAACGAAATCGCCAATAGATAAGACCATTTTACAATTTGGGCCCAAGTTAGAAGCAGAGCCTAAGGTGTAAATTATCGATAGTCCATATCTCGGAAACTATAAGAGACAATGCAATTTGGCAACCGGCCATGTAATTAGCATGCCGAATATTACTTGGAATGTGAATTGGAACGAAACCGCCAATAGATAAGACCATTTTACAATTTGGGCCCAAGTTAGAAGCAGAGCCTAAGGTGTAAATTATCGATAGTCCATATCTCGGAAACTATAAGAGATAATGCAATTTGGCAACCGGCAATGTAATTAGCATGCCGAATATTACTTGGAATGTGAATTGGAACGAAATCGCCAATAGATAAGGCCATTTTACAATTTGGGCCCAAGTTAGAAGCAGAGCCTAAGGTGTAAATTATCGATAGTCCATATCTCGGAAACTATAAGAGATAATGCAATTTCGCAACCGGCAATGTAATTAGCATGCCGAATATCACTTGGAATGTGAATTGGGACGAAATCGCCAATAGATAAGACCATTTTACAATTTGGGCCCAAGTTAGAAGCAGAGCCTAAGGTGTAAATAATCGATAGTCCATATCTCGGAAACTATAAGAGATAATGCAATTTGGCAACCGGCAATGTAATTAGCATGCCGAATATTACTTGGAATGTGAATTGGAACGAAATCGCCAATAGATAAGACCATTTTACAATTTGGGCCCAAGTTAGAAGCAGAGCCTAAGGTGTAAATTATTGATAGTCCATATCTTGGAAACTATAAGAGATAATGCAATTTCGCAACCGGCAATGTAATTAGCATGCCGAATATCACTTGGAATGTGAATTGGGACGAAATCGCCAATAGATAAGACCATTTTACAATTTGGGCCCAAGTTAGAAGCAGAGCCTATGGTGTAAATTATCGATAGTCCATATCTCGGAAACTATAAGAGATAATGGAATTTGGCAACCGGCAATGTAATTAGCATGCCGAATATTACTTGGAATGTGAATTGGAACGAAATCGCCAATAGATTAGACCATTTTACAATTTGGGCCCAAGTTAGAAGCAGAGCCTAAGGCGTAAATTATCGATAGTCCATATCTCGGAAACTATAAGAGATAATGCAATTTGGCAACCGGCAATGTAATTAGCATGCCGAATATTACTTGGAATGTGAATTGGAACGAAATCGCCAATAGATAAGACCATTTTACAATTTGGGCCCAAGTTAGAAGCAGAGCCTAAGGTGTAAATTATCGATAGTCCATATCTCGGAAACTATAAGAGATAATGCAATTTGGCAACCGGCAATGTAATTAGCATGCCGAATATTACTTGGAATGTGAATTGGAACGAAATCGCCAATAGATAAGACCATTTTACAATTTGGGCCCAAGTTAGAAGCAGAGCCTAAGGTGTAGATTATCGATAGTCCATATCTCTGAAACTATAAGAGATAATGCAATTTCGCAACCGGCGATGTAATTAGCATGCCGAATATTACTTGGAATGTGAATTGGGACGAAATCGCCAATAGATAAGGCCATTTTACAATTTGGGCCCAAGTTAGAAGCAGAGCCTAAGGTGTAAATTATCGATAGTCCATATCTCGGAAACTATAAGAGATAATGCAATTTGGCAACCGGCAATGTAATTAGCATGCCGAATATTACTTGGAATGTGAATTGGAACGAAATCGCCAATAGATAAGACCATTTTACAATTTGGGCCCAAGTTAGAAGCAGAGCCTAAGGTGTAAATTATTGATAGTCCATATCTCGGAAACTATAAGAGATAATGCAATTTCGCAACCGGCAATGTAATTAGCATGCCGAATATTACTTGGAGTGTGAATTGGAACGAAATCGCCAATAGATAAGACCATTTTACAATTTGGGCCCAAGCTAGAAGCAGAGCCTAAGGTGTAATTTATCGATAGTCCATATCTCGGAAACTATAAGAGATAATGCAATTTGGCAACCGGCAATGTAATTAGCATGCCGAATATTACTTGGAATGTGAATTGGAACGAAATCGCCAATAGATAAGACCATTTTACAATTTGGGCCCAAGTTAGAAGCAGAGCCTAAGGTGTAAATTATGGATAGTCCATATCTCGGAAACTATAAGAGATAATGCAATTTGGCAACCGGCAATGTAATTAGCATGCCGAATATTACTTGGAATGTGAATTGGAACGAAATCGCCAATAGATAAGACCATTTTACAATTTGGGCCCAAGTTAGAAGCAGAGCCTAAGGTGTAAATTATCGATAGTCCATATCTCTGAAACTATAAGAGATAATGCAATTTCGCAACCGGCAATGTAATTAGCATGCCGAATATTACTTGGAATGTGAATTGGAACGAAATCGCCAATAGATAAGACCATTTTACAATTTGGGCCCAAGTTAGAAGCAGAGCCTAAGGTGTAAATTATTGATAGTCCATATCTCGGAAACTATAAGAGATAATGCAATTTCGCAACCGGCAATGTAATTAGCATGCCGAATATTACTTGGAGTGTGAATTGGAACGAAATCGCCAATAGATAAGACCATTTTACAATTTGGGCCCAAGTTAGAAGCAGAGCCTAAGGTGTAATTTATCGATAGTCCATATCTCGGAAACTATAAGAGATAATGCAATTTGGCAACCGGCAATGTAATTAGCATGCCGAATATTACTTGGAATGTGAATTGGAACGAAAACGACAATAGATAAGACCATTTTACAATTTGGGCCCAAGTTAGAAGCAGAGCCTAAGGTGTAAATTATGGATAGTCCATATCTCGGAAACTATAAGAGATAATGCAATTTGGCAACCGGCAATGTAATTAGCATGCCGAATATTACTTGGAATGTGAATTGGAACGAAACCGCCAATAGATAAGACCATTTTACAATTTGGGCCCAAGTTAGAAGCAGAGCCTAAGGTGTAAATTATCGATAGTCCATATCTCGGAAACTATAAGAGATAATGCAATTTGGCAACCGGCAATGTAATTAGCATGCCGAATATTACTTGGAATGTGAATTGGAACGAAATCGCCAATAGATAAGACCATTTTACAATTTGGGCCCAAGTTAGAAGCAGAGCCTAAGGTGTAAATTATCGATAGTCCATATCTCGGAAACTATAAGAGATAATGCAATTTGGTAACCGGCAATGTAATTAGCATGCCGAATATTACTTGGAATGTGAATTGGAACGAAATCGCCAATAGATAAGACCATTTTACAATTTGGGCCCAAGTTAGAAGCAGAGCCTAAGGTGTAGATTATCGATAGTCCATATCTCTGAAACTATAAGAGATAATGCAATTTCGCAACCGGCGATGTAATTAGCATGCCGAATATTACTTGGAATGTGAATTGGGACGAAATCGCCAATAGATAAGGCCATTTTACAATTTGGGCCCAAGTTAGAAGCAGAGCCTAAGGTGTAAATTATCGATAGTCCATAACTCGGAAACTATAAGAGATAATGCAATTTGGCAACCGGCAATGTAATTAGCATGCCGAATATTACTTGGAATGTGAATTGGAACGAAATCGCCAATAGATAAGACCATTTTACAATTTGGGAACAAGTTAGAAGCAGAGCCTAAGGTGTAAATTATTGATAGTCCATATCTCGGAAACTATAAGAGATAATGCAATTTCGCAACCGGCAATGTAATTAGCATGCCGAATATTACTTGGAGTGTGAATTGGAACGAAATCGCCAATAGATAAGACCATTTTACAATTTGGGCCCAAGCTAGAAGCAGAGCCTAAGGTGTAATTTATCGATAGTCCATATCTCGGAAACTATAAGAGATAATGCAATTTGGCAACCGGCAATGTAATTAGCATGCCGAATATTACTTGGAATGTGAATTGGAACGAAATCGCCAATAGATAAGACCATTTTACAATTTGGGCCCAAGTTAGAAGCAGAGCCTAAGGTGTAAATTATGGATAGTCCATATCTCGGAAACTATAAGAGATAATGCAATTTGGCAACCGGCAATGTAATTAGCATGCCGAATATTACTTGGAATGTGAATTGGAACGAAATCGCCAATAGATAAGACCATTTTACAATTTGGGCCCTAGTTAGAAGCAGAGCCTAAGGTGTAAATTATTGATAGTCCATATCTCGGAAACTATAAGAGATAATGCAATTTCGCAACCGGCAATGTAATTAGCATGCCGGATATTACTTGGAGTGTGAATTGGAACGAAATCGCCAATAGATAAGACCATTTTACAATTTGGGCCCAAGTTAGAAGCAGAGCCTAAGGTGTAATTTATCGATAGTAAATATCTCGGAAACTATAAGAGATAATGCAATTTGGCAACCGGCAATGTAATTAGCATGCCGAATATTACTTGGAATGTGAATTGGAACGAAATCGCCAATAGATAAGACCATTTTACAATTTGGGCCCAAGTTAGAAGCAGAGCCTAAGGTGTAAATTATCGATAGTCCATATCTCTGAAACTATAAGAGATAATGCAATTTCGCAACCGGCAATGTAATTAGCATGCCGAATATTACTTGGAATGTGAATTGGGACGAAATCGCCAATAGATAAGGCCATTTTACAATTTGGGCCCAAGTTAGAAGCAGAGCCTAAGGTGTAAATTATCGATAGTCCATATCTCGGAAACTATAAGAGATAATGCAATTTGGCAACCGGCAATGTAATTAGCATGCCGAATATTACTTGGAATGTGAATTGGAACGAAATCGCCAATAGATAAGACCATTTTAAAATTTGGGCCCAAGTTAGAAGCAGAGCCTAAGGTGTAAATTATGGATAGTCCATATCTCGGAAACTATAAGAGATAATGCAATTTCGCAACCGGCAATGTAATTAGCATGCCGAATATTACTTGGAATGTGAATTGGGACGAAATCGCCAATAGATAAGGCCATTTTACAATTTGGGCCCAAGTTAGAAGCAGAGCCTAAGGTGTAAATTATCGATAGTCCATATCTCGGAAACTATAAGAGATAATGCAATTTGGCAACCGGCAATGTAATTAGCATGCCGAATATTACTTGGAATGTGAATTGGAACGAAATCGCCAATAGATAAGACCATTTTACAATTTGGGCCCAAGTTAGAAGCAGAGCCTAAGGTGTAAATTATCGATAGTCCATATCTCGGAAACTATAAGAGATAATGCAATTTGGCAACCGGCAATGTAATTAGCATGCCGAATATTACTTGGAATGTGAATTGGAACGAAATCGCCAATAGATAAGACCATTTTACAATTTGGGCCCAAGTTAGAAGCAGAGCCTAAGGTGTAAATTATCGATAGTCCATATCTCGGAAACTATAAGAGATAATGCAATTTGGCAACCGGCAATGTAATTAGCATGCCGAATATTACTTGGAATGTGAATTGGAACGAAATGGCCAATAGATAAGACCATTTTACATTTTGGGCCCAAGTTAGAAGCAGAGCCTAAGGTGTAAATTATCGATAGTCCATATCTCTGAAACTATAAGAGATAATGCAATTTCGCAACCGGCAATGTAATTAGCATGCCGAATATTACTTGGAATGTGAATTGGGACGAAATCGCCAATAGATAAGGCCATTTTACAATTTGGGCCCAAGTTAGAAGCAGAGCCTAAGGTGTAAATTATCGATAGTCCATATCTCGGAAACTATAAGAGATAATGCAATTTGGCAACCGGCAATGTAATTAGCATGCCGAATATTACTTGGAATGTGAATTGGAACGAAATCGCCAATAAATAAGACCATTTTACAATTTGGGCCCAAGTTAGAAGCAGAGCCTAAGTTGTAAATTATTGATAGTCCATATCTCGGAAACTATAAGAGATAATGCAATTTCGCAACCGGCAATGTAATTAGCATGCCGAATATTACTTGGAGTGTGAATTGGAACGAAATCGTAAATAGATAAGACCATTTTACAATTTGGGCCCAAGTTAGAAGCAGAGCCTAAGGTGTAAATTATCGATAGTCCATATCTCGGAAACTATAAGAGATAATGCAATTTGGCAACAGGCAATGTAATTAGCATGCCGAATATTACTTGGAATGTGAATTGGAACGAAATCGCCAATAGATAAGACCATTTTACCATTTGGGCCCAAGTTAGAAGCAGAGCCTAAGGTGTAAATTATCGATAGTCCATATCTCGGAAACTATAAGAGATAATGCAATTTGGCAACCGGCAATGTAATTAGCATGCCGAATATTACTTGGAATGTGAATTGGAACGAAATCGCCAATAGATAAGACCATTTTACAATTTGGACCCAAGTTAGAAGCAGAGCCTAAGGTGTAAATTATCGATAGTCCATATCTCGGAAACTATAAGAGATAATGCAATTTGGCAACCGGCAATGTAATTAGCATGAAGAATATTACTTGGAATGTGAATTGGAACGAAATCGCCAATAGATAAGACCATTTTACAATTTGGGCCCAAGTTAGAAGCAGAGCCTAAGGTGTATATTATCGATAGTCCATATCTCGGAAACTATAAGAGATAATGCAATTTGGCAACCGGCAATGTAATTAGCATGCCGAATATTACTTGGAATGTGAATTGGAACGAAATCGCCAATAGATAAGACCATTTTACAATTTGGGCCCAAGTTAGAAGCAGAGCCTAAGGTGTAAATTATTGATAGTCCATATCTCGGAAACTATAAGAGATAATGCAATTTCGCAACCGGCAATGTAATTAGCATGCCGAATATCACTTGGAATGTGAATTGGGACGAAATCGCCAATAGATAAGACCATTTTACAATTTGGGCCCTAGTTAGAAGCAGAGCCTAAGGTGTAAATTATCGATAGTCCATATCTCGGAAACCATAAGAGATAATGCAATTTGGCAACCGGCAATGTAATTAGCATGCCGAATATTACTTGGAATGTGAATTGGAACGAAATCGCCAATAGATAAGACCATTTTACAATTTGGGCCCAAGTTAGAAGCAGAGCCTAAGGTGTAAATTATCGATAGTCCATATCTCGGAAACTATAAGAGATAATTCAATTTGGCAACCGGCAATGTAATTATCATGCCGAATATTACTTGGAATGTGAATTGGAACGAAATCGCCAATAGATAAGACCATTTTACAATTTGGGCCCAAGTTAGAAACAGAGCCTAAGGTGTAAATTATCGATAGTCCATATCTCGGAAACTATAAGAGATAATGCAATTTGGCAACCGGCAATGTAATTAGCATGCCGAATATTACTTGGAATGTGAATTGGAACGAAATCGCCAATAGATAAGACCATTTTACAATTTGGGCCCAAGTTAGAAGCAGAGCCTAAGGTGTAAATTATCGATAGTCCATATCTCGGAAACTATAAGAGATAATTCAATTTGGCAACCGGCAATGTAATTATCATGCCGAATATTACTTGGAATGTGAATTGGAACGAAATCGCCAATAGATAAGACCATTTTACAATTTGGGCCCAAGTTAGAAACAGAGCCTAAGGTGTAAATTATCGATAGTCCATATCTCGGAAACTATAAGAGATAATGCAATTTGGCAACCGGCAATGTAATTAGCATGCCGAATATTACTTGGAATGTGAATTGGAACGAAATCGCCAATAGATAAGACCATTTTACAATTTGGGCCCAAGTTAGAAGCAGAGCCTAAGGTGTAAATTATCGATAGTCCATATCTCGGAAACTATAAGAGATAATGCAATTTGGCAACCGGCAATGTAATTAGCATGCCGAATATTACTTGGAATGTGAATTGGAACGAAATCGCCAATAGGTAAGGCCATTTTACAATTTGGGCCCAAGTTAGAAGCAGAGCCTAAGGTGTAAATTATCGATAGTCCATATCTCGGAAACTATAAGAGATAATTCAATTTGGCAACCGGCAATGTAATTAGCATGCCGAATATTACTTGGAATGTGAATTGGAACGAAATCGCCAATAGATAAGACCATTTTACAATTTGGGCCCAAGTTAGAAGCAGAGCCTAAGGTGTAAATTATCGATAGTCCATATCTCGGAAACTATAAGAGATAATGCAATTTGGCAACCGGCAATGTAATTAGCATGCCGAATATTATTTGGAATGTGAATTGGAACGAAATCGCCAATAGATAAGACCATTTTACAATTTGGGAGCAAGTTAGAAGCAGAGCCTAAGGTGTAAGTTATCGATAGTCCATATCTCGGAAACTATAAAAGATAATGCAATTTGGCAACCGGCAATGTAATTAGCATGCCGAATATTACTTGGAATGTGAATTGGAACGAAATCGCCAATAGATAAGACCATTTTACAATTTGGGCCCAAGTTAGAAGCAGAGCCTATGGTGTAAATTATCGATAGTCCATATCTCGGAAACTATAAGAGATAATGCAATTTGGCAACCGGCAATGTAATTAGCATGCCGAATATTACTTGGAATGTGAATTGGAACGAAATCGCCAATAGATAAGACCATTTTACAATTTGGGCCCAAGTTAGAAGCAGAGCCTAAGGTGTAAATTATCGATAGTCCATATCTCGGAAACTATAAGAGATAATGCAATTTGGCAACCGGCAATGTAATTAGCATGCCGAATATTACTTGGAATGTGAATTGGAACGAAATCGCCAATAGATAAGACCATTTTACAATTTGGGCCCAAGTTAGAAGCAGAGCCTAAGGTGTAAATTATCGATAGTCCATATCTCGGAAACTATAAGAGATAATGCAATTTGGCAACCGGCAATGTAATTAGCATGCCGAATATTACTTGGAATGTGAATTGGAACGAAATCGCCAATAGATAAGACCATTTTACAATTTGGGCCCAAGTTAGTAGCAGAGCCTAAGGTGTAAATTATTGATAGTCCATATCTCGGAAACTATAAGAGATAATGCAATTTCGCAACCGGGAATGTAATTATCATGCCGAATATCACTTGGAATATGAATTGGGACGAAATCGCCAATAGATAAGACCATTTTACAATTTGGGCCCAAGTTAGAAGCAGAGCCTAAGGTGTAAATTATCGATAGTCCATATCTCGGAAACTATAAGAGATAATGCAATTTGGCAACCGGCAATGTAATTAGCATGCCGAATATTACTTGGAATGTGAACTGGAGCGAAATCGCCAATAGATAAGACCATTTTACAATTTGGGCCCAAGTTAGAAGCAGAGCCTAAGGTGTAAATTATCGATAGTCCATATCTCGGAAACTATAAGAGATAATGCAATTTGGCAACCGGCAATGTAATTAGCATGCCGAATATTACTTGGAATGTGAATTGGAACGAAATCGCCAATAGATAAGACCATTTTACAATTTGGGCCCAAGTTAGAAGCAGAGCCTAAGGTGTAAATTATCGATAGTCCATATCTCGGAAACTATAAGAGATAATGCAATTTGGCAACCGGCAATGTAATTAGCATGCCGAATATTACTTGGAATGTGAATTGGAACGAAATCGCCAATAGGTAAGACCATTTTACAATTTGGGCCCAAGTTAGAAGCAGAGCCTAAGGTGTAAATTATCGATAGTCCATATCTCGGAAACTATAAGAGATAATTCAATTTGGCAACCGGCAATGTAATTAGCATGCCGAATATTACTTGGAATGTGAATTGGAACGAAATCGCCAATAGATAAGACCATTTTACAGTTTGGGCCCAAGTTAGAAGCAGAGCCTAAGGTGTAAATTATCGATAGTCCATATCTCGGAAACTATAAGAGATAATGCAATTTGGCAACCAACAATTATTTAATTAGCATGCCGAATATTACTTGGAATGTGAATTGGAACGAAATCGCCAATAGATAAGACCATTTTACAATTTGGGAGCAAGTTAGAAGCAGAGCCTAAGGTGTAAATTATCGATAGTCCGTATCTCAGAAACTATAAGAGATAATGCAATTTGGTAACCGGCAATGTAATTAGCATGCCGAATATTACTTGGAATGTGAATTGGAACGAAATCGCCAATAGATAAGACCATTTTACAATTTGGGCCCAAGTTAGAAGCAGAGCCTAAAGTGTAAATTATCGATAGTCCATATCTCGGAAACTATAAGAGATAATGCAATTTGGCAACCGGCAATGTAATTAGCATGCCGAATATTACTTGGAATGTGAATTGGAACGAAATCGCCAATAGATAAGACCATTTTACAATTTGGGCCCAAGTTAGAAGCAGAGCCTAAGGTGTAAATTATCGATAGTCCATATCTCGGAAACTATAAGAGATAATGCAATTTGGCAACCGGCAATGTAATTAGCATGCCGAATATTACTTGGAATGTGAATTGGAACGAAATCGCCAATAGATAAGACCATTTTACAATTTGGGCCCAAGTTAGAAGCAGAGCCTAAGGTGTAAATTATTGATAGTCCATATCTCGGAAACTATAAGAGATAATGCAATTTCGCAACCGGCAATGTAATTAGCATGCCGAATATCACTTGGAATGTGAATTGGGACGAAATCGCCAATAGATAAGACCATTTTACAATTTGGGTCCAAGTTAGAAGCAGAGCCTAAGGTGTAAATTATCGATAGTCCATATCTCGGAAACTATAAGAGATAATGCAATTTGGCAACCGGCAATGTAATTAGCATGCCGAATATTACTTGGAATGTGAATTGAAACGAAATCGCCAATAGATAAGACCATTTTACAATTTGGGCCCAAGTTAGAAGCAGAGCCTAAGGTGTAAATTATCGATAGTCCATATCTCGGAAACTATAAGAGATAATGCAATTTGGCAACCGGCAATGTAATTAGCATGCCGAATATTACTTGGAATGTGAATTGGAACGAAATCGCCAATAGATAAGACCATTTTACAATTTGGGCCCAAGTTAGAAGCAGAGCCTAAGGTGTAAATTATCGATAGTCCATATCTCGGAAACTATAAGAGATAATGCAATTTGGCAACCGGCAATGTAATTAGCATGCCGAATATTACTTGGAATGTGAATTGGAACGAAATCGCCAATAGATAAGACCATTTTACAATTTGGGCCCAAGTTAGAAGCAGAGCTTAAGGTGTAAATTATCGATAGTCCATATCTCGGAAACTATAAGTGATAATGCAATTTGGCAACCGGCAATGTAATTAGCATGCCGAATATTACTTGGAATGTGAATTGGAACGAAATCGCCAATAGATAAGACCATTTTACAATTTATGCCCAAGTTAGAAGCAGAGCCTATGGTGTAAATTATCGATAGTCCATATCTTGGAAACTATAAGAGATAATGCAATTTGGCAACCGGCAGTGTAATTAGCATGCCGAATATTACTTGGAATGTGAATTGGAACGAAACCGCCAATAGATAAGACCATTTTACAATTTGGGCCCAAGTTAGAAGCAGAGCCTAAGGTGTAAATTATCGATAGTCCATATCTCGGAAACTATAAGAGATAATGCAATTTGGCAACCGGCAATGTAATTAGCATGCCGAATATTACTTGGAATGTGAATTGGAACGAAATCGCCAATAGATAAGACCATTTTACAATTTGGGCCCAAGTTAGAAGCAGAGCCTAAGGTGTAAATTATCGATAGTCCATATCTCGGAAACTATAAGAGATAATGCAATTTGGCAACCGGCAATGATATTAGCATGCCGAATATTACTTGGAATGTGAATTGGAACGAAATCGCCAATAGATAAGACCATTTTACAATTTGGGCCCAAGTTAGAAGCAGAGCCTAAGGTGTAAATTATCGATAGTCCATATCTCGGAAACTATAAGAGATAATGCAATTTGGCAACCGGCAATGTAATTAACATGCCGAATATTACTTGGAATGTGAATTGGAACGAAATCGCCAATAGATAAGACCATTTTACAATTTGGGAGCAAGTTAGAAGCAGAGCCTAAGGTGTAAATTATCGATAGTCCATATCTCGGAAACTATAAGAGATAATGCAATTTGGCAACCGGCAATGTAATTAGCATGCCGAATATTACTTGGAATGTGAATTGGAACGAAATCGCCAATAGATAAGACCATTTTACAATTTGGGCCCAAATTAGAAGCAGAGCCTATGGTGTAAATTATCGATAGTCCATATCTCGGAAACTATAAGAGATAATGCAATTTGGCAACCGGCAATGTAATTAGCATGCCGAATATTACTTGGAATGTGAATTGGAACGAAATCGCCAATAGATAAGACCATTTTACAATTTGGGCCCAAGTTAGAAGCAGAGCCTAAGGTGTAAATTATCGATAGTCCATATCTCGGAAACTATAAGAGATAATGCAATTTGGCAACCGGCAATGTAATTAGCATGCCGAATATTACTTGGAATGTGAATTGGAACGAAATCGCCAATAGATAAGACCATTTTACAATTTGGGCCCAAGTTAGAAGCAGAGCCTAAGGTGTAAATTATCGATAGTCCATATCTCGGAAACTATAAGAGATAATGCAATTTGGCAACCGGCAATATAATTAGCATGCCGAATATTACTTGGAATGTGAATTGGAACGAATTCGCCAATAGATAAGACCATTTTACAATTTGGGCCCAAGTTAGAAGCAGAGCCTAAGGTGTAAATTATCGATAGTCCATATCTCGGAAACTATAAGAGATAATGCAATTTGGCAACCGGCAATGTAATTAGCATGCCGAATATTACTTGGAATGTGAATTGGAACGAAATCGCCAATAGATAAGACCATTTTACAATTTGGGCCCAAGTTAGAAGCAGAGCCTAAGGTGTAAATTATCGATAGTCCATATCTCGGAAACTATAAGAGATAATGCAATTTGGCAACCGGCAATGTAATTAGCATGCCGAATATTACTTGGAATGTGAATTGGAACGAAATCGCCAATAGATAAGACCATTTTACAATTTGGGCCCAAGTTAGAAGCAGAGCCTAAGGTGTAAATTATTGATAGTCCATATCTCGGAAACTATAAGAGATAATGCAATTTCGCAACCGGCAATGTAATTAGCATGCCGAATATCACTTGGAATGTGAATTGGAACGAAATCGCCAATAGATAAGACCATTTTACAATTTGGGCCCAAGTTAGAAGCAGAGCCTAAGGTGTAAATTATCGATAGTCCATATCTCGGAAACTATAAGAGATAATGCAATTTGGCAACCGGCAATGTAATTAGCATGCCGAATATTACTTGGAATGTGAATTGGAACGAAATCGCCAATAGATAAGACCATTTTACAATTTGGGAGCAAGTTAGAAGCAGAGCCTAAGGTGTAAATAATCGATAGTCCATATCTCGGAAACTATAAGAGATAATGCAATTTGGCAACCGGCAATGTAATTAGCATGCCGAATATTACTTGGAATGTGAATTGGAACGAAATCGCCAATAGATAAGACCATTTTACAATTTGGGCCCAAGTTAGAAGCAGAGCCTAAGGTGTAAATTATTGATAGTCCATATCTCGGAAACTATAAGAGATAATGCAATTTCGCAACCGGCAATGTAATTAGCATGCCGAATATTACTTGGAGTGTGAATTGGAACGAAATCGCCAATAGGTAAGACCATTTTACAATTTGGGCCCAAGTTAGAAGCAGAGCCTAAGGTGTAAGTTATCGATAGTCCATATCTCGGAAACTATAAAAGATAATGCAATTTGGCAACCGGCAATGTAATTAGCATGCCGAATATTACTTGGAATGTGAATTGGAACGAAATCGCCAATAGATAAGACCATTTTACAATTTGGGCCCAAGTTAGAAGCAGAGCCTATGGTGTAAATTATCGATAGTCCATATCTCGGAAACTATAAGAGATAATGCAATTTGGCAACCGGCAATGTAATTAGCATGCCGAATATTACTTGGAATGTGAATTGGAACGAAATCGCCAATAGATAAGGCCATTTTACAATTTGGGCCCAAGTTAGAAGCAGAGCCTAAGGTGTAAATTATCGATAGTCCATATCTCGGAAACTATAAGAGATAATGCAATTTGGCAACCGGCAATGTAATTAGCATGCCGAATATTACTTGGAATGTGAATTGGAACGAAATCGCCAATAGATAAGACCATTTTACAATTTGGGCCCAAGTTAGAAGCAGAGCCTAAGGTGTAAATTATCGATAGTCCATATCTCGGAAACTATAAGAGATAATGCAATTTGGCAACCGGCAATGTAATTAGCATGCCGAATATTACTTGGAATGTGAATTGGAACGAAATCGCCAATAGATAAGACCATTTTACAATTTGGGCCCAAGTTAGTAGCAGAGCCTAAGGTGTAAATTATTGATAGTCCATATCTCGGAAACTATAAGAGATAATGCAATTTCGCAACCGGGAATGTAATTAGCATGCCGAATATCACTTGGAATGTGAATTGGGACGAAATCGCCAATAGATAAGACCATTTTACAATTTGGGCCCAAGTTAGAAGCAGAGCCTAAGGTGTAAATTATCGATAGTCCATATCTCGGAAACTATAAGAGATAATGCAATTTGGCAACCGGCAATGTAATTAGCATGCCGAATATTACTTGGAATGTGAATTGGAACGAAATCGCCAATAGATAAGACCATTTTACAATTTGGGCCCAAGTTAGAAGCAGAGCCTAAGGTGTAAATTATTGATAGTCCATATCTCGGAAACTATAAGAGATAATGCAATTTCGCAACCGGCAATGTAATTAGCATGCCGAATATCACTTGGAATGTGAATTGGGACGAAATCGCCAATAGATAAGACCATTTTACAATTTGGGCCCAAGTTAGAAGCAGAGCCTAAGGTGTAAATTATCGATAGTCCATATCTCGGAAACTATAAGAGATAATGCAATTTGGCAACCGGCAATGTAATTAGCATGCCGAATATTACTTGGAATGTGAATTGGAACGAAATCGCCAATAGATAAGACCATTTTACAATTTGGGAGCAAGTTAGAAGCAGAGCCTAAGGTGTAAATAATCGATAGTCCATATCTCGGAAACTATAAGAGATAATGCAATTTGGCAACCGGCAATGTAATTAGCATGCCGAATATTACTTGGAATGTGAATTGGAACGAAATCGCCAATAGATAAGACCATTTTACAATTTGGGCCCAAGTTAGAAGCAGAGCCTAAGGTGTAAATTATTGATAGTCCATATCTCGGAAACTATAAGAGATAATGCAATTTCGCAACCGGCAATGTAATTAGCATGCCGAATATTACTTGGAGTGTGAATTGGAACGAAATCGCCAATAGGTAAGACCATTTTACAATTTGGGCCCAAGTTAGAAGCAGAGCCTAAGATGTAAATTATCGATAGTCCATATCTCGGAAACTATAAGAGATAATGCAATTTGGCAACCGGCAATGTAATTAGCATGCCGAATATTACTTAGAATGTGAATTGCAACGAAATCGCCAATAGATAAGACAATTTTACAATTTGGGCCCAAGTTAGAAGCAGAGCCTAAGGTGTAAATTATCGATAGTCCATATCTCGGAAACTATAAGAGATAATGCAATTTGGCAACCGGCAATGTAATTAGCATGCCGAATATTATTTGGAATGTGAATTGGAACGACATCGCCAATAGATAAGACCATTTTACAATTTGGGAGCAAGTTAGAAGCAGAGCCTAAGGTGTAAGTTATCGATAGTCCATATCTCGGAAACTATAAAAGATAATGCAATTTGGCAACCGGCAATGTAATTAGCATGCCGAATATTACTTGGAATGTGAATTGGAACGAAATCGCCAATAGATAAGACCATTTTACAATTTGGGCCCAAGTTAGAAGCAGAGCCTATGGTGTAAATTATCGATAGTCCATATCTCGGAAACTATAAGAGATAATGCAATTTGGCAACCGGCAATGTAATTAGCATGCCGAATATTATTTGGAATGTGAATTGGAACGAAATCGCCAATAGATAAGGCCATTTTACAATTTGGGCCCAAGTTAGAAGCAGAGCCTAAGGTGTAAATTATCGATAGTCCATATCTCGGAAACTATAAGAGATAATGCAATTTGGCAACCGGCAATGTAATTAGCATGCCGAATATTACTTGGAATGTGAATTGGAACGAAATCGCCAATAGATAAGACCATTTTACAATTTGGGCCCAAGTTAGAAGCAGAGCCTAAGGTGTAAATTATCGATAGTCCATATCTCGGAAACTATAAGAGATAATGCAATTTGGCAACCGGCAATGTAATTAGCATGCCGAATATTACTTGGAATGTGAATTGGAACGAAATCGCCAATAGATAAGACCATTTTACAATTTGGGCCCAAGTTAGTAGCAGAGCCTAAGGTGTAAATTATTGATAGTCCATATCTCGGAAACTATAAGAGATAATGCAATTTCGCAACCGGGAATGTAATTAGCATGCCGAATATCACTTGGAATGTGAATTGGGACGAAATCGCCAATAGATAAGACCATTTTACAATTTGGGCCCAAGTTAGAAGCAGAGCCTAAGGTGTAAATTATCGATAGTCCATATCTCGGAAACTATAAGAGATAATGCAATTTGGCAACCGGCAATGTAATTAGCATGCCGAATATTACTTGGAATGTGAACTGGAGCGAAATCGCCAATAGATAAGACCATTTTACAATTTGGGCCCAAGTTAGAAGCAGAGCCTAAGGTGTAAATTATCGATAGTCCATATCTCGGAAACTATAAGAGATAATGCAATTTGGCAACCGGCAATGTAATTAGCATGCCGAATATTACTTGGAATGTGAATTGGAACGAAATCGCCAATAGATAAGACCATTTTACAATTTGGGCCCAAGTTAGAAGCAGAGCCTAAGGTGTAAATTATCGATAGTCCATATCTCGGAAACTATAAGAGATAATGCAATTTGGCAACCGGCAATGTAATTAGCATGCCGAATATTACTTGGAATGTGAATTGGAACGAAATCGCCAATAGGTAAGACCATTTTACAATTTGGGCCCAAGTTAGAAGCAGAGCCTAAGGTGTAAATTATCGATAGTCCATATCTCGGAAACTATAAGAGATAATTCAATTTGGCAACCGGCAATGTAATTAGCATGCCGAATATTACTTGGAATGTGAATTGGAACGAAATCGCCAATAGATAAGACCATTTTACAGTTTGGGCCCAAGTTAGAAGCAGAGCCTAAGGTGTAAATTATCGATAGTCCATATCTCGGAAACTATAAGAGATAATGCAATTTGGCAACCAACAATTATTTAATTAGCATGCCGAATATTACTTGGAATGTGAATTGGATCGAAATCGCCAATAGATAAGACCATTTTACAATTTGGGAGCAAGTTAGAAGCAGAGCCTAAGGTGTAAATTATCGATAGTCCGTATCTCGGAAACTATAAGAGATAATGCAATTTGGTAACCGGCAATGTAATTAGCATGCCGAATATTACTTGGAATGTGAATTGGAACGAAATCGCCAATAGATAAGACCATTTTACAATTTGGGCCCAAGTTAGAAGCAGAGCCTAAAGTGTAAATTATCGATAGTCCATATCTCGGAAACTATAAGAGATAATGCAATTTGGCAACCGGCAATGTAATTAGCATGCCGAATATTACTTGGAATGTGAATTGGAACGAAATCGCCAATAGATAAGACCATTTTACAATTTGGGCCCAAGTTAGAAGCAGAGCCTAAGGTGTAAATTATCGATAGTTCATATCTCGGAAACTATAAGAGATAATGCAATTTGGCAACCGGCAATGTAATTAGCATGCCGAATATTACTTGGAATGCGAATTGGAACGAAATCGCCAATAGATAAGACCATTTTACAATTTGGGCCCAAGTTAGAAGCAGAGCCTAAAGTGTAAATTATCGATAGTCCATATCTCGGAAACTATAAGAGATAATGCAATTTGGCAACCGGCAATGTAATTAGCATGCCGAATATTACTTGGAATGTGAATTGGAACGAAATCGCCAATAGGTAAGACCATTTTACAATTTGGGCCCAAGTTAGAAGCAGAGCCTAAGGTGTAAATTATCGATAGTCCATATCTCGGAAACTATAAGAGATAATTCAATTTGGCAACCGGCAATGTAATTAGCATGCCGAATATTACTTGGAATGTGAATTGGAACGAAATCGCCAATAGATAAGACCATTTTACAGTTTGGGCCCAAGTTAGAAGCAGAGCCTAAGGTGTAAATTATCGATAGTCCATATCTCGGAAACTATAAGAGATAATGCAATTTGGCAACCAACAATTATTTAATTAGCATGCCGAATATTACTTGGAATGTGAATTGGAACGAAATCGCCAATAGATAAGACCATTTTACAATTTGGGCCCAAGTTAGTAGCAGAGCCTAAGGTGTAAATTATTGATAGTCCATATCTCGGAAACTATAAGAGATAATGCAATTTCGCAACCGGGAATGTAATTAGCATGCCGAATATCACTTGGAATGTGAATTGGGACGAAATCGCCAATAGATAAGACCATTTTACAATTTGGGCCCAAGTTAGAAGCAGAGCCTAAGGTGTAAATTATCGATAGTCCATATCTCGGAAACTATAAGAGATAATGCAATTTGGCAACCGGCAATGTAATTAGCATGCCGAATATTACTTGGAATGTGAACTGGAGCGAAATCGCCAATAGATAAGACCATTTTACAATTTGGGCCCAAGTTAGAAGCAGAGCCTAAGGTGTAAATTATCGATAGTCCATATCTCGGAAACTATAAGAGATAATGCAATTTGGCAACCGGCAATGTAATTAGCATGCCGAATATTACTTGGAATGTGAATTGGAACGAAATCGCCAATAGATAAGACCATTTTACAATTTGGGCCCAAGTTAGAAGCAGAGCCTAAGGTGTAAATTATCGATAGTCCATATCTCGGAAACTATAAGAGATAATGCAATTTGGCAACCGGCAATGTAATTAGCATGCCGAATATTACTTGGAATGTGAATTGGAACGAAATCGCCAATAGGTAAGACCATTTTACAATTTGGGCCCAAGTTAGAAGCAGAGCCAAAGGTGTAAATTATCGATAGTCCATATCTCGGAAACTATAAGAGATAATTCAATTTGGCAACCGGCAATGTAATTAGCATGCCGAATATTACTTGGAATGTGAATTGGAACGAAATCGCCAATAGATAAGACCATTTTACAGTTTGGGCCCAAGTTAGAAGCAGAGCCTAAGGTGTAAATTATCGATAGTCCATATCTCGGAAACTATAAGAGATAATGCAATTTGGCAACCAACAATTATTTAATTAGCATGCCGAATATTACTTGGAATGTGAATTGGATCGAAATCGCCAATAGATAAGACCATTTTACAATTTGGGAGCAAGTTAGAAGCAGAGCCTAAGGTGTAAATTATCGATAGTCCGTATCTCGGAAACTATAAGAGATAATGCAATTTGGTAACCGGCAATGTAATTAGCATGCCGAATATTACTTGGAATGTGAATTGGAACGAATTCGCCAATAGATAAGACCATTTTACAATTTGGGCCCAAGTTAGAAGCAGAGCCTAAGGTGTAAATTATCGATAGTCCATATCTCGGAAACTATAAGAGATAATGCAATTTGGCAACCGGCAATATAATTAGCATGCCGAATATTACTTGGAATGTGAATTGGAACGAATTCGCCAATAGATAAGACCATTTTACAATTTGGGCCCAAGTTAGAAGCAGAGCCTAAGGTGTAAATTATCGATAGTCCATATCTCGGAAACTATAAGAGATAATGCAATTTGGCAACCAACAATTATTTAATTAGCATGCCGAATATTACTTGGAATGTGAATTGGATCGAAATCGCCAATAGATAAGACCATTTTACAATTTGGGAGCAAGTTAGAAGCAGAGCCTAAGGTGTAAATTATCGATAGTCCATATCTCGGAAACTATAAGAGATAATGCAATTTGGCAACCGGCAATATAATTAGCATGCCGAATATTACTTGGAATGTGAATTGGAACGAATTCGCCAATAGATAAGACCATTTTACAATTTGGGCCCAAGTTAGAAGCAGAGCCTAAGGTGTAAATTATCGATAGTCCATATCTCGGAAACTATAAGAGATAATGCAATTTGGCAACCGGCAATGTAATTAGCATGCCGAATATTACTTGGAATGTGAATTGGAACGAAATCGCCAATAGATAAGACCATTTTACAATTTGGGCCCAAGTTAGAAGCAGAGCCTAAGGTGTAAATTATCGATAGTCCATATCTCGGAAACTATAAGAGATAATGCAATTTGGCAACCGGCAATGTAATTAGCATGCCGAATATTACTTGGAATGTGAATTGGAACGAAATCGCCAATAGATAAGACCATTTTACAATTTGGGCCCAAGTTAGAAGCAGAGCCTAAGGTGTAAATTATTGATAGTCCATATCTCGGAAACTATAAGAGATAATGCAATTTCGCAACCGGCAATGTAATTAGCATGCCGAATATCACTTGGAATGTGAATTGGGACGAAATCGCCAATAGATAAGACCATTTTACAATTTGGGCCCAAGTTAGAAGCAGAGCCTAAGGTGTAAATTATCGATAGTCCATATCTCGGAAACTATAAGAGATAATGCAATTTGGCAACCGGCAATGTAATTAGCATGCCGAATATTACTTGGAATGTGAATTGGAACGAAATCGCCAATAGATAAGACCATTTTACAATTTGGGAGCAAGTTAGAAGCAGAGCCTAAGGTGTAAATAATCGATAGTCCATATCTCGGAAACTATAAGAGATAATGCAATTTGGCAACCGGCAATGTAATTAGCATGCCGAATATTACTTGGAATGTGAATTGGGACGAAATCGCCAATAGATAAGACCATTTTACAATTTGGGCCCAAGTTAGAAGCAGAGCCTAAGGTGTAAATTATTGATAGTCCATATCTCGGAAACTATAAGAGATAATGCAATTTCGCAACCGGCAATGTAATTAGCATGCCGAATATTACTTGGAGTGTGAATTGGAACGAAATCGCCAATAGGTAAGACCATTTTACAATTTGGGCCCAAGTTAGAAGCAGAGCCTAAGGTGTAAATTATCGATAGTCCATATCTCGGAAACTATAAGAGATAATGCAATTTGGCAACCGGCAATGTAATTAGCATGCCGAATATTACTTAGAATGTGAATTGCAACGAAATCGCCAATAGATAAGACAATTTTACAATTTGGGCCCAAGTTAGAAGCAGAGCCTAAGGTGTAAATTATCGATAGTCCATATCTCGGAAACTATAAGAGATAATGCAATTTGGCAACCGGCAATGTAATTAGCATGCCGAATATTATTTGGAATGTGAATTGGAACGAAATCGCCAATAGATAAGAAAATTTTACAATTTGGGAGCAAGTTAGAAGCAGAGCCTAAGGTGTAAGTTATCGATAGTCCATATCTCGGAAACTATAAAAGATAATGCAATTTGGCAACCGGCAATGTAATTAGCATGCCGAATATTACTTGGAATGTGAATTGGAACGAAATCGCCAATAGATAAGACCATTTTACAATTTGGGCCCAAGTTAGAAGCAGAGCCTATGGTGTAAATTATCGATAGTCCATATCTCGGAAACTATAAGAGATAATGCAATTTGGCAACCGGCAATGTAATTAGCATGCCGAATATTACTTGGAATGTGAATTGGAACGAAATCGCCAATAGATAAGACCATTTTACAATTTGGGCCCAAGTTAGAAGCAGAGCCTAAGGTGTAAATTATCGATAGTCCATATCTCGGAAACTATAAGAGATAATGCAATTTGGCAACCGGCAATGTAATTAGCATGCCGAATATTACTTGGAATGTGAATTGGAACGAAATCGCCAATAGATAAGACCATTTTACAATTTGGGCCCAAGTTAGAAGCAGAGCCTAAGGTGTAAATTATCGATGGTCCATATCTCGGAAACTATAAGAGATAATGCAATTTGGCAACCGGCAATGTAATTAGCATGCCGAATATTACTTGGAATGTGAATTGGAACGAAATCGCCAATAGATAAGACCATTTTACAATTTGGGCCCAAGTTAGTAGCAGAGCCTAAGGTGTAAATTATTGATAGTCCATATCTCGGAAACTATAAGAGATAATGCAATTTCGCAACCGGGAATGTAATTAGCATGCCGAATATCACTTGGAATGTGAATTGGGACGAAATCGCCAATAGATAAGACCATTTTACAATTTGGGCCCAAGTTAGAAGCAGAGCCTAAGGTGTAAATTATCGATAGTCCATATCTCGGAAACTATAAGAGATAATGCAATTTGGCAACCGGCAATGTAATTAGCATGCCGAATATTACTTGGAATGTGAACTGGAGCGAAATCGCCAATAGATAAGACCATTTTACAATTTGGGCCCAAGTTAGAAGCAGAGCCTAAGGTGTAAATTATCGATAGTCCATATCTCGGAAACTATAAGAGATAATGCAATTTGGCAACCGGCAATGTAATTAGCATGCCGAATATTACTTGGAATGTGAATTGGAACGAAATCGCCAATAGATAAGACCATTTTACAATTTGGGCCCAAGTTAGAAGCAGAGCCTAAGGTGTAAATTATCGATAGTCCATATCTCGGAAACTATAAGAGATAATGCAATTTGGCAACCGGCAATGTAATTAGCATGCCGAATATTACTTGGAATGTGAATTGGAACGAAATCGCCAATAGGTAAGACCATTTTACAATTTGGGCCCAAGTTAGAAGCAGAGCCTAAGGTGTAAATTATCGATAGTCCATATCTCGGAAACTATAATAGATAATTCAATTTGGCAACCGGCAATGTAATTAGCATGCCGAATATTACTTGGAATGTGAATTGGAACGAAATCGCCAATAGATAAGACCATTTTACAGTTTGGGCCCAAGTTAGAAGCAGAGCCTAAGGTGTAAATTATCGATAGTCCATATCTCGGAAACTATAAGAGATAATGCAATTTGGCAACCAACAATTATTTAATTAGCATGCCGAATATTACTTGGAATGTGAATTGGATCGAAATCGCCAATAGATAAGACCATTTTACAATTTGGGAGCAAGTTAGAAGCAGAGCCTAAGGTGTAAATTATCGATAGTCCGTATCTCGGAAACTATAAGAGATAATGCAATTTGGTAACCGGCAATGTAATTAGCATGCCGAATATTACTTGGAATGTGAATTGGAACGAAATCGCCAATAGATAAGACCATTTTACAATTTGGGCCCAAGTTAGAAGCAGAGCCTAAAGTGTAAATTATCGATAGTCCATATCTCGGAAACTATAAGAGATAATGCAATTTGGCAACCGGCAATGTAATTAGCATGCCGAATATTACTTGGAATGTGAATTGGAACGAAATCGCCAATAGATAAGACCATTTTACAATTTGGGCCCAAGTTAGAAGCAGAGCCTAAGGTGTAAATTATCGATAGTCCATATCTCGGAAACTATAAGAGATAATGCAATTTGGCAACCGGCAATGTAATTAGCATGCCGAATATTACTTGGAATGTGAATTGGAACGAAATCGCCAATAGATAAGACCATTTTACAATTTGGGCCCAAGTTAGAAGCAGAGCCTAAAGTGTAAATTATCGATAGTCCATATCTCGGAAACTATAAGAGATAATGCAATTTGGCAACCGGCAATGTAATTAGCATGCCGAATATTACTTGGAATGTGAATTGGAACGAAATCGCCAATAGGTAAGACCATTTTACAATTTGGGCCCAAGTTAGAAGCAGAGCCTAAGGTGTAAATTATCGATAGTCCATATCTCGGAAACTATAAGAGATAATTCAATTTGGCAACCGGCAATGTAATTAGCATGCCGAATATTACTTGGAATGTGAATTGGAACGAAATCGCCAATAGATAAGACCATTTTACAGTTTGGGCCCAAGTTAGAAGCAGAGCCTAAGGTGTAAATTATCGATAGTCCATATCTCGGAAACTATAAGAGATAATGCAATTTGGCAACCAACAATTATTTAATTAGCATGCCGAATATTACTTGGAATGTGAATTGGAACGAAATCGCCAATAGATAAGACCATTTTACAATTTGGGCCCAAGTTAGTAGCAGAGCCTAAGGTGTAAATTATTGATAGTCCATATCTCGGAAACTATAAGAGATAATGCAATTTCGCAACCGGGAATGTAATTAGCATGCCGAATATCACTTGGAATGTGAATTGGGACGAAATCGCCAATAGATAAGACCATTTTACAATTTGGGCCCAAGTTAGAAGCAGAGCCTAAGGTGTAAATTATCGATAGTCCATATCTCGGAAACTATAAGAGATAATGCAATTTGGCAACCGGCAATGTAGTTAGCATGCCGAATATTACTTGGAATGTGAACTGGAGCGAAATCGCCAATAGATAAGACCATTTTACAATTTGGGCCCAAGTTAGAAGCAGAGCCTAAGGTGTAAATTATCGATAGTCCATATCTCGGAAACTATAAGAGATAATGCAATTTGGCAACCGGCAATGTAATTAGCATGCCGAATATTACTTGGAATGTGAATTGGAACGAAATCGCCAATAGATAAGACCATTTTACAATTTGGGCCCAAGTTAGAAGCAGAGCCTAAGGTGTAAATTATCGATAGTCCATATCTCGGAAACTATAAGCGATAATGCAATTTGGCAACCGGCAATGTAATTAGCATGCCGAATATTACTTGGAATGTGAATTGGAACGAAATCGCCAATAGGTAAGACCATTTTACAATTTGGGCCCAAGTTAGAAGCAGAGCCTAAGGTGTAAATTATCGATAGTCCATATCTCGGAAACTATAAGAGATAATTCAATTTGGCAACCGGCAATGTAATTAGCATGCCGAATATTACTTGGAATGTGAATTGGAACGAAATCGCCAATAGATAAGACCATTTTACAGTTTGGGCCCAAGTTAGAAGCAGAGCCTAAGGTGTAAATTATCGATAGTCCATATCTCGGAAACTATAAGAGATAATGCAATTTGGCAACCAACAATTATTTAATTAGCATGCCGAATATTACTTGGAATGTGAATTGGATCGAAATCGCCAATAGATAAGACCATTTTACAATTTGGGAGCAAGTTAGAAGCAGAGCCTAAGGTGTAAATTATCGATAGTCCGTATCTCGGAAACTATAAGAGATAATGCAATTTGGTAACCGGCAATGTAATTAGCATGCCGAATATTACTTGGAATGTGAATTGGAACGAAATCGCCAATAGATAAGACCATTTTACAATTTGGGCCCAAGTTAGAAGCAGAGCCTAAAGTGTAAATTATCGATAGTCCATATCTCGGAAACTATAAGAGATAATGCAATTTGGCAACCGGCAATGTAATTAGCATGCCGAATATTACTTGGAATGTGAATTGGAACGAAATCGCCAATAGATAAGACCATTTTACAATTTGGGCCCAAGTTAGAAGCAGAGCCTAAGGTGTAAATTATCGATAGTCCATATCTCGGAAACTATAAGAGATAATGCAATTTGGCAACCGGCAATGTAATTAGCATGCCGAATATTACTTGGAATGTGAATTGGAACGAAATCGCCAATAGATAAGACCATTTTACAATTTGGGCCCAAGTTAGAAGCAGAGCCTAAGGTGTAAATTATCGATAGTCCATATCTCGGAAACTATAAGAGATAATGCAATTTGGCAACCGGCAATGTAATTAGCATGCCGAATATTACTTGGAATGTGAATTGGAACGAAATCGCCAATAGATAAGACCATTTTACAATTTGGGCCCAAGTTAGAAGCAGAGCCTAAGGTGTAAATTATCGATAGTCCATATCTCGGAAACTATAAGAGATAATGCAATTTGGCAACCGGCAATATAATTAGCATGCCGAATATTACTTGGAATGTGAATTGGAACGAATTCGCCAATAGATAAGACCATTTTACAATTTGGGCCCAAGTTAGAAGCAGAGCCTAAGGTGTAAATTATCGATAGTCCATATCTCGGAAACTATAAGAGATAATGCAATTTGGCAACCGGCAATGTAATTAGCATGCCGAATATTACTTGGAATGTGAATTGGAACGAAATCGCCAATAGATAAGACCATTTTACAATTTGGGCCCAAGTTAGAAGCAGAGCCTAAGGTGTAAATTATCGATAGTCCATATCTCGGAAACTATAAGAGATAATGCAATTTGGCAACCGGCAATGTAATTAGCATGCCGAATATTACTTGGAATGTGAATTGGAACGAAATCGCCAATAGATAAGACCATTTTACAATTTGGGCCCAAGTTAGAAGCAGAGCCTAAGGTGTAAATTATTGATAGTCCATATCTCGGAAACTATAAGAGATAATGCAATTTCGCAACCGGCAATGTAATTAGCATGCCGAATATCACTTGGAATGTGAATTGGGACGAAATCGCCAATAGATAAGACCATTTTACAATTTGGGCCCAAGTTAGAAGCAGAGCCTAAGGTGTAAATTATCGATAGTCCATATCTCGGAAACTATAAGAGATAATGCAATTTGGCAACCGGCAATGTAATTAGCATGCCGAATATTACTTGGAATGTGAATTGGAACGAAATCGCCAATAGATAAGACCATTTTACAATTTGGGAGCAAGTTAGAAGCAGAGCCTAAGGTGTAAATAATCGATAGTCCATATCTCGGAAACTATAAGAGATAATGCAATTTGGCAACCGGCAATGTAATTAGCATGCCGAATATTACTTGGAATGTGAATTGGGACGAAATCGCCAATAGATAAGACCATTTTACAATTTGGGCCCAAGTTAGAAGCAGAGCCTAAGGTGTAAATTATTGATAGTCCATATCTCGGAAACTATAAGAGATAATGCAATTTCGCAACCGGCAATGTAATTAGCATGCCGAATATTACTTGGAGTGTGAATTGGAACGAAATCGCCAATAGGTAAGACCATTTTACAATTTGGGCCCAAGTTAGAAGCAGAGCCTAAGGTGTAAATTATCGATAGTCCATATCTCGGAAACTATAAGAGATAATGCAATTTGGCAACCGGCAATGTAATTAGCATGCCGAATATTACTTAGAATGTGAATTGCAACGAAATCGCCAATAGATAAGACAATTTTACAATTTGGGCCCAAGTTAGAAGCAGAGCCTAAGGTGTAAATTATCGATAGTCCATATCTCGGAAACTATAAGAGATAATGCAATTTGGCAACCGGCAATGTAATTAGCATGCCGAATATTATTTGGAATGTGAATTGGAACGAAATCGCCAATAGATAAGACCATTTTACAATTTGGGAGCAAGTTAGAAGCAGAGCCTAAGGTGTAAGTTATCGATAGTCCATATCTCGGAAACTATAAAAGATAATGCAATTTGGCAACCGGCAATGTAATTAGCATGCCGAATATTACTTGGAATGTGAATTGGAACGAAATCGCCAATAGATAAGACCATTTTACAATTTGGGCCCAAGTTAGAAGCAGAGCCTATGGTGTAAATTATCGATAGTCCATATCTCGGAAACTATAAGAGATAATGCAATTTGGCAACCGGCAATGTAATTAGCATGCCGAATATTACTTGGAATGTGAATTGGAACGAAATCGCCAATAGATAAGACCATTTTACAATTTGGGCCCAAGTTAGAAGCAGAGCCTAAGGTGTAAATTATCGATAGTCCATATCTCGGAAACTATAAGAGATAATGCAATTTGGCAACCGGCAATGTAATTAGCATGCCGAATATTACTTGGAATGTGAATTGGAACGAAATCGCCAATAGATAAGACCATTTTACAATTTGGGCCCAAGTTAGAAGCAGAGCCTAAGGTGTAAATTATCGATAGTCCATATCTCGGAAACTATAAGAGATAATGCAATTTGGCAACCGGCAATGTAATTAGCATGCCGAATATTACTTGGAATGTGAATTGGAACGAAATCGCCAATAGATAAGACCATTTTACAATTTGGGCCCAAGTTAGTAGCAGAGCCTAAGGTGTAAATTATTGATAGTCCATATCTCGGAAACTATAAGAGATAATGCAATTTCGCAACCGGGAATGTAATTAGCATGCCGAATATCACTTGGAATGTGAATTGGGACGAAATCGCCAATAGATAAGACCATTTTACAATTTGGGCCCAAGTTAGAAGCAGAGCCTAAGGTGTAAATTATCGATAGTCCATATCTCGGAAACTATAAGAGATAATGCAATTTGGCAACCGGCAATGTAATTAGCATGCCGAATATTACTTGGAATGTGAACTGGAGCGAAATCGCCAATAGATAAGACCATTTTACAATTTGGGCCCAAGTTAGAAGCAGAGCCTAAGGTGTAAATTATCGATAGTCCATATCTCGGAAACTATAAGAGATAATGCAATTTGGCAACCGGCAATGTAATTAGCATGCCGAATATTACTTGGAATGTGAATTGGAACGAAATCGCCAATAGATAAGACCATTTTACAATTTGGGCCCAAGTTAGAAGCAGAGCCTAAGGTGTAAATTATCGATAGTCCATATCTCGGAAACTATAAGAGATAATGCAATTTGGCAACCGGCAATGTAATTAGCATGCCGAATATTACTTGGAATGTGAATTGGAACGAAATCGCCAATAGGTAAGACCATTTTACAATTTGGGCCCAAGTTAGAAGCAGAGCCTAAGGTGTAAATTATCGATAGTCCATATCTCGGAAACTATAAGAGATAATTCAATTTGGCAACCGGCAATGTAATTAGCATGCCGAATATTACTTGGAATGTGAATTGGAACGAAATCGCCAATAGATAAGACCATTTTACAGTTTGGGCCCAAGTTAGAAGCAGAGCCTAAGGTGTAAATTATCGATAGTCCATATCTCGGAAACTATAAGAGATAATGCAATTTGGCAACCAACAATTATTTAATTAGCATGCCGAATATTACTTGGAATGTGAATTGGATCGAAATCGCCAATAGATAAGACCATTTTACAATTTGGGAGCAAGTTAGAAGCAGAGCCTAAGGTGTAAATTATCGATAGTCCGTATCTCGGAAACTATAAGAGATAATGCAATTTGGTAACCGGCAATGTAATTAGCATGCCGAATATTACTTGGAATGTGAATTGGAACGAAATCGCCAATAGATAAGACCATTTTACAATTTGGGCCCAAGTTAGAAGCAGAGCCTAAAGTGTAAATTATCGATAGTCCATATCTCGGAAACTATAAGAGATAATGCAATTTGGCAACCGGCAATGTAATTAGCATGCCGAATATTACTTGGAATGTGAATTGGAACGAAATCGCCAATAGATAAGACCATTTTACAATTTGGGCCCAAGTTAGAAGCAGAGCCTAAGGTGTAAATTATCGATAGTCCATATCTCGGAAACTATAAGAGATAATGCAATTTGGCAACCGGCAATGTAATTAGCATGCCGAATATTACTTGGAATGTGAATTGGAACGAAATCGCCAATAGGTAAGACCATTTTACAATTTGGGCCCAAGTTAGAAGCAGAGCCTAAGGTGTAAATTATCGATAGTCCATATCTCGGAAACTATAAGAGATAATTCAATTTGGCAACCGGCAATGTAATTAGCATGCCGAATATTACTTGGAATGTGAATTGGAACGAAATCGCCAATAGATAAGACCATTTTACAGTTTGGGCCCAAGTTAGAAGCAGAGCCTAAGGTGTAAATTATCGATAGTCCATATCTCGGAAACTATAAGAGATAATGCAATTTGGCAACCAACAATTATTTAATTAGCATGCCGAATATTACTTGGAATGTGAATTGGAACGAAATCGCCAATAGATAAGACCATTTTACAATTTGGGAGCAAGTTAGAAGCAGAGCCTAAGGTGTAAATTATCGATAGTCCGTATCTCGGAAACTATAAGAGATAATGCAATTTGGTAACCGGCAATGTAATTAGCATGCCGAATATTACTTGGAATGTGAATTGGAACGAAATCGCCAATAGATAAGACCATTTTACAATTTGGGCCCAAGTTAGAAGCAGAGCCTAAAGTGTAAATTATCGATAGTCCATATCTCGGAAACTATAAGAGATAATGCAATTTGGCAACCGGCAATGTAATTAGCATGCCGAATATTACTTGGAATGTGAATTGGAACGAAATCGCCAATAGATAAGACCATTTTACAATTTGGGCCCAAGTTAGAAGCAGAGCCTAAGGTGTAAATTATCGATAGTCCATATCTCGGAAACTATAAGAGATAATGCAATTTGGCAACCGGCAATGTAATTAGCATGCCGAATATTACTTGGAATGTGAATTGGAACGAAATCGCCAATAGATAAGACCATTTTACAATTTGGGCCCAAGTTAGAAGCAGAGCCTAAGGTGTAAATTATTGATAGTCCATATCTCGGAAACTATAAGAGATAATGCAATTTCGCAACCGGCAATGTAATTAGCATGCCGAATATCACTTGGAATGTGAATTGGGACGAAATCGCCAATAGATAAGACCATTTTACAATTTGGGCCCAAGTTAGAAGCAGAGCCTAAGGTGTAAATTATCGATAGTCCATATCTCGGAAACTATAAGAGATAATGCAATTTGGCAACCGGCAATGTAATTAGCATGCCGAATATTACTTGGAATGTGAATTGGAACGAAATCGCCAATAGATAAGACCATTTTACAATTTGGGCCCAAGTTAGTAGCAGAGCCTAAGGTGTAAATTATTGATAGTCCATATCTCGGAAACTATAAGAGATAATGCAATTTCGCAACCGGGAATGTAATTAGCATGCCGAATATCACTTGGAATGTGAATTGGGACGAAATCGCCAATAGATAAGACCATTTTACAATTTGGGCCCAAGTTAGAAGCAGAGCCTAAGGTGTAAATTATCGATAGTCCATATCTCGGAAACTATAAGAGATAATGCAATTTGGCAACCGGCAATGTAATTAGCATGCCGAATATTACTTGGAATGTGAACTGGAGCGAAATCGCCAATAGATAAGACCATTTTACAATTTGGGCCCAAGTTAGAAGCAGAGCCTAAGGTGTAAATTATCGATAGTCCATATCTCGGAAACTATAAGAGATAATGCAATTTGGCAACCGGCAATGTAATTAGCATGCCGAATATTACTTGGAATGTGAATTGGAACGAAATCGCCAATAGATAAGACCATTTTACAATTTGGGCCCAAGTTAGAAGCAGAGCCTAAGGTGTAAATTATCGATAGTCCATATCTCGGAAACTATAAGAGATAATGCAATTTGGCAACCGGCAATGTAATTAGCATGCCGAATATTACTTGGAATGTGAATTGGAACGAAATCGCCAATAGGTAAGACCATTTTACAATTTGGGCCCAAGTTAGAAGCAGAGCCTAAGGTGTAAATTATCGATAGTCCATATCTCGGAAACTATAAGAGATAATTCAATTTGGCAACCGGCAATGTAATTAGCATGCCGAATATTACTTGGAATGTGAATTGGAACGAAATCGCCAATAGATAAGACCATTTTACAGTTTGGGCCCAAGTTAGAAGCAGAGCCTAAGGTGTAAATTATCGATAGTCCATATCTCGGAAACTATAAGAGATAATGCAATTTGGCAACCAACAATTATTTAATTAGCATGCCGAATATTACTTGGAATGTGAATTGGAACGAAATCGCCAATAGATAAGACCATTTTACAATTTGGGAGCAAGTTAGAAGCAGAGCCTAAGGTGTAAATTATCGATAGTCCGTATCTCGGAAACTATAAGAGATAATGCAATTTGGTAACCGGCAATGTAATTAGCATGCCGAATATTACTTGGAATGTGAATTGGAACGAAATCGCCAATAGATAAGACCATTTTACAATTTGGGCCCAAGTTAGAAGCAGAGCCTAAAGTGTAAATTATCGATAGTCCATATCTCGGAAACTATAAGAGATAATGCAATTTGGCAACCGGCAATGTAATTAGCATGCCGAATATTACTTGGAATGTGAATTGGAACGAAATCGCCAATAGATAAGACCATTTTACAATTTGGGCCCAAGTTAGAAGCAGAGCCTAAGGTGTAAATTATCGATAGTCCATATCTCGGAAACTATAAGAGATAATGCAATTTGGCAACCGGCAATGTAATTAGCATGCCGAATATTACTTGGAATGTGAATTGGAACGAAATCGCCAATAGATAAGACCATTTTACAATTTGGGCCCAAGTTAGAAGCAGAGCCTAAGGTGTAAATTATTGATAGTCCATATCTCGGAAACTATAAGAGATAATGCAATTTCGCAACCGGCAATGTAATTAGCATGCCGAATATCACTTGGAATGTGAATTGGGACGAAATCGCCAATAGATAAGACCATTTTACAATTTGGGCCCAAGTTAGAAGCAGAGCCTAAGGTGTAAATTATCGATAGTCCATATCTCGGAAACTATAAGAGATAATGCAATTTGGCAACCGGCAATGTAATTAGCATGCCGAATATTACTTGGAATGTGAATTGAAACGAAATCGCCAATAGATAAGACCATTTTACAATTTGGGCCCAAGTTAGAAGCAGAGCCTAAGGTGTAAATTATCGATAGTCCATATCTCGGAAACTATAAGAGATAATGCAATTTGGCAACCGGCAATGTAATTAGCATGCCGAATATTACTTGGAATGTGAATTGGAACGAAATCGCCAATAGATAAGACCATTTTACAATTTGGGCCCAAGTTAGAAGCAGAGCCTAAGGTGTAAATTATCGATAGTCCATATCTCGGAAACTATAAGAGATAATGCAATTTGGCAACCGGCAATGTAATTAGCATGCCGAATATTACTTGGAATGTGAATTGGAACGAAATCGCCAATAGATAAGACCATTTTACAATTTGGGCCCAAGTTAGAAGCAGAGCCTAAGGTGTAAATTATCGATAGTCCATATCTCGGAAACTATAAGAGATAATGCAATTTCGCAACCGGCAATGTAATTAGCATGCCGAATATTACTTGGAGTGTGAATTGGAACGAAATCGCCAATAGATAAGACCATTTTACAATTTGGGCCCAAGTTAGAAGCAGAGCCTAAGGTGTAAATTATCGATAGTCCATATCTCGGAAACTATAAGAGATAATGCAATTTGGCAACCGGCAATGTAATTAGCATGCCGAATATTACTTGGAATGTGAATTGGAACGAAATCGCCAATAGATAAGACCATTTTACAATTTGGGCCCAAGTTAGAAGCAGAGCCTAAGGTGTAAATTATCGATAGTCCATATCTCGGAAACTATAAGAGATAATGCAATTTGGCAACCGGCAATGTAATTAGCATGCCGAATATTACTTGGAATGTGAATTGGAACGAAATCGCCAATAGATAAGACCATTTTACAATTTGGGCCCAAGTTAGAAGCAGAGCCTAAGGTGTAAATTATCGATAGTCCATATCTCGGAAACTATAAGAGATAATGCAATTTGGCAACCGGCAATGTAATTAGCATGCCGAATATTACTTGGAATGTGAATTGGAACGAAATCGCCAATAGATAAGACCATTTTACAATTTGGGCCCAAGTTAGTAGCAGAGCCTAAGGTGTAAATTATTGATAGTCCATATCTCGGAAACTATAAGAGATAATGCAATTTCGCAACCGGGAATGTAATTAGCATGCCGAATATCACTTGGAATGTGAATTGGGACGAAATCGCCAATAGATAAGACCATTTTACAATTTGGGCCCAAGTTAGAAGCAGAGCCTAAGGTGTAAATTATCGATAGTCCATATCTCGGAAACTATAAGAGATAATGCAATTTGGCAACCGGCAATGTAATTAGCATGCCGAATATTACTTGGAATGTGAACTGGAGCGAAATCGCCAATAGATAAGACCATTTTACAATTTGGGCCCAAGTTAGAAGCAGAGCCTAAGGTGTAAATTATCGATAGTCCATATCTCGGAAACTATAAGAGATAATGCAATTTGGCAACCGGCAATGTAACTAGCATGCCGAATATTACTTGGAATGTGAATTGGAACGAAATCGCCAATAGATAAGACCATTTTACAATTTGGGCCCAAGTTAGAAGCAGAGCCTAAGGTGTAAATTATCGATAGTCCATATCTCGGAAACTATAAGAGATAATGCAATTTGGCAACCGGCAATGTAATTAGCATGCCGAATATTACTTGGAATGTGAATTGGAACGAAATCGCCAATAGGTAAGACCATTTTACAATTTGGGCCCAAGTTAGAAGCAGAGCCTAAGGTGTAAATTATCGATAGTCCATATCTCGGAAACTATAAGAGATAATTCAATTTGGCAACCGGCAATGTAATTAGCATGCCGAATATTACTTGGAATGTGAATTGGAACGAAATCGCCAATAGATAAGACCATTTTACAGTTTGGGCCCAAGTTAGAAGCAGAGCCTAAGGTGTAAATTATCGATAGTCCATATCTCGGAAACTATAAGAGATAATGCAATTTGGCAACCAACAATTATTTAATTAGCATGCCGAATATTACTTGGAATGTGAATTGGAACGAAATCGCCAATAGATAAGACCATTTTACAATTTGGGAGCAAGTTAGAAGCAGAGCCTAAGGTGTAAATTATCGATAGTCCGTATCTCGGAAACTATAAGAGATAATGCAATTTGGTAACCGGCAATGTAATTAGCATGCCGAATATTACTTGGAATGTGAATTGGAACGAAATCGCCAATAGATAAGACCATTTTACAATTTGGGCCCAAGTTAGAAGCAGAGCCTAAAGTGTAAATTATCGATAGTCCATATCTCGGAAACTATAAGAGATAATGCAATTTGGCAACCGGCAATGTAATTAGCATGCCGAATATTACTTGGAATGTGAATTGGAACGAAATCGCCAATAGATAAGACCATTTTACAATTTGGACCCAAGTTAGAAGCAGAGCCTAAGGTGTAAATTATCGATAGTCCATATCTCGGAAACTATAAGAGATAATGCAATTTGGCAACCGGCAATGTAATTAGCATGCCGAATATTACTTGGAATGTGAATTGGAACGAAATCGCCAATAGATAAGACCATTTTACAATTTGGGCCCAAGTTAGAAGCAGAGCCTAAGGTGTAAATTATTGATAGTCCATATCTCGGAAACTATAAGAGATAATGCAATTTCGCAACCGGCAATGTAATTAGCATGCCGAATATCACTTGGAATGTGAATTGGGACGAAATCGCCAATAGATAAGACCATTTTACAATTTGGGCCCAAGTTAGAAGCAGAGCCTAAGGTGTAAATTATCGATAGTCCATATCTCGGAAACTATAAGAGATAATGCAATTTGGCAACCGGCAATGTAATTAGCATGCCGAATATTACTTGGAATGTGAATTGAAACGAAATCGCCAATAGATAAGACCATTTTACAATTTGGGCCCAAGTTAGAAGCAGAGCCTAAGGTGTAAATTATCGATAGTCCATATCTCGGAAACTATAAGAGATAATGCAATTTGGCAACCGGCAATGTAATTAGCATGCCGAATATTACTTGGAATGTGAATTGGAACGAAATCGCCAATAGATAAGACCATTTTACAATTTGGGCCCAAGTTAGAAGCAGAGCCTAAGGTGTAAATTATCGATAGTCCATATCTCGGAAACTATAAGAGATAATGCAATTTCGCAACCGGCAATGTAATTAGCATGCCGAATATTACTTGGAGTGTGAATTGGAACGAAATCGCCAATAGATAAGACCATTTTACAATTTGGGCCCAAGTTAGAAGCAGAGCCTAAGGTGTAAATTATCGATAGTCCATATCTCGGAAACTATAAGAGATAATGCAATTTGGCAACCGGCAATGTAATTAGCATGCCGAATATTACTTGGAATGTGAATTGGAACGAAATCGCCAATAGATAAGACCATTTTACAATTTGGGCCCAAGTTAGAAGCAGAGCCTAAGGTGTAAATTATCGATAGTCCATATCTCGGAAACTATAAGAGATAATGCAATTTGGCAACCGGCAATGTAATTAGCATGCCGAATATTACTTGGAATGTGAATTGGAACGAAATCGCCAATAGATAAGACCATTTTACAATTTGGGCCCAAGTTAGAAGCAGAGCCTAAGGTGTAAATTATCGATAGTCCATATCTCGGAAACTATAAGAGATAATGCAATTTGGCAACCGGCAATGTAATTAGCATGCCGAATATTACTTGGAATGTGAATTGCAACGAAATCGCCAATAGATAAGACCATTTTACAATTTGGGCCCAAGTTAGAAGCAGAGCCTAAGGTGTAAATTATCGATAGTCCATATCTCGGAAACTATAAGAGATAATGCAATTTGGCAACCGGCAATGTAATTAGCATGCCGAATATTACTTGGAATGTGAATTGGAACGAAATCGCCAATAGATAAGACCATTTTACAATTTGGGCCCAAGTTAGAAGCAGAGCCTAAGGTGTAAATTATTGATAGTCCATATCTCGGAAACTATAAGAGATAATGCAATTTCGCAACCGGCAATGTAATTAGCATGCCGAATATCACTTGGAATGTGAATTGGGACGAAATCGCCAATAGATAAGACCATTTTACAATTTGGGCCCAAGTTAGAAGCAGAGCCTAAGGTGTAAATTATCGATAGTCCATATCTCGGAAACTATAAGAGATAATGCAATTTGGCAACCGGCAATGTAATTAGCATGCCGAATATTACTTGGAATGTGAATTGGAACGAAATCGCCAATAGGTAAGACCATTTTACAATTTGGGCCCAAGTTAGAAGCAGAGCCTAAGGTGTAAATTATCGATAGTCCATATCTCGGAAACTATAAGAGATAATTCAATTTGGCAACCGGCAATGTAATTAGCATGCCGAATATTACTTGGAATGTGAATTGGAACGAAATCGCCAATAGATAAGACCATTTTACAGTTTGGGCCCAAGTTAGAAGCAGAGCCTAAGGTGTAAATTATCGATAGTCCATATCTCGGAAACTATAAGAGATAATGCAATTTGGCAACCAACAATTATTTAATTAGCATGCCGAATATTACTTGGAATGTGAATTGGAACGAAATCGCCAATAGATAAGACCATTTTACAATTTGGGAGCAAGTTAGAAGCAGAGCCTAAGGTGTAAATTATCGATAGTCCGTATCTCGGAAACTATAAGAGATAATGCAATTTGGTAACCGGCAATGTAATTAGCATGCCGAATATTACTTGGAATGTGAATTGGAACGAAATCGCCAATAGATAAGACCATTTTACAATTTGGGCCCAAGTTAGAAGCAGAGCCTAAAGTGTAAATTATCGATAGTCCATATCTCGGAAACTATAAGAGATAATGCAATTTGGCAACCGGCAATGTAATTAGCATGCCGAATATTACTTGGAATGTGAATTGGAACGAAATCGCCAATAGATAAGACCATTTTACAATTTGGGCCCAAGTTAGAAGCAGAGCCTAAGGTGTAAATTATCGATAGTCCATATCTCGGAAACTATAAGAGATAATGCAATTTGGCAACCGGCAATGTAATTAGCATGCCGAATATTACTTGGAATGTGAATTGGAACGAAATCGCCAATAGATAAGACCATTTTACAATTTGGGCCCAAGTTAGAAGCAGAGCCTAAGGTGTAAATTATTGATAGTCCATATCTCGGAAACTATAAGAGATAATGCAATTTCGCAACCGGCAATGTAATTAGCATGCCGAATATCACTTGGAATGTGAATTGGGACGAAATCGCCAATAGATAAGACCATTTTACAATTTGGGCCCAAGTTAGAAGCAGAGCCTAAGGTGTAAATTATCGATAGTCCATATCTCGGAAACTATAAGAGATAATGCAATTTGGCAACCGGCAATGTAATTAGCATGCCGAATATTACTTGGAATGTGAATTGAAACGAAATCGCCAATAGATAAGACCATTTTACAATTTGGGCCCAAGTTAGAAGCAGAGCCTAAGGTGTAAATTATCGATAGTCCATATCTCGGAAACTATAAGAGATAATGCAATTTGGCAACCGGCAATGTAATTAGCATGCCGAATATTACTTGGAATGTGAATTGGAACGAAATCGCCAATAGATAAGACCATTTTACAATTTGGGCCCAAGTTAGAAGCAGAGCCTAAGGTGTAAATTATCGATAGTCCATATCTCGGAAACTATAAGAGATAATGCAATTTCGCAACCGGCAATGTAATTAGCATGCCGAATATTACTTGGAGTGTGAATTGGAACGAAATCGCCAATAGATAAGACCATTTTACAATTTGGCCCCAAGTTAGAAGCAGAGCCTAAGGTGTAAATTATCGATAGTCCATATCTCGGAAACTATAAGAGATAATGCAATTTGGCAACCGGCAATGTAATTAGCATGCCGAATATTACTTGGAATGTGAATTGGAACGAAATCGCCAATAGATAAGACCATTTTACAATTTGGGCCCAAGTTAGAAGCAGAGCCTAAGGTGTAAATTATCGATAGTCCATATCTCGGAAACTATAAGAGATAATGCAATTTGGCAACCGGCAATGTAATTAGCATGCCGAATATTACTTGGAATGTGAATTGGAACGAAATCGCCAATAGATAAGACCATTTTACAATTTGGGCCCAAGTTAGAAGCAGAGCCTAAGGTGTAAATTATCGATAGTCCATATCTCGGAAACTATAAGAGATAATGCAATTTGGCAACCGGCAATGTAATTAGCATGCCGAATATTACTTGGAATGTGAATTGCAACGAAATCGCCAATAGATAAGACCATTTTACAATTTGGGCCCAAGTTAGAAGCAGAGCCTAAGGTGTAAATTATCGATAGTCCATATCTCGGAAACTATAAGAGATAATGCAATTTGGCAACCGGCAATGTAATTAGCATGCCGAATATTACTTGGAATGTGAATTGGAACGAAATCGCCAATAGATAAGACCATTTTACAATTTGGGCCCAAGTTAGAAGCAGAGCCTAAGGTGTAAATTATTGATAGTCCATATCTCGGAAACTATAAGAGATAATGCAATTTCGCAACCGGCAATGTAATTAGCATGCCGAATATCACTTGGAATGTGAATTGGGACGAAATCGCCAATAGATAAGACCATTTTACAATTTGGGCCCAAGTTAGAAGCAGAGCCTAAGGTGTAAATTATCGATAGTCCATATCTCGGAAACTATAAGAGATAATGCAATTTGGCAACCGGCAATGTAATTAGCATGCCGAATATTACTTGGAATGTGAATTGGAACGAAATCGCCAATAGATAAGACCATTTTACAATTTGGGCCCAAGTTAGAAGCAGAGCCTAAGGTGTAAATTATCGATAGTCCATATCTCGGAAACTATAAGAGATAATGCAATTTGGCAACCGGCAATGTAATTAGCATGCCGAATATTACTTGGAATGTGAATTGGAACGAAATCGCCAATAGATAAGACCATTTTACAATTTGGGCCCAAGTTAGAAGCAGAGCCTAAGGTGTAAATTATCGATAGTCCATATCTCGGAAACTATAAGAGATAATGCAATTTGGCAACCGGCAATGTAATTAGCATGCCGAATATTACTTGGAATGTGAATTGGAACGAAATCGCCAATAGATAAGACCATTTTACAATTTGGGCCCAAGTTAGAAGCAGAGCTTAAGGTGTAAATTATCGATAGTCCATATCTCGGAAACTATAAGTGATAATGCAATTTGGCAACCGGCAATGTAATTAGCATGCCGAATATTACTTGGAATGTGAATTGGAACGAAATCGCCAATAGATAAGACCATTTTACAATTTGGGCCCAAGTTAGAAGCAGAGCCTATGGTGTAAATTATCGATAGTCCATATCTTGGAAACTATAAGAGATAATGCAATTTGGCAACCGGCAGTGTAATTAGCATGCCGAATATTACTTGGAATGTGAATTGGAACGAAACCGCCAATAGATAAGACCATTTTACAATTTGGGCCCAAGTTAGAAGCAGAGCCTAAGGTGTAAATTATCGATAGTCCATATCTCGGAAACTATAAGAGATAATGCAATTTGGCAACCGGCAATGTAATTAGCATGCCGAATATTACTTGGAATGTGAATTGGAACGAAATCGCCAATAGATAAGACCATTTTACAATTTGGGCCCAAGTTAGAAGCAGAGCCTAAGGTGTAAATTATCGATAGTCCATATCTCGGAAACTATAAGAGATAATGCAATTTGGCAACCGGCAATGATATTAGCATGCCGAATATTACTTGGAATGTGAATTGGAACGAAATCGCCAATAGATAAGACCATTTTACAATTTGGGCCCAAGTTAGAAGCAGAGCCTAAGGTCTAAATTATCGATAGTCCATATCTCGGAAACTATAAGAGATAATGCAATTTGGCAACCGGCAATGTAATTAACATGCCGAATATTACTTGGAATGTGAATTGGAACGAAATCGCCAATAGATAAGACCATTTTACAATTTGGGAGCAAGTTAGAAGCAGAGCCTAAGGTGTAAATTATCGATAGTCCATATCTCGGAAACTATAAGAGATAATGCAATTTGGCAACCGGCAATGTAATTAGCATGCCGAATATTACTTGGAATGTGAATTGGAACGAAATCGCCAATAGATAAGACCATTTTACAATTTGGGCCCAAATTAGAAGCAGAGCCTATGGTGTAAATTATCGATAGTCCATATCTCGGAAACTATAAGAGATAATGCAATTTGGCAACCGGCAATGTAATTAGCATGCCGAATATTACTTGGAATGTGAATTGGAACGAAATCGCCAATAGATAAGACCATTTTACAATTTGGGCCCAAGTTAGAAGCAGAGCCTAAGGTGTAAATTATCGATAGTCCATATCTCGGAAACTATAAGAGATAATGCAATTTGGCAACCGGCAATGTAATTAGCATGCCGAATATTACTTGGAATGTGAATTGGAACGAAATCGCCAATAGATAAGACCATTTTACAATTTGGGCCCAAGTTAGAAGCAGAGCCTAAGGTGTAAATTATCGATAGTCCATATCTCGGAAACTATAAGAGATAATGCAATTTGGCAACCGGCAATATAATTAGCATGCCGAATATTACTTGGAATGTGAATTGGAACGAATTCGCCAATAGATAAGACCATTTTACAATTTGGGCCCAAGTTAGAAGCAGAGCCTAAGGTGTAAATTATCGATAGTCCATATCTCGGAAACTATAAGAGATAATGCAATTTGGCAACCGGCAATGTAATTAGCATGCCGAATATTACTTGGAATGTGAATTGGAACGAAATCGCCAATAGATAAGACCATTTTACAATTTGGGCCCAAGTTAGAAGCAGAGCCTAAGGTGTAAATTATCGATAGTCCATATCTCGGAAACTATAAGAGATAATGCAATTTGGCAACCGGCAATGTAATTAGCATGCCGAATATTACTTGGAATGTGAATTGGAACGAAATCGCCAATAGATAAGACCATTTTACAATTTGGGCCCAAGTTAGAAGCAGAGCCTAAGGTGTAAATTATTGATAGTCCATATCTCGGAAACTATAAGAGATAATGCAATTTCGCAACCGGCAATGTAATTAGCATGCCGAATATCACTTGGAATGTGAATTGGGACGAAATCGCCAATAGATAAGACCATTTTACAATTTGGGCCCAAGTTAGAAGCAGAGCCTAAGGTGTAAATTATCGATAGTCCATATCTCGGAAACTATAAGAGATAATGCAATTTGGCAACCGGCAATGTAATTAGCATGCCGAATATTACTTGGAATGTGAATTGGAACGAAATCGCCAATAGATAAGACCATTTTACAATTTGGGAGCAAGTTAGAAGCAGAGCCTAAGGTGTAAATAATCGATAGTCCATATCTCGGAAACTATAAGAGATAATGCAATTTGGCAACCGGCAATGTAATTAGTATGCCGAATATTACTTGGAATGTGAATTGGGACGAAATCGCCAATAGATAAGACCATTTTACAATTTGGGCCCAAGTTAGAAGCAGAGCCTAAGGTGTAAATTATTGATAGTCCATATCTCGGAAACTATAAGAGATAATGCAATTTCGCAACCGGCAATGTAATTAGCATGCCGAATATTACTTGGAGTGTGAATTGGAACGAAATCGCCAATAGGTAAGACCATTTTACAATTTGGGCCCAAGTTAGAAGCAGAGCCTAAGGTGTAAATTATCGATAGTCCATATCTCGGAAACTATAAGAGATAATGCAATTTGGCAACCGGCAATGTAATTAGCATGCCGAATATTACTTGGAATGTGAATTGCAACGAAATCGCCAATAGATAAGACAATTTTACAATTTGGGCCCAAGTTAGAAGCAGAGCCTAAGGTGTAAATTATCGATAGTCCATATCTCGGAAACTATAAGAGATAATGCAATTTGGCAACCGGCAATGTAATTAGCATGCCGAATATTACTTGGAATGTGAATTGGAACGAAATCGCCAATAGGTAAGACCATTTTACAATTTGGGCCCAAGTTAGAAGCAGAGCCTAAGGTGTAAATTATCGATAGTCCGTATCTCGGAAACTATAAGAGATAATGCAATTTGGCAACCGGCAATGTAATTAGCATGCCGAATATTACTTGGAATGTGAATTGGAACGAAATCGCCAATAGATAAGACCATTTTACAATTTGGGCCCAAGTCAGAAGCAGAGCCTAAGGTGTAAATTATCGATAGTCCATATCTCGGAAACAATAAGAGATAATGCAATTTGGCAACCGGCAATGTAATTAGCATGCCGAATATTACTTGGAATGTGAATTGGAACGAAATCGCCAATAGGTAAGACCATTTTACAATTTGGGCCCAAGTTAGAAGCAGAGCCTAAGGTGTAAATTATCGATAGTCCATATCTCGGAAACTATAAGAGATAATTCACTTTGGCAACCGGCAATGTAATTAGCATGCCGAATATTACTTGGAATGTGAATTGGAACGAAATCGCCAATAGATAAGACCATTTTACAATTTGGGCCCAAGTTAGAAGCAGAGCCTAAGGTGTAAATTATCGATAGTCCATATCTCGGAAACTATAAGAGATAATGCAATTTGGCAACCGGCAATGTAATTAGCATGCCGAATATTACTTGGAATGTGAATTGGAACGAAATCGCCAATAGATAAGACCATTTTACAATTTGGGAGCAAGTTAGAAGCAGAGCCTAAGGCGTAAATTATCGATAGTCCATATCTCGGAAACTATAAGAGATAATGCAATTTGGTAACCGGCAATGTAATTAGCATGCCGAATATTACTTGGAATGTGAATTGGAACGAAATCGCCAATAGATAAGACCATTTTACAATTTGGGCCCAAGTTAGAAGCAGAGCCTATGGTGTAAATTATCGATAGTCCATATCTCGGAAACTATAAGAGATAATGCAATTTGGCAACCGGCAATGTTTTTAGCATGCCGAATATTACTTGGAATGTGAATTGGAACGAAATCGCTAATAGATAAGACCATTTTACAATTTGGGCCCAATTTAGAAGCAGAGCCTAAGGTGTAAATTATCGATAGTCCATATCTCGGAAACTATAAGAGATAATGCAATTTGGCAACCGGCAATGTAATTAGCATGCCGAATATTACTTGGAATGTGAATTGGAACGAAATCGCCATTAGATAAGACCATTTTACAATTTGGGCCCAAGTTAGAAGCAGAGCCTAAGGTGTAAATTATTGATAGTCCATATCTCGGAAACTATAAGAGATAATGCAATTTCGCAACCGGCAATGTAATTAGCATGCCGAATATCACTTGGAATGTGAATTGGGACGAAATCGCCAATAGATAAGACCATTTTACAATTTGGGCCCAAGTTAGAAGCAGAGCCTAAGGTGTAAATTATCGATAGTCCATATCTCGGAAACTATAAGAGATAATGCAATTTGGCAACCGGCAATGTAATTAGCATGCCGAATATTACTTGGAATGTGAATTGGAAGGAAATCGCCAATAGATAAGACCATTTTACAATTTGGGCCCAAGTTAGAAGCAGAGCCTAAGGTGTAAATTATCGATAGTCCATATCTCGGAAACTATAAGAGATAATGCAATTTCGCAACCGGCAATGTAATTAGCATGCCGAATATCACTTGGAATGTGAATTGGGACGAAATCGCCAATAGATAAGACCATTTTACAATTTGGGCCCAAGTTAGAAGCAGAGCCTAAGGTGTAAATTATCGATGGTCCATATCTCGGAAACTATAAGAGATAATGCAATTTGGCAACCGGCAATGTAATTAGCATGCCGAATATTACTTGGAATGTGAATTGGAACGAAATCGCCAATAGATAAGACCATTTTACAATATGGGCCCAAGTTAGAAGCAGAGCCTAAGGAGTAAATTATCGATAGTCCATAACTCGGAAACTATAAGAGATAATGCAATTTGGCAACCGGCAATGTAATTAGCATGCCGAATATTACTTGGAATGTGAATTGGAACGAAATCGCCAATAGATAAGACCATTTTACAATTTGGGCCCAAGTTAGAAGCAGAGCCTAAGGTGTAATTTATTGATAGTCCATATCTCGGAAACTATAAGAGATAATGCAATTTCGCAACCGGCAATGTAATTAGGATGCCGAATGTTACTTGGAGTGTGAATTGGAACGAAATCGCCAATAGATAAGACCATTTTACAATTTGGGCCCAAGTTAGAAGCAGAGCCTAAGGTGTAAATTATCGATAGTCCATATCTCGGAAACTATAAGAGATAATGCATTTTGGCAACCGGCAATGTAATTAGCATGCCGAATATTACTTGGAATGTGAATTGGAACGAAATCGCCAATAGATAAGACCATTTTACAATTTGGGCCCAAGTTAGAAGCAGAGCCTAAGGTGTAAATTATCGATAGTCCATATCTCGGAAACTATTAGAGATAATGCAATTTGGCAACCGGCAATGTAATTAGCATGCCGAATATTACTTGGAATGTGAATTGGAACGAAATCGCCAATAGATAAGACCATTTTACAATTTGGGCCCAAGTTAGAAGCAGAGCCTAAGGTGTAAATTATCGATAGTCCATATCTCGGAAACTATAAGAGATAATGCAATTTGGCAACCGGCAATGTAATTAGCATGCCGAATATTACTTGGAATGTGAATTGGAACGAAATCGCCAATAGATAAGACCATTTTACAATTTGGGCCCAAGTTAGAAGCAGAGCCTAAGGTGTAAATTATTGATAGTCCATATCTCGGAAACTATAAGAGATGATGCAATTTCGCAACCGGCAATGTAATTAGCATGCCGAATATCACTTGGAATGTGAATTGGAACGAAATCGCCAATAGATAAGACCATTTTACAATTTGGGCCCAAGTTAGAAGCAGAGCCTAAGGTGTAAATTATCGATAGTCCATATCTCGGAAACTATAAGAGATAATGCAATTTGGCAACCGGCAATGTAATTAGCATGCCGAATATTACTTGGAATGTGAATTGGAACGAAATCGCCAATAGATAAGACCATTTTACAATTTGGGCCCAAGTTAGAAGCAGAGCCTAAGGTGTAAATTATCGATAGTCCATATCTCGGAAACTATAAAAGATAATGCAATTTGGCAACCGGCAATGTAATTAGCATGCCGAATATTACTTGGAATGTGAATTGGAAGGAAATCGCCAATAGATAAGACCATTTTACAATTTGGGCCCAAGTTAGAAGCAGAGCCTAAGGTGTAAATTATCGATAGTCCATATCTCGGAAACTATAAGAGATAATGCAATTTCGCAACCGGCAATGTAATTAGCATGCCGAATATCACTTGGAATGTGAATTGGGACGAAATCGCCAATAGATAAGACCATTTGACAATTTGGGCCCAAGTTAGAAGCAGAGCCCTAAGGTGTAAATTATCGATAGTCCATATCTCGGAAACTATAAGAGATAATGCAATTTGGCAACCGGCAATGTAATTAGCATGCCGAATATTACTTGGAATGTGAATTGGAACGAAATCGCCAATAGATAAGACCATTTTACAATATGGGCCCAAGTTAGAAGCAGAGCCTAAGGAGTAAATTATCGATAGTCCATAACTCGGAAACTATAAGAGATAATGCAATTTGGCAACCGGCAATGTAATTAGCATGCCGAATATTACTTGGAATGTGAATTGGAACGAAATCGCCAATAGATAAGACCATTTTACAATTTGGGCCCAAGTTAGAAGCAGAGCCTAAGGTGTAAATTATCGATAGTCCATATCTCGGAAACTATTAGAGATAATGCAATTTGGCAACCGGCAATGTAATTAGGATGCCGAATGTTACTTGGAGTGTGAATTGGAACGAAATCGCCAATAGATAAGACCATTTTACAATTTGGGCCCAAGTTAGAAGCAGAGCCTAAGGTGTAAATTATCGATAGTCCATATCTCGGAAACTATAAGAGATAATGCAATTTGGCAACCGGCAATGTAATTAGCATGCCGAATATTACTTGGAATGTGAATTGGAACGAAATCGCCAATAGATAAGACCATTTTACAATTTGGGCCCAAGTTAGAAGCAGAGCCTAAGGTGTAAATTATCGATAGTCCATATCTCGGAAACTATTAGAGATAATGCAATTTGGCAACCGGCAATGTAATTAGCATGCCGAATATTACTTGGAATGTGAATTGGAACGAAATCGCCAATAGATAAGACCATTTTACAATTTGGGCCCAAGTTAGAAGCAGAGCCTAAGGTGTAAATTATTGATAGTCCATATCTCGGAAACTATAAGAGATGATGCAATTTCGCAACCGGCAATGTAATTAGCATGCCGAATATCACTTGGAATGTGAATTGGGACGAAATCGCCAATAGATAAGACCATTTTACAATTTGGGCCCAAGTTAGAAGCAGAGCCTAAGGTGTAAATTATCGATAGTCCATATCTCGGAAACTATAAGAGATAATGCAATTTGGCAACCGGCAATGTAATTAGCATGCCGAATATTACTTGGAATGTGAATTGGAACGAAATCGCCAATAGATAAGACCATTTTACAATTTGGGAGCAAGTTAGAAGCAGAGCCTAAGGTGTAAATTATCGATAGTCCATATCTCGGAAACTATAAGGGATATTGCAATTTGGCAACCGGCAATGTAATTAGCATGCCGAATATTACTTGGAATGTGAATTGGAACGAAATCGCCAATAGATAAGACCATTTTACAATTTGGGCCCAAGTTAAAAGCAGAGCCTAAGGTGTAAATTATTGATAGTCCATATCTCGGAAACTATAAGAGATAATGCAATTTCGCAACCCTCAATGTAATTAGCATGCCGAATATTACTTGGAGTGTGAATTGGAACGAAATCGCCAATAGGTAAGACCATTTTACAATTTGGGCCCAAGTTAGAAGCAGAGCCTAAGGTGTAAATTATCGATAGTCCATATCTCGGAAACTATAAGAGATAATGCAATTTGGCAACCGGCAATGTAATTAGCATGCCGAATGTTACTTGGAATGTGAATTGGAACGAAATCGCCAATAGATAAGACCATTTTACAATTTGGGCCCAAGTTAGAAGCAGAGCCTAAGGTGTAAATTATCGATAGTCCATATCTCGGAAACTATAAGAGATAATGCAATTTGGCAACCGGCAATGTAATTAGCATGCCGAATATTACTTGGAATGTGAATTGCAACGAAATCGCCAATAGATAAGACAATTTTACAATTTGGGCCCAAGTTAGAAGCAGAGCCTAAGGTGTAAATTATCGATAGTCCATATATCGGAAACTATAAGAGATAATGCAATTTGGCAACCGGCAATGTAATTAGCATGCCGAATATTACTTGGAATGTGAATTGGAACGAAATCGCCAATAGATAAGACCATTTTACAATTTGGGCCCAAGTTAGAAGCAGAGCCTAAGGTGTAAATTATTGATAGTCCATATCTCGGAAACTATAAGAGATAATACAATTTCGCAACCGGCAATGTAATTAGCATGCCGAATATCACTTGGAATGTGAATTGGGACGAAATCGCCAATAGATAAGACCATTTTACAATTTGGGCCCTAGTTAGAAGCAGAGCCTAAGGTGTAAATTATCGATAGTCAGTATCTCGGAAACTATAAGAGATAATGCAATTTGGCAACCGGTAATGTAATTAGCATGCCGAATATTACTTGGAATGTGAATTGGAACGAAATCGCCAATAGATAAGACCATTTTACAATTTGGGCCCAAGTTAGAAGCAGAGCCTAAGGTGTAAATTATTGATAGTCCATATCTCGGAAACTATAAGAGATAATACAATTTCGCAACCGGCAATGTAATTAGCATGCCGAATATCACTTGGAATGTGAATTGGGACGAAATCGCCAATAGATAAGACCATTTTACAATTTGGGCCCTAGTTAGAAGCAGAGCCTAAGGTGTAAATTATCGATAGTCAGTATCTCGGAAACTATAAGAGATAATGCAATTTGGCAACCGGTAATGTAATTAGCATGCCGAATATTACTTGGAATGTGAATTGGAACGAAATCGCCAATAGATAAGACCATTTTACAATTTGGGCCCAAGTTAGAAGCAGAGCCTAAGGTGTAAATTATCGATAGTCCATATCTCGGAAACTATAAGAGATAATGCAATTTGGCAACCGGCAATGTAATTAGCATGCCGAATATTACTTGGAATGTGAATTGGAACGAAATCGCCAATAGATAAGACCATTTTACAATTTGGGCCCAAGTTAGAAGCAGAGCCTATGGTGTAAATTATCGATAGTCCATATCTCGGAAACTATAAGAGATAATGCAATTTGGCAACCGGCAATGTAATTAGCATGCCGAATATTACTTGGAATGTGAATTGGAACGAAATCGCCAATAGATAAGACCATTTTACAATTTGGGCCCAAGTTAGAAGCAGAGCCTAAGGTGTAAATTATCGATAGTCCATATCTCGGAAACTATAAGAGATAATGCAATTTGGCAACCGGCAATGTAATTAGCATGCCGAATATTACTTGGAATGTGAATTGGAACGAAATCGCCAATAGATAAGACCATTTTACAATTTAGGCCCAAGTTAGAAGCAGAGCCTAAGGTGAAAATAATCGATAGTCCATATCTCGGAAACTATAAGAGATAATGCAATTTGGCAACCGGCAATGTAATTAGCATGCCGAATATTACTTGGAATGTGAATTGGAACGAAATCGCCAATAGATAAGACCATTTTACAATTTGGGCCCAAGTTAGAAGCAGAGCCTAAGGTGTAAATTATCGATAGTCCGTATCTCGGAAACTATAAGAGATAATGCAATTTGGCAACCGGCAATGTAATTGGCATGCCGAATATTACTTGGAATGTGAATTGGAACGAAATCGCCAATAGATAAGACCATTTTACAATTTGGGCCCAAGTTAGAAGCAGAGCCTAAGGTGTAAATTATCGATAGTCCATATCTCGGAAATTATAAGAGATAATGCAATTTGGCAACCGGCAATGTAATTAGCATGCCGAATATTACTTGGAATGTGAATTGGAACGAAATCGCCAATAGATAGGACCATTTTACAATTTGGGCCCAAGTTAGAAGCAGAGCCTAAGGTGTAAATTATCGATAGTCCATATCTCGGAAACTAAGAGAGATAATGCAATTTGGCAACCGGCAATGTAATTAGCATGCCGAATATTACTTGGAATGTGAATTGGAACGAAATCGCCAATAGGTAAGACCATTTTACAATTTGGGCCCAAGTTAGAAGCAGAGCCTAAGGTGTAAATTATCGATAGTCCATATCTCGGAAACTATAAGAGATAATTCAATTTGGCAACCGGCAATGTAATTAGCATGCCGAATATTACTTGGAATGTGAATTGGAACGAAATCGCCAATAGATAAGACCATTTTACAATTTGGGCCCAAGTTAGAAGCAGAGCCTAAGGTGTAAATTATCGATAGTCCATATCTCGGAAACTATAAGAGATAATGCAATTTGGCAACCGGCAATGTAATTAACATGCCGAATATTACTTGGAATGTGAATTGGAACGAAATCGCCAATAGATAAGACCATTTTACAATTTGGGAGCAAGTTAGAAGCAGAGCCTAAGGTGTAAATTATCGATAGTCCATATCTCGGAAACTATAAGAGATAATGCAATTTGGCAACCGGCAATGTAATTAGCATGCCGAATATTACTTGGAATGTGAATTGGAACGAAATCGCCAATAGATAAGACCATTTTACAATTTGGGCCCAAGTTAGAAGCAGAGCCTATGGTGTAAATTATCGATAGTCCATATCTCGGAAACTATAAGAGATAATGCAATTTGGCAACCGGCAATGTAATTAGCATGCCGAATATTACTTGGAATGTGAATTGGAACGAAATCGCCAATAGATAAGACCATTTTACAATTTGGGCCCAAGTTAGAAGCAGAGCCTAAGGTGTAAATTATCGATAGTCCATATCTCGGAAACTATAAGAGATAATGCAATTTGGCAACCGGCAATGTAATTAGCATGCCGAATATTACTTGGAATGTGAATTGGAACGAAATCGCCAATAGATAAGACCATTTTACAATTTGGGCCCAAGTTAGAAGCAGAGACTAAGGTGAAAATAATCGATAGTCCATATCTCGGAAACTATAAGAGATAATGCAATTTGGCAACCGGCAATGTAATTAGCATGCCGAATATTACTTGGAATGTGAATTGGAACGAAATCGCCAATAGATAAGACCATTTTACAATTTGGGCCCAAGTTAGAAGCAGAGCCTAAGGTGTAAATTATCGATAGTCCGTATCTCGGAAACTATAAGAGATAATGCAATTTGGCAACCGGCAGTGTAATTGGCATGCCGAATATTACTTGGAATGTGAATTGGAACGAAATCGCCAATAGATAAGACCATTTTACAATTTGGGCCCAAGTTAGAAGCAGAGCCTAAGGTGTAAATTATCGATAGTCCATATCTCGGAAACTATAAGAGATAATGCAATTTGGCAACCGGCAATGTAATTAGCATGCCGAATATTACTTGGAATGTGAATTGGAACGAAATCGCCAATAGATAAGACCATTTTACAATTTGGGAGCAAGTTAGAAGCAGAGCCTAAGGTGTAAATTATCGATAGTCCATATCTCGGAAACTATAAGAGATAATGCAATTTGGCAACCGGCAATGTAATTAGCATGCCGAATATTACTTGGAATGTGAATTGGAACGAAATCGCCAATAGATAAGACCATTTTACAATTTGGGCCCAAGTTAGAAGCAGAGCCTATGGTGTAAATTATCGATAGTCCATATCTCGGAAACTATAAGAGATAATGCAATTTGGCAACCGGCAATGTAATTAGCATGCCGAATATTACTTGGAATGTGAATTGGAACGAAATCGCCAATAGGTAAGACCATTATACAATTTGGGCCCAAGTTAGAAGCAGAGCCTAAGGTGTAAATTATCGATAGTCCATATCTCGGAAACTATAAGAGATAATGCAATTTGGCAACCGGCAATGTAATTAGCATGCCGAATATTACTTGGAATGTGAATTGGAACGAAATCGCCAATAGATAAGACCATTTTACAATTTGGGCCCAAGTTAGAAGCAGAGCCTAAGGTGTAAATTATCGATAGTCCATATCTCGGAAACTATAAGAGATAATGCAATTTGGCAACCGGCAATGTAATTAGCATGCCGAATATTACTTGGAATGTGAATTGGAACGAAATCGCCAATAGATAAGACCATTTTACAATTTGGGCCCAAGTTAGAAGCAGAGCCTAAGGTGTAAATTATCGATAGTCCATATCTCGGAAACTATAAGAGATAATGCAATTTGGCAACCGGCAATGTAATTAGCATGCCGAATATTACTTGGAATGTGAATTGGAACGAAATCGCCAATAGATAAGACCATTTTACAATTTGGGCCTAAGTTAGAAGCAGAGCTTAAGGTGTAAATTATCGATAGTCCATATCTCGGAAACTATAAGTGATAATGCAATTTGGCAACCGGCAATGTAATTAGCATGCCGAATATTACTTGGAATGTGAATTGGAACGAAATCGCCAATAGATAAGACCATTTTACAATTTGGGCCCAAGTTAGAAGCAGAGCCTATGGTGTAAATTATCGATAGTCCATATCTTGGAAACTATAAGAGATAATGCAATTTGGCAACCGGCAGTGTAATTAGCATGCCGAATATTACTTGGAATGTGAATTGGAACGAAACCGCCAATAGATAAGACCATTTTACAATTTGGGCCCAAGTTAGAAGCAGAGCCTAAGGTGTAAATTATCGATAGTCCATATCTCGGAAACTATAAGAGATAATGCAATTTGGCAACCGGCAATGTAATTAGCATGCCGAATATTACTTGGAATGTGAATTGGAACGAAATCGCCAATAGATAAGACCATTTTACAATTTGGGCCCAAGTTAGAAGCAGAGCCTAAGGTGTAAATTATCGATAGTCCATATCTCGGAAACTATAAGAGATAATGCAATTTGGCAACCGGCAATGATATTAGCATGCCGAGTATTACTTGGAATGTGAATTGGAACGAAATCGCCAATAGATAAGACCATTTTACAATTTGGGCCCAAGTTAGAAGCAGAGCCTAAGGTCTAAATTATCGATAGTCCATATCTCGGAAACTATAAGAGATAATGCAATTTGGCAACCGGCAATGTAATTAACATGCCGAATATTACTTGGAATGTGAATTGGAACGAAATCGCCAATAGATAAGACCATTTTACAATTTGGGAGCAAGTTAGAAGCAGAGCCTAAGGTGTAAATTATCGATAGTCCATATCTCGGAAACTATAAGAGATAATGCAATTTGGCAACCGGCAATGTAATTATCATGCCGAATATTACTTGGAATGTGAATTGGAACGAAATCGCCAATAGATAAGACCATTTTACAATTTGGGCCCAAATTAGAAGCAGAGCCTATGGTGTAAATTATCGATAGTCCATATCTCGGAAACTATAAGAGATAATGCAATTTGGCAACCGGCAATGTAATTAGCATGCCGAATATTACTTGGAATGTGAATTGGAACGAAATCGCCAATAGATAAGACCATTTTACAATTTGGGCCCAAGTTAGAAGCAGAGCCTAAGGTGTAAATTATCGATAGTCCATATCTCGGAAACTATAAGAGATAATGCAATTTGGCAACCGGCAATGTAATTAGCATGCCGAATATTACTTGGAATGTGAATTGGAACGAAATCGCCAATAGATAAGACCATTTTACAATTTGGGCCCAAGTTAGAAGCAGAGCCTAAGGTGTAAATTATCGATAGTCCATATCTCGGAAACTATAAGAGATAATGCAATTTGGCAACCGGCAATATAATTAGCATGCCGAATATTACTTGGAATGTGAATTGGAACGAATTCGCCAATAGATAAGACCATTTTACAATTTGGGCCCAAGTTAGAAGCAGAGCCTAAGGTGTAAATTATCGATAGTCCATATCTCGGAAACTATAAGAGATAATGCAATTTGGCAACCGGCAATGTAATTAGCATGCCGAATATTACTTGGAATGTGAATTGGAACGAAATCGCCAATAGATAAGACCATTTTACAATTTGGGCCCAAGTTAGAAGCAGAGCCTAAGGTGTAAATTATCGATAGTCCATATCTCGGAAACTATAAGAGATAATGCAATTTGGCAACCGGCAATGTAATTAGCATGCCGAATATTACTTGGAATGTGAATTGGAACGAAATCGCCAATAGATAAGACCATTTTACAATTTGGGCCCAAGTTAGAAGCAGAGCCTAAGGTGTAAATTATTGATAGTCCATATCTCGGAAACTATAAGAGATAATGCAATTTCGCAACCGGCAATGTAATTAGCATGCCGAATATCACTTGGAATGTGAATTGGGACGAAATCGCCAATAGATAAGACCATTTTACAATTTGGGCCCAAGTTAGAAGCAGAGCCTAAGGTGTAAATTATCGATAGTCCATATCTCGGAAACTATAAGAGATAATGCAATTTGGCAACCGGCAATGTAATTAGCATGCCGAATATTACTTGGAATGTGAATTGGAACGAAATCGCCAATAGATAAGACCATTTTACAATTTGGGAGCAAGTTAGAAGCAGAGCCTAAGGTGTAAATAATCGATAGTCCATATCTCGGAAACTATAAGAGATAATGCAATTTGGCAACCGGCAATGTAATTAGCATGCCGAATATTACTTGGAATGTGAATTGGGACGAAATCGCCAATAGATAAGACCATTTTACAATTTGGGCCCAAGTTAGAAGCAGAGCCTAAGGTGTAAATTATTGATAGTCCATATCTCGGAAACTATAAGAGATAATGCAATTTCGCAACCGGCAATGTAATTAGCATGCCGAATATTACTTGGAGTGTGAATTGGAACGAAATCGCCAATAGGTAAGACCATTTTACAATTTGGGCCCAAGTTAGAAGCAGAGCCTAAGGTGTAAATTATCGATAGTCCATATCTCGGAAACTATAAGAGATAATGCAATTTGGCAACCGGCAATGTAATTAGCATGCCGAATATTACTTGGAATGTGAATTGCAACGAAATCGCCAATAGATAAGACAATTTTACAATTTGGGCCCAAGTTAGAAGCAGAGCCTAAGGTGTAAATTATCGATAGTCCATATCTCGGAAACTATAAGAGATAATGCAATTTGGCAACCGGCAATGTAATTAGCATGCCGAATATTACTTGGAATGTGAATTGGAACGAAATCGCCAATAGATAAGACCATTTTACAATTTGGGCCCAAGTTAGAAGCAGAGCCTAAGGTGTAAATTATTGATAGTCCATATCTCGGAAACTATAAGAGATAATGCAATTTCGCAACCGGCAATGTAATTAGCATGCCGAATATCACTTGGAATGTGAATTGGGACGAAATCGCCAATAGATAAGACCATTTTACAATTTGGGCCCAAGTTAGAAGCAGAGCCTAAGGTGTAAATTATCGATAGTCCATATCTCGGAAACTATAAGAGATAATGCAATTTGGCAACCGGCAATGTAATTAGCATGCCGAATATTACTTGGAATGTGAATTGGAACGAAATCGCCAATAGATAAGACCATTTTACAATTTGGGCCCAAGTCAGAAGCAGAGCCTAAGGTGTAAATTATCGATAGTCCATATCTCGGAAACAATAAGAGATAATGCAATTTGGCAACCGGCAATGTAATTAGCATGCCGAATATTACTTGGAATGTGAATTGGAACGAAATCGCCAATAGGTAAGACCATTTTACAATTTGGGCCCAAGTTAGAAGCAGAGCCTAAGGTGTAAATTATCGATAGTCCATATCTCGGAAACTATAAGAGATAATTCAATTTGGCAACCGGCAATGTAATTAGCATGCCGAATATTACTTGGAATGTGAATTGGAACGAAATCGCCAATAGATAAGACCATTTTACAATTTGGGCCCAAGTTAGAAGCAGAGCCTAAGGTGTAAATTATCGATAGTCCATATCTCGGAAACTATAAGAGATAATGCAATTTGGCAACCGGCAATGTAATTAGCATGCCGAATATTACTTGGAATGTGAATTGGAACGAAATCGCCAATAGATAAGACCATTTTACAATTTGGGAGCAAGTTAGAAGCAGAGCCTAAGGTGTAAATTATCGATAGTCCATATCTCGGAAACTATAAGAGATAATGCAATTTGGCAACCGGCAATGTAATTAGCATGCCGAATATTACTTGGAATGTGAATTGGAACGAAATCGCCAATAGATAAGACCATTTTACAATTTGGGCCCAAGTTAGAAGCAGAGCCTATGGTGTAAATTATCGATAGTCCATATCTCGGAAACTATAAGAGATAATGCAATTTGGCAACCGGCAATGTTTTTAGCATGCCGAATATTACTTGGAATGTGAATTGGAACGAAATCGCTAATAGATAAGACCATTTTACAATTTGGGCCCAATTTAGAAGCAGAGCCTAAGGTGTAAATTATCGATAGTCCATATCTCGGAAACTATAAGAGATAATGCAATTTGGCAACCGGCAATGTAATTAGCATGCCGAATATTACTTGGAATGTGAATTGGAACGAAATCGCCATTAGATAAGACCATTTTACAATTTGGGCCCAAGTTAGAAGCAGAGCCTAAGGTGTAAATTATTGATAGTCCATATCTCGGAAACTATAAGAGATAATGCAATTTCGCAACCGGCAATGTAATTAGCATGCCGAATATCACTTGGAATGTGAATTGGGACGAAATCGCCAATAGATAAGACCATTTTACAATTTGGGCCCAAGTTAGAAGCAGAGCCTAAGGTGTAAATTATCGATAGTCCATATCTCGGAAACTATAAGAGATAATGCAATTTGGCAACCGGCAATGTAATTAGCATGCCGAATATTACTTGGAATGTGAATTGGAAGGAAATCGCCAATAGATAAGACCATTTTACAATTTGGGCCCAAGTTAGAAGCAGAGCCTAAGGTGTAAATTATCGATAGTCCATATCTCGGAAACTATAAGAGATAATGCAATTTCGCAACCGGCAATGTAATTAGCATGCCGAATATCACTTGGAATGTGAATTGGGACGAAATCGCCAATAGATAAGACCATTTTACAATTTGGGCCCAAGTTAGAAGCAGAGCCTAAGGTGTAAATTATCGATGGTCCATATCTCGGAAACTATAAGAGATAATGCAATTTGGCAACCGGCAATGTAATTAGCATGCCGAATATTACTTGGAATGTGAATTGGAACGAAATCGCCAATAGATAAGACCATTTTACAATATGGGCCCAAGTTAGAAGCAGAGCCTAAGGAGTAAATTATCGATAGTCCATAACTCGGAAACTATAAGAGATAATGCAATTTGGCAACCGGCAATGTAATTAGCATGCCGAATATTACTTGGAATGTGAATTGGAACGAAATCGCCAATAGATAAGACCATTTTACAATTTGGGCCCAAGTTAGAAGCAGAGCCTAAGGTGTAATTTATTGATAGTCCATATCTCGGAAACTATAAGAGATAATGCAATTTCGCAACCGGCAATGTAATTAGGATGCCGAATGTTACTTGGAGTGTGAATTGGAACGAAATCGCCAATAGATAAGACCATTTTACAATTTGGGCCCAAGTTAGAAGCAGAGCCTAAGGTGTAAATTATCGATAGTCCATATCTCGGAAACTATAAGAGATAATGCATTTTGGCAACCGGCAATGTAATTAGCATGCCGAATATTACTTGGAATGTGAATTGGAACGAAATCGCCAATAGATAAGACCATTTTACAATTTGGGCCCAAGTTAGAAGCAGAGCCTAAGGTGTAAATTATCGATAGTCCATATCTCGGAAACTATTAGAGATAATGCAATTTGGCAACCGGCAATGTAATTAGCATGCCGAATATTACTTGGAATGTGAATTGGAACGAAATCGCCAATAGATAAGACCATTTTACAATTTGGGCCCAAGTTAGAAGCAGAGCCTAAGGTGTAAATTATCGATAGTCCATATCTCGGAAACTATAAGAGATAATGCAATTTGGCAACCGGCAATGTAATTAGCATGCCGAATATTACTTGGAATGTGAATTGGAACGAAATCGCCAATAGATAAGACCATTTTACAATTTGGGCCCAAGTTAGAAGCAGAGCCTAAGGTGTAAATTATTGATAGTCCATATCTCGGAAACTATAAGAGATGATGCAATTTCGCAACCGGCAATGTAATTAGCATGCCGAATATCACTTGGAATGTGAATTGGAACGAAATCGCCAATAGATAAGACCATTTTACAATTTGGGCCCAAGTTAGAAGCAGAGCCTAAGGTGTAAATTATTGATAGTCCATATCTCGGAAACTATAAGAGATAATGCAATTTCGCAACCGGCAATGTAATTAGCATGCCGAATATCACTTGGAATGTGAATTGGGACGAAATCGCCAATAGATAAGACCATTTTACAATTTGGGCCCAAGTTAGAAGCAGAGCCTAAGGTGTAAATTATCGATAGTCCATATCTCGGAAACTATAAGAGATAATGCAATTTGGCAACCGGCAATGTAATTAGCATGCCGAATATTACTTGGAATGTGAATTGGAACGAAATCGCCAATAGATAAGACCATTTTACAATTTGGGCCCAAGTTAGAAGCAGAGCCTAAGGTGTAAATTATCGATAGTCCATATCTCGGAAACTATAAAAGATAATGCAATTTGGCAACCGGCAATGTAATTAGCATGCCGAATATTACTTGGAATGTGAATTGGAAGGAAATCGCCAATAGATAAGACCATTTTACAATTTGGGCCCAAGTTAGAAGCAGAGCCTAAGGTGTAAATTATCGATAGTCCATATCTCGGAAACTATAAGAGATAATGCAATTTCGCAACCGGCAATGTAATTAGCATGCCGAATATCACTTGGAATGTGAATTGGGACGAAATCGCCAATAGATAAGACCATTTGACAATTTGGGCCCAAGTTAGAAGCAGAGCCCTAAGGTGTAAATTATCGATAGTCCATATCTCGGAAACTATAAGAGATAATGCAATTTGGCAACCGGCAATGTAATTAGCATGCCGAATATTACTTGGAATGTGAATTGGAACGAAATCGCCAATAGATAAGACCATTTTACAATATGGGCCCAAGTTAGAAGCAGAGCCTAAGGAGTAAATTATCGATAGTCCATAACTCGGAAACTATAAGAGATAATGCAATTTGGCAACCGGCAATGTAATTAGCATGCCGAATATTACTTGGAATGTGAATTGGAACGAAATCGCCAATAGATAAGACCATTTTACAATTTGGGCCCAAGTTAGAAGCAGAGCCTAAGGTGTAAATTATCGATAGTCCATATCTCGGAAACTATTAGAGATAATGCAATTTGGCAACCGGCAATGTAATTAGGATGCCGAATGTTACTTGGAGTGTGAATTGGAACGAAATCGCCAATAGATAAGACCATTTTACAATTTGGGCCCAAGTTAGAAGCAGAGCCTAAGGTGTAAATTATCGATAGTCCATATCTCGGAAACTATAAGAGATAATGCAATTTGGCAACCGGCAATGTAATTAGCATGCCGAATATTACTTGGAATGTGAATTGGAACGAAATCGCCAATAGATAAGACCATTTTACAATTTGGGCCCAAGTTAGAAGCAGAGCCTAAGGTGTAAATTATCGATAGTCCATATCTCGGAAACTATTAGAGATAATGCAATTTGGCAACCGGCAATGTAATTAGCATGCCGAATATTACTTGGAATGTGAATTGGAACGAAATCGCCAATAGATAAGACCATTTTACAATTTGGGCCCAAGTTAGAAGCAGAGCCTAAGGTGTAAATTATTGATAGTCCATATCTCGGAAACTATAAGAGATGATGCAATTTCGCAACCGGCAATGTAATTAGCATGCCGAATATCACTTGGAATGTGAATTGGGACGAAATCGCCAATAGATAAGACCATTTTACAATTTGGGCCCAAGTTAGAAGCAGAGCCTAAGGTGTAAATTATCGATAGTCCATATCTCGGAAACTATAAGAGATAATGCAATTTGGCAACCGGCAATGTAATTAGCATGCCGAATATTACTTGGAATGTGAATTGGAACGAAATCGCCAATAGATAAGACCATTTTACAATTTGGGAGCAAGTTAGAAGCAGAGCCTAAGGTGTAAATTATCGATAGTCCATATCTCGGAAACTATAAGGGATATTGCAATTTGGCAACCGGCAATGTAATTAGCATGCCGAATATTACTTGGAATGTGAATTGGAACGAAATCGCCAATAGATAAGACCATTTTACAATTTGGGCCCAAGTTAGAAGCAGAGCCTAAGGTGTAAATTATTGATAGTCCATATCTCGGAAACTATAAGAGATAATGCAATTTCGCAACCCTCAATGTAATTAGCATGCCGAATATTACTTGGAGTGTGAATTGGAACGAAATCGCCAATAGGTAAGACCATTTTACAATTTGGGCCCAAGTTAGAAGCAGAGCCTAAGGTGTAAATTATCGATAGTCCATATCTCGGAAACTATAAGAGATAATGCAATTTGGCAACCGGCAATGTAATTAGCATGCCGAATGTTACTTGGAATGTGAATTGGAACGAAATCGCCAATAGATAAGACCATTTTACAATTTGGGCCCAAGTTAGAAGCAGAGCCTAAGGTGTAAATTATCGATAGTCCATATCTCGGAAACTATAAGAGATAATGCAATTTGGCAACCGGCAATGTAATTAGCATGCCGAATATTACTTGGAATGTGAATTGCAACGAAATCGCCAATAGATAAGACAATTTTACAATTTGGGCCCAAGTTAGAAGCAGAGCCTAAGGTGTAAATTATCGATAGTCCATATATCGGAAACTATAAGAGATAATGCAATTTGGCAACCGGCAATGTAATTAGCATGCCGAATATTACTTGGAATGTGAATTGGAACGAAATCGCCAATAGATAAGACCATTTTACAATTTGGGCCCAAGTTAGAAGCAGAGCCTAAGGTGTAAATTATTGATAGTCCATATCTCGGAAACTATAAGAGATAATACAATTTCGCAACCGGCAATGTAATTAGCATGCCGAATATCACTTGGAATGTGAATTGGGACGAAATCGCCAATAGATAAGACCATTTTACAATTTGGGCCCTAGTTAGAAGCAGAGCCTAAGGTGTAAATTATCGATAGTCAGTATCTCGGAAACTATAAGAGATAATGCAATTTGGCAACCGGTAATGTAATTAGCATGCCGAATATTACTTGGAATGTGAATTGGAACGAAATCGCCAATAGATAAGACCATTTTACAATTTGGGCCCAAGTTAGAAGCAGAGCCTAAGGTGTAAATTATTGATAGTCCATATCTCGGAAACTATAAGAGATAATACAATTTCGCAACCGGCAATGTAATTAGCATGCCGAATATCACTTGGAATGTGAATTGGGACGAAATCGCCAATAGATAAGACCATTTTACAATTTGGGCCCTAGTTAGAAGCAGAGCCTAAGGTGTAAATTATCGATAGTCAGTATCTCGGAAACTATAAGAGATAATGCAATTTGGCAACCGGTAATGTAATTAGCATGCCGAATATTACTTGGAATGTGAATTGGAACGAAATCGCCAATAGATAAGACCATTTTACAATTTGGGCCCAAGTTAGAAGCAGAGCCTAAGGTGTAAATTATCGATAGTCCATATCTCGGAAACTATAAGAGATAATGCAATTTGGCAACCGGCAATGTAATTAGCATGCCGAATATTACTTGGAATGTGAATTGGAACGAAATCGCCAATAGATAAGACCATTTTACAATTTGGGCCCAAGTTAGAAGCAGAGCCTATGGTGTAAATTATCGATAGTCCATATCTCGGAAACTATAAGAGATAATGCAATTTGGCAACCGGCAATGTAATTAGCATGCCGAATATTACTTGGAATGTGAATTGGAACGAAATCGCCAATAGATAAGACCATTTTACAATTTGGGCCCAAGTTAGAAGCAGAGCCTAAGGTGTAAATTATCGATAGTCCATATCTCGGAAACTATAAGAGATAATGCAATTTGGCAACCGGCAATGTAATTAGCATGCCGAATATTACTTGGAATGTGAATTGGAACGAAATCGCCAATAGATAAGACCATTTTACAATTTAGGCCCAAGTTAGAAGCAGAGCCTAAGGTGAAAATAATCGATAGTCCATATCTCGGAAACTATAAGAGATAATGCAATTTGGCAACCGGCAATGTAATTAGCATGCCGAATATTACTTGGAATGTGAATTGGAACGAAATCGCCAATAGATAAGACCATTTTACAATTTGGGCCCAAGTTAGAAGCAGAGCCTAAGGTGTAAATTATCGATAGTCCGTATCTCGGAAACTATAAGAGATAATGCAATTTGGCAACCGGCAATGTAATTGGCATGCCGAATATTACTTGGAATGTGAATTGGAACGAAATCGCCAATAGATAAGACCATTTTACAATTTGGGCCCAAGTTAGAAGCAGAGCCTAAGGTGTAAATTATCGATAGTCCATATCTCGGAAATTATAAGAGATAATGCAATTTGGCAACCGGCAATGTAATTAGCATGCCGAATATTACTTGGAATGTGAATTGGAACGAAATCGCCAATAGATAGGACCATTTTACAATTTGGGCCCAAGTTAGAAGCAGAGCCTAAGGTGTAAATTATCGATAGTCCATATCTCGGAAACTAAGGTTCGTCCATCGATCGATGGACGAACCTAGAGATAATGCAATTTGGCAACCGGCAATGTAATTAGCATGCCGAATATTACTTGGAATGTGAATTGGAACGAAATCGCCAATAGGTAAGACCATTTTACAATTTGGGCCCAAGTTAGAAGCAGAGCCTAAGGTGTAAATTATCGATAGTCCATATCTCGGAAACTATAAGAGATAATTCAATTTGGCAACCGGCAATGTAATTAGCATGCCGAATATTACTTGGAATGTGAATTGGAACGAAATCGCCAATAGATAAGACCATTTTACAATTTGGGCCCAAGTTAGAAGCAGAGCCTAAGGTGTAAATTATCGATAGTCCATATCTCGGAAACTATAAGAGATAATGCAATTTGGCAACCGGCAATGTAATTAACATGCCGAATATTACTTGGAATGTGAATTGGAACGAAATCGCCAATAGATAAGACCATTTTACAATTTGGGAGCAAGTTAGAAGCAGAGCCTAAGGTGTAAATTATCGATAGTCCATATCTCGGAAACTATAAGAGATAATGCAATTTGGCAACCGGCAATGTAATTAGCATGCCGAATATTACTTGGAATGTGAATTGGAACGAAATCGCCAATAGATAAGACCATTTTACAATTTGGGCCCAAGTTAGAAGCAGAGCCTATGGTGTAAATTATCGATAGTCCATATCTCGGAAACTATAAGAGATAATGCAATTTGGCAACCGGCAATGTAATTAGCATGCCGAATATTACTTGGAATGTGAATTGGAACGAAATCGCCAATAGATAAGACCATTTTACAATTTGGGCCCAAGTTAGAAGCAGAGCCTAAGGTGTAAATTATCGATAGTCCATATCTCGGAAACTATAAGAGATAATGCAATTTGGCAACCGGCAATGTAATTAGCATGCCGAATATTACTTGGAATGTGAATTGGAACGAAATCGCCAATAGATAAGACCATTTTACAATTTGGGCCCAAGTTAGAAGCAGAGACTAAGGTGAAAATAATCGATAGTCCATATCTCGGAAACTATAAGAGATAATGCAATTTGGCAACCGGCAATGTAATTAGCATGCCGAATATTACTTGGAATGTGAATTGGAACGAAATCGCCAATAGATAAGACCATTTTACAATTTGGGCCCAAGTTAGAAGCAGAGCCTAAGGTGTAAATTATCGATAGTCCGTATCTCGGAAACTATAAGAGATAATGCAATTTGGCAACCGGCAGTGTAATTGGCATGCCGAATATTACTTGGAATGTGAATTGGAACGAAATCGCCAATAGATAAGACCATTTTACAATTTGGGCCCAAGTTAGAAGCAGAGCCTAAGGTGTAAATTATCGATAGTCCATATCTCGGAAACTATAAGAGATAATGCAATTTGGCAACCGGCAATGTAATTAGCATGCCGAATATTACTTGGAATGTGAATTGGAACGAAATCGCCAATAGATAAGACCATTTTACAATTTGGGAGCAAGTTAGAAGCAGAGCCTAAGGTGTAAATTATCGATAGTCCATATCTCGGAAACTATAAGAGATAATGCAATTTGGCAACCGGCAATGTAATTAGCATGCCGAATATTACTTGGAATGTGAATTGGAACGAAATCGCCAATAGATAAGACCATTTTACAATTTGGGCCCAAGTTAGAAGCAGAGCCTATGGTGTAAATTATCGATAGTCCATATCTCGGAAACTATAAGAGATAATGCAATTTGGCAACCGGCAATGTAATTAGCATGCCGAATATTACTTGGAATGTGAATTGGAACGAAATCGCCAATAGGTAAGACCATTATACAATTTGGGCCCAAGTTAGAAGCAGAGCCTAAGGTGTAAATTATCGATAGTCCATATCTCGGAAACTATAAGAGATAATTCAATTTGGCAACCGGCAATGTAATTAGCATGCCGAATATTACTTGGAATGTGAATTGGAACGAAATCGCCAATAGATAAGACCATTTTACAATTTGGGCCCAAGTTAGAAGCAGAGCCTAAGGTGTAAATTATCGATAGTCCATATCTCGGAAACTATAAGAGATAATGCAATTTGGCAACCGGCAATGTAATTAGCATGCCGAATATTACTTGGAATGTGAATTGGAACGAAATCGCCAATAGATAAGACCATTTTACAATTTGGGAGCAAGTTAGAAGCAGAGCCTAAGGTGTAAATTATCGATAGTCCATATCTCGGAAACTATAAGAGATAATGCAATTTGGCAACCGGCAATGTAATTAGCATGCCGAATATTACTTGGAATGTGAATTGGAACGAAATCGCCAATAGATAAGACCATTTTACAATTTGGGCCCAAGTTAGAAGCAGAGCCTATGGTGTAAATTATCGATAGTCCATATCTCGGAAACTATAAGAGATAATGCAATTTGGCAACCGGCAATGTAATTAGCATGCCGAATATTACTTGGAATGTGAATTGGAACGAAATCGCCAATAGATAAGACCATTTTACAATTTGGGCCCAAGTTAGAAGCAGAGCCTAAGGTGTAAATTATCGATAGTCCATATCTCGGAAACTATAAGAGATAATGCAATTTGGCAACCGGCAATGTAATTAGCATGCCGAATATTACTTGGAATGTGAATTGGAACGAAATCGCCAATAGATAAGACCATTTTACAATTTGGGCCCAAGTTAGAAGCAGAGCCTAAGGTTTAAATTATCGATAGTCCATATCTCGGAAACTATAAGAGATAATGCAATTTCGCAACCGGCAATGTAATTAGCATGCCGAATATCACTTGGAATGTGAATTGGGACGAAATCGCCAATAGATAAGACCATTTTACAATTTGGGCCCAAGTTAGAAGCAGAGCCTAAGGTGTAAATTATCGATAGTCCATATCTCGGAAACTATAAGAGATAATGCAATTTGGCAACCGGCAATGTAATTAGCATGCCGAATATTACTTGGAATGTGAATTGGAACGAAATCGCCAATAGATAAGACCATTTTACAATAAGGGCCCAAGTTAGAAGCAGAGCCTAAGGAGTAAATTATCGATAGTCCATAACTCAGAAACTATAAGAGATAATGCAATTTGGCAACCGGCAATGTAATTAGCATGCCGAATATTACTTGGAATGTGAATTGGAACGAAATCGCCAATAGATAAGACCATTTTACAATTTGGGCCCAAGTTAGAAGCAGAGCCTAAGGTGTAAATTATTGATAGTCCATATCTCGGAAACTATAAGAGATAATGCAATTTCGCAACCGGCAATGTAATTAGCATGCCGAATATTACTTGGAGTGTGAATTGGAACAAAATCGCCAATAGATAAGACCATTTAACAATTTGGGCCCAAGTTAGAAGCAGAGCCTAAGGTGTAAATTATCGATAGTCCATATCTCGGAAACTATAAGAGATAATGCAATTTGGCAACCGGCAATGTAATTAGCATGCCGAATATTACTTGGAATGTGAATTGGAACGAAATCGCCAATAGATAAGACCATTTTACAATTTGGGCCCAAGTTAGAAGCAGAGCCTAAGGTGTAAATTATCGATAGTCCATATCTCGGAAACTATAAGAGATAATGCAATTTGGCAACCGGCAATATAATTAGCATGCCGAATATTACTTGGAATGTGAATTGGAACGAAATCGCCAATAGATAAGACCATTTTACAATTTGGGCCCAAGTTAGAAGCAGAGCCTAAGGTGTAAATTATCGATAGTCCATATCTCGGAAACTATAAGAGATAATGCAATTTGGCAACCGGCAATGTAATTAGCATGCCGAATATTACTTGGAATGTGAATTGGAACGAAATCGCCAATAGATAAGACCATTTTACAATTTGGGCCCAAGTTAGAAGCAGAGCCTAAGGTGTAAATTATCGATAGTCCATATCTCGGAAACTATAAGAGATAATGCAATTTCGCAACCGGCAATGTAATTAGCATGCCGAATATCACTTGGAATGTGAATTGGGACGAAATCGCCAATAGATAAGACCATTTTACAATTTGGGCCCAAGTTAGAAGCAGAGCCTAAGGTGTAAATTATCGATAGTCCATATCTCGGAAACTATAAGAGATAATGCAATTTGGCAACCGGCAATGTAATTAGCATGCCGAATATTACTTGGAATGTGAATTGGAACGAAATCGCCAATAGATAAGACCATTTTACAATTTGGGCCCAAGTTAGAAGCAGAGCCTAAGGTGTAAATTATTGATAGTCCATATCTCGGAAACTATAAGAGATAATGCAATTTCGCAACCGGCAATGTAATTAGCATGCCGAATATTACTTGGAGTGTGAATTGGAACGAAATCGCCAATAGGTAAGACCATTTTACAATTTGGGCCCAAGTTAGAAGCAGAGCCTAAGGTGTAAATTATCGATAGTCCATATCTCGGAAACTATAAGAGATAATGCAATTTGGCAACCGGCAATGTAATTAGCATGCCGAATATTACTTGGAATGTGAATTGGAACGAAATCGCCAATAGATAAGACCATTTTACAATTTGGGCCCAAGTTAGAAGCAGAGCCTAAGGTGTAAATTATCGATAGTCCATATCTCGGAAACTATAAGAGATAATGCAATTTGGCAACCGGCAATGTAATTAGCATGCCGAATATTAATTGGAATGTGAATTGCAACGAAATCGCCAATAGATAAGACAATTTTACAATTTGGGCCCAAGTTAGAAGCAGAGCCTAAGGTGTAAATTATCGATAGTCCATATCTCGGAAACTATAAGAGATAATGCAATTTTGCAACCGGCAATGTGTTTAGCATGCCGAATATTACTTGGAATGTGAATTGGAACGAAATCGCCAATAGATAAGACCATTTTACAATTTGGGCCCAAGTTAGAAGCAGAGCCTAAGGTGTAAATTATTGATAGTCCATATCTCGGAAACTATAAGAGATAATACAATTTCGCAACCGGCAATGTAATTAGCATGCCGAATATCACTTGGAATGTGAATTGGGACGAAATCGCCAATAGATAAGACCATTTTAAAATTTGGGCCCAAGTTAGAAGCAGAGCCTAAGGTGTAAATTATCGATAGTCCGTATCTCGGAAACTATAAGAGATAATGCAATTTGGCAACCGGCAATGTAATTAGCATGCCGAATATTACTTGGAATGTGAATTGGAACGAAATCGCCAATAGGTAAGACCATTTTATAATTTGGGCCCAAGTTAGAAGCAGAGCCTAAGGTGTAAATTATCGATAGTCCATATCTCGGAAACTATAAGAGATAATTCAATTTGGCAACCGGCAATGTAATTAGCATGCCGAATATTACTTGGAATGTGAATTGGAACGAAATCGCCAATAGATAAGACCATTTTACAATTTGGGCCCAAGTTAGAAGTAGAGCCTAAGGTGTAAATTATCGATAGTCCATATCTCGGAAACTATAAGAGATAATGCAATTTGGCAACCGGCAATGTAATTAGCATGCCGAATATTACTTGGAATGTGAATTGGAACGAAATCGCCAATAGATAAGACCATTTTACAATTTGGGAGCAAGTTAGAAGCAGAGCCTAAGGTGTAAATTATCGATAGTCCATATCTCGGAAACTATAAGAGATAATGAAATTTGGCAACCGGCAATGTAATTAGCATGCCGAATATTACTTGGAATGTGAATTGGAACGAAATCGCCAATAGATAAGACCATTTTACAATTTGGGCCCAAGTTAGAAGCAGAGCCTATGGTGTAAATTATCGATAGTCCATATCTCGGAAACTATAAGAGATAATGCAATTTGGCAACCGGCAATGTAATTAGCATGCCGAATATTACTTGGAATGTGAATTGGAACGAAATCGCCAATAGATAAGACCATTTTACAATTTGGGCCCAAGTTAGAAGCAGAGCCTAAGGTGTATATTATCGATAGTCCATATCTCGGAAACTATAAGAGATAATGCAATTTGGCAACCGGCAGTGTAATTAGAATGCCGAATATTACTTGGAATGTGAATTGGAACGAAATCGCCAATAGATAAGACCATTTTACAATTTGGGAGCAAGTTAGAAGCAGAGCCTAAGGTGTAAATTATCGATAGTCCATATCTCGGAAACTATAAGAGATAATGCAATTTGGCAACCGGCAATGTAATTAGCATGCCGAATATTACTTGGAATGTGAATTGGAACGAAATCGCCAATAGATAAGACCATTTTACAATTTGGGAGCAAGTTAGAAGCAGAGCCTAAGGTGTAAATTATCGATAGTCCATATCTCGGAAACTATAAGAGATAATGAAATTTGGCAACCGGCAATGTAATTAGCATGCCGAATATTACTTGGAATGTGAATTGGAACGAAATCGCCAATAGATAAGACCATTTTACAATTTGGGCCCAAGTTAGAAGCAGAGCCTAAGGTGTAAATTATCGATAGTCCATATCTCGGAAACTATAAGAGATAATGCAATTTCGCAACCGGCAATGTAATTAGCATGCCGAATATCACTTGGAATGTGAATTGGGATGAAATCGCCAATAGATAAGACCATTTTACAATTTGGGCCCAAGTTAGAAGCAGAGCCTAAGGTGTAAATTATCGATAGTCCGTATCTCGGAAACTATAAGAGATAATGCAATTTGGCAACCGGCAATGTAATTAGCATGCCGAATATTACTTGGAATGTGAATTGGAACGAAATCGCCAATAGATAAGACCATTTTACAATTTGGGCCCAAGTTAGAAGCAGAGCCTAAGGTGTAAATTATCGATAGTCCATATCTCGGAAACTATAAGAGATAATGCAATTTGGCAACCGGCAATGTAATTAGCATGCCGAATATTACTTGGAATGTGAATTGGAACGAAATCGCCAATAGGTAAGACCATTTTACAATTTGGGCCCAAGTTAGAAGCAGAGCCTAAGGTGTAAATTATCGATAGTCCATATCTCGGAAACTATAAGAGATAATTCAATTTGGCAACCGGCAATGTAATTAGCATGCCGAATATTACTTGGAATGTGAATTGGAACGAAATCGCCAATAGATAAGACCATTTTACAATTTGGGCCCAAGTTAGAAGCAGAGCCTAAGGTGTAAATTATCGATAGTCCATATCTCGGAAACTATAAGAGATAATGCAATTTGGCAACCGGCAATGTAATTAGCATGCCGAATATTACTTGGAATGTGAATTGGAACGAAATCGCCAATAGATAAGACCATTTTACAATTTGGGAGCAAGTTAGAAGCAGAGCCTAAGGTGTAAATTATCGATAGTCCATATCTCGGAAACTATAAGAGATAATGCAATTTGGCAACCGGCAATGTAATTAGCATGCCGAATATTACTTGGAATGTGAATTGGAACGAAATCGCCAATAGATAAGACCATTTTACAATTTGGGCCCAAGTTAGAAGCAGAGCCTAAGGTGTAAATTATCGATAGTCCATATCTCGGAAACTATAAGAGATAATGCAATTTGGCAACCGGCAATGTAATTAGCATGCCGAATATTACTTGGAATGTGAATTGGAACGAAATCGCCAATAGATAAGACCATTTTACAATTTGGGCCCAAGTTAGAAGCAGAGCCTAAGGTGTAAATTATCGATAGTCCATATCTCGGAAACTATAAGAGATAATGCAATTTCGCAACTGGCAATGTAATTAGCATGCCGAATATCACTTGGAATGTGAATTGGGACGAAATCGCCAATAGATAAGACCATTTTACAATTTGGGCCCAAGTTAGAAGCAGAGCCTAAGGTGTAAATTATCGATAGTCCATATCTCGGAAACTATAAGAGATAATGCAATTTGGCAACCGGCAATGTAATTAGCATGCCGAATATTACTTGGAATGTGAATTGGAACGAAATCGCCAATAGATAAGACCATTTTACAATTTGGGCCCAAGTTAGAAGCAGAGCCTAAGGTGTAAATTATCGATAGTCCATATCTCGGAAACTATAAGAGATAATGCAATTTGGCAACCGGCAATGTAATTAGCATGCCGAATATTACTTGGAATGTGAATTGGAACGAAATCGCCAATAGATAAGACCATTTTACAATTTGGGCCCAAGTTAGAAGCAGAGCCTAAGGTGTAAATTATCGATAGTCCGTATCTCGGAAACTATAAGAGATAATGCAATTTGGCAACCGGCAATGTAATTAGCATGCCGAATATTACTTGGAATGTGAATTGGAACGAAATCGCCAATAGATAAGACCATTTTACAATTTGGGCCCAAGTTAGAAGCAGAGCCTAAGGTGTAAATTATCGATAGTCCATATCTCGGAAACTATAAGAGATAATGCAATTTGGCAACCGGCAATGTAATTAGCATGCCGAATATTACTTGGAATGTGAATTGGAACGAAATCGCCAATAGGTAAGACCATTTTACAATTTGGGCCCAAGTTAGAAGCAGAGCCTAAGGTGTAAATTATCGATAGTCCATATCTCGGAAACTATAAGAGATAATTCAATTTGGCAACCGGCAATGTAATTAGCATGCCGAATATTACTTGGAATGTGAATTGGAACGAAATCGCCAATAGATAAGACCATTTTACAATTTGGGCCCAAGTTAGAAGCAGAGCCTAAGGTGTAAATTATCGATAGTCCATATCTCGGAAACTATAAGAGATAATGCAATTTGGCAACCGGCAATGTAATTAGCATGCCGAATATTACTTGGAATGTGAATTGGAACGAAATCGCCAATAGATAAGACCATTTTACAATTTGGGAGCAAGTTAGAAGCAGAGCCTAAGGTGTAAATTATCGATAGTCCATATCTCGGAAACTATAAGAGATAATGCAATTTGGCAACCGGCAATGTAATTAGCATGCCGAATATTACTTGGAATGTGAATTGGAACGAAATCGCCAATAGATAAGACCATTTTACAATTTGGGCCCAAGTTAGAAGCAGATCCTATGGTGTAAATTATCGATAGTCCATATCTCGGAAACTATAAGAGATAATGCAATTTGGCAACCGGCAATGTAATTAGCATGCCGAATATTACTTGGAATGTGAATTGGAACGAAATCGCCAATAGATAAGACCATTTTACAATTTGGGCCCAAGTTAGAAGCAGAGCCTAAGGTGTAAATTATCGATAGTCCATATCTCAGAAACTATAAGAGATAATGCAATTTGGCAACCGGCAATGTAATTAGCATGCCGAATATTACTTGGAATGTGAATTGGAACGAAATCGCCAATAGATAAGACCATTTTACAATTTGGGCCCAAGTTAGAAGCAGAGCCTAAGGTGTAAATTATCGATAGTCCATATCTCGGAAACTATAAGAGATAATGCAATTTCGCAACCGGCAATGTAATTAGCATGCCGAATATCACTTGGAATGTGAATTGGGACGAAATCGCCAATAGATAAGACCATTTTACAATTTGGGCCCAAGTTAGAAGCAGAGCCTAAGGTGTAAATTATCGATAGTCCATATCTCGGAAACTATAAGAGATAATGCAATTTGGCAACCGGCAATGTAATTAGCATGCCGAATATTACTTGGAATGTGAATTGGAACGAAATCGCCAATAGATAAGACCATTTTACAATTTGGGCCCAAGTTAGAAGCAGAGCCTAAGGTGTAAATTATCGATAGTCCATATCTCGGAAACTATAAGAGATAATGCAATTTGGCAACCGGCAATGTAATTAGCATGCCGAATATTACTTGGAATGTGAATTGGAACGAAATCGCCAATAGATAAGACCATTTTACAATTTGGGCCCAAGTTAGAAGCAGAGCCTAAGGTGTAAATTATCGATAGTCCGTATCTCGGAAACTATAAGAGATAATGCAATTTGGCAACCGGCAATGTAATTAGCATGCCGAATATTACTTGGAATGTGAATTGGAACGAAATCGCCAATAGATAAGACCATTTTACAATTTGGGCCCAAGTTAGAAGCAGAGCCTAAGGTGTAAATTATCGATAGTCCATATCTCGGAAACTATAAGAGATAATGCAATTTGGCAACCGGCAATGTAATTAGCATGCCGAATATTACTTGGAATGTGAATTGGAACGAAATCGCCAATAGGTAAGACCATTTTACAATTTGGGCCCAAGTTAGAAGCAGAGCCTAAGGTGTAAATTATCGCTAGTCCATATCTCGGAAACTATAAGAGATAATTCAATTTGGCAACCGGCAATGTAATTAGCATGCCGAATATTACTTGGAATGTGAATTGGAACGAAATCGCCAATAGATAAGACCATTTTACAATTTGGGCCCAAGTTAGAAGCAGAGCCTAAGGTGTAAATTATCGATAGTCCATATCTCGGAAACTATAAGAGATAATGCAATTTGGCAACCGGCAATGTAATTAGCATGCCGAATATTACTTGGAATGTGAATTGGAACGAAATCGCCAATAGATAAGACCATTTTACAATTTGGGAGCAAGTTAGAAGCAGAGCCTAAGGTGTAAATTATCGATAGTCCATATCTCGGAAACTATAAGAGATAATGCAATTTCGCAACCGGCAATGTAATTAGCATGCCGAATATCACTTGGAATGTGAATTGGGACGAAATCGCCAATAGATAAGACCATTTTACAATTTGGGCCCAAGTTAGAAGCAGAGCCTAAGGTGTAAATTATCGATAGTCCATATCTCGGAAACTATAAGAGATAATGCAATTTGGCAACCGGCAATGTAATTAGCATGCCGAATATTACTTGGAATGTGAATTGGAACGAAATCGCCAATAGATAAGACCATTTTACAATAAGGGCCCAAGTTAGAAGCAGAGCCTAAGGAGTAAATTATCGATAGTCCATAACTCGGAAACTATAAGAGATAATGCAATTTGGCAACCGGCAATGTAATTAGCATGCCGAATATTACTTGGAATGTGAATTGGAACGAAATCGCCAATAGATAAGACCATTTTACAATTTGGGCCCAAGTTAGAAGCAGAGCCTAAGGTGTAAATTATTGATAGTCCATATCTCGGAAACTATAAGAGATAATGCAATTTCGCAACCGGCAATGTAATTAGCATGCCGAATATTACTTGGAGTGTGAATTGGAACAAAATCGCCAATAGATAAGACCATTTAACAATTTGGGCCCAAGTTAGAAGCAGAGCCTAAGGTGTAAATTATCGATAGTCCATATCTCGGAAACTATAAGAGATAATGCAATTTGGCAACCGGCAATGTAATTAGCATGCCGAATATTACTTGGAATGTGAATTGGAACGAAATCGCCAATAGATAAGACCATTTTACAATTTGGGCCCAAGTTAGAAGCAGAGCCTAAGGTGTAAATTATCGATAGTCCATATCTCGGAAACTATAAGAGATAATGCAATTTGGCAACCGGCAATATAATTAGCATGCCGAATATTACTTGGAATGTGAATTGGAACGAAATCGCCAATAGATAAGACCATTTTACAATTTGGGCCCAAGTTAGAAGCAGAGCCTAAGGTGTAAATTATCGATAGTCCATATCTCGGAAACTATAAGAGATAATGCAATTTGGCAACCGGCAATGTAATTAGCATGCCGAATATTACTTGGAATGTGAATTGGAACGAAATCGCCAATAGATAAGACCATTTTACAATTTGGGCCCAAGTTAGAAGCAGAGCCTAAGGTGTAAATTATCGATAGTCCATATCTCGGAAACTATAAGAGATAATGCAATTTCGCAACCGGCAATGTAATTAGCATGCCGAATATCACTTGGAATGTGAATTGGGACGAAATCGCCAATAGATAAGACCATTTTACAATTTGGGCCCAAGTTAGAAGCAGAGCCTAAGGTGTAAATTATCGATAGTCCATATCTCGGAAACTATAAGAGATAATGCAATTTGGCAACCGGCAATGTAATTAGAATGCCGAATATTACTTGGAATGTGAATTGGAACGAAATCGCCAATAGATAAGACCATTTTACAATTTGGGAGCAAGTTAGAAGCAGAGCCTAAGGTGTAAATTATCGATAGTCCATATCTCGGAAACTATAAGAGATAATGCAATTTGGCAACCGGCAATGTAATTAGCATGCCGAATATTACTCGGAATGTGAATTGGAACGAAATCGCCAATAGATAAGACCATTTTACAATTTGGGCCCAAGTTAGAAGCAGAGCCTAAGGTGTAAATTATTGATAGTCCATATCTCGGAAACTATAAGAGATAATGCAACTTCGCAACCGGCAATGTAATTAGCATGCCGAATATTACTTGGAGTGTGAATTGGAACGAAATCGCCAATAGGTAAGACCATTTTACAATTTGGGCCCAAGTTAGAAGCAGAGCCTAAGGTGTAAATTATCGATAGTCCATATCTCGGAAACTATAAGAGATAATGCAATTTGGCAACCGGCAATGTAATTAGCATGCCGAATATTACTTGGAATGTGAATTGGAACGAAATCGCCAATAGATAAGACCATTTTACAATTTGGGCCCAAGTTAGAAGCAGAGCCTAAGGTGTAAATTATCGATAGTCCATATCTCGGAAACTATAAGAGATAATGCAATTTGGCAACCGGCAATGTAATTAGCATGCCGAATATTAATTGGAATGTGAATTGCAACGAAATCGCCAATAGATAAGACAATTTTACAATTTGGGCCCAAGTTAGAAGCAGAGCCTAAGGTGTAAATTATCGATAGTCCATATCTCGGAAACTATAAGAGATAATGCAATTTTGCAACCGGCAATGTAATTAGCATGCCGAATATTACTTGGAATGTGAATTGGAACGAAATCGCCAATAGATAAGACCATTTTACAATTTGGGCCCAAGTTAGAAGCAGAGCCTAAGGTGTAAATTATTGATAGTCCATATCTCGGAAACTATAAGAGATAATACAATTTCGCAACCGGCAATGTAATTAGCATGCCGAATATCACTTGGAATGTGAATTGGGACGAAATCGCCAATAGATAAGACCATTTTAAAATTTGGGCCCAAGTTAGAAGCAGAGCCTAAGGTGTAAATTATCGATAGTCCGTATCTCGGAAACTATAAGAGATAATGCAATTTGGCAACCGGCAATGTAATTAGCATGCCGAATATTACTTGGAATGTGAATTGGAACGAAATCGCCAATAGGTAAGACCATTTTATAATTTGGGCCCAAGTTAGAAGCAGAGCCTAAGGTGTAAATTATCGATAGTCCATATCTCGGAAACTATAAGAGATAATTCAATTTGGCAACCGGCAATGTAATTAGCATGCCGAATATTACTTGGAATGTGAATTGGAACGAAATCGCCAATAGATAAGACCATTTTACAATTTGGGCCCAAGTTAGAAGTAGAGCCTAAGGTGTAAATTATCGATAGTCCATATCTCGGAAACTATAAGAGATAATGCAATTTGGCAACCGGCAATGTAATTAGCATGCCGAATATTACTTGGAATGTGAATTGGAACGAAATCGCCAATAGATAAGACCATTTTACAATTTGGGAGCAAGTTAGAAGCAGAGCCTAAGGTGTAAATTATCGATAGTCCATATCTCGGAAACTATAAGAGATAATGAAATTTGGCAACCGGCAATGTAATTAGCATGCCGAATATTACTTGGAATGTGAATTGGAACGAAATCGCCAATAGATAAGACCATTTTACAATTTGGGCCCAAGTTAGAAGCAGAGCCTATGGTGTAAATTATCGATAGTCCATATCTCGGAAACTATAAGAGATAATGCAATTTGGCAACCGGCAATGTAATTAGCATGCCGAATATTACTTGGAATGTGAATTGGAACGAAATCGCCAATAGATAAGACCATTTTACAATTTGGGCCCAACTTAGAAGCAGAGCCTAAGGTGTATATTATCGATAGTCCATATCTCGGAAACTATAAGAGATAATGCAATTTGGCAACCGGCAGTGTAATTAGAATGCCGAATATTACTTGGAATGTGAATTGGAACGAAATCGCCAATAGATAAGACCATTTTACAATTTGGGAGCAAGTTAGAAGCAGAGCCTAAGGTGTAAATTATCGATAGTCCATATCTCGGAAACTATAAGAGATAATGCAATTTGGCAACCGGCAATGTAATTAGCATGCCGAATATTACTTGGAATGTGAATTGGAACGAAATCGCCAATAGATAAGACCATTTTACAATTTGGGAGCAAGTTAGAAGCAGAGCCTAAGGTGTAAATTATCGATAGTCCATATCTCGGAAACTATAAGAGATAATGAAATTTGGCAACCGGCAATGTAATTAGCATGCCGAATGTTACTTGGAATGTAAATTGGAACGAAATCGCCAATAGATAAGACCATTTTACAATTTGGGCCCAAGTTAGAAGCAGAGCCTAAGGTGTAAATTATCGATAGTCCATATCTCGGAAACTATAAGAGATAATGCAATTTCGCAACCGGCAATGTAATTAGCATGCCGAATATCACTTGGAATGTGAATTGGGATGAAATCGCCAATAGATAAGACCATTTTACAATTTGGGCCCAAGTTAGAAGCAGAGCCTAAGGTGTAAATTATCGATAGTCCGTATCTCGGAAACTATAAGAGATAATGCAATTTGGCAACCGGCAATGTAATTAGCATGCCGAATATTACTTGGAATGTGAATTGGAACGAAATCGCCAATAGATAAGACCATTTTACAATTTGGGCCCAAGTTAGAAGCAGAGCCTAAGGTGTAAATTATCGATAGTCCATATCTCGGAAACTATAAGAGATAATGCAATTTGGCAACCGGCAATGTAATTAGCGTGCCGAATATTACTTGGAATGTGAATTGGAACGAAATCGCCAATAGGTAAGACCATTTTACAATTTGGGCGCAAGTTAGAAGCAGAGCCTAAGGTGTAAATTATCGATAGTCCATATCTCGGAAACTATAAGAGATAATTCAATTTGGCAACCGGCAATGTAATTAGCATGCCGAATATTACTTGGAATGTGAATTGGAACGAAATCGCCAATAGATAAGACCATTTTACAATTTGGGCCCAAGTTAGAAGCAGAGCCTAAGGTGTAAATTATCGATAGTCCATATCTCGGAAACTATAAGAGATAATGCAATTTGGCAACCGGCAATGTAATTAGCATGCCGAATATTACTTGGAATGTGAATTGGAACGAAATCGCCAATAGATAAGACCATTTTATAATTTGGGAGCAAGTTAGAAGCAGAGCCTAAGGTGTAAATTATCGATAGTCCATATCTCGGAAACTATAAGAGATAATGCAATTTGGCAACCGGCAATGTAATTAGCATGCCGAATATTACTTGGAATGTGAATTGGAACGAAATCGCCAATAGATAAGACCATTTTACAATTTGGGCCCAAGTTAGAAGCAGAGCCTAAGGTGTAAATTATCGATAGTCCATATCTCGGAAACTATAAGAGATAATGCAATTTGGCAACCGGCAATGTAATTAGCATGCCGAATATTACTTGGAATGTGAATTGGAACGAAATCGCCAATAGATAAGACCATTTTACAATTTGGGCCCAAGTTAGAAGCAGAGCCTAAGGTGTAAATTATCGATAGTCCATATCTCGGAAACTATAAGAGATAATGCAATTTCGCAACTGGCAATGTAATTAGCATGCCGAATATCACTTGGAATGTGAATTGGGACGAAATCGCCAATAGATAAGACCATTTTACAATTTGGGCCCAAGTTAGAAGCAGAGCCTAAGGTGTAAATTATCGATAGTCCATATCTCGGAAACTATAAGAGATAATGCAATTTGGCAACCGGCAATGTAATTAGCATGCCGAATATTACTTGGAATGTGAATTGGAACGAAATCGCCAATAGATAAGACCATTTTACAATTTGGGCCCAAGTTAGAAGCAGAGCCTAAGGTGTAAATTATCGATAGTCCATATCTCGGAAACAATAAGAGATAATGCAATTTGGCAACCGGCAATGTAATTAGCATGCCGAATATTACTTGGAATGTGAATTGGAACGAAATCGCCAATAGATAAGACCATTTTACAATTTGGGCCCAAGTTAGAAGCAGAGCCTAAGGTGTAAATTATCGATAGTCCGTATCTCGGAAACTATAAGAGATAATGCAATTTGGCAACCGGCAATGTAATTGGCATGCCGAATATTACTTGGAATGTGAATTGGAACGAAATCGCCAATAGATAAGACCATTTTACAATTTGGGCCCAAGTTAGAAGCAGAGCCTAAGGTGTAAATTATCGATAGTCCATATCTCGGAAACTATAAGAGATAATGCAATTTGGCAACCGGCAATGTAATTAGCATGCCGAATATTACTTGGAATGTGAATTGGAACGAAATCGCCAATAGGTAAGACCATTTTACAATTTGGGCCCAAGTTAGAAGCAGAGCCTAAGGTGTAAATTATCGATAGTCCATATCTCGAAAACTATAAGAGATAATTCAATTTGGCAACCGGCAATGTAATTAGCATGCCGAATATTACTTGGAATGTGAATTGGAACGAAATCGCCAATAGATAAGACCATTTTACAATTTGGGCCCAAGTTAGAAGCAGAGCCTAAGGTGTAAATTATCGATAGTCCATATCTCGGAAACTATAAGAGATAATGCAATTTGGCAACCGGCAATGTAATTAGCATGCCGAATATTACTTGGAATGTGAATTGGAACGAAATCGCCAATAGATAAGACCATTTTACAATTTGGGAGCAAGTTAGAAGCAGAGCCTAAGGTGTAAATTATCGATAGTCCATATCTCGGAAACTATAAGAGATAATGCAATTTGGCAACCGGCAATGTAATTAGCATGCCGAATATTACTTGGAATGTGAATTGGAACGAAATCGCCAATAGATAAGACCATTTTACAATTTGGGCCCAAGTTAGAAGCAGATCCTATGGTGTAAATTATCGATAGTCCATATCTCGGAAACTATAAGAGATAATGCAATTTGGCAACCGGCAATGTAATTAGCATGCCGAATATTACTTGGAATGTTAATTGGAACGAAATCGCCAATAGATAAGACCATTTTACAATTTGGGCCCAAGTTAGAAGCAGAGCCTAAGGTGTAAATTATCGATAGTCCATATCTCAGAAACTATAAGAGATAATGCAATTTGGCAACCGGCAATGTAATTAGCATGCCGAATATTACTTGGAATGTGAATTGGAACGAAATCGCCAATAGATAAGACCATTTTACAATTTGGGCCCAAGTTAGAAGCAGAGCCTAAGGTGTAAATTATCGATAGTCCATATCTCGGAAACTATAAGAGATAATGCAATTTCGCAACCGGCAATGTAATTAGCATGCCGAATATCACTTGGAATGTGAATTGGGACGAAATCGCCAATAGATAAGACCATTTTACAATTTGGGCCCAAGTTAGAAGCAGAGCCTAAGGTGTAAATTATCGATAGTCCATATCTCGGAAACTATAAGAGATAATGCAATTTGGCAACCGGCAATGTAATTAGCATGCCGAATATTACTTGGAATGTGAATTGGAACGAAATCGCCAATAGATAAGACCATTTTACAATTTGGGCCCAAGTTAGAAGCAGAGCCTAAGGTGTAAATTATCGATAGTCCATATCTCGGAAACTATAAGAGATAATGCAATTTGGCAACCGGCAATGTAATTAGCATGCCGAATATTACTTGGAATGTGAATTGGAACGAAATCGCCAATAGATAAGACCATTTTACAATTTGGGCCCAAGTTAGAAGCAGAGCCTAAGGTGTAAATTATCGATAGTCCGTATCTCGGAAACTATAAGAGATAATGCAATTTGGCAACCGGCAATGTAATTAGCATGCCGAATATTACTTGGAATGTGAATTGGAACGAAATCGCCAATAGATAAGACCATTTTACAATTTGGGCCCAAGTTAGAAGCAGAGCCTAAGGTGTAAATTATCGATAGTCCATATCTCGGAAACTATAAGAGATAATGCAATTTGGCAACCGGCAATGTAATTAGCATGCCGAATATTACTTGGAATGTGAATTGGAACGAAATCGCCAATAGGTAAGACCATTTTACAATTTGGGCCCAAGTTAGAAGCAGAGCCTAAGGTGTAAATTATCGATAGTCCATATCTCGGAAACTATAAGAGATAATTCAATTTGGCAACCGGCAATGTAATTAGCATGCCGAATATTACTTGGAATGTGAATTGGAACGAAATCGCCAATAGATAAGACCATTTTACAATTTGGGCCCAAGTTAGAAGCAGATCCTATGGTGTAAATTATCGATAGTCCATATCTCGGAAACTATAAGAGATAATGCAATTTGGCAACCGGCAATGTAATTAGCATGCCGAATATTACTTGGAATGTGAATTGGAACGAAATCGCCAATAGATAAGACCATTTTACAATTTGGGCCCAAGTTAGAAGCAGAGCCTAAGGTGTAAATTATCGATAGTCCATATCTCAGAAACTATAAGAGATAATGCAATTTGGCAACCGGCAATGTAATTAGCATGCCGAATATTACTTGGAATGTGAATTGGAACGAAATCGCCAATAGATAAGACCATTTTACAATTTGGGCCCAAGTTAGAAGCAGAGCCTAAGGTGTAAATTATCGATAGTCCATATCTCGGAAACTATAAGAGATAATGCAATTTCGCAACCGGCAATGTAATTAGCATGCCGTATATCACTTGGAATGTGAATTGGGACGAAATCGCCAATAGATAAGACCATTTTACAATTTGGGCCCAAGTTAGAAGCAGAGCCTAAGGTGTAAATTATCGATAGTCCATATCTCGGAAACTATAAGAGATAATGCAATTTGGCAACCGGCAATGTAATTAGCATGCCGAATATTACTTGGAATGTGAATTGGAACAAAATCGCCAATAGATAAGACCATTTTACAATTTGGGCCCAAGTTAGAAGCAGAGCCTAAGGTGTAAATTATCGATAGTCCATATCTCGGAAACTATAAGAGATAATGCAATTTGGCAACCGGCAATGTAATTAGCATGCCGAATATTACTTGGAATGTAAATTGGAACGAAATCGCCAATAGATAATACCATTTTACAATTTGGGCCCAAGTTAGAAGCAGAGCCTAAGGTGTAAATTATCGATAGTCCATATCTCGGAAACTATAAGAGATAATGCAATTTCGCAACCGGCAATGTAATTAGCATGCCGAATATCACTTGGAATGTGAATTGGGACGAAATCGCCAATAGATAAAACCATTTTACAATTTGGGCCCAAGTTAGAAGCAGAGCCTAAGGTGTAAATTATCGATAGTCCATATCTCGGAAACTATAAGAGATAATGCAATTTGGCAACCGGCAATGTAATTAGCATGCCGAATATTACTTGGAATGTGAATTGGAACGAAATCGCCAATAGATAAGACCATTTTACAACTTGGGCCCAAGTTAGAAGCAGAGCCTAAGGAGTAAATTATCGATAGTCCATATCTCGGAAACTATAAGAGATAATGCAATTTGGCAACCGGCAATGTAATTAGCATGCCGAATATTACTTGGAATGTGAATTGTAACGAAATCGCCAATAGGTAAGACCATTTTACAATTTGGGCCCAAGTTAGAAGCAGAGACTAAGGTGTAAATTATCGATAGTCCATATCTCGGAAACTATAAGAGATAATTCAATTTGGCAACCGGCAATGTAATTAGCATGCCGAATATTACTTGGAATGTGAATTGGAACGAAATCGCCAATAGATAAGACCATTTTACAATTTGGGCCCAAGTTAGAAGCAGAGCCTAAGGTGTAAATTATCGATAGTCCATATCTCGGAAACTATAAGAGATAATGCAATTTGGCAACCGGCAATGTAATTAGCATGCCGAATATTACTTGGAATGTGAATTGGAACGAAATCGCCAATAGATAAGACCATTTTACAATTTGGGCCCAAGTTAGAAGCAGAGCCTAAGGTGTAAATTATCGATAGTCCATATCTCGGAAACTATAAGAGATAATGCAATTTGGCAACCGGCAATGTAATTAGCATGCCGAATATTACTTGGAATGTGAATTGGAACGAAATCGCCAATAGATAAGACCATTTTACAATTTGGGCCCAAGTTAGAAGCAGAGCCTAAGGTGTAAATTATCGATAGTCCATATCTCGGAAACTATAAGAGATAATGCAATTTGGCAACCGGCAATGTAATTAGCATGCCGAATATTACTTGGAATGTGAATTGGAACGAAATCGCCAATAGATAAGACCATTTTACAATTTGGGCCCAAGTTAGAAGCAGAGCCTAAGGTGTAAATTATCGATAGTCCATATCTCGGAAACTATAAGAGATAATGCAATTTCGCAACCGGCAATGTAATTAGCATGCCGAATATCACTTGGAATGTGAATTGGGACGAAATCGCCAATAGATAAGACCATTTTACAATTTGGGCCCAAGTTAGAAGCAGAGCCTAAGGTGTAAATTATCGATAGTCCGTATCTCGGAAACTATAAGAGATAATGCAATTTGGCAACCGGCAATGTAATTAGCATGCCGAATATTACTTGGAATGTGAATTGGAACGAAATCGCCAATAGATAAGACCATTTTACAATTTGGGCCCAAGTTAGAAGCAGAGCCTAAGGTGTAAATTATCGATAGTCCATATCTCGGAAACTATAAGAGATAATGCAATTTGGCAACCGGCAATGTAATTAGCATGCCGAATATTACTTGGAATGTGAATTGGAACGAAATCGCCAATAGGTAAGACCATTTTACAATTTGGGCCCAAGTTAGAAGCAGAGCCTAAGGTGTAAATTATCGATAGTCCATATCTCGGAAACTATAAGAGATAATTCAATTTGGCAACCGGCAATGTAATTAGCATGCCGAATATTACTTGGAATGTGAATTGGAACGAAATCGCCAATAGATAAGACCATTTTACAATTTGGGCCCAAGTTAGAAGCAGAGCCTAAGGTGTAAATTATCGATAGTCCATATCTCGGAAACTATAAGAGATAATGCAATTTGGCAACCGGCAATGTAATTAGCATGCCGAATATTACTTGGAATGTGAATTGGAACGAAATCGCCAATAGATAAGACCATTTTACAATTTGGGAGCAAGTTAGAAGCAGAGCCTAAGGTGTAAATTATCGATAGTCCATATCTCGGAAACTATAAGAGATAATGCAATTTGGCAACCGGCAATGTAATTAGCATGCCGAATATTACTTGGAATGTGAATTGGAACGAAATCGCCAATAGATAAGTCCATTTTACAATTTGGGCCCAAGTTAGAAGCAGAGCCTAAGGTGTAAATTATCGATAGTCCATATCTCGGAAACTATAAGAGATAATGCAATTTGGCAACCGGCAATGTAATTAGCATGCCGAATATTACTTGGAATGTGAATTGGAACGAAATCGCCAATAGATAAGACCATTTTACAATTTGGGAGCAAGTTAGAAGCAGAGCCTAAGGTGTAAATTATCGATAGTCCATATCTCGGAAACTATAAGAGATAATGCAATTTGGCAACCGGCAATGTAATTAGCATGCCGAATATTACTTGGAATGTGAATTGGAACGAAATCGCCAATAGATAAGACCATTTTACAATTTGGGCCCAAGTTAGAAGCAGAGCCTAAGGTGTAAATTATCGATAGTCCATATCTCGGAAACTATAAGAGATAATGCAATTTGGCAACCGGCAATGTAATTAGCATGCCGAATATTACTTGGAATGTGAATTGGAACGAAATCGCCAATAGATAAGACCATTTTACAATTTGGGAGCAAGTTAGAAGCAGAGCCTAAGGTGTAAATTATCGATAGTCCATATCTCGGAAACTATAAGAGATAATGCAATTTGGCAACCGGCAATGTAATTAGCATGCCGAATATTACTTGGAATGTGAATTGGAACGAAATCGCCAATAGATAAGACCATTTTACAATTTGGGCCCAAGTTAGAAGCAGAGCCTAAGGTGTAAATTATCGATAGTCCATATCTCGGAAACTATAAGAGATAATGCAATTTGGCAACCGGCAATGTAATTAGCATGCCGAATATTACTTGGAATGTGAATTGGAACGAAATCGCCAATAGATAAGACCATTTTACAATTTGGGCCCAAGTTAGAAGCAGAGCCTAAGGTGTATATTATCGATAGTCCATATCTCGGAAACTATAAGAGATAATGCAATTTGGCAACCGGCAGTGTAATTAGAATGCCGAATATTACTTGGAATGTGAATTGGAACGAAATCGCCAATAGATAAGACCATTTTACAATTTGGGAGCAAGTTAGAAGCAGAGCCTAAGGTGTAAATTATCGATAGTCCATATCTCGGAAACTATAAGAGATAATGCAATTTGGCAACCGGCAATGTAATTAGCATGCCGAATATTACTTGGAATGTGAATTGGAACGAAATCGCCAATAGATAAGACCATTTTACAATTTGGGCCCAAGTTAGAAGCAGAGCCTAAGGTGTAAATAATTGATAGTCCATATCTCGGAAACTATAAGAGATAATGCAATTTCGCAACCGGCAATGTAATTAGCATGCCGAATATTACTTGGAGTGTGAATTGGAACGAAATCGCCAATAGGTAAGACCATTTTACAATTTGGGCCCAAGTTAGAAGCAGAGCCTAAGGTGTAAATTATCGATAGTCCATATCTCGGAAACTATAAGAGATAATGCAATTTGGCAACCGGCAATGTAATTAGCATGCCGAATATTACTTGGAATGTGAATTGGAACGAAATCGCCAATAGATAAGACCATTTTACAATTTGGGCCCAAGTTAGAAGCAGAGCCTAAGGTGTAAATTATCGATAGTCCATATCTCGGAAACTATAAGAGATAATGCAATTTGGCAACCGGCAATGTAATTAGCATGCCGAATATTAATTGGAATGTGAATCGCAACGAAATCGCCAATAGATAAGACAATTTTACAATTTGGGCCCAAGTTAGAAGCAGAGCCTAAGGTGTAAATTATCGATAGTCCATATCTCGGAAACTATAAGAGATAATGCAATTTTGCAACCGGCAATGTAATTAGCATGCCGAATATTACTTGGAATATGAATTGGAACGAAATCGCCAATAGATAAGACCATTTTACAATTTGGGCCCAAGTTAGAAGCAGAGCCTAAGGTGTAAATTATTGATAGTCCATATCTCGGAAACTATAAGAGATAATACAATTTCGCAACCGGCAATGTAATTAGCATGCCGAATATCACTTGGAATGTGAATTGGGACGAAATCGCCAATAGATAAGACCATTTTACAATTTGGGCCCAAGTTAGAAGCAGAGCCTAAGGTGTAAATTATCGATAGTCCGTATCTCGGAAACTATAAGAGATAATGCAATTTGGCAACCGGCAATGTAATTAGCATGCCGAATATTACTTGGAATGTGAATTGGAACGAAATCGCCAATAGATAAGACCATTTTACAATTTGGGCCCAAGTTAGAAGCAGAGCCTAAGGTGTAAATTATCGATAGTCCATATCTCGGAAACTATAAGAGATAATGCAATTTGGCAACCGGCAATGTAATTAGCATGCCGAATATTACTTGGAATGTGAATTGGAACGAAATCGCCAATAGGTAAGACCATTTTACAATTTGGGCCCAAGTTAGAAGCAGAGCCTAAGGTGTAAATTATCGATAGTCCATATCTCGGAAACTATAAGAGATAATTCAATTTGGCAACCGGCAATGTAATTAGCATGCCGAATATTACTTGGAATGTGAATTGGAACGAAATCGCCAATAGATAAGACCATTTTACAATTAGGGCCCAAGTTAGAAGCAGAGCCTAAGGTGTAAATTATCGATAGTCCATATCTCGGAAACTATAAGAGATAATGCAATTTGGCAACCGGCAATGTAATTAGCATGCCGAATATTACTTGGAATGTGAATTGGAACGAAATCGCCAATAGATAAGACCATTTTACAATTTGGGCCCAAGTTAGAAGCAGAGCCTAAGGTGTATATTATCGATAGTCCATATCTCGGAAACTATAAGAGATAATGCAATTTGGCAACCGGCAATGTAATTAGCATGCCGAATATTACTTGGAATGTGAATTGGAACGAAATCGCCAATAGGTAAGACCATTTTACAATTTGGGCCCAAGTTAGAAGCAGAGCCTAAGGTGTAAATTATCGATAGTCCATATCTCGGAAACTATAAGAGATAATTCAATTTGGCAACCGGCAATGTAATTAGCATGCCGAATATTACTTGGAATGTGAATTGGAACGAAATCGCCAATAGATAAGACCATTTTACAATTTGGGCCCAAGTTAGAAGCAGAGCCTAAGGTGTAAATTATCGATAGTCCATATCTCGGAAACTATAAGAGATAATGCAATTTGGCAACCGGCAATGTAATTAGCATGCCGAATATTACTTGGAATGTGAATTGGAACGAAATCGCCAATAGATAAGACCATTTTACAATTTGGGCCCAAGTTAGAAGCAGAGCCTAAGGTGTAAATTATCGATAGTCCATATCTCGGAAACTATAAGAGATAATGCAATTTGGCAACCGGCAATGTAATTAGCATGCCGAATATTACTTGGAATGTGAATTGGAACGAAATCGCCAATAGATAAGACCATTTTACAATTTGGGCCCAAGTTAGAAGCAGAGCCTATGATGTAAATTATCGATAGTCCATATCTCGGAAACTATAAGAGATAATGCAATTTGGCAACCGGCAATGTAATTAGCATGCCGAATATTACTTGGAATGTGAATTGGAACGAAATCGCCAATAGATAAGACCATTTTACAATTTGGGCCCAAGTTAGAAGCAGAGCCTAAGGTGTAAATTATCGATAGTCCATATCTCGGAAACTATAAGAGATAATGCAATTTGGCAACTGGCAATGTAATTAGCATGCCGAATATTGCTTGGAATGTGAATTGGAACGAAATCGCCAATAGATAAGACCATTTTACAATTTGGGCCCAAGTTAGAAGCAGAGCCTAAGGTGTAAATTATCGATAGTCCATATCTCGGAATCTATAGGAGATAATGCAATTTGGCAACCGGCAATGTAATTAGCATGCCGAATATTACTTGGAATGTGAATTGGAACGAAATTGCCAATAGATAAGACCATTTTACAATTTGGGCCCAAGTTAGAAGCAGAGCCTAAGGTGTAAATTATCGATAGTCCATATCTCTGAAACTATAAGAGATAATGCAGTTTCGCAACCGGCAATGTAATTAGCATGCCTAATATTACTTGGAATGTGAACTGGGACGAAATCGCCAATAGATAAGGCCCTTTTACAATTTGGGCCCAAGTTAGAAGCAGAGCCTAAGGTGTAAATTATCGATAGTCCATATCTCGGAAACTATAAGAGATAATGCAATTTGGCAACCGGCAATGTAATTAGCATGCCGAATATTACTTGGAATGTGAATTGGAACGAAATCGCCAATAGATAAGACCATTTTACAATTTGGGCCCAAGTTAGAAGCAGAGCCTAAGGTGTAAATTATTGATAGTCCATATCTCGGAAACTATAAGAGATAATGCAATTTCGCAACCGGCAATGTAATTAGCATGCCGAATATTACTTGGAGTGTGAATTGGAACGAAATCGCCAATAGATAAGACCATTTTACAATTTGGGCCCAAGTTAGAAGCAGAGCCTAAGGTGTAAATTATCGATAGTCCATATCTCGGAAACTATAAGAGATAATGCAATTTGGCAACCGGCAATGTAATTAGCATGCCGAATATTACTTGGAATGTGAATTGGAACGAAATCGCCAATAGATAAGACCATTTTACAATTTGGGCCCAAGTTAGAAGCAGAGCCTAAGGTGTAAATTATCGATAGTCCATATCTCGGAAACTATAAGAGATAATGCAATTTGGCAACCGGCAATGTAATTAGCATGCCGAATATTACTTGGAATGTGAATTGGAACGAAATCGCCAATAGATAAGACCATTTTACAATTTGGGCCCAAGTTAGAAGCAGAGCCTAAGGTGTAAATTATCGATAGTCCATATCTCGGAAACTATAAGAGATAATGCAATTTGGCAACCGGCAATGTAATTAGCATGCCGAATATTACTTGGAATGTGAATTGGAACGTAATCGCCAATAGATAAGACCATTTTACAATTTGGGCCCAAGTTAGAAGCAGAGCCTAAGGTGCAAATTATCGATAGTCCATATCTCGGAAACTATAAGAGATAATGCAATTTGGCAATCGGCAATGTAATTAGCATGCCGAATATTACTTGGAATGTGAATTGGAACGAAATCGCCAATAGATAAGACCATTTTACAATTTGGGCCCAAGTTTGAAGCAGAGCCTATGGTGTAATTTATCGATAGTCCATATCTCGGAAACTATAAGAGATAATGCAATTTGGCAACCGGCAATGTAATTAGCATGCCGAATATTACTTGGAATGTGAATTGGAACGAAATCGCCAATAGATAAGACCATTTTACAATTTGGGCCCAAGTTAGAAGCAGAGCCTAAGGTGTAAATTATCGATAGTCCATATCTCGGAAACTATAAGAGATAATGCAATTTGGCAACCGGCAATGTAATTAGCATGCCGAATATTACTTGGAATGTGAATTGGAACGAAATCGCCAATAGATAAGACCATTTTACAATTTGGGCCCAAGTTAGAAGCAGAGCCTAAGGTGTAAATTATCGATAGTCCATATCTCGGAAACTATAAGAGATAATGCAATTTGGCAACCGGCAATGTAATTAGCATGCCGAATATTACTTGGAATGTGAATTGGAACGAAATTGCCAATAGATAAGACCATTTTACAATTTGGGCCCAAGTTAGAAACAGAGCCTAAGGTGTAAATTATCGATAGTCCATATCTCTGAAACTATAAGAGATAATGCAATTTCGCAACCGGCAATGTAATTAGCATGCCGAATATTACTTGAAATGTGAATTGGGACGAAATCGCCAATAGATAAGGCCATTTTACAATTTGGGCCCAAGTTAGAAGCAGAGCCTAAGGTGTAAATTATCGATAGTCCATATCTCGGAAACTATAAGAGATAATGCAATTTGGCAACCGGCAATGTAATTAGCATGCCGAATATTACTTGGAATGTGAATTGGAACGAAATCGCCAATAGATAAGACCATTTTACAATTTGGGCCCAAGTTAGAAGCATAGCCTAAGGTGTAAATTATTGATAGTCCATATCTCGGAAACTATAAGAGATAATGCAATTTCGCAACCGGCAATGTAATTAGCATGCCGAATATCACTTGGAATGTGAATTGGGACGAAATCGCCAATAGATAAGACCATTTCACAATTTGGGCCCAAGTTAGAAGCAGAGCCTAAGGTGTAAATTATCGATAGTCCATATCTCGGAAACTATAAGAGATAATGCAATTTGACAACCGGCAATGTAATTAGCATGCCGAATATTACTTGGAATGTGAATTGGAACGAAATCGCCAATAGATAAGACCATTTTACAATTTGGGCCCAAGTTAGAAGCAGAGCCTAAGGTGTAAATTATCGATAGTCCATATCTCGGAAACTATAAGAGATAATGCAATTTGGCAACCGGCAATGTAATTAGCATGCCGAATATTACTTGGAATGTGAATTGGAACGAAATCGCCAATAGATAAGACCATTTTACAATTTGGGCCCAAGTTAGAAGCAGAGCCTATGGTGTAAATTATCGATAGTCCATATCTCGGAAACTATAAGAGATAATGCAATTTGGCAACCGGCAATGTAATTAGCATGCCGAATATTACTTGGAATGTGAATTGGAACGAAATCGCCAATAGATAAGACCATTTTACAATTTGGGCCCAAGTTAGAAGCAGAGCCTAAGGTGTAAATTATCGATAGTCCATATCTCGGAAACTATAAGAGATAATGCAATTTGGCAACCGGCAATGTAATTAGCATGCCGAATATTACTTGGAATGTGAATTGTAACGAAATCGCCAATAGGTAAGACCATTTTACAATTTGGTCCCAAGTTAGAAGCAGAGCCTAAGGTGTAAATTATCGATAGTCCATATCTCGGAAACTATAAGAGATAATTCAATTTGGCAACCGGCAATGTAATTAGCATGCCGAATATTACTTGGAATGTGAATTGGAACGAATTCGCCAATAGATAAGACCATTTTACAATTTGGGCCCAAGTTAGAAGCAGAGCCTAAGGTGTAAATTATCGATAGTCCATATCTCGGAAACTATAAGAGATAATGCAATTTGGCAACCGGCAATGTAATTAGCATGCCGAATATTACTTGGAATGTGAATTGGAACGAAATCGCCAATAGATAAGACCATTTTACAATTTGGGAGCAAGTTAGAAGCAGAGCCTAAGGTGTAAATTATCGATAGTCCATATCTCGGAAACTATAAGAGATAATGCAATTTGGCAACCGGCAATGTAATTAGCATGCCGAATATTACTTGGAATGTGAATTGGAACGAAATCGCCAATAGATAAGGCCATTTTACAATTTGGGCCCAAGTTAGAAGCAGAGCCTATGGTGTAAATTATCGATAGTCCATATCTCGGAAACTATAAGAGATAATGCAATTTGGCAACCGGCAATGTAATTAGCATGCCGAATATTACTTGGAATGTGAATTGGAACGAAATCGCCAATAGATAAGACCATTTTACAATTTGGGCCCAAGTTAGAAGCAGAGCCTGAGGTGTAAATTATCGATAGTCCATATCTCGGAAACTATAAGAGATAATGCAATTTGGCAACCGGCAATGTAATTAGCATGCCGAATATTACTAGGAATGTGAATTGGAACGAAATCGCCAATAGATAAGACAATTTTACAATTTGGGCCAAAGTTAGAAGCAGAGCTTAAGGTGTAAATTATCGATAGTCCATATCTCGGAAACTATAAGAGATAATGCAATTTGGCAACCGGCAATGTAATTAGCATGCCGAATATTACTTGGAATGTGAATTGGAACGAAATCGCCAATAGATAAGACCATTTTACAATTTGGGCCCAAGTTAGAAGCAGAGCCTAAGGTGTAAATTATCGATAGTCCATATCTCGGAAACTATAAGAGATAATGCAATTTGGCAACCGGCAATGTAATTAGCATGCCGAATATTACTTGGAATGTGAATTGGAACGAAATTGCCAATAGATAAGACCATTTTACAATTTGGGCCCAAGTTAGAAGCAGAGCCTAAGGTGTAAATTATCGATAGTCCATATCTCTGAAACTATAAGAGATAATGCAATTTCGCAACCGGCAATGTAATTAGCATGCCGAATATTACTTGGAATGTGAATTGGGACGAAATCGCCAATAGATAAGGCCATTTTACAATTTGGGCCCAAGTTAGAAGCAGAGCCTAAGGTGTAAATTATCGATAGTCCATATCTCGGAAACTATAAGAGATAATGCAATTTGGCAACCGGCAATGTAATTAGCATGCCGAATATTACTTGGAATGTGAATTGGAACGAAATCGCCAATAGATAAGACCATTTTACAATTTGGGCCCAAGTTAGAAGCAGAGCCTAAGGTGTAAATTATTGATAGTCCATATCTCGGAAACTATAAGAGATAATGCAATTTTGCAACCGGCAATGTAATTAGCATGCCGAATATTACTTGGAGTGTGAATTGGAACGAAATCACCAATAGATAAGACCATTTTACAATTTGGGCCCAAGTTAGAAGCAGAGCCTAAGGTGTAAATTATCGATAGTCCATATCTCGGAAACTATAAGAGATAATGCAATTTCGCAACCGGCAATGTAATTAGCATGCCGAATATCACTTGGAATATGAATTGGGACGAAATCGCCAATAGATAAGACCATTTTACAATTTGGGCCCAAGTTAGAAGCAGAGCCTAAGGTGTAAATTATCGATAGTCCATATCTCGGAAACTATAAGAGATAATGCAATTTCGCAATCGGCAATGTAATTAGCATGCCGAATATTACTTGGAGTGTGAATTGGAACGAAATCGCCAATAGATAAGACCATTTTACAATTTGGGCCCAAGTTAGAAGCAGAGCCTAAGGTGTAAATTATCGATAGTCCATATCTCGGAAACTATAAGAGATAATGCAATTTGGCAACCGGCAATGTAATTAGCATGCCGAATATTACTTGGAATGTGAATTGGGACGAAATCGCCAATAGATAAGGCCATTTTACAATTTGGGCCCAAGTTAGAAGCAGAGCCTAAGGTGTAAATTATCGATAGTCCATATCTCGGAAACTATAAGAGATAATGCAATTTGGCAACCGGCAATGTAATTAGCATGCCGAATATTACTTGGAATGTGAATTGCAACGAAATCGCCAATAGATAAGACCATTTTACAATTTGGGCCCAAGTTAGAAGCAGAGCCTAAGGTGTAAATTATCGATAGTCCATATCTCGGAAACTATAAGAGATAATGCAATTTGGCAACCGGCAATGTAATTAGCATGCCGAATATTACTTGGAATGTGAATTGGGACGAAATCGCCAATAGATAAGGCCATTTTACAATTTGGGCCCAAGTTAGAAGCAGAGCCTAAGGTGTAAATTATCGATAGTCCATATCTCGGAAACTATAAGAGATAATGCAATTTGGCAACCGGCAATGTAATTAGCATGCCGAATATTACTTGGAATGTGAATTGGAACGAAATCGCCAATAGATAAGACCATTTTACAATTTGGGCCCAAGTTAGAAGCAGAATCTAAGGTGTAAATTATTGATAGTCCATATCTCGGAAACTATAAGAGATAATGCAATTTCGCAACCGGCAATGTAATTAGCATGCCGAATATTACTTGGAGTGTGAATTGGAACGAAATCGCCAATAGATAAGACCATTTTACAATTTGGGCCCAAGTTAGAAGCAGAGCCTAAGGTGTAAATTATCGATAGTCCATATCTCGGAAACTATAAGAGATAATGCAATTTGGCAACCGGCAATGTAATTAACATGCCGAATTTTACTTGGAATGTGAATTGGAACGAAATCGCCAATAGATAAGACCATTTTACAATTTGGGCCCAAGTTAGAAGCAGAGCCTAAGGTGTAAATTATCGATAGTCCATATCTCGGAAACTATAAGAGATAATGCAATTTGGCAACCGGCAATGTAATTAGCATGCCGAATATTACTTGGAATGTGAATTGGAACGAAATCGCCAATAGATAAGACCATTTTACAATTTGGGCCCAAGTTAGAAGCAGAGCCAAAGGTGTAAATTATCGATAGTCCATATCTCGGAAACTATAAGAGATAATGCAATTTGGCAACCGGCAATGTAATTAGCATGCCGAATATTACTTGGAATGTGAATTGGAACGAAATCGCCAATAGATAAGACCATTTTACAATTTGGGCCCAAGTTAGAAGCAGAGCCTAAGGTGTAAATTATCGATAGTCCATATCTCGGAAACTATAAGAGATAATGCAATTTGGCAACCGGCAATATAATTAGCATGCCGAATATTACTTGGAATGTGAATTGGAACGAAATCGCCAATAGATAAGAGCATTTTACAATTTGGGCCCAAGTTAGAAGCAGAGCCTAAGGTGTAAATTATTGATAGTCCATATCTCGGAAACTATAAGAGATAATGCAATTTCGCAACCGGCAATGTAATTAGCATGCCGAATATCACTTGGAATGTGAATTGGGACGAAATCGCCAATAGATAAGACCATTTTACAATTTGGGCCCAAGTTAGAAGCAGAGCCTAAGGTGTAAATTATCGATAGTCTATATCTCGGAAACTATAAGAGATAATGCAATTTGGCAACCGGCAATGTAATTAGCATGCCGAATATTACTTGGAATGTGAATTGGAACGAAATCGCCAATAGATAAGACCATTTTACAATTTGGGAGCAAGTTAGAAGCAGAGCCTAAGGTGTAAATTATCGATAGTCCATATCTCGGAAACTATAAGAGATAATACAATTTGGCAACCGGCAATGTAATTACCATGCCGAATATTACCTGGAATGTGAATTGGAACGAAATCGCCAATAGATAAGACCATTTTACAATTTGGGCCCAAGTTAGAAGCAGAGCCTATGGTGTAAATTATCGATAGTCCATATCTCGGAAACTATAAGAGATAATGCAATTTGGCAACCGGCAATGTAATTAGCATGCCGAATATTACTTGGAATGTGAATTGGAACGAAATCGCCAATAGATAAGACCATTTTACAATTTGGGCCCAAGTTAGAAGCAGAGCCTAAGGTGTATATTATCGATAGTCCATATCTCGGAAACTATAAGAGATAATGCAATTTGGCAACCGGCAATGTAATTAGCATGCCGAATATTACTTGGAATGTGAATTGGAACGAAATCGCCAATAGGTAAGACCATTTTACAATTTGGGCCCAAGTTAGAAGCAGAGCCTAAGGTGTAAATTATCGATAGTCCATATCTCGGAAACTATAAGAGATAATTCAATTTGGCAACCGGCAATGTAATTAGCATGCCGAATATTACTTGGAATGTGAATTGGAACGAAATCGCCAATAGATAAGACCATTTTACAATTTGGGCCCAAGTTAGAAGCAGAGCCTAAGGTGTAAATTATCGATAGTCCATATCTCGGAAACTATAAGAGATAATGCAATTTGGCAACCGGCAATGTAATTAGCATGCCGAATATTACTTGGAATGTGAATTGGAACGAAATCGCCAATAGATAAGACCATTTTACAATTTGGGCCCAAGTTAGAAGCAGAGCCTAAGGTGTAAATTATCGATAGTCCATATCTCGGAAACTATAAGAGATAATGCAATTTGGCAACCGGCAATGTAATTAGCATGCCGAATATTACTTGGAATGTGAATTGGAACGAAATCGCCAATAGATAAGACCATTTTACAATTTGGGCCCAAGTTAGAAGCAGAGCCTATGATGTAAATTATCGATAGTCCATATCTCGGAAACTATAAGAGATAATGCAATTTGGCAACCGGCAATGTAATTAGCATGCCGAATATTACTTGGAATGTGAATTGGAACGAAATCGCCAATAGATAAGACCATTTTACAATTTGGGCCCAAGTTAGAAGCAGAGCCTAAGGTGTAAATTATCGATAGTCCATATCTCGGAAACTATAAGAGATAATGCAATTTGGCAACCGGCAATGTAATTAGCATGCCGAATATTACTTGGAATGTGAATTGGAACGAAATCGCCAATAGATAAGACCATTTTACAATTTGGGCCCAAGTTAGAAGCAGAGCCTAAGGTGTAAATTATCGATAGTCCATATCTCGGAAACTATAAGAGATAATGCAATTTGGCAACTGGCAATGTAATTAGCATGCCGAATATTGCTTGGAATGTGAATTGGAACGAAATCGCCAATAGATAAGACCATTTTACAATTTGGGCCCAAGTTAGAAGCAGAGCCTAAGGTGTAAATTATCGATAGTCCATATCTCGGAATCTATAAGAGATAATGCAATTTGGCAACCGGCAATGTAATTAGCATGCCGAATATTACTTGGAATGTGAATTGGAACGAAATTGCCAATAGATAAGACAATTTTACAATTTGGGCCCAAGTTAGAAGCAGAGCCTAAGGTGTAAATTATCGATAGTCCATATCTCTGAAACTATAAGAGATAATGCAGTTTCGCAACCGGCAATGTAATTAGCATGCCTAATATTACTTGGAATGTGAACTGGGACGAAATCGCCAATAGATAAGGCCCTTTTACAATTTGGGCCCAAGTTAGAAGCAGAGCCTAAGGTGTAAATTATCGATAGTCCATATCTCGGAAACTATAAGAGATAATGCAATTTGGCAACCGGCAATGTAATTAGCATGCCGAATATTACTTGGAATGTGAATTGGAACGAAATCGCCAATAGATAAGACCATTTTACAATTTGGGCCCAAGTTAGAAGCAGAGCCTAAGGTGTAAATTATTGATAGTCCATATCTCGGAAACTATAAGAGATAATGCAATTTCGCAACCGGCAATGTAATTAGCATGCCGAATATTACTTGGAGTGTGAATTGGAACGAAATCGCCAATAGATAAGACCATTTTACAATTTGGGCCCAAGTTAGAAGCAGAGCCTAAGGTGTAAATTATCGATAGTCCATATCTCGGAAACTATAAGAGATATTGCAATTTGGCAACCGGCAATGTAATTAGCATGCCGAATATTACTTGGAATGTGAATTGGAACGAAATCGCCAATAGATAAGACCATTTTACAATTTGGGCCCAAGTTAGAAGCAGAGCCTAAGGTGTAAATTATCGATAGTCCATATCTCGGAAACTATAAGAGATAATGCAATTTGGCAACCGGCAATGTAATTAGCATGCCGAATATTACTTGGAATGTGAATTGGAACGAAATCGCCAATAGATAAGACCATTTTACAATTTGGGCCCAAGTTAGAAGCAGAGCCTAAGGTGTAAATTATCGATAGTCCATATCTCGGAAACTATAAGAGATAATGCAATTTGGCAACCGGCAATGTAATTAGCATGCCGAATATTACTTGGAATGTGAATTGGAACGTAATCGCCAATAGATAAGACCATTTTACAATTTGGGCCCAAGTTAGAAGCAGAGCCTAAGGTGCAAAATTATCGATAGTCCATATCTCGGAAACTATAAGAGATAATGCAATTTGGCAATCGGCAATGTAATTAGCATGCCGAATATTACTTGGAATGTGAATTGGAACGAAATCGCCAATAGATAAGACCATTTTACAATTTGGGCCCAAGTTTGAAGCAGAGCCTATGGTGTAATTTATCGATAGTCCATATCTCGGAAACTATAAGAGATAATGCAATTTGGCAACCGGCAATGTAATTAGCATGCCGAATATTACTTGGAATGTGAATTGGAACGAAATCGCCAATAGATAAGACCATTTTACAATTTGGGCCCAAGTTAGAAGCAGAGCCTAAGGTGTAAATTATCGATAGTCCATATCTCGGAAACTATAAGAGATAATGCAATTTGGCAACCGGCAATGTAATTAGCATGCCGAATATTACTTGGAATGTGAATTGGAACGAAATCGCCAATAGATAAGACCATTTTACAATTTGGGCCCAAGTTAGAAGCAGAGCCTAAGGTGTAAATTATCGATAGTCCATATCTCGGAAACTATAAGAGATAATGCAATTTGGCAACCGGCAATGTAATTAGCATGCCGAATATTACTTGGAATGTGAATTGGAACGAAATTGCCAATAGATAAGACCATTTTACAATTTGGGCCCAAGTTAGAAACAGAGCCTAAGGTGTAAATTATCGATAGTCCATATCTCTGAAACTATAAGAGATAATGCAATTTCGCAACCGGCAATGTAATTAGCATGCCGAATATTACTTGGAATGTGAATTGGGACGAAATCGCCAATAGATAAGGCCATTTTACAATTTGGGCCCAAGTTAGAAGCAGAGCCTAAGGTGTAAATTATCGATAGTCCATATCTCGGAAACTATAAGAGATAATGCAATTTGGCAACCGGCAATGTAATTAGCATGCCGAATATTACTTGGAATGTGAATTGGAACGAAATCGCCAATAGATAAGACCATTTTACAATTTGGGCCCAAGTTAGAAGCATAGCCTAAGGTGTAAATTATTGATAGTCCATATCTTGGAAACTATAAGAGATAATGCAATTTCGCAACCGGCAATGTAATTAGCATGCCGAATATTACTTGGAGTGTGAATTGGAACGAAATCGCCAATAGATAAGACCATTTTACAATTTGGGCCCAAGTTAGAAGCAGAGCCTAAGGTGTAAATTATCGATAGTCCATATCTCGGAAACTATAAGAGATAATGCAATTTGGCAACCGGCAATGTAATTAGCATGCCGAATATTACTTGGAATGTGAATTGGAACGAAATCGCCAATAGATAAGACCATTTTACAATTTGGGCCCAAGTTAGAAGCAGAGCCTAAGGTGTAAATTATCGATAGTCCATATCTCGGAAACTATAAGAGATAATGCAATTTGGCAACCGGCAATGTAATTAGCATGCCGAATATTACTTGGAATGTGAATTGGAACGAAATCGCCAATAGATAAAAGACCATGTTACAATTTGGGCCCAAGTTAGAAGCAGAGCCAAAGGTGTAAATTATCGATAGTCCATATCTCGGAAACTATAACAGATAATGCAATTTGGCAACCGGCAATGTAATTAGCATGCCGAATATTACTTGGAATGTGAATTGGAACGAAATCGCCAATAGATAAGACCATTTTACAATTTGGGCCCAAGTTAGAAGCAGAGCCTAAGGTGTAAATTATCGATAGTCCATATCTCGGAAACTATAAGAGATAATGCAATTTGGCAACCGGCAATGTAATTAGCATTCCGAATATTACTTGGAATGTGAATTGGAACGAAATCGCCAATAGATAAGACCATTTTACAATTTGGGCCCAAGTTAGAAGCAGAGCCTAAGGTGTAAATTATTGATAGTCCATATCTCGGAAACTATAAGAGATAATGCAATTTCGCAACCGGCAATGTAATTAGCATGCCGAATATCACTTGGAATGTGAATTGGGACGAAATCGCCAATAGATAAGACCATTTTACAATTTGGGCCCAAGTTAGAAGCAGAGCCTAAGGTGTAAATTATCGATAGTCCATATCTCGGAAACTATAAGAGATAATGCAATTTGGCTACCGGCAATGTAATTAGCATGCCGAATATTACTTGGAATGTGAATTGCATCGAAATCGCCAATAGATAAGACCATTTTACAATTTGGGCCCAAGTTAGAAGCTGAGCCTAAGGTGTAAATTATCGATAGTCCATATCTCGGAAACTATAAGAGATAATGCAATTTGGCAACCGGCAATGTAATTAGCATGCCGAATATTACTTGGAATGTGAATTGGAACGAAATCGCCAATAGATAAGACCATTTTACAATTTGGGCCCAAGTTAGAAGCAGAGCCTAAGGTGTAAATTATTGATAGTCCATATCTCGGAAACTATAAGAGATAATGCAATTTCGCAACCGGCAATGTAATTAGCATGCCGAATATCACTTGGAATGTGAATTGGGACGAAATCGCCAATAGATAAGACCATTTCACAATTTGGGCCCAAGTTAGAAGCAGAGCCTAAGGTGTAAATTATCGATAGTCCATATCTCGGAAACTATAAGAGATAATGCAATTTGACAACCGGCAATGTAATTAGCATGCCGAATATTACTTGGAATGTGAATTGGAACGAAATCGCCAATAGATAAGACCATTTTACAATTTGGGCCCAAGTTAGAAGCAGAGCCTAAGGTGTAAATTATCGATAGTCCATATCTCGGAAACTATAAGAGATAATGCAATTTGGCAACCGGCAATGTAATTAGCATGCCGAATATTACTTGGAATGTGAATTGGAACGAAATCGCCAATAGATAAGACCATTTTACAATTTGGGCCCAAGTTAGAAGCAGAGCCTATGGTGTAAATTATCGATAGTCCATATCTCGGAAACTATAAGAGATAATGCAATTTGGCAACCGGCAATGTAATTAGCATGCCGAATATTACTTGGAATGTGAATTGGAACGAAATCGCCAATAGGTAAGACCATTTTACAATTTGGTCCCAAGTTAGAAGCAGAGCCTAAGGTGTAAATTATCGATAGTCCATATCTCGGAAACTATAAGAGATAATTCAATTTGGCAACCGGCAATGTAATTAGCATGCCGAATATTACTTGGAATGTGAATTGGAACGAATTCGCCAATAGATAAGACCATTTTACAATTTGGGCCCAAGTTAGAAGCAGAGCCTAAGGTGTAAATTATCGATAGTCCATATCTCGGAAACTATAAGAGATAATGCAATTTGGCAACCGGCAATGTAATTAGCATGCCGAATATTACTTGGAATGTGAATTGGAACGAAATCGCCAATAGATAAGACCATTTTACAATTTGGGAGCAAGTTAGAAGCAGAGCCTAAGGTGTAAATTATCGATAGTCCATATCTCGGAAACTATAAGAGATAATGCAATTTGGCAACCCGCAATGTAATTAGCATGCCGAATATTACTTGGAATGTGAATTGGAACGAAATCGCCAATAGATAAGACCATTTTACAATTTGGGCCCAAGTTAGAAGCAGAGCCTATGGTGTAAATTATCGATAGTCCATATCTCGGAAACTATAAGAGATAATGCAATTTGGCAACCGGCAATGTAATTAGCATGCCGAATATTACTTGGAATGTGAATTGGAACGAAATCGCCAATAGATAAGACCATTTTACAATTTGGGCCCAAGTTAGAAGCAGAGCCTGAGGTGTAAATTATCGATAGTCCATATCTCGGAAACTATAAGAGATAATGCAATTTGGCAACCGGCAATGTAATTAGCATGCCGAATATTACTAGGAATGTGAATTGGAACGAAATCGCCAATAGATAAGACCATTTTACAATTTGGGTCCAAGTTAGAAGCAGAGCTTAAGGTGTAAATTATCGATAGTCCATATCTCGGAAACTATAAGAGATAATGCAATTTGGCAACCGGCAATGTAATTAGCATGCCGAATATTACTTGGAATGTGAATTGGAACGAAATTGCCAATAGATAAGACCATTTTACAATTTGGGCCCAAGTTAGAAGCAGAGCCTAAGGTGTAAATTATCGATAGTCCATATCTCTGAAACTATAAGAGATAATGCAATTTCGCAACCGGCAATGTAATTAGCATGCCGAATATTACTTGGAATGTGAATTGGGACGAAATCGCCAATAGATAAGGCCATTTTACAATTTGGGCCCAAGTTAGAAGCAGAGCCTAAGGTGTAAATTATCGATAGTCCATATCTCGGAAACTATAAGAGATAATGCAATTTGGCAACCGGCAATGTAATTAGCATGCCGAATATTACTTGGAATGTGAATTGGAACGAAATCGCCAATAGATAAGACCATTTTACAATTTGGGCCCAAGTTAGAAGCAGAGCCTAAGGTGTAAATTATTGATAGTCCATATCTCGGAAACTATAAGAGATAATGCAATTTTGCAACCGGCAATGTAATTAGCATGCCGAATATTACTTGGAGTGTGAATTGGAACGAAATCACAAATAGATAAGACCATTTTACAATTTGGGCCCAAGTTAGAAGCAGAGCCTAAGGTGTAAATTATCGATAGTCCATATCTCGGAAACTATAAGAGATAATGCAATTTGGCAACCGGCAATGTAATTAGCATGCCGAATATTACTTGGAATGTGAATTGGAACGAAATCGCCAATAGATAAGACCATTTTACAATTTGGGCCCAAATTAGAAGCAGAGCCTAAGGTGTAAATTATTGATAGTCCATATCTCGGAAACTATAAGAGATAATGCAATTTCGCAACCGGCAATGTAATTAGCATGCCGAATATTACTTGGAGTGTGAATTGCAACGAAATCGCCAATAGATAAGACAATTTTACAATTTGGGCCCAAGTTAGAAGCAGAGCCTAAGGTGTAAATTATCGATAGTCCATATCTCTGAAACTATAAGAGATAATGCAATTTCGCAACCGGCAATGTAATTAGCATGCCTAATATTACTTGGAATGTGAATTGGGACGAAATCGCCAATAGATAAGGCCATTTTACAATTTGGGCCCAAGTTAGAAGCAGAGCCTAAGGTGTAAATTATCGATAGTCCATATCTCGGAAACTATAAGAGATAATGCAATTTGGCAACCGGCAACGTAATTAGCATGCCGAATATTACTTGGAATGTGAATTGGAACGAAATCGCCAATAGATAAGACCATTTTACAATTTGGGCCCAAGTTAGAAGCAGAGCCTAAGGTGTAAATTATCGATAGTCCATATCTCGGAAACTATAAGAGATAATGCAATTTCGCAACCGGCAATGTAATTAGCATGCCGAATATCACTTGGAATGTGAATTGGGACGAAATCGCCAATAGATAAGACCATTTTACAATTTGGGCCCAAGTTAGAAGCAGAGCCTATGGTGTAAATTATCGATAGTCCATATCTCGGAAACTATAAGAGATAATGCAATTTGGCAACCGGCAATGTAATTAGCATGCCGAATATTACTTGGAATGTGAATTGGAACGAAATCGCCAATAGATAAGACCATTTTACAATTTGGGCCCAAGTTAGAAGCAGAGCCTAAGGAGTAAATTATCGATAGTCCATATCTCGGAAACTATAAGAGATAATGCAATTTGGCAACCGGCAATGTAATTAGCATGCCGAATATTACTTGGAATGTGAATTGGAACGAAATCGCCAATAGGTAAGACCATTTTACAATTTGGGCCCAAGTTAGAAGCAGAGCCTAAGGTGTAAATTATCGATAGTCCATATCTCGGAAACTATAAGAGATAATTCAATTTGGCAACCGGCAATGTAATTAGCATGCCGAATATTACTTGGAATGTGAATTGGAACGAAATCGCCAATAGATAAGACCATTTTACAATTTGGGCCCAAGTTAGAAGCAGAGCCTAAGGTGTAAATTATCGATAGTCCATATCTCGGAAACTATAAGAGATAATGCAATTTGGCAACCGGCAATGTAATTAGCATGCCGAATATTACTTGGAATGTGAATTGGAACGAAATCGCCAATAGATAAGACCATTTTACAATTTGGGCCCAAGTTAGAAGCAGAGCCTAAGGTGTAAATTATCGATAGTCCATATCTCGGAAACTATAAGAGATAATGCAATTTGGCAACCGGCAATGTAATTAGCATGCCGAATATTACTTGGAATGTGAATTGGAACGAAATCGCCAATAGATAAGACCATTTTACAATTTGGGCCCAAGTTAGAAGCAGAGCCTATGGTGTAAATTATCGATAGTCCATATCTCGGAAACTATAAGAGATAATGCAATTTGGCAACCGGCAATGTAATTAGCATGCCGAATATTACTTGGAATGTGAATTGGAACGAAATCGCCAATAGATAAGACCATTTTACAATTTGGGCCCAAGTTAGAAGCGGAGCCTAAGGTGTAAATTATCGATAGTCCATATCTCGGAAACTATAAGAGATAATGCAATTTGGCAACCGGCAATGTAATTAGAATGCCGAATATTACTTGGAATGTGAATTGGAACGAAATCGCCAATAGATAAGACCATTTTACAATTTGGGCCCAAGTTAGAAGCAGAGCCTAAGGTGTAAATTATCGATAGTCCATATCTCGGAAACTATAAGAGATAATGCAATTTGGCAACCGGCAATGTAATTAGCATGCCGAATATTACTTGGAATGTGAATTGGAACGAAATCGCCAATAGATAAGACCATTTTACAATTTGGGCCCAAGTTAGAAGCAGAGCCTAAGGTGTAAATTATCGATAGTCCATATCTCGGAAACTATAAGAGATAATGCAATTTGGCAACCGGCAATGTAATTAGCATGCCGAATATTACTTGGAATGTGAATTGGAACGAAATCGCCAATAGATAAGACCATTTTACAATTTGGGCCCAAGTTAGAAGCAGAGCCTATGGTGTAAATTATCGATAGTCCATATCTCGGAAACTATAAGAGATAATGCAATTTGGCAACCGGCAATGTAATTAGCATGCCGAATATTACTTGGAATGTGAATTGGAACGAAATCGCCAATAGATAAGACCATTTTACAATTTGGGCCCAAGTTAGAAGCAGAGCCTAAGGTGTAAATTATCGATAGTCCATATCTCGGAAACTATAAGAGATAATGCAATTTGGCAAACGGCAATGTAATTAGCATGCCGAATATTACTTGGAATGTGAATTGGAACGAAATCGCCAATAGATAAGACCATTTTACAATTTGGGCCCAAGTTAGAAGCAGAGCCTAAGGTGTAAATTATCGATAGTCCATATCTCGGAAACTATAAGAGATAATGCAATTTGGCAACCGGCAATATAATTAGCATGCCGAATATTACTTGGAATGTGAATTGGAACGAAATTGATAATAGATAAGACCATTTTACAATTTGGGCCCAAGTTAGAAGCAGAGCCTAAAGTGTAAATAATCGATAGTCCATATCTCTGAAACTATAAGAGATAATGCAATTTCGCAACCGGCAATGTAATTAGCATGCCTAATATTACTTGGAATGTGAATTGGGACGAAATCGCCAATAGATAAGGCCATTTTACAATTTGGGCCCAAGTTAGAAGCAGAGCCTAAGGTGTAAATTATCGATAGTCCATATCTCGGAAACTATAAGAGATAATGCAATTTGGCAACCGGCAATGTAATTAGCATGCCGAATATTACTTGGAATGTGAATTGGAACGAAATCGCCAATAGATAAGACCATTTTACAATTTGGGCCCAAGTTAGAAGCAGAGCCTAAGGTGTAAATTATTGATAGTCCATATCTCGGAAACTATAAGAGATAATGCAATTTCGCAACCGGCAATGTAATTAGCATGCCGAATATTACTTGGAGTGTGAATTGGAACGAAATCGCCAATAGATAAGACCATTTTACAATTTGGGCCCAAGTTAGAAGCAGAGCCTAAGGTGTAAATTATCGATAGTCCATATCTCGGAAACTATAAGAGATAATGCAATTTGGCAACCGGCAATGTAATTAGCATGCCGAATATTACTTGGAATGTGAATTGGAACGAAATCGCCAATAGATAAGACCATTTTACAATTTGGGCCCAAGTTAGAAGCAGAGCCTAAGGTGTAAATTATCGATAGTCCATATCTCGGAAACTATAAGAGATAATGCAATTTGGCAACCGGCAATGTAATTAGCATGCCGAATATTACTTGGAATGTGAATTGGAACGAAATCGCCAATAGATAAGACCATTTTACAATTTGGGCCCAAATTAGAAGCAGAGCCTAAGGTGTAAATTATCGATAGTCCATATCTCGGAAACTATAAGAGATAATGCAATTTGGCAACCGGCAATGTAATTAGCATGCCGAATATTACTTGGAATGTGAATTGGATCGAAATCGCCAATAGATAAGACCATTTTACAATTTGGGCCCAAGTTAGAAGCAGAGCCTAAGGTGTAAATTATCGATAGTCCATATCTCGGAAACTATAAGAGATAATGCAATTTGGCAACCGGCAATGTAATTAGCATGCCGAATATTACTTGGAATGTGAATTGGAACGAAATCGCCAATAGATAAGACCATTTTACAATTTGGGCCCAAGTTAGAAGCAGAGCCTAAGGTGTAAATTATCGATAGTCCATAACTCGGAAACTATAAGAGATAATGCAATTTGGCAACCGGCAATGTAATTAGCATGCCGAATATTACTTGGAATGTGAATTGGAACGAAACCGCCAATAGATAAGACCATTTTACAATTTGGGCCCAAGTTAGAAGCAGAGCCTAAGGTGTAAATTATCGATAGTCCATATCTCGGAAACTATAAGAGATAATGCAATTTGGCAACCGGCAATGTAATTAGCATGCCGAATATTACTTGGAATGTGAATTGGAACGAAATCGCCAATAGATAAGACCATTTTACAATTTGGGCCCAAGTTAGAAGCAGAGCCTAAGGAGTAAATTATCGATAGTCCATATCTCGGAAACTATAAGAGATAATGCAATTTGGCAACCGGCAATGTAATTAGCATGCCGAATATTACTTGGAATGTGAATTGGAACGAAATCGCCAATAGGTAAGACCATTTTACAATTTGGGCCCAAGTTAGAAGCAGAGCCTAAGGTGTAAATTATCGATAGTCCATATCTCGGAAACTATAAGAGATAATTCAATTTGGCAACCGGCAATGTAATTATCATGCCGAATATTACTTGGAATGTGAATTGGAACGAAATCGCCAATAGATAAGACCATTTTACAATTTGGGCCCAAGTTAGAAGCAGAGCCTAAGGTGTAAATTATCGATAGTCCATATCTCGGAAACTATAAGAGATAATGCAATTTGGCAACCGGCAATGTAATTAGCATGCCGAATATTACTTGGAATGTGAATTGGAACGAAATCGCCAATAGATAAGACCATTTTACAATTTGGGCCCAAGTTAGAAGCAGAGCCTAAGGTGTAAATTATCGATAGTCCATATCTCGGAAACTATAAGAGATAATGCAATTTGGCAACCGGCAATGTAATTAGCATGCCGAATATTACTTGGAATGTGAATTGGAACGAAATCGCCAATAGATAAGACCATTTTACAATTTGGGCCCAAGTTAGAAGCAGAGCCTATGGTGTAAATTTTCGATAGTCCATATCTCGGAAACTATAAGAGATAATGCAATTTGGCAACCGGCAATGTAATTAGCATGCCGAATATTACTTGGAATGTGAATTGGAACGAAATCGCCAATAGATAAGACCATTTTACAATTTGGGCCCAAGTTAGAAGCAGAGCCTAAGGTGTAAATTATCGATAGTCCATATCTCGGAAACTATAAGAGATAATGCAATTTGGCAACCGGCAATGTAATTAGCATGCCGAATATTACTTGGAATGTGAATTGGAACGAAATCGCCAATAGATAAGACTATTTTACAATTTGGGCCCAAGTTAGAAGCAGAGCCTAAGGTGTAAATTATCGATAGTCCATATCTCGCAAACTATAAGAGATAATGCAATTTGGCAACCGGCAATGTAATAAGCATGCCGAATATTACTTGGAATGTGAATTGGAACGAAATTGCCAATAGATAAGACCATTTTACAATTTGGGCCCAAGTTAGAAGCAGAGCCTAAGGTGTAAATTATCGATAGTCCATATCTCTGAAACTATAAGAGATAATGCAATTTCGCAACCGGCAATGTAATTAGCATGCCTAATATTACTTGGAATGTGAATTGGGACGAAATCGCCAATAGATAAGGCCATTTTACAATTTGGGCCCAAGTTAGAAGCAGAGCCTAAGGTGTAAATTATCGATAGTCCATATCTCGGAAACAATAAGAGATAATGCAATTTGGCAACCGGCAATGTAATTAGCATGCCGAATATTACTTGGAATGTGAATTGGAACGAAATCGCCAATAGATAAGACCATTTTACAATTTGGGCCCAAGTTAGAAGCAGAGCCTAAGGTGTAAATTATCGATAGTCCATATCTCGGAAACTATAAGAGATAATGCAATTTGGCAAAAGACAATGTAATTAGCATGCCGAATATTACTTGGAATGTGAATTGGAACGAAATCGCCAATAGATAAGACCATTTTACAATTTGGGCCCAAGTTAGAAGCAGAGCCTAAGGTGTAAATTATCGATAGTCCATATCTCGGAAACTATAAGAGATAATGCAATTTCGCAACCGGCAATGTAATTAGCATGCCGAATATCACTTGAAATGTGAATTGGGACGAAATCGCCAATAGATAAGACCATTTTACAATTTGGGCCCAAGTTAGAAGCAGAGCCTAAGGTGTAAATTATCGATAGTCCATATCTCGGAAACTATAAGAGATAATGCAATTTGGCAACCGGCAATGTAATTAGCATGCCGAATATTACTTGGAATGTGAATTGGAACGAAATCGCCAATAGATAAGACCATTTTACAATTTGGGCCCAAGTTAGAAGCAGAGCCTAAGGAGTAAATTATCGATAGTCCATATCTCGGAAACTATAAGAGATAATGCAATTTGGCAACCGGCAATGTAATTAGCATGCCGAATATTACTTGGAATGTGAATTGGAACGAAATCGCCAATAGGTAAGACCATTTTACAATTTGGGCCCAAGTTAGAAGCAGAGCCTAAGGTGTATATTATCGATAGTCCATATCTCGGAAACTATAAGAGATAATTCAATTTGGCAACCGGCAATGTAATTAGCATGCCGAATATTACTTGGAATGTGAATTGGAACGAAATCGCCAATAGATAAGACCATTTTACAATTTGGGCCCAAGTTAGAAGCAGAGCCTAAGGTGTAAATTATCGATAGTCCATATCTCGGAAACTATAAGAGATAATGCAATTTGGCAACCGGCAACGTAATTAGCATGCCGAATATTACTTGGAATGTGAATTGGAACGAAATCGCCAATAGATAAGACCATTTTACAATTTGGGCCCAAGTTAGAAGCAGAGCCTAAGGTGTAAATTATCGATAGTCCATATCTCGGAAACTATAAGAGATAATGCAATTTGGCAACCGGCAATGTAATTAGCATGCCGATTATTACTTGGAATGTGAATTGGAACGAAATCGCCAATAGATAAGACCATTTTACAATTTGGGCCCAAGTTAGAAGCAGAGCCTATGGTGTAAATTATCGATAGTCCATATCTCGGAAACTATAAGGGATAATGCAATTTGACAACCGGCAATGTAATTAGCATGCCGAATATTACTTGGAATGTGAATTGGAACGAAATCGCCAATAGATAAGACCATTTTACAATTTGGGCCCAAGTTAGAAGCAGAGCCTAAGGTGTAAATTATCGATAGTCCATATCTCGGAAACTATAAGAGATAATGCAATTTGGCAACCGGCAATGTAATTAGCATGCCGAATATTACTTGGAGTGTGAATTGGAACGAAATCGCCAATAGATAAGACCATTTTACAATTTGGGCCCAAGTTAGAAGCAGAGCCTAAGGTGTAAATTATCGATAGTCCATATCTCGGAAACTATAAGAGATAATGCAATTTGGCAACCGGCAATGTAATTAGCATGCCGAATATTACTTGGAATGTGAATTGGAACGAAATCGCCAATAGATAAGACCATTTTACAATTTGGGCCCAAGTTAGAAGCAGAGCCTATGGTGTAAATTATCGATAGTCCATATCTCGGAAACTATAAGAGATAATGCAATTTGGCAACCGGCAATGTAATTAGCATGCCGAATATTACTTGGAATGTGAATTGGAACGAAATCGCCAATAGATAAGACCATTTTACAATTTGGGCCCAAGTTAGAAGCAGAGCCTATGGTGTAAATTATCGATAGTCCATATCTCGGAAACTATAAGAGATAATGCAATTTGGCAACCGGCAATGTAATTAGCATGCCGAATATTACTTGGAATGTGAATTGGAACGAAATCGCCAATAGATAAGACCATTTTACAATTTGGGCCCAAGTTAGAAGCAGAGCCTAAGGTGTAAATTATCGATAGTCCATATCTCGGAAACTATAAGAGATAATGCAATTTGGCAAACGGCAATGTAATTAGCATGCCGAATATTACTTGGAATGTGAATTGGAACGAAATCGCCAATAGATAAGACCATTTTACAATTTGGGCCCAAGTTAGAAGCAGAGCCTAAGGTGTAAATTATCGATAGTCCATATCTCGGAAACTATAAGAGATAATGCAATTTGGCAACCGGCAATGTAATTAGCATGCCGAATATTACTTGGAATGTGAATTGGAACGAAATTGATAATAGATAAGACCATTTTACAATTTGGGCCCAAGTTAGAAGCAGAGCCTAAGGTGTAAATTATCGATAGTCCATATCTCTGAAACTATAAGAGATAATGCAATTTCGCAACCGGCAATGTAATTAGCATGCCTAATATTACTTGGAATGTGAATTGGGACGAAATCGCCAATAGATAAGGCCATTTTACAATTTGGGCCCAAGTTAGAAGCAGAGCCTTAGGTGTAAATTATCGATAGTCCATATCTCGGAAACTATAAGAGATAATGCAATTTGGCAACCGGCAATGTAATTAGCATGCCGAATATTACTTGGAATGTGAATTGGAACGAAATCGCCAATAGATAAGACCATTTTACAATTTGGGCCCAAGTTAGAAGCAGAGCCTAAGGTGTAAATTATTGATAGTCCATATCTCGGAAACTATAAGAGATAATGCAATTTCGCAACCGGCAATGTAATTAGCATGCCGAATATTACTTGGAGTGTGAATTGGAACGAAATCGCCAATAGATAAGACCATTTTACAATTTGGGCCCAAGTTAGAAGCAGAGCCTAAGGTGTAAATTATCGATAGTCCATATCTCGGAAACTATAAGAGATAATGCAATTTGGCAACCGGCAATGTAATTAGCATGCCGAATATTACTTGGAATGTGAATTGGAACGAAATTGATAATAGATAAGACCATTTTACAATTTGGGCCCAAGTTAGAAGCAGAGCCTAAGGTGTAAATTATCGATAGTCCATATCTCTGAAACTATAAGAGATAATGCAATTTCGCAACCGGCAATGTAATTAGCATGCCTAATATTACTTGGAATGTGAATTGGGACGAAATCGCCAATAGATAAGGCCATTTTAAAATTTGGGCCCAAGTTAGAAGCAGAGCCTTAGGTGTAAATTATCGATAGTCCATATCTCGGAAACTATAAGAGATAATGCAATTTGGCAACCGGCAATGTAATTAGCATGCCGAATATTACTTGGAATGTGAATTGGAACGAAATCGCCAATAGATAAGACCATTTTACAATTTGGGCCCAAGTTAGAAGCAGAGCCTAAGGTGTAAATTATTGATAGTCCATATCTCGGAAACTATAAGAGATAATGCAATTTCGCAACCGGCAATGTAATTAGCATGCCGAATATTACTTGGAGTGTGAATTGGAACGAAATCGCCAATAGATAAGACCATTTTACAATTTGGGCCCAAGTTAGAAGCAGAGCCTAAGGTGTAAATTATCGATAGTCCATATCTCGGAAACTATAAGAGATAATGCAATTTGGCAACCGGCAATGTAATTAGCATGCCGAATATTACTTGGAATGTGAATTGGAACGAAATCGCGAATAGAGAAGACCATTTTACAATTTGGGCCCAAGTTAGAAGCAGAGCCTAAGGTGTAAATTATCGATAGTCCATATCTCGGAAACTATAAGAGATAATGCAATTTGGCAACCGGCAATGTAATTAGCATGCCGAATATTACTTGGAATGTGAATTGGAACGAAATCGCCAATAGATAAGACCATTTTACAATTTGGGCCCAAATTAGAAGCAGAGCCTAAGGTGTAAATTATCGATAGTCCATATCTCGGAAACTATAAGAGATAATGCAATTTGGCAACCGGCAATGTAATTAGCATGCCGAATATTACTTGGAATGTGAATTGGATCGAAATCGCCAATAGATAAGACCATTTTACAATTTGGGCCCAAGTTAGAAGCAGAGCCTAAGGTGTAAATTATCGATAGTCCATATCTCGGAAACTATAAGAGATAATGCAATTTGGCAATCGGCAATGTAATTAGCATGTCGAATATTACTTGGAATGTGAATTGGAACGAAATCGCCAATAGATAAGACCATTTTACAATTTGGGCCCAAGTTAGAAGCAGAGCCTATGGTGTAAATTATCGATAGTCCATATCTCGGAAACTATAAGAGATAATGCAATTTGGCAACCGGCAATGTAATTAGCATGCCGAATATTACTTGGAATGTGAATTGGAACGAAATCGCCAATAGATAAGACCATTTTACAATTTGGGCCCAAGTTAGAAGCAGAGCCTAAGGTGTAAATTATCGATAGTCCATATCTCGGAAACTATAAGAGATAATGCAATTTGGCAACCGGCAATGTAATTAGCATGCCGAATATTACTTGGAATGTGAATTGGAACGAAATCGCCAATAGATAAGACCATTTTACAATTTGGGCCCAAGTTAGAAGCAGAGCCTAAGGTGTAAATTATCGATAGTCCATATCTCGGAAACTATAAGAGATAATGCAATTTGGCAACCGGCAATGTAATTAGCATGCCGATTATTACTTGGAATGTGAATTGGAACGAAATCGCCAATAGATAAGACCATTTTACAATTTGGGCCCAAGTTAGAAGCAGAGCCTATGGTGTAAATTATCGATAGTCCATATCTCGGAAACTATAAGGGATAATGCAATTTGGCAACCGGCAATGTAATTAGCATGCCGAATATTACTTGGAATGTGAATTGGAACGAAATCGCCAATAGATAAGACCATTTTACAATTTGGGCCCAAGTTAGAAGTAGAGCCTAAGGTGTAAATTATCGATAGTCCATATCTCGGAAACTATAAGAGATAATGCAATTTGGCAACCGGCAATGTAATTAGCATGCCGAATATTACTTGGAATGTGAATTGTAACGAAATCGCCAATAGATAAGACCATTTTACAATTTGGGCCCAAGTTAGAAGCAGAGCCTAAGGTGTAAATTATCGATAGTCCATATCTCGGAAACTATAAGAGATAATGCAATTTGGCAACCGGCAATGTAATTAGCATGCCGAATATTACTTGGAGTGTGAATTGGAACGAAATCGCCAATAGATAAGACCATTTTACAATTTGGGCCCAAGTTAGAAGCAGAGCCTAAGGTGTAAATTATCGATAGTCCATATCTCGGAAACTATAAGAGATAATGCAATTTGGCAACCGGCAATGTAATTAGCATGCCGAATATTACTTGGAATGTGAATTGGAACGAAATCGCCAATAGATAAGACCATTTTACAATTTGGGCCCAAGTTAGAAGCAGAGCCTATGGTGTAAATTATCGATAGTCCATATCTCGGAAACTATAAGAGATAATGCAATTTGGCAACCGGCAATGTAATTAGCATGCCGAATATTACTTGGAATGTGAATTGGAACGAAATCGCCAATAGATAAGACCATTTTACAATTTGGGCCCAAGTTAGAAGCAGAGCCTAAGGTGTAAATTATCGATAGTCCATATCTCGGAAACTATAAGAGATAATGCAATTTGGCAAACGGCAATGTAATTAGCATGCCGAATATTACTTGGAATGTGAATTGGAACGAAATCGCCAATAGATAAGACCATTTTACAATTTGGGCCCAAGTTAGAAGCAGAGCCTAAGGTGTAAATTATCGATAGTCCATATCTCGGAAACTATAAGAGATAATGCAATTTGGCAACCGGCAATGTAATTAGCATGCCGAATATTACTTGGAATGTGAATTGGAACGAAATTGATAATAGATAAGACCATTTTACAATTTGGGCCCAAGTTAGAAGCAGAGCCTAAGGTGTAAATTATCGATAGTCCATATCTCTGAAACTATAAGAGATAATGCAATTTCGCAACCGGCAATGTAATTAGCATGCCTAATATTACTTGGAATGTGAATTGGAACGAAATCGCCAATAGATAAGGCCATTTTACAATTTGGGCCCAAGTTAGAAGCAGAGCCTTAGGTGTAAATTATCGATAGTCCATATCTCGGAAACTATAAGAGATAATGCAATTTGGCAACCGGCAATGTAATTAGCATGCCGAATATTACTTGGAATGTGAATTGGAACGAAATCGCCAATAGATAAGACCATTTTACAATTTGGGCCCAAGTTAGAAGCAGAGCCTAAGGTGTAAATTATTGATAGTCCATATCTCGGAAACTATAAGAGATAATGCAATTTCGCAACCGGCAATGTAATTAGCATGCCGAATATTACTTGGAGTGTGAATTGGAACGAAATCGCCAATAGATAAGACCATTTTACAATTTGGGCCCAAGTTAGAAGCAGAGCCTAAGGTGTAAATTATCGATAGTCCATATCTCGGAAACTATAAGAGATAATGCAATTTGGCAACCGGCAATGTAATTAGCATGCCGAATATTACTTGGAATGTGAATTGGAACGAAATTGATAATAGATAAGATCATTTTACAATTTGGGCCCAAGTTAGAAGCAGAGCCTAAGGTGTAAATTATCGATAGTCCATGTCTCGGAAACTATAAGAGATAATGCAATTTGGCAACCGGCAATGTAATTAGCATGCCGAATATTACTTGGAATGTGAATTGGAACGAAATCGCCAATAGATAAGGCCATTTTACAATTTGGGCCCAAGTTAGAAGCAGAGCCTAAGGTGTAAATTATCGATAGTCCATATCTCGGAAACTATAAGAGATAATGCAATTTGGCAACCGGCAATGTAATTAGCATGCCGAATATTACTTGGAGTGTGAATTGGAACGAAATTGCCAATAGATAAGACCATTTTACAATTTGGGCCCAAGTTAGAAGCAGAGCCTAAGGTGTAAATTATCGATAGTCCATATCTCTGAAACTATAAGAGATAATGCAATTTCGCAACCGGCAATGTAATTAGCATGCCGAATATTACTTGGAATGTGAATTGGGACGAAATCGCCAATAGATAAGGCCATTTTACAATTTGGGCCCAAGTTAGAAGCAGAGCCTAAGGTGTAAATTATCGATAGTCCATATCTCGGAAACTATAAGAGATAATGCAATTTGGCAACCGGCAATGTAATTAGCATGCCGAATATTACTTGGAATGTGAATTGGAACGAAATCGCCAATAGATAAGACCATTTTACAATTTGGGCCCAAGTTAGAAGCAGAGCCTAAGGTGTAAATTATTGATAGTCCATATCTCGGAAACTATAAGAGATAATACAGTTTCGCAACCGGCAATGTAATTAGCATGCCGAATATTACTTGGAGTGTGAATTGGAACGAAATCGCCAATAGATAAGACCATTTTACAATTAGGGCCCAAGTTAGAAGCAGAGCTTAAGGTGTAAATTATCGATAGTCCATATCTCGGAAACTATAAGAGATAATGCAATTTGGCAACCGGCAATGTAATTAGCATGCCGAATATTACTTGGAATGTGAATTGGAACGAAATCGCCAATAAATAAGACCATTTTACAATTTGGGCCCAAGTTAGAAGCAGAGCCTAAGGTGTAAATTATCGATAGTCCATGTCTCGGAAACTATAAGAGATAATGCAATTTGGCAACCGGCAATGTAATTAGCATGCCGAATATTACTTGGAATGTGAATTGGAACGAAATCGCCAATAGATAAGACCATTTTACAATTTGGGGCCAAGTTAGAAGCAGAGCCAAAGGTGTAAATTATCGATAGTCCATATCTCGGAAACTATAAGAGATAATGCAATTTGGCAACCGGCAATGTAATTAGCATGCCGAATATTACTTGGAATGAGAATTGGAACGAAATCGCCAATAGATAAGACCATTTTACAATTTGGGCCCAAGTTAGAAGCAGAGCCTAAGGTGTAAATTATCGATAGTCCATATCTCGGAAACTATAAGAGATAATGCAATTTGGCAACCGGCAATGTAATTAGCATGCCGAATATTACTTGGAGTGTGAATTGGAACGAAATTGCCAATAGATAAGACCATTTTACAATTTGGGCCCAAGTTAGAAGCAGAGCCTAAGGTGTAAATTATCGATAGTCCATATCTCTGAAACTATAAGAGATAATGCAATTTGGCAACCGGCAATGTAATTAGCATGCCGAATATTACTTGGAATGTGAATTGGGACGAAATCGCCAATAGATAAGGCCATTTTACAATTTGGGCCCAAGTTAGAAGCAGAGCCTAAGGTGTAAATTATCGATAGTCCATATCTCGGAAACTATAAGAGATAATGCAATTTGGCAACCGGCAATGTAATTAGCATGCCGAATATTACTTGGAGTGTGAATTGGAACGAAATCGCCAATAGATAAGACCATTTTACAATTTGGGCCCAAGTTAGAAGCAGAGCCTAAGGTGTAAATTATCGATAGTCCATATCTCGGAAACTATAAGAGATAATGCAATTTCGCAACCGGCAATGTAATTAGCATGCCGAATATTACTTGGAATGTGAATTGGGACGAAATCGCCAATAGATAAGGCCATTTTACAATTTGGGCCCAAGTTAGAAGCAGAGCCTAAGGTGTAAATTATCGATAGTCCATATCTCGGAAACTATAAGAGATAATACAATTTGGCAACCGGCAATGTAATTAGCATGCCGAATATTACTTGGAATGTGAATTGGAACGAAATCGCCAATAGATAAGACCATTTTACAATTTGGGCCCAAGTTAGAAGCAGAGCCTAAGGTGTAAATTATTGATAGTCCATATCTCGGAAACTATAAGAGATAATACAGTTTCGCAACCGGCAATGTAATTAGCATGCCGAATATTACTTGGAGTGTGAATTGGAACGAAATCGCCAATAGATAAGACCATTTTACAATTTGGGCCCAAGTTAGAAGCAGAGCTTAAGGTGTAAATTATCGATAGTCCATATCTCGGAAACTATAAGAGATAATGCAATTTGGCAACCGGCAATGTAATTAGCATGCCGAATATTACTTGGAATGTGAATTGGAACGAAATCGCCAATAGATAAGACCATTTTACAATTTGGGCCCAAGTTAGAAGCAGAGCCTAAGGTGTAAATTATCGATAGTCCATGTCTCGGAAACTATAAGAGATAATGCAATTTGGCAACCGGCAATGTAATTAGCATGCCGAATATTACTTGGAATGTGAATTGGAACGAAATCGCCAATAGATAAGACCATTTTACAATTTGGGCCCAAGTTAGAAGCAGAGCCTAAGGTGTAAATTATCGATAGTCCATATCTCGGAAACTATAAGAGATAATGCAATTTGGCAACCGGCAATGTAATTAGCATGCCGAATATTACTTGGAGTGTGAATTGGAACGAAATTGCCAATAGATAAGACCATTTTACAATTTGGGCCCAAGTTAGAAGCAGAGCCTAAGGTGTAAATTATCGATAGTCCATATCTCTGAAACTATAAGAGATAATGCAATTTCGCAACCGGCAATGTAATTAGCATGCCGAATATTACTTGGAATGTGAATTGGGACGAAATCGCCAATAGATAAGGCCATTTTACAATTTGGGCCCAAGTTAGAAGCAGAGCCTAAGGTGTAAATTATCGATAGTCTATATCTCGGAAACTATAAGAGATAATGCAATTTGGCAACCGGCAATGTAATTAGCATGCCGAATATTACTTGGAATGTGAATTGGAACGAAATCGCCAATAGATAAGACCATTTTACAATTTGGGCCCAAGTTAGAAGCAGAGCCTAAGGTGTAAAATATTGATAGTCCATATCTCGGAAACTATAAGAGATAATACAGTTTCGCAACCGGCAATGTAATTAGCATGCCGAATATTACTTGGAGTGTGAATTGGAACGAAATCGCCAATTGATAAGACCATTTTACAATTTGGGCCCAAGTTAGAAGCAGAGCTTAAGGTGTAAATTATCGATAGTCCATATCTCGGAAACTATAAGAGATAATGCAATTTGGCAACAGGCAATGTAATTAGCATGCCGAATATTACTTGGAATGTGAATTGGAACGAAATCGCCAATAGATAAGACCATTTTACAATTTGGGCCCAAGTTAGAAGCAGAGCCTAAGGTGTAAATTATCGATAGTCCATGTCTCGGAAACTATAAGAGATAATGCAATTTGGCAACCGGCAATGTAATTAGCATGCCGAATATTACTTGGAACGAAATCGCCAATAGATAAGACCATTTTACAATTTGGGCCCAAGTTAGAAGCAGAGCCAAAGGTGTAAATTATCGATAGTCCATATCTCGGAAACTATAAGAGATAATGCAATTTGGCCACCGGCAATGTAATTAGCATGCCGAATATTACTTGGAATGAGAATTGGAACGAAATCGCCAATAGATAAGACCATTTTACAATTTGGGCCCAAGTTAGAAGCAGAGCCTTAGGTGTAAATTATCGATAGTCCATATCTCGGAAACTATAAGAGATAATGCAATTTGGCAACCGGCAATGTAATTAGCATGCCGAATATTACTTGGAATGTGAATTGGAACGAAATCGCCAATAGATAAGACCATTTTACAATTTGGGCCCAAGTTAGAAGCAGAGCCTAAGGTGTAAATTATTGATAGTCCATATCTCGGAAACTATAAGAGATAATGCAATTTCGCAACCGGCAATGTAATTAGCATGCCGAATATCACTTGGAATGTGAATTGGGACGAAATCGCCAATAGATAAGACCATTTTACAATTTGGGCCCAAGTTAGAAGCAGAGCCTAAGGTGTAAATTATCGATAGTCCATATCTCGGAAACTATAAGAAATAATGCAATTTGGCAACCGGCAATGTAATTAGCATGCCGAATATTACTTGGAATGTGAATTGGAACGAAATCGCCAATAGATAAGACCATTTTACAATTTGGGCCCAAGTTACAAGCAGAGCCTAAGGTGTAAATTATCGATGGTCCATATCTCGGAAACTATAAGAGATAATGCAATTTGGCAACCGGCAATGTAATTAGCATGCCGAATATTACTTGGAATGTGAATTGGAACGAAATCGCCAATAGATAAGACCATTTTACAATTTGGGCCCAAGTTAGAAGCAGAGCCTAAGGTGTAAATTATCGATAGTCCATATCTCGGAAACTATAAGAGATAATGCAATTTGGCAACCGGCAATGTAATTAGCATGCCGAATATTATTTGGAATGTGAATTGGAACGAAATCGCCAATAGATAAGACCATTTTACAATTTGGGCCCAAGTTAGAAGCAGAGCCAAAGGTGTAAATTATCGATAGTCCATATCTCGGAAACTATAAGAGATAATGCAATTTGGCAACCGGCAATGTAATTAGCATGCCGAATATTACTTGGAATGTGAATTGGAACGAAATCGCCAATAGATAAGACCATTTTACAATTTGGGCCCAAGTTAGAAGCAGAGCCTAAGGTGTAAATTATCGATAGTCCATATCTCGGAAACTGTAAGAGATAATGCAATTTGGCAACCGGCAATGTAATTAGCATGCCGAATATTACTTGGAATGTGAATTGGAACGAAATCGCCAATAAATAAGACCATTTTACAATTTGGGCCCAAGTTAGAAGCAGAGCCAAAGGTGTAAATTATCGATAGTCCATATCTCGGAAACTATAAGACATAATGCAATTTGGCAACCGGCAATGTAATTAGCATGCCGAATATTACTTGGAATGTGAATTGGAACGAAATCGCCAATAGATAAGACCATTTTACAATTTGGGCCCAAGTTAGAAGCAGAGCCTAAGGTGTAAATTATCGATAGTCCATATCTCGGAAACTATAAGAGATAATGCAATTTGGCAACCGGCAATGTAATTAGCATGCCGAATATTACTTGGAATGTGAATTGGAACGAAATCGCCAATAGATAAGACCATTTTACAATTTGGGCCCAAGTTAGAAGCAGAGCCAAAGGTGTAAATTATCGATAGTCCATATCTCGGAAACTATAAGAGATAATGCAAATTGGCAACCGGCAATGTAATTGGCATGCCGAATATTACTTGGAATGTGAATTGGAACGAAATCGCCAATAGATAAGACCATTTTACAATTTGGGCCCAAGTTAGAAGCAGAGCCTAAGGTGTAAATTATTGATAGTCCATATCTCGGAAACTATAAGAGATAATGCAATTTCGCAACCGGCAATGTAATTAGCATGCCGAATATCACTTGGAATGTGAATTGGGACGAAATCGCCAATAGATAAGACCATTTTACAATTTGGGCCCAAGTTAGAAGCAGAGCCTAAGGTGTAAATTATCGATAGTCCATATCTCGGAAACTATAAGAGATAATGCAATTTGGCAACCGGCAATGTAATTAGCATGCCGAATATTACTTGGAATGTGAATTGGAACGAAATCGCCAATAGATAAGACCATTTTACAATTTGGGCCCAAGTTAGAAGCAGAGCCTAAGGTGTAAATTATCGATAGTCCATATCTCGGAAACTATAAGAGATAATGCAATTTGGCAACCGGCAATGAAATTAGCATGCCGAATATTACTTGGAATGTGAATTGGAACGAAATCGCCAATAGATAAGACCATTTTATAATTTGGGCCCAAGTTAGAAGCAGAGCCTAAGGTGTAAATTATCGATAGTCCATATCTCGGAAACTATAAGAGATAATGCAATTTCGCAACCGGCAATGTAATTAGCATGCCGAATATTACTTGGAGTGTGAATTGGAACGAAATCGCCAATAGATAAGACCATTTTACAATTTGGGCCCAAGTTAGAAGCAGAGCCTAAGGTGTAAATTATTGATAGTCCATATCTCAGAAACTATAAGAGATAATGCAATTTCGCAACTGGCAATGTAATTAGCATGCCGAATATTACTTGGAGTGTGAAGTGGAACGAAATCGCCAATAGGTAAGACCATTTTACAATTTGGGCCCAAGTTAGAAGCAGAGCCTAAGGTGTAAATTATCGATAGTCCATATCTCGGAAACTATAAGAGATAATGCAATTTGGCAACCGGCAATGTAATTAGCATGCCGAATATTACTTGGAATGTGAATTGGAACGAAATCGCCAATAGATAAGACCATTTTACAATTTGGGCCCAAGTTAGAAGCAGAGCCTAAGGTGTAAATTATCGATAGTCCATATCTCGGAAACTATAAGAGATAATGCAATTTGGCAACCGGCAATGTAATTAGCATGCCGAATATTACTTGGAATGTGAATTGGAACGAAATCGCCAATAGATAAGACCATTTTACAATTTGGGCCCAAGTTAGAAGCAGAGCCTAAGGTGTAAATTATCGATAGTCCATATCTCGGAAACTATAAGAGATAATGCAATTTGGCAACCGGCAATGTAATTAGCATGCCGAATATTACTTGGAGTGTGAATTGGAACGAAATCGCCAATAGGTAAGACCATTTTACAATTTGGGCCCAAGTTAGAAGCAGAGCCTAAGGTGTAAATTATCGATAGTCCATATCTCGGAAACTATAAGAGATAATGCAATTTGGCAACCGGCAATGTAATTAGCATGCCGAATATTACTTGGAATGTGAATTGGAACGAAATCGCCAATAGATAAGACCATTTTACAATTTGGGCCCAAGTTAGAAGCAGAGCCTAAGGTGTAAATTATTGATAGTCCATATCTCGGAAACTATAAGAGATAATGCAATTTCGCAACCGGCAATGTAATTAGCATGCCGAATATTACTTGGAGTGTGAATTGGAACGAAATCGCCAATAGGTAAGACCATTTTACAATTTGGGCCCAAGTTAGAAGCAGAGCCTAAGGTGTAAATTATCGATAGTCCATATCTCGGAAACTATAAGAGATAATGCAATTTGGCAACCGGCAATGTAATTAGCATGCCGAATATTACTTGGAATGTGAATTGGAACGAAATCGCCAATAGATAAGACCATTTTACAATTTGGGCCCAAGTTAGAAGCAGAGCCTAAGGTGTAAATTATTGATAGTCCATATCTCGGAAACTATAAGAGATAATGCAATTTCGCAACCGGCAATGTAATTAGCATGCCGAATATCACTTGGAATGTGAATTGGGACGAAATCGCCAATAGATAAGACCATTTTACAATTTGGGCCCAAGTTAGAAGCAGAGCCTAAGGTGTAAATTATTGATAGTCCATATCTCGGAAACTATAAGAGATAATGCAATTTCGCAACTGGCAATGTAATTAGCATGCCGAATATTACTTGGAGTGTGAAGTGGAACGAAATCGCCAATAGGTAAGACCATTTTACAATTTGGGCCCAAGTTAGAAGCAGAGCCTAAGGTGTAAATTATCGATAGTCCATATCTCGGAAACTATAAGAGATAATGCAATTTGGCAACCGGCAATGTAATTAGCATGCCGAATATTACTTGGAGTGTGAATTGGAACGAAATCGCCAATAGGTAAGACCATTTTACAATTTGGGCCCAAGTTAGAAGCAGAGCCTAAGGTGTAAATTATCGATAGTCCATATCTCGGAAACTATAAGAGATAATGCAATTTGGCAACCGGCAATGTAATTTGCATGCCGAATATTACTTGGAATGTGAATTGGAACGAAATCGCCAATAGATAAGACCATTTTACAATTTGGGCCCAAGTTAGAAGCAGAGCCTAAGGTGTAAATTATTGATAGTCCATATCTCGGAAACTATAAGAGATAATGCAATTTCGCAACCGGCAATGTAATTAGCATGCCGAATATTACTTGGAGTGTGAATTGGAACGAAATCGCCAATAGGTAAGACCATTTTACAATTTGGGCCCAAGTTAGAAGCAGAGCCTAAGGTGTAAATTATCGATAGTCCATATCTCGGAAACTATAAGAGATAATGCAATTTGGCAACCGGCAATGTAATTAGCATGCCGAATATTACTTGGAATGTGAATTGGAACGAAATCGCCAATAGATAAGACCATTTTACAATTTGGGCCCAAGTTAGAAGCAGAGCCTAAGGTGTAAATTATCGATAGTCCATATCTCGGAAACTATAAGAGATAATGCAATTTGGCAACCGGCAATGTAATTAGCATGCCGAATATTACTTGGAATGTGAATTGGAACGAAATCGCCAATAGATAAGACCATTTTACAATTTGGGCCCAAGTTAGAAGCAGAGCCTAAGGTGTAAATTATCGATAGTCCATATCTCGGAAACTATAAGAGATAATGCAATTTGGCAACCGGCAATGTAATTAGCATGCCGAATATTACTTGGAATGTGAATTGGAACAAAATCGCCAATAGATAAGACCATTTTACAATTTGGGCCCAAGTTAGAAGCAGAGCCTAAGGTGTAAATTATTGATAGTCCATATCTCGGAAACTATAAGAGATAATGCAATTTCGCAACCGGCAATGTAATTAGCATGCCGAATATCACTTGGAATGTGAATTGGGACGAAATCGCCAATAGATAAGACCATTTTACAATTTGGGCCCAAGTTAGAAGCAGAGCCTAAGGTGTAAATTATCGATAGTCCATATCTCGGAAACTATAAGAGATAATGCAATTTGGCAACCGGCAATGTAATTAGCATGCCAAATATTACTTGGAATGTGAATTGTAACGAAATCGCCAATAGATAAGACCATTTTACAATTTGGGCCCAAGTTAGAAGCAGAGCCTAAGGTGTAAATTATCGATAGTCCATATCTCGGAAACTATAAGAGATAATGCAATTTGGCAATCGGCAATGTAATTAGCATGCCGAATATTACTTGGAATGTGAATTGGAACGAAATCGCCAATAGGTAAGACCATTTTACAATTTGGGCCCAAGTTAGAAGCAGAACCTAAGGTGTAAATTATCGATAGTCCTTATCTCGGAAACTATAAGAGATAATTCAATTTGGCAACCGGCAATGTAATTAGCATGCCGAATATTACTTGGAATGTGAATTGGAACGAAATCGCCAATAGATAAGACCATTTTACAATTTGGGCCCAAGTTAGAAGCAGAGCCTAAGGTGTAAATTATCGATAGTCCATATCTCGGAAACTATAAGAGATAATGCAATTTGGCAACCGGCAATGTAATTAGCATGCCGAATATTACCTGGAATGTGAATTGGAACGAAATCGCCAATAGATAAGACCATTTTACAATTTGGGCCCAAGTTAGAAGCAGAGCCTAAGGTGTAAATTATCGATAGTCCATGTCTCGGAAACTATAAGAGATAATGCAATTTGGCAACCGGCAATGTAATTAGCATGCCGAATATTACTTGGAACGAAATCGCCAATAGATAAGACCATTTTACAATTTGGGCCCAAGTTAGAAGCAGAGCCAAAGGTGTAAATTATCGATAGTCCATATCTCGGAAACTATAAGAGATAATGCAATTTGGCCACCGGCAATGTAATTAGCATGCCGAATATTACTTGGAATGAGAATTGGAACGAAATCGCCAATAGATAAGACCATTTTACAATTTGGGCCCAAGTTAGAAGCAGAGCCTTAGGTGTAAATTATCGATAGTCCATATCTCGGAAACTATAAGAGATAATGCAATTTGGCAACCGGCAATGTAATTAGCATGCCGAATATTACTTGGAATGTGAATTGGAACGAAATCGCCAATAGATAAGACCATTTTACAATTTGGGCCCAAGTTAGAAGCAGAGCCTAAGGTGTAAATTATTGATAGTCCATATCTCGGAAACTATAAGAGATAATGCAATTTCGCAACCGGCAATGTAATTAGCATGCCGAATATCACTTGGAATGTGAATTGGGACGAAATCGCCAATAGATAAGACCATTTTACAATTTGGGCCCAAGTTAGAAGCAGAGCCTAAGGTGTAAATTATCGATAGTCCATATCTCGGAAACTATAAGAGATAATGCAATTTGGCAACCGGCAATGTAATTAGCATGCCGAATATTACTTGGAATGTGAATTGGAACGAAATCGCCAATAGATAAGACCATTTTACAATTTGGGCCCAAGTTACAAGCAGAGCCTAAGGTGTAAATTATCGATGGTCCATATCTCGGAAACTATAAGAGATAATGCAATTTGGCAACCGGCAATGTAATTAGCATGCCGAATATTACTTGGAATGTGAATTGGAACGAAATCGCCAATAGATAAGACCATTTTACAATTTGGGCCCAAGTTAGAAGCAGAGCCTAAGGTGTAAATTATCGATAGTCCATATCTCGGAAACTATAAGAGATAATGCAATTTGGCAACCGGCAATGTAATTAGCATGCCGAATATTATTTGGAATGTGAATTGGAACGAAATCGCCAATAGATAAGACCATTTTACAATTTGGGCCCAAGTTAGAAGCAGAGCCAAAGGTGTAAATTATCGATAGTCCATATCTCGGAAACTATAAGAGATAATGCAATTTGGCAACCGGCAATGTAATTAGCATGCCGAATATTACTTGGAATGTGAATTGGAACGAAATCGCCAATAGATAAGACCATTTTACAATTTGGGCCCAAGTTAGAAGCAGAGCCTAAGGTGTAAATTATCGATAGTCCATATCTCGGAAACTGTAAGAGATAATGCAATTTGGCAACCGGCAATGTAATTAGCATGCCGAATATTACTTGGAATGTGAATTGGAACGAAATCGCCAATAAATAAGACCATTTTACAATTTGGGCCCAAGTTAGAAGCAGAGCCAAAGGTGTAAATTATCGATAGTCCATATCTCGGAAACTATAAGACATAATGCAATTTGGCAACCGGCAATGTAATTAGCATGCCGAATATTACTTGGAATGTGAATTGGAACGAAATCGCCAATAGATAAGACCATTTTACAATTTGGGCCCAAGTTAGAAGCAGAGCCTAAGGTGTAAATTATCGATAGTCCATATCTCGGAAACTATAAGAGATAATGCAATTTGGCAACCGGCAATGTAATTAGCATGCCGAATATTACTTGGAATGTGAATTGGAACGAAATCGCCAATTGATAAGACCATTTTACAATTTGGGCCCAAGTTAGAAGCAGAGCCAAAGGTGTAAATTATCGATAGTCCATATCTCGGAAACTATAAGAGATAATGCAAATTGGCAACCGGCAATGTAATTGGCATGCCGAATATTACTTGGAATGTGAATTGGAACGAAATCGCCAATAGATAAGACCATTTTACAATTTGGGCCCAAGTTAGAAGCAGAGCCTAAGGTGTAAATTATTGATAGTCCATATCTCGGAAACTATAAGAGATAATGCAATTTCGCAACCGGCAATGTAATTAGCATGCCGAATATCACTTGGAATGTGAATTGGGACGAAATCGCCAATAGATAAGACCATTTTACAATTTGGGCCCAAGTTAGAAGCAGAGCCTAAGGTGTAAATTATCGATAGTCCATATCTCGGAAACTATAAGAAATAATGCAATTTGGCAACCGGCAATGTAATTAGCATGCCGAATATTACTTGGAATGTGAATTGGAACGAAATCGCCAATAGATAAGACCATTTTACAATTTGGGCCCAAGTTAGAAGCAGAGCCTAAGGTGTAAATTATCGATAGTCCATATCTCGGAAACTATAAGAGATAATGCAATTTGGCAACCGGCAATGAAATTAGCATGCCGAATATTACTTGGAATGTGAATTGGAACGAAATCGCCAATAGATAAGACCATTTTATAATTTGGGCCCAAGTTAGAAGCAGAGCCTAAGGTGTAAATTATCGATAGTCCATATCTCGGAAACTATAAGAGATAATGCAATTTGGCAATCGGCAATGTAATTAGCATGCCGAATATTACTTGGAGTGTGAATTGGAACGAAATCGCCAATAGATAAGACCATTTTACAATTTGGGCCCAAGTTAGAAGCAGAGCCTAAGGTGTAAATTATTGATAGTCCATATCTCAGAAACTATAAGAGATAATGCAATTTCGCAACTGGCAATGTAATTAGCATGCCGAATATTACTTGGAGTGTGAAGTGGAACGAAATCGCCAATAGGTAAGACCATTTTACAATTTGGGCCCAAGTTAGAAGCAGAGCCTAAGGTGTAAATTATCGATAGTCCATATCTCGGAAACTATAAGAGATAATGCAATTTGGCAACCGGCAATGTAATTAGCATGCCGAATATTACTTGGAATGTGAATTGGAACGAAATCGCCAATAGATAAGACCATTTTACAATTTGGGCCCAAGTTAGAAGCAGAGCCTAAGGTGTAAATTATCGATAGTCCATATCTCGGAAACTATAAGAGATAATGCAATTTGGCAACCGGCAATGTAATTAGCATGCCGAATATTACTTGGAATGTGAATTGGAACGAAATCGCCAATAGATAAGACCATTTTACAATTTGGGCCCAAGTTAGAAGCAGAGCCTAAGGTGTAAATTATCGATAGTCCATATCTCGGAAACTATAAGAGATAATGCAATTTGGCAACCGGCAATGTAATTAGCATGCCGAATATTACTTGGAGTGTGAATTGGAACGAAATCGCCAATAGGTAAGACCATTTTACAATTTGGGCCCAAGTTAGAAGCAGAGCCTAAGGTGTAAATTATCGATAGTCCATATCTCGGAAACTATAAGAGATAATGCAATTTGGCAACCGGCAATGTAATTAGCATGCCGAATATTACTTGGAATGTGAATTGGAACGAAATCGCCAATAGATAAGACCATTTTACAATTTGGGCCCAAGTTAGAAGCAGAGCCTAAGGTGTAAATTATTGATAGTCCATATCTCGGAAACTATAAGAGATAATGCAATTTCGCAACCGGCAATGTAATTAGCATGCCGAATATTACTTGGAGTGTGAATTGGAACGAAATCGCCAATAGGTAAGACCATTTTACAATTTGGGCCCAAGTTAGAAGCAGAGCCTAAGGTGTAAATTATCGATAGTCCATATCTCGGAAACTATAAGAGATAATGCAATTTGGCAACCGGCAATGTAATTAGCATGCCGAATATTACTTGGAATGTGAATTGGAACGAAATCGCCAATAGATAAGACCATTTTACAATTTGGGCCCAAGTTAGAAGCAGAGCCTAAGGTGTAAATTATTGATAGTCCATATCTCGGAAACTATAAGAGATAATGCAATTTCGCAACCGGCAATGTAATTAGCATGCCGAATATCACTTGGAATGTGAATTGGGACGAAATCGCCAATAGATAAGACCATTTTACAATTTGGGCCCAAGTTAGAAGCAGAGCCTAAGGTGTAAATTATTGATAGTCCATATCTCGGAAACTATAAGAGATAATGCAATTTCGCAACTGGCAATGTAATTAGCATGCCGAATATTACTTGGAGTGTGAAGTGGAACGAAATCGCCAATAGGTAAGACCATTTTACAATTTGGGCCCAAGTTAGAAGCAGAGCCTAAGGTGTAAATTATCGATAGTCCATATCTCGGAAACTATAAGAGATAATGCAATTTGGCAACCGGCAATGTAATTAGCATGCCGAATATTACTTGGAGTGTGAATTGGAACGAAATCGCCAATAGGTAAGACCATTTTACAATTTGGGCCCAAGTTAGAAGCAGAGCCTAAGGTGTAAATTATCGATAGTCCATATCTCGGAAACTATAAGAGATAATGCAATTTGGCAACCGGCAATGTAATTAGCATGCCGAATATTACTTGGAATGTGAATTGGAACGAAATCGCCAATAGATAAGACCATTTTACAATTTGGGCCCAAGTTAGAAGCAGAGCCTAAGGTGTAAATTATTGATAGTCCATATCTCGGAAACTATAAGAGATAATGCAATTTCGCAACCGGCAATGTAATTAGCATGCCGAATATTACTTGGAGTGTGAATTGGAACGAAATCGCCAATAGGTAAGACCATTTTACAATTTGGGCCCAAGTTAGAAGCAGAGCCTAAGGTGTAAATTATCGATAGTCCATATCTCGGAAACTATAAGAGATAATGCAATTTGGCAACCGGCAATGTAATTAGCATGCCGAATATTACTTGGAATGTGAATTGGAACGAAATCGCCAATAGATAAGACCATTTTACAATTTGGGCCCAAGTTAGAAGCAGAGCCTAAGGTGTAAATTATCGATAGTCCATATCTCGGAAACTATAAGAGATAATGCAATTTGGCAACCGGCAATGTAATTAGCATGCCGAATATTACTTGGAATGTGAATTGGAACGAAATCGCCAATAGATAAGACCATTTTACAATTTGGGCCCAAGTTAGAAGCAGAGCCTAAGGTGTAAATTATCGATAGTCCATATCTCGGAAACTATAAGAGATAATGCAATTTGGCAACCGGCAATGTAATTAGCATGCCGAATATTACTTGGAATGTGAATTGGAACAAAATCGCCAATAGATAAGACCATTTTACAATTTGGGCCCAAGTTAGAAGCAGAGCCTAAGGTGTAAATTATTGATAGTCCATATCTCGGAAACTATAAGAGATAATGCAATTTCGCAACCGGCAATGTAATTAGCATGCCGAATATCACTTGGAATGTGAATTGGGACGAAATCGCCAATAGATAAGACCATTTTACAATTTGGGCCCAAGTTAGAAGCAGAGCCTAAGGTGTAAATTATCGATAGTCCATATCTCGGAAACTATAAGAGATAATGCAATTTGGCAACCGGCAATGTAATTAGCATGCCAAATATTACTTGGAATGTGAATTGTAACGAAATCGATAATAGATAAGACCATTTTACAATTTGGGCCCAAGTTAGAAGCAGAGCCTAAGGTGTAAATTATCGATAGTCCATATCTCGGAAACTATAAGAGATAATGCAATTTGGCCACCGGCAATGTAATTAGCATGCCGAATATTACTTGGAATGAGAATTGGAACGAAATCGCCAATAGATAAGACCATTTTACAATTTGGGCCCAAGTTAGAAGCAGAGCCTTAGGTGTAAATTATCGATAGTCCATATCTCGGAAACTATAAGAGATAATGCAATTTGGCAACCGGCAATGTAATTAGCATGCCGAATATTACTTGGAATGTGAATTGGAACGAAATCGCCAATAGATAAGACCATTTTACAATTTGGGCCCAAGTTAGAAGCAGAGCCTAAGGTGTAAATTATTGATAGTCCATATCTCGGAAACTATAAGAGATAATGCAATTTCGCAACCGGCAATGTAATTAGCATGCCGAATATCACTTGGAATGTGAATTGGGACGAAATCGCCAATAGATAAGACCATTTTACAATTTGGGCCCAAGTTAGAAGCAGAGCCTAAGGTGTAAATTATCGATAGTCCATATCTCGGAAACTATAAGAGATAATGCAATTTGGCAACCGGCAATGTAATTAGCATGCCGAATATTACTTGGAATGTGAATTGGAACGAAATCGCCAATAGATAAGACCATTTTACAATTTGGGCCCAAGTTACAAGCAGAGCCTAAGGTGTAAATTATCGATGGTCCATATCTCGGAAACTATAAGAGATAATGCAATTTGGCAACCGGCAATGTAATTAGCATGCCGAATATTACTTGGAATGTGAATTGGAACGAAATCGCCAATAGATAAGACCATTTTACAATTTGGGCCCAAGTTAGAAGCAGAGCCTAAGGTGTAAATTATCGATAGTCCATATCTCGGAAACTATAAGAGATAATGCAATTTGGCAACCGGCAATGTAATTAGCATGCCGAATATTATTTGGAATGTGAATTGGAACGAAATCGCCAATAGATAAGACCATTTTACAATTTGGGCCCAAGTTAGAAGCAGAGCCAAAGGTGTAAATTATCGATAGTCCATATCTCGGAAACTATAAGAGATAATGCAATTTGGCAACCGGCAATGTAATTAGCATGCCGAATATTACTTGGAATGTGAATTGGAACGAAATCGCCAATAGATAAGACCATTTTACAATTTGGGCCCAAGTTAGAAGCAGAGCCTAAGGTGTAAATTATCGATAGTCCATATCTCGGAAACTGTAAGAGATAATGCAATTTGGCAACCGGCAATGTAATTAGCATGCCGAATATTACTTGGAATGTGAATTGGAACGAAATCGCCAATAAATAAGACCATTTTACAATTTGGGCCCAAGTTAGAAGCAGAGCCAAAGGTGTAAATTATCGATAGTCCATATCTCGGAAACTATAAGACATAATGCAATTTGGCAACCGGCAATGTAATTAGCATGCCGAATATTACTTGGAATGTGAATTGGAACGAAATCGCCAATAGATAAGACCATTTTACAATTTGGGCCCAAGTTAGAAGCAGAGCCTAAGGTGTAAATTATCGATAGTCCATATCTCGGAAACTATAAGAGATAATGCAATTTGGCAACCGGCAATGTAATTAGCATGCCGAATATTACTTGGAATGTGAATTGGAACGAAATCGCCAATAGATAAGACCATTTTACAATTTGGGCCCAAGTTAGAAGCAGAGCCAAAGGTGTAAATTATCGATAGTCCATATCTCGGAAACTATAAGAGATAATGCAAATTGGCAACCGGCAATGTAATTGGCATGCCGAATATTACTTGGAATGTGAATTGGAACGAAATCGCCAATAGATAAGACCATTTTACAATTTGGGCCCAAGTTAGAAGCAGAGCCTAAGGTGTAAATTATTGATAGTCCATATCTCGGAAACTATAAGAGATAATGCAATTTCGCAACCGGCAATGTAATTAGCATGCCGAATATCACTTGGAATGTGAATTGGGACGAAATCGCCAATAGATAAGACCATTTTACAATTTGGGCCCAAGTTAGAAGCAGAGCCTAAGGTGTAAATTATCGATAGTCCATATCTCGGAAACTATAAGAAATAATGCAATTTGGCAACCGGCAATGTAATTAGCATGCCGAATATTACTTGGAATGTGAATTGGAACGAAATCGCCAATAGATAAGACCATTTTACAATTTGGGCCCAAGTTAGAAGCAGAGCCTAAGGTGTAAATTATCGATAGTCCATATCTCGGAAACTATAAGAGATAATGCAATTTGGCAACCGGCAATGAAATTAGCATGCCGAATATTACTTGGAATGTGAATTGGAACGAAATCGCCAATAGATAAGACCATTTTATAATTTGGGCCCAAGTTAGAAGCAGAGCCTAAGGTGTAAATTATCGATAGTCCATATCTCGGAAACTATAAGAGATAATGCAATTTGGCAATCGGCAATGTAATTAGCATGCCGAATATTACTTGGAGTGTGAATTGGAACGAAATCGCCAATAGATAAGACCATTTTACAATTTGGGCCCAAGTTAGAAGCAGAGCCTAAGGTGTAAATTATTGATAGTCCATATCTCAGAAACTATAAGAGATAATGCAATTTCGCAACTGGCAATGTAATTAGCATGCCGAATATTACTTGGAGTGTGAAGTGGAACGAAATCGCCAATAGGTAAGACCATTTTACAATTTGGGCCCAAGTTAGAAGCAGAGCCTAAGGTGTAAATTATCGATAGTCCATATCTCGGAAACTATAAGAGATAATGCAATTTGGCAACCGGCAATGTAATTAGCATGCCGAATATTACTTGGAATGTGAATTGGAACGAAATCGCCAATAGATAAGACCATTTTACAATTTGGGCCCAAGTTAGAAGCAGAGCCTAAGGTGTAAATTATCGATAGTCCATATCTCGGAAACTATAAGAGATAATGCAATTTGGCAACCGGCAATGTAATTAGCATGCCGAATATTACTTGGAATGTGAATTGGAACGAAATCGCCAATAGATAAGACCATTTTACAATTTGGGCCCAAGTTAGAAGCAGAGCCTAAGGTGTAAATTATCGATAGTCCATATCTCGGAAACTATAAGAGATAATGCAATTTGGCAACCGGCAATGTAATTAGCATGCCGAATATTACTTGGAGTGTGAATTGGAACGAAATCGCCAATAGGTAAGACCATTTTACAATTTGGGCCCAAGTTAGAAGCAGAGCCTAAGGTGTAAATTATCGATAGTCCATATCTCGGAAACTATAAGAGATAATGCAATTTGGCAACCGGCAATGTAATTAGCATGCCGAATATTACTTGGAATGTGAATTGGAACGAAATCGCCAATAGATAAGACCATTTTACAATTTGGGCCCAAGTTAGAAGCAGAGCCTAAGGTGTAAATTATTGATAGTCCATATCTCGGAAACTATAAGAGATAATGCAATTTCGCAACCGGCAATGTAATTAGCATGCCGAATATTACTTGGAGTGTGAATTGGAACGAAATCGCCAATAGGTAAGACCATTTTACAATTTGGGCCCAAGTTAGAAGCAGAGCCTAAGGTGTAAATTATCGATAGTCCATATCTCGGAAACTATAAGAGATAATGCAATTTGGCAACCGGCAATGTAATTAGCATGCCGAATATTACTTGGAATGTGAATTGGAACGAAATCGCCAATAGATAAGACCATTTTACAATTTGGGCCCAAGTTAGAAGCAGAGCCTAAGGTGTAAATTATTGATAGTCCATATCTCGGAAACTATAAGAGATAATGCAATTTCGCAACCGGCAATGTAATTAGCATGCCGAATATCACTTGGAATGTGAATTGGGACGAAATCGCCAATAGATAAGACCATTTTACAATTTGGGCCCAAGTTAGAAGCAGAGCCTAAGGTGTAAATTATTGATAGTCCATATCTCGGAAACTATAAGAGATAATGCAATTTCGCAACTGGCAATGTAATTAGCATGCCGAATATTACTTGGAGTGTGAAGTGGAACGAAATCGCCAATAGGTAAGACCATTTTACAATTTGGGCCCAAGTTAGAAGCAGAGCCTAAGGTGTAAATTATCGATAGTCCATATCTCGGAAACTATAAGAGATAATGCAATTTGGCAACCGGCAATGTAATTAGCATGCCGAATATTACTTGGAGTGTGAATTGGAACGAAATCGCCAATAGGTAAGACCATTTTACAATTTGGGCCCAAGTTAGAAGCAGAGCCTAAGGTGTAAATTATCGATAGTCCATATCTCGGAAACTATAAGAGATAATGCAATTTGGCAACCGGCAATGTAATTAGCATGCCGAATATTACTTGGAATGTGAATTGGAACGAAATCGCCAATAGATAAGACCATTTTACAATTTGGGCCCAAGTTAGAAGCAGAGCCTAAGGTGTAAATTATTGATAGTCCATATCTCGGAAACTATAAGAGATAATGCAATTTCGCAACCGGCAATGTAATTAGCATGCCGAATATTACTTGGAGTGTGAATTGGAACGAAATCGCCAATAGGTAAGACCATTTTACAATTTGGGCCCAAGTTAGAAGCAGAGCCTAAGGTGTAAATTATCGATAGTCCATATCTCGGAAACTATAAGAGATAATGCAATTTGGCAACCGGCAATGTAATTAGCATGCCGAATATTACTTGGAATGTGAATTGGAACGAAATCGCCAATAGATAAGACCATTTTACAATTTGGGCCCAAGTTAGAAGCAGAGCCTAAGGTGTAAATTATCGATAGTCCATATCTCGGAAACTATAAGAGATAATGCAATTTGGCAACCGGCAATGTAATTAGCATGCCGAATATTACTTGGAATGTGAATTGGAACGAAATCGCCAATAGATAAGACCATTTTACAATTTGGGCCCAAGTTAGAAGCAGAGCCTAAGGTGTAAATTATCGATAGTCCATATCTCGGAAACTATAAGAGATAATGCAATTTGGCAACCGGCAATGTAATTAGCATGCCGAATATTACTTGGAATGTGAATTGGAACAAAATCGCCAATAGATAAGACCATTTTACAATTTGGGCCCAAGTTAGAAGCAGAGCCTAAGGTGTAAATTATTGATAGTCCATATCTCGGAAACTATAAGAGATAATGCAATTTCGCAACCGGCAATGTAATTAGCATGCCGAATATCACTTGGAATGTGAATTGGGACGAAATCGCCAATAGATAAGACCATTTTACAATTTGGGCCCAAGTTAGAAGCAGAGCCTAAGGTGTAAATTATCGATAGTCCATATCTCGGAAACTATAAGAGATAATGCAATTTGGCAACCGGCAATGTAATTAGCATGCCAAATATTACTTGGAATGTGAATTGTAACGAAATCGATAATAGATAAGACCATTTTACAATTTGGGCCCAAGTTAGAAGCAGAGCCTAAGGTGTAAATTATCGATAGTCCATATCTCGGAAACTATAAGAGATAATGCAATTTGGCAATCGGCAATGTAATTAGCATGCCGAATATTACTTGGAATGTGAATTGGAACGAAATCGCCAATAGGTAAGACCATTTTACAATTTGGGCCCAAGTTAGAAGCAGAACCTAAGGTGTAAATTATCGATAGTCCTTATCTCGGAAACTATAAGAGATAATTCAATTTGGCAACCGGCAATGTAATTAGCATGCCGAATATTACTTGGAATGTGAATTGGAACGAAATCGCCAATAGATAAGACCATTTTACAATTTGGGCCCAAGTTAGAAGCAGAGCCTAAGGTGTAAATTATCGATAGTCCATATCTCGGAAACTATAAGAGATAATGCAATTTGGCAACCGGCAATGTAATTAGCATGCCGAATATTACCTGGAATGTGAATTGGAACGAAATCGCCAATAGATAAGACCATTTTACAATTTGGGCCCAAGTTAGAAGCAGAGCCTAAGGTGTAAATTATCGATAGTCCATATCTCGGAAACTATAAGAGATAATGCAATTTGGCAACCGGCAATGTAATTAGCATGCCGAATATCACTTGGAATGTGAATTGGGACGAAATCGCCAATAGATAAGACCATTTTACAATTTGGGCCCAAGTTAGAAGCAGAGCCTAAGGTGTAAATTATTGATAGTCCATATCTCGGAAACTATAAGAGATAATGCAATTTCGCAACCGGCAATGTAATTAGCATGCCGAATATTACTTGGAGTGTGAATTGGAACGAAATCGCCAATAGATAAGACCATTTTACAATTTGGGCCCAAGTTAGAAGCAGAGCCTAAGGTGTAAATTATCGATAGTCCATATCTCGGAAACTATAAGAGATAATGCAATTTGGCAACCGGCAATGTAATTAGCATGCCGAATATTACTTGGAATGTGAATTGGAACGAAATCGCCAATAGATAAGACCATTTTACAATTTGGGCCCAAGTTAGAAGCAGAGCCTAAGGTGTAAATTATCGATAGTCCATATCTCGGAAACTATAAGAGATAATGCAATTTGGCAACCGGCAATGTAATTAGCATGCCGAATATTACTTGGAATGTGAATTGGAACGAAATCGCCAATAGATAAGACCATTTTACAATTTGGGCCCAAGTTAGAAGCAGAGCCTAAGGTGTAAATTATCGATAGTCCATATCTCGGAAACTATAAGAGATAATGCAATTTGGCAACCGGCAATGTAATTAGCATGCCGAATATTACTTGGAATGTGAATTGGAACGAAATCGCCAATAGATAAGACCATTTTACAATTTGGGCCCAAGTTAGAAGCAGAGCCTAAGGTGTAAATTATCGATAGTCCATATCTCGGAAACTATAAGAGATAATGCAATTTGGCAACCGGCAATGTAATTAGCATGCCGAATATTACTTGGAATGTGAATTGGAACGAAATCGCCAATAGATAAGACCATTTTACAATTTGGGCCCAAGTTAGAAGCAGAGCCTAAGGTGTAAATTATGGATAGTCCATATCTCGGAAACTATAAGAGATAATGCGATTTGGCAACCGGCAATGTAATTAGCATGCCGAATATTACTTGGAATGTGAATTGGAACGAAATCGCCAATAGATAAGACCATTTTACAATTTGGGCCCAAGTTAGAAGCAGAGCCTAAGGTGTAAATTATCGATAGTCCATATCTCGGAAACTATAAGAGATAATGCAATTTGGCAACCGGCAATGTAATTAGCATGCCGAATATTACTTGGAATGTGAATTGGAACGAAATCGCCAATATGTAAGACCATTTTACAATTTGGGCCCAAGTTAGAAGCAGAGCCTAAGGTGTAAATTATCGATAGTCCATATCTCGGAAACTATAAGAGATAATTCAATTTGGCAACCGGCAATGTAATTAGCATGCCGAATATTACTTGGAATGTGAATTGGAACGAAATCGCCAATATGTAAGACCATTTTACAATTTGGGCCCAAGTTAGAAGCAGAGCCTAAGGTGTAAATTATCGATAGTCCATATCTCGGAAACTATAAGAGATAATTCAATTTGGCAACCGGCAATGTAATTAGCATGCCGAATATTACTTGGAATGTGAATTGGAACGAAATCGCCAATAGATAAGACCATTTTACAATTTGGGCCCAAGTTAGAAGCAGAGCCTAAGGTGTAAATTATCGATAGTCCATATCTCTGAAACTATAAGAGATAATGCAATTTCGCAACCGGCAATGTAATTAGCATGCCGAATATTACTTGGAATGTGAATTGGGACGAAATCGCCAATAGATAAGGCCATTTTACAATTTGGGCCCAAGTTAGAAGCAGAGCCTAAGGTGTAAATTATCGATAGTCCATATCTCGGAAACTATAAGAGATAATGCAATTTGGCAACCGGCAATGTAATTAGCATGCCGAATATCACTTGGAATGTGAATTGGGACGAAATCGCCAATAGATAAGACCATTTTACAATTTGGGCCCAAGTTAGAAGCAGAGCCTAAGGTGTAAATTATTGATAGTCCATATCTCGGAAACTATAAGAGATAATGCAATTTCGCAACCGGCAATGTAATTAGCATGCCGAATATTACTTGGAGTGTGAATTGGAACGAAATCGCCAATAGATAAGACCATTTTACAATTTGGGCCCAAGTTAGAAGCAGAGCCTAAGGTGTAAATTATCGATAGTCCATATCTCGGAAACTATAAGAGATAATGCAATTTGGCAACCGGCAATGTAATTAGCATGCCGAATATTACTTGGAATGTGAATTGGAACGAAATCGCCAATAGATAAGACCATTTTACAATTTGGGCCCAAGTTAGAAGCAGAGCCTAAGGTGTAAATTATCGATAGTCCATATCTCGGAAACTATAAGAGATAATGCAATTTGGCAACCGGCAATGTAATTAGCATGCCGAATATTACTTGGAATGTGAATTGGAACGAAATCGCCAATAGATAAGACCATTTTACAATTTGGGCCCAAGTTAGAAGCAGAGCCTAAGGTGTAAATTATCGATAGTCCATATCTCGGAAACTATAAGAGATAATGCAATTTGGCAACCGGCAATGTAATTAGCATGCCGAATATTACTTGGAATGTGAATTGGAACGAAATCGCCAATAGATAAGACCATTTTACAATTTGGGCCCAAGTTAGAAGCAGAGCCTAAGGTGTAAATTATCGATAGTCCATATCTCGGAAACTATAAGAGATAATGCAATTTGGCAACCGGCAATGTAATTAGCATGCCGAATATTACTTGGAATGTGAATTGGAACGAAATCGCCAATAGATAAGACCATTTTACAATTTGGGCCCAAGTTAGAAGCAGAGCCTAAGGTGTAAATTATGGATAGTCCATATCTCGGAAACTATAAGAGATAATGCGATTTGGCAACCGGCAATGTAATTAGCATGCCGAATATTACTTGGAATGTGAATTGGAACGAAATCGCCAATAGATAAGACCATTTTACAATTTGGGCCCAAGTTAGAAGCAGAGCCTAAGGTGTAAATTATCGATAGTCCATATCTCGGAAACTATAAGAGATAATGCAATTTGGCAACCGGCAATGTAATTAGCATGCCGAATATTACTTGGAATGTGAATTGGAACGAAATCGCCAATATGTAAGACCATTTTACAATTTGGGCCCAAGTTAGAAGCAGAGCCTAAGGTGTAAATTATCGATAGTCCATATCTCGGAAACTATAAGAGATAATTCAATTTGGCAACCGGCAATGTAATTAGCATGCCGAATATTACTTGGAATGTGAATTGGAACGAAATCGCCAATAGATAAGACCATTTTACAATTTGGGCCCAAGTTAGAAGCAGAGCCTAAGGTGTAAATTATCGATAGTCCATATCTCTGAAACTATAAGAGATAATGCAATTTCGCAACCGGCAATGTAATTAGCATGCCGAATATTACTTGGAATGTGAATTGGGACGAAATCGCCAATAGATAAGGCCATTTTACAATTTGGGCCCAAGTTAGAAGCAGAGCCTAAGGTGTAAATTATCGATAGTCCATATCTCGGAAACTATATGAGATAATGCAATTTGGCAACCGGCAATGTAATTAGCATGCCGAATATTACTTGGAATGTGAATTGGAACGAAATCGCCAATAGATAAGACCATTTTACAATTTGGGCCCAAGTTAGAAGCAGAGCCTAAGGTGTAAATTATCGATAGTCCATATCTCGGAAACTATAAGAGATAATGCAATTTGGCAATCGGCAATGTAATTAGCATGCCGAATATTACTTGGAATGTGAATTGGAACGAAATCGCCAATAGGTAAGACCATTTTACAATTTGGGCCCAAGTTAGAAGCAGAACCTAAGGTGTAAATTATCGATAGTCCTTATCTCGGAAACTATAAGAGATAATTCAATTTGGCAACCGGCAATGTAATTAGCATGCCGAATATTACTTGGAATGTGAATTGGAACGAAATCGCCAATAGATAAGACCATTTTACAATTTGGGCCCAAGTTAGAAGCAGAGCCTAAGGTGTAAATTATCGATAGTCCATATCTCGGAAACTATAAGAGATAATGCAATTTGGCAACCGGCAATGTAATTAGCATGCCGAATATTACCTGGAATGTGAATTGGAACGAAATCGCCAATAGATAAGACCATTTTACAATTTGGGCCCAAGTTAGAAGCAGAGCCTAAGGTGTAAATTATCGATAGTCCATATCTCGGAAACTATAAGAGATAATGCAATTTGGCAACCGGCAATGTAATTAGCATGCCGAATATCACTTGGAATGTGAATTGGGACGAAATCGCCAATAGATAAGACCATTTTACAATTTGGGCCCAAGTTAGAAGCAGAGCCTAAGGTGTAAATTATTGATAGTCCATATCTCGGAAACTATAAGAGATAATGCAATTTCGCAACCGGCAATGTAATTAGCATGCCGAATATTACTTGGAGTGTGAATTGGAACGAAATCGCCAATAGATAAGACCATTTTACAATTTGGGCCCAAGTTAGAAGCAGAGCCTAAGGTGTAAATTATCGATAGTCCATATCTCGGAAACTATAAGAGATAATGCAATTTGGCAACCGGCAATGTAATTAGCATGCCGAATATTACTTCGAATGTGAATTGGAACGAAATCGCCAATAGATAAGACCATTTTACAATTTGGGCCCAAGTTAGAAGCAGAGCCTAAGGTGTAAATTATCGATAGTCCATATCTCGGAAACTATAAGAGATAATGCAATTTGGCAACCGGCAATGTAATTAGCATGCCGAATATTACTTGGAATGTGAATTGGAACGAAATCGCCAATAGATAAGACCATTTTACAATTTGGGCCCAAGTTAGAAGCAGAGCCTAAGGTGTAAATTATCGATAGTCCATATCTCGGAAACTATAAGAGATAATGCAATTTGGCAACCGGCAATGTAATTAGCATGCCGAATATTACTTGGAATGTGAATTGGAACGAAATCGCCAATAGATAAGACCATTTTACAATTTGGGCCCAAGTTAGAAGCAGAGCCTAAGGTGTAAATTATCGATAGTCCATATCTCGGAAACTATAAGAGATAATGCAATTTGGCAACCGGCAATGTAATTAGCATGCCGAATATTACTTGGAATGTGAATTGGAACGAAATCGCCAATAGATAAGACCATTTTACAATTTGGGCCCAAGTTAGAAGCAGAGCCTAAGGTGTAAATTATGGATAGTCCATATCTCGGAAACTATAAGAGATAATGCGATTTGGCAACCGGCAATGTAATTAGCATGCCGAATATTACTTGGAATGTGAATTGGAACGAAATCGCCAATAGATAAGACCATTTTACAATTTGGGCCCAAGTTAGAAGCAGAGCCTAAGGTGTAAATTATCGATAGTCCATATCTCGGAAACTATAAGAGATAATGCAATTTGGCAACCGGCAATGTAATTAGCATGCCGAATATTACTTGGAATGTGAATTGGAACGAAATCGCCAATAGATAAGACCATTTTACAATTTGGGCCCAAGTTAGAAGCAGAGCCTAAGGTGTAAATTATGGATAGTCCATATCTCGGAAACTATAAGAGATAATGCGATTTGGCAACCGGCAATGTAATTAGCATGCCGAATATTACTTGGAATGTGAATTGGAACGAAATCGCCAATAGATAAGACCATTTTACAATTTGGGCCCAAGTTAGAAGCAGAGCCTAAGGTGTAAATTATCGATAGTCCATATCTCGGAAACTATAAGAGATAATGCAATTTGGCAACCGGCAATGTAATTAGCATGCCGAATATTACTTGGAATGTGAATTGGAACGAAATCGCCAATATGTAAGACCATTTTACAATTTGGGCCCAAGTTAGAAGCAGAGCCTAAGGTGTAAATTATCGATAGTCCATATCTCGGAAACTATAAGAGATAATTCAATTTGGCAACCGGCAATGTAATTAGCATGCCGAATATTACTTGGAATGTGAATTGGAACGAAATCGCCAATAGATAAGACCATTTTACAATTTGGGCCCAAGTTAGAAGCAGAGCCTAAGGTGTAAATTATCGATAGTCCATATCTCTGAAACTATAAGAGATAATGCAATTTCGCAACCGGCAATGTAATTAGCATGCCGAATATTACTTGGATTGTGAATTGGGACGAAATCGCCAATAGATAAGGCCATTTTACAATTTGGGCCCAAGTTAGAAGCAGAGCCTAAGGTGTAAATTATCGATAGTCCATATCTCGGAAACTATATGAGATAATGCAATTTGGCAACCGGCAATGTAATTAGCATGCCGAATATTACTTGGAATGTGAATTGGAACGAAATCGCCAATAGATAAGACCATTTTACAATTTGGGCCCAAGTTAGAAGCAGAGCCTAAGGTGTAAATTATCGATAGTCCATATCTCGGAAACTATAAGAGATAATGCAATTTGGCAATCGGCAATGTAATTAGCATGCCGAATATTACTTGGAATGTGAATTGGAACGAAATCGCCAATAGGTAAGACCATTTTACAATTTGGGCCCAAGTTAGAAGCAGAACCTAAGGTGTAAATTATCGATAGTCCTTATCTCGGAAACTATAAGAGATAATTCAATTTGGCAACCGGCAATGTAATTAGCATGCCGAATATTACTTGGAATGTGAATTGGAACGAAATCGCCAGTAGATAAGACCATTTTACAATTTGGGCCCAAGTTAGAAGCAGAGCCTAAGGTGTAAATTATCGATAGTCCATATCTCGGAAACTATAAGAGATAATGCAATTTGGCAACCGGCAATGTAATTAGCATGCCGAATATTACCTGGAATGTGAATTGGAACGAAATCGCCAATAGATAAGACCATTTTACAATTTGGGCCCAAGTTAGAAGCAGAGCCTAAGGTGTAAATTATCGATAGTCCATATCTCGGAAACTATAAGAGATAATGCAATTTGGCAACCGGCAATGTAATTAGCATGCCGAATATCACTTGGAATGTGAATTGGGACGAAATCGCCAATAGATAAGACCATTTTACAATTTGGGCCCAAGTTAGAAGCAGAGCCTAAGGTGTAAATTATTGATAGTCCATATCTCGGAAACTATAAGAGATAATGCAATTTCGCAACCGGCAATGTAATTAGCATGCCGAATATTACTTGGAGTGTGAATTGGAACGAAATCGCCAATAGATAAGACCATTTTACAATTTGGGCCCAAGTTAGAAGCAGAGCCTAAGGTGTAAATTATCGATAGTCCATATCTCGGAAACTATAAGAGATAATGCAATTTGGCAACCGGCAATGTAATTAGCATGCCGAATATTACTTGGAATGTGAATTGGAACGAAATCGCCAATAGATAAGACCATTTTACAATTTGGGCCCAAGTTAGAAGCAGAGCCTAAGGTGTAAATTATCGATAGTCCATATCTCGGAAACTATAAGAGATAATGCAATTTGGCAACCGGCAATGTAATTAGCATGCCGAATATTACTTGGAATGTGAATTGGAACGAAATCGCCAATAGATAAGACCATTTTACAATTTGGGCCCAAGTTAGAAGCAGAGCCTAAGGTGTAAATTATCGATAGTCCATATCTCGGAAACTATAAGAGATAATGCAATTTGGCAACCGGCAATGTAATTAGCATGCCGAATATTACTTGGAATGTGAATTGGAACGAAATCGCCAATAGATAAGACCATTTTACAATTTGGGCCCAAGTTAGAAGCAGAGCCTAAGGTGTAAATTATCGATAGTCCATATCTCGGAAACTATAAGAGATAATGCAATTTGGCAACCGGCAATGTAATTAGCATGCCGAATATTACTTGGAATGTGAATTGGAACGAAATCGCCAATAGATAAGACCATTTTACAATTTGGGCCCAAGTTAGAAGCAGAGCCTAAGGTGTAAATTATGGATAGTCCATATCTCGGAAACTATAAGAGATAATGCGATTTGGCAACCGGCAATGTAATTAGCATGCCGAATATTACTTGGAATGTGAATTGGAACGAAATCGCCAATAGATAAGACCATTTTACAATTTGGGCCCAAGTTAGAAGCAGAGCCTAAGGTGTAAATTATCGATAGTCCATATCTCGGAAACTATAAGAGATAATGCAATTTGGCAACCGGCAATGTAATTAGCATGCCGAATATTACTTGGAATGTGAATTGGAACGAAATCGCCAATATGTAAGACCATTTTACAATTTGGGCCCAAGTTAGAAGCAGAGCCTAAGGTGTAAATTATCGATAGTCCATATCTCGGAAACTATAAGAGATAATTCAATTTGGCAACCGGCAATGTAATTAGCATGCCGAATATTACTTGGAATGTGAATTGGAACGAAATCGCCAATAGATAAGACCATTTTACAATTTGGGCCCAAGTTAGAAGCAGAGCCTAAGGTGTAAATTATCGATAGTCCATATCTCTGAAACTATAAGAGATAATGCAATTTCGCAACCGGCAATGTAATTAGCATGCCGAATATTACTTGGAATGTGAATTGGGACGAAATCGCCAATAGATAAGGCCATTTTACAATTTGGGCCCAAGTTAGAAGCAGAGCCTAAGGTGTAAATTATCGATAGTCCATATCTCGGAAACTATATGAGATAATGCAATTTGGCAACCGGCAATGTAATTAGCATGCCGAATATTACTTGGAATGTGAATTGGAACGAAATCGCCAATAGATAAGACCATTTTACAATTTGGGCCCAAGTTAGAAGCAGAGCCTAAGGTGTAAATTATCGATAGTCCATATCTCGGAAACTATAAGAGATAATGCAATTTGGCAATCGGCAATGTAATTAGCATGCCGAATATTACTTGGAATGTGAATTGGAACGAAATCGCCAATAGGTAAGACCATTTTACAATTTGGGCCCAAGTTAGAAGCAGAACCTAAGGTGTAAATTATCGATAGTCCTTATCTCGGAAACTATAAGAGATAATTCAATTTGGCAACCGGCAATGTAATTAGCATGCCGAATATTACTTGGAATGTGAATTGGAACGAAATCGCCAATAGATAAGACCATTTTACAATTTGGGCCCAAGTTAGAAGCAGAGCCTAAGGTGTAAATTATCGATAGTCCATATCTCGGAAACTATAAGAGATAATGCAATTTGGCAACCGGCAATGTAATTAGCATGCCGAATATTACTTGGAATGTGAACTGGAACGAAATCGCCAATAGATAAGACCATTTTACAATTTGGGCCCAAGTTAGAAGCAGAGCCTAAGGTGTAAATTATCGATAGTCCATATCTCGGAAACTATAAGAGATAATGCAATTTGGCAACCGGCAATGTAATTAGCATGCCGAATATCACTTGGAATGTGAATTGGGACGAAATCGCCAATAGATAAGACCATTTTACAATTTGGGCCCAAGTTAGAAGCAGAGCCTAAGGTGTAAATTATTGATAGTCCATATCTCGGAAACTATAAGAGATAATGCAATTTCGCAACCGGCAATGTAATTAGCATGCCGAATATTACTTGGAGTGTGAATTGGAACGAAATCGCCAATAGATAAAACCATTTTACAATTTGGGCCCAAGTTAGAAGCAGAGCCTAAGGTGTAAATTATCGATAGTCCATATCTCGGAAACTATAAGAGATAATGCAATTTGGCAACCGGCAATGTAATTAGCATGCCGAATATTACTTGGAATGTGAATTGGAACGAAATCGCCAATAGATAAGACCATTTTACAATTTGGGCCCAAGTTAGAAGCAGAGCCTAAGGTGTAAATTATCGATAGTCCATATCTCGGAAACTATAAGAGATAATGCAATTTGGCAACCGGCAATGTAATTAGCATGCCGAATATTACTTGGAATGTGAATTGGAACGAAATCGCCAATAGATAAGACCATTTTACAATTTGGGCCCAAGTTAGAAGCAGAGCCTAAGGTGTAAATTATCGATAGTCCATATCTCGGAAACTATAAGAGATAATGCAATTTGGCAACCGGCAATGTAATTAGCATGCCGAATATTACTTGGAATGTGAATTGGAACGAAATCGCCAATAGATAAGACCATTTTACAATTTGGGCCCAAGTTAGAAGCAGAGCCTAAGGTGTAAATTATCGATAGTCCATATCTCGGAAACTATAAGAGATAATGCAATTTGGCAACCGGCAATGTAATTAGCATGCCGAATATTACTTGGAATGTGAATTGGAACGAAATCGCCAATAGATAAGACCATTTTACAATTTGGGCCCAAGTTAGAAGCAGAGCCTAAGGTGTAAATTATGGATAGTCCATATCTCGGAAACTATAAGAGATAATGCGATTTGGCAACCGGCAATGTAATTAGCATGCCGAATATTACTTGGAATGTGAATTGGAACGAAATCGCCAATAGATAAGACCATTTTACAATTTGGGCCCAAGTTAGAAGCAGAGCCTAAGGTGTAAATTATCGATAGTCCATATCTCGGAAACTATAAGAGATAATGCAATTTGGCAACCGGCAATGTAATTAGCATGCCGAATATTACTTGGAATGTGAATTGGAACGAAATCGCCAATAGATAAGACCATTTTACAATTTGGGCCCAAGTTAGAAGCAGAGCCTAAGGTGTAAATTATCGATAGTCCATATCTCGGAAACTATAAGAGATAATGCAATTTGGCAACCGGCAATGTAATTAGCATGCCGAATATTACTTGGAATGTGAATTGGAACGAAATCGCCAATAGATAAGACCATTTTACAATTTGGGCCCAAGTTAGAAGCAGAGCCTAAGGTGTAAATTATCGATAGTCCATATCTCGGAAACTATAAGAGATAATGCAATTTGGCAACCGGCAATGTAATTAGCATGCCGAATATTACTTGGAATGTGAATTGGAACGAAATCGCCAATAGATAAGACCATTTTACAATTTGGGCCCAAGTTAGAAGCAGAGCCTAAGGTGTAAATTATCGATAGTCCATATCTCGGAAACTATAAGAGATAATGCAATTTGGCAACCGGCAATGTAATTAGCATGCCGAATATTACTTGGAATGTGAATTGGAACGAAATCGCCAATAGATAAGACCATTTTACAATTTGGGCCCAAGTTAGAAGCAGAGCCTAAGGTGTAAATTATCGATAGTCCATATCTCGGAAACTATAAGAGATAATGCAATTTGGCAACCGGCAATGTAATTAGCATGCCGAATATTACTTGGAATGTGAATTGGAACGAAATCGCCAATAGATAAGACCATTTTACAATTTGGGCCCAAGTTAGAAGCAGAGCCTAAGGTGTAAATTATCGATAGTCCATATCTCGGAAACTATAAGAGATAATGCAATTTGGCAACCGGCAATGTAATTAGCATGCCGAATATTACTTGGAATGTGAATTGGAACGAAATCGCCAATAGATAAGACCATTTTACAATTTGGGCCCAAGTTAGAAGCAGAGCCTAAGGTGTAAATTATCGATAGTCCATATCTCGGAAACTATAAGAGATAATGCAATTTGGCAACCGGCAATGTAATTAGCATGCCGAATATTACTTGGAATGTGAATTGGAACGAAATCGCCAATAGATAAGACCATTTTACATTTTGGGCCCAAGTTAGAAGCAGAGCCTAAGGTGTAAATTATCGATAGTCCATATCTCGGAAACTATAAGAGATAATGCAATTTGGCAACCGGCAATGTAATTAGCATGCCGAATATTACTTGGAATGTGAATTGGGACGAAATCGCCAATAGATAAGGCCATTTTACAATTTGGGCCCAAGTTAGAAGCAGAGCCTAAGGTGTAAATTATCGATAGTCCATATCTCGGAAACTATAAGAGATAATGCAATTTGGCAACCGGCAATGTAATTAGCATGCCGAATATTACTTGGAATGTGAATTGGAACGAAATCGCCAATAGATAAGACCATTTTACAATTTGGGCCCAAGTTAGAAGCAGAGCCTAAGGTGTAAATTATCGATAGTCCATATCTCGGAAACTATAAGAGATAATGCAATTTCGCAACCGGCAATGTAATTAGCATGCCGAATATTACTTGGAGTGTGAATTGGAACGAAATCGCCAATAGATAAGACCATTTTACAATTTGGGCCCAAGTTAGAAGCAGAGCCTAAGGTGTAAATTATCGATAGTCCATATCTCGGAAACTATAAGAGATAATGCAATTTGGCAACCGGCAATGTAATTAGCATGCCGAATATTACTTGGAATGTGAATTGGAACGAAATCGCCAATAGATAAGACCATTTTACAATTTGGGCCCAAGTTAGAAGCAGAGCCTAAGGTGTAAATTATCGATAGTCCATATCTCGGAAACTATAAGAGATAATGCAATTTGGCAACCGGCAATGTAATTAGCATGCCGAATATTACTTGGAATGTGAATTGGAACGAAATCGCCAATAGATAAGACCATTTTACAATTTGGGCCCAAGTTAGAAGCAGAGCCTAAGGTGTAAATTATCGATAGTCCATATCTCGGAAACTATAAGAGATAATGCAATTTGGCAACCGGCAATGTAATTAGCATGCCGAATATTACTTGGAATGTGAATTGGAACGAAATCGCCAATAGATAAGACCATTTTACAATTTGGGCCCAAGTTAGAAGCAGAGCCTAAGGTGTAAATTATCGATAGTCTATATCTCGGAAACTATAAGAGATAATGCAATTTGGCAACCGGCAATGTAATTAGCATGCCGAATATTACTTGGAATGTGAATTGGAACGAAATCGCCAATAGATAAGACCATTTTACAATTTGGGCCCAAGTTAGAAGCAGAGCCTAAGGTGTAAATTATCGATAGTCCATATCTCGGAAACTATAAGAGATAATGCAATTTGGCAACCGGGAATGTAATTAGCATGCCGAATATTACTTGGAATGTGAATTGGAACGAAATCGCCAATAGATAAGACCATTTTACAATTTGGGCCTAAGTTAGAAGCAGAGCCTAAGGTGTAAATTATCGATAGTCCATATCTCGGAAACTATAAGAGATAATGCAATTTGGCAACCGGCAATGTAATTAGCATGCCGAATATTACTTGGAATGTGAATTGGAACGAAATCGCCAATAGATAAGACCATTTTACAATTTGGGCCCAAGTTAGAAGCAGAGCCTAAGGTGTAAATTATCGATAGTCCATATCTCGGAAACTATAAGAGATAATGCAATTTGGCAACCGGGAATGTAATTAGCATGCCGAATATTACTTGGAATGTGAATTGGAACGAAATCGCCAATAGATAAGACCATTTTACAATTTGGGCCCAAGTTAGAAGCAGAGCCTAAGGTGTAAATTATCGATAGTCCATATCTCGGAAACTATAAGAGATAATGCAATTTGGCAACCGGCAATGTAATTAGCATGCCGAATATTACTTGGAATGTGAATTGGAACGAAATCGCCAATAGATAAGACCATTTTACAATTTGGGCCCAAGTTAGAAGCAGAGCCTAAGGTGTAAATTATCGATAGTCCATATCTCGGAAACTATAAGAGATAATGCAATTTGGCAACCGGCAATGTAATTAGCATGCCGAATATTACTTGGAATGTGAATTGGAACGAAATCGCCAATAGATAAGACCATTTTACAATTTGGGAGCAAGTTAGAAGCAGAGCCTAAAGTGTAAATTATCGATAGTCCATATCTCGGAAACTATAAGAGATAATGCAATTTGGCAACCGGCAATGTAATTAGCATGCCGAATATTACTTGGAATGTGAATTGGAACGAAATCGCCAATAGATAAGACCATTTTACAATTTGGGCCCAAGTTAGAAGCAGAGCCTATGGTGTAAACTTATCGATAGTCCATATCTCGGAAACTATAAGAGATAATGCAATTTGGCAACCGGCAATGTAATTAGCATGCCGAATATTACTTGGAATGTGAATTGGAACGAAATCGCCAATAGATAAGACCATTTTACAATTTGGGCCCAAGTTAGAAGCAGAGCCTAAGGTGTAAATTATCGATAGTCCATATCTCGGAAACTATAAGAGATAATGCAATTTGGCAACCGGCAATGTAATTAGCATGCCGAATATTACTTGGAATGTGAATTGGAACGAAATCGCCAATAGATAAGACCATTTTACAATTTGGGCCCAAGTTAGAAGCAGAGCCTAAGGTGTAAATTATCGATAGTCCATATCTCGGAAACTATAAGAGATAATGCAATTTGGCAACCGGCAATGTAATTAGCATGCCGAATATTACTTGGAATGTGAATTGGAACGAAATCGCCAATAGATAAGACCATTTTACAATTTGGGAGCAAGTTAGAAGCAGAGCCTAAGGTGTAAATTATCGATAGTCCATATCTCGGAAACTATAAGAGATAATGCAATTTGGCAACCGGCAATGTAATTAGCATGCCGAATATTACTTGGAATGTGAATTGGAACGAAATCGCCAATAGATAAGACCATTTTACAATTTGGGCCCAAGTTAGAAGCAGAGCCTATGGTGTAAATAGGTTCGTCCATCGATAGTCCATATCTCGGAAACTATAAGAGATAATGCAATTTGGCAACCGGCAATGTAATTAGCATGCCGAATATTACTTGGAATGTGAATTGGAACGAAATCGCCAATAGATAAGACCATTTTACAATTTGGGCCCAAGTTAGAAGCAGAGCCTAAGGTGTAAATTATCGATAGTCCATATCTCGGAAACTATAAGAGATAATGCAATTTGGCAACCGGCAATGTAATTAGCATGCCGAATATTACTTGGAATGTGAATTGGAACGAAATCGCCAATAGATAAGACCATTTTACAATTTGGGCCCAAGTTAGAAGCAGAGCCTAAGGTGTAAATTACTGATAGTCCATATCTCGGAAACTATAAGAGATAATGCAATTTCGCAACCGGCAATGTAATTAGCATGCCGAATATCACTTGGAATGTGAATTGGGACGAAATCGCCAATAGATAAGACCATTTTACAATTTGGGCCCAAGTTAGAAGCAGAGCCTAAGGTGTAAATTATCGATAGTCCATATCTCGGAAACTATAAGAGATAATGCAATTTGGCAACCGGCAATGTAATTAGCATGCCGAATATTACTTGGAATGTGAATTGGAACGAAATCGCCAATAGATAAGACCATTTTACAATTTGGGCCCAAGTTAGAAGCAGAGCCTAAGGTGTAAATTATCGATAGTCCATATCTCGGAAACTATAAGAGATAATGCAATTTGGCAACCGGCAATGTAATTAGCATGCCGAATATTACTTGGAATGTGAATTGGAACGAAATCGCCAATAGATAAGACCATTTTACAATTTGGGCCCAAGTTAGAAGCAGAGCCTAAGGTGTAAATTATCGATAGTCCATATCTCGGAAACTATAAGAGATAATGCAATTTCGCAACCGGCAATGTAATTAGCATGCCGAATATTACTAGGAGTGTGAATTGGAACGAAATCGCCAATAGATAAGACCATTTTACAATTTGGCGCCAAGTTAGAAGCATAGCCTAAGGTGTAAATTATCGATAGTCCATATCTCGGAAACTATAAGTGATAATGCAATTTGGAAACCGGCAATGTAATTAGCATGCCGAATATTACTTGGAATGTGAATTGGAACGAAATCGCCAATAGATAAGACCATTTTACAATTTGGGCCCAAGTTAGAAGCAGAGCCTAAGGTGTAAATTATCGATAGTCCATATCTCGGAAACTATAAGTGATAATGCAATATGGAAACCGGCAATGTAATTAGCATGCCGAATATTACTTGGAATGTGAATTGGAACAAAATCGCCAATAGATAAGACCATTTTACAATTTGGGCCCAAGTTAGAAGCAGAGCCTAAGGTGTAAATTATCGATAGTCCATATCTCGGAAACTATAAGAGATAATGCAATTTGGCAACCGGCAATGTAATTAGCATGCCGAATATTACTTGGAATGTGAATTGGAACGAAATCGCCAATAGATAAGACCATTTTACAATTTGGGAGCAAGTTAGAAGCAGAGCCTAAGGTGTAAATTATCGATAGTCCATATCTCGGAAACTATAAGAGATAATGCAATTTGGCAACCGGCAATGTAATTAGCACGCCGAATATTACTTGGAATGTGAATTGGAACGAAATCGCCAATAGATAAGACCATTTTACAATTTGGGCCCAAGTTAGAAGCAGAGCCTATGGTGTAAATTATCGATAGTCCATATCTCGGAAACTATAAGAGATAATGCAATTTTGCAACCGGCAATGTAATTAGCATGCCGAATATTACTTGGAATGTGAATTGGAACGAAATCGCCAATAGATAAGACCATTTTATAATTTGGGCCCAAGTTAGAAGCAGAGCCTAAGGTGTAAATTATCGATAGTCCATATCTCGGAAACTATAAGAGATAATGCAATTTGGCAACCGGCAATGTAATTAGCATGCCGAATATTACTTGGAATGTGAATTGGAACGAAATCGCCAATAGATAAGACCATTTTACAATTTGGGCCCAAGTTAGAAGCAGAGCCTAAGGTGTAAATTACTGATAGTCCATATCTCGGAAACTATAAGAGATAATGAAATTTCGCAACCGGCAATGTAATTAGCATGCCGAATATCACTTGGAATGTGAATTGGGACGAAATCGCCAATAGATAAGACCATTTTACAATTTGGGCCCAAGTTAGAAGCAGAGCCTAAGGTGTAAATTATCGATAGTCCATATCTCGGAAACTATAAGAGATAATGCAATTTGGCAACCGGCAATGTAATTAGCATGCCGAATATTACTTGGAATGTGAATTGGAACGAAATCGCCAATAGATAAGACCATTTTACAATTTGGGCCCAAGTTAGAAGCAGAGCCTAAGGTGTAAATTATCGATAGTCCATATCTCGGAAACTATAGGAGATAATGCAATTTGGCAACCGGCAATGTAATTAGCATGCCGAATATTACTTGGAATGTGAATTGGAACGAAATCGCCAATAGATAAGACCATTTTACAATTTGGGCCCAAGTTAGAAGCAGAGCCTAAGGTGTAAATTATCGATAGTCCATATCTCGGAAACTATAAGAGATAATGCAATTTGGCAACCGGCAATGTAATTAGCATGCCGAATATTACTTGGAATGTGAATTGCAACGAAATCGCCAATAGATAAGACCATTTTACAATTTGGGCCCAAGTTAGAAGCAGAGCCTAAGGTGTAAATTATCGATAGTCCATATCTCGGAAACTATAAGAGATAATGCAATTTGGCAACCGGCAATGTAATTAGCATGCCCAATATTACTTGGAATGTGAATTGGAACGAAATCGCCAATAGATAAGACCATTTTACAATTTGGGCCCAAGTTAGAAGCAGAGCCTAAGGTGTAATTTATTGATAGTCCATATCTCGGAAACTATAAGAGATAATGCAATTTCGCAACCGGCAATGTAATTAGCATGCCGAATATCACTTGGAATGTGAATTGGGACGAAATCGCCAATAGATAAGACCATTTTACAATTTGGGCCCAAGTTAGAAGCAGAGCCTAAGGCGTAAATTATCGATAGTCCATATCTCGGAAACTATAAGAGATAATGCAATTTGGCAACCGGCAATGTAATTAGCATGCCGAATATTACTTGGAATGTGAATTGGAACGAAATCGCCAATAGATAAGACCATTTTACAATTTGGGCCCAAGTTAGAAGCAGAGCCTAAGGTGTAAATTATCGATAGTCCATATCTCGGAAACTATAAGAGATAATGCAATTTGGCAACCGGCAATGTAATTAGCATGCCGAATATTACTTGGAATGTGAATTGGAACGAAATCGCCAATAGATAAGACCATTTTACAATTTGGGCCCAAGTTAGAAGCAGAGCCTAAGGTGTAAATTATCGGTAGTCCATATCTCGGAAACTATAAGACATAATGCAATTTGGCAACCGGCAATGTAATTAGCATGCCGAATATTACTTGGAATGTGAATTGGAACGAAATCGCCAATAGATAAGACCATTTTACAATTTGGGCCCAAGTTAGAAGCAGAGCCTATGGTGTAAATTATCGATAGTCCATATCTCGGAAACTATAAGAGATAATGCAATTTGGCAACCGGCAATGTAATTAGCATGCCGAATGTTACTTGGAATGTGAATTGGAACGAAACCGCCAATAGATAAGACCATTTTACAATTTGGGCCCAAGTTAGAAGCAGAGCCTAAGGTGTAAATTATCGATAGTCCATATCTCGGAAACTATAAGAGATAATGCAATTTGGCAACCGGCAATGTAATTAGCATGCCTAATATTACTTGGAATGTGAATTGGAACGAAATCGCCAATAGATAAGACCATTTTACAATTTGGGCCCAAGTTAGAAGCAGAGCCTAAGGTGTAAATTATTGATAGTCCATATCTCGGAAACTATAAGAGATAATGCAATTTCGCAACCGGCAATGTAATTAGCATGCCGAATATCACTTGGAATGTGAATTGGGACGAAATCGCCAATAGATAAGACCATTTTACAATTTGGGCCCAAGTTAGAAGCAGAGCCTAAGGTGTAAATTATCGATAGTCCATATCTCGGAAACTATAAGAGATAATGCAATTTGGCAACCGGCAATGTAATTAGCATGCCGAATATTACTTGGAATGTGAACTGGAACGAAATCGCCAATAGATAAGACCATTTTACAATTTGGGCCCAAGTTAGAAGCAGAGCCTAAGGTGTAAATTATCGATAGTCCATATCTCGGAAACTATAAGAGATAATGCAATTTGGCAAACGGCAATGTAATTAGCATGCCGAATATCACTTGGAATGTGAATTGGGACGAAATCGCCAATAGATAAGACCATTTTACAATTTGGGCCCAAGTTAGAAGCAGAGCCTAAGGTGTAAATTATTGATAGTCCATATCTCGGAAACTATAAGAGATAATGCAATTTCGCAACCGGCAATGTAATTAGCATGCCGAATATTACTTGGAGTGTGAATTGGAACGAAATCGCCAATAGATAAGACCATTTTACAATTTGGGCCCAAGTTAGAAGCAGAGCCTAAGGTGTAAATTATCGATAGTCCATATCTCGGAAACTATAAGAGATAATGCAATTTGGCAACCGGCAATGTAATTAGCATGCCGAATATTACTTGGAATGTGAATTGGAACGAAATCGCCAATAGATAAGACCATTTTACAATTTGGGCCCAAGTTAGAAGCAGAGCCTAAGGTGTAAATTATCGATAGTCCATATCTCGGAAACTATAAGAGATAATGCAATTTGGCAACCGGCAATGTAATTAGCATGCCGAATATTACTTGGAATGTGAATTGGAACGAAATCGCCAATAGATAAGACCATTTTACAATTTGGGCCCAAGTTAGAAGCAGAGCCTAAGGTGTAAATTATCGATAGTCCATATCTCGGAAACTATAAGAGATAATGCAATTTGGCAACCGGCAATGTAATTAGCATGCCGAATATTACTTGGAATGTGAATTGGAACGAAATCGCCAATAGATAAAACCATTTTACAATTTGGGCCCAAGTTAGAAGCAGAGCCTAAGGTGTAAATTATCGATAGTCCATATCTCGGAAACTATAAGAGATAATGCAATTTGGCAACCGGCAATGTAATTAGCATGCCGAATATTACTTGGAATGTGAATTGGAACGAAATCGCCAATAGATAAGACCATTTTACAATTTGGGCCCAAGTTAGAAGCAGAGCCTAAGGTGTAAATTATGGATAGTCCATATCTCGGAAACTATAAGAGATAATGCGATTTGGCAACCGGCAATGTAATTAGCATGCCGAATATTACTTGGAATGTGAATTGGAACGAAATCGCCAATAGATAAGACCATTTTACAATTTGGGCCCAAGTTAGAAGCAGAGCCTAAGGTGTAAATTATCGATAGTCCATATCTCGGAAACTATAAGAGATAATGCAATTTGGCAACCGGCAATGTAATTAGCATGCCGAATATTACTTGGAATGTGAATTGGAACGAAATCGCCAATATGTAAGACCATTTTACAATTTGGGCCCAAGTTAGAAGCAGAGCCTAAGGTGTAAATTATCGATAGTCCATATCTCGGAAACTATAAGAGATAATTCAATTTGGCAACCGGCAATGTAATTAGCATGCCGAATATTACTTGGAATGTGAATTGGAACGAAATCGCCAATAGATAAGACCATTTTACAATTTGGGCCCAAGTTAGAAGCAGAGCCTAAGGTGTAAATTATCGATAGTCCATATCTCTGAAACTATAAGAGATAATGCAATTTCGCAACCGGCAATGTAATTAGCATGCCGAATATTACTTGGAATGTGAATTGGGACGAAATCGCCAATAGATAAGGCCATTTTACAATTTGGGCCCAAGTTAGAAGCAGAGCCTAAGGTGTAAATTATCGATAGTCCATATCTCGGAAACTATATGAGATAATGCAATTTGGCAACCGGCAATGTAATTAGCATGCCGAATATTACTTGGAATGTGAATTGGAACGAAATCGCCAATAGATAAGACCATTTTACAATTTGGGCCCAAGTTAGAAGCAGAGCCTAAGGTGTAAATTATCGATAGTCCATATCTCGGAAACTATAAGAGATAATGCAATTTGGCAACCGGAAATGTAATTAGCATGCCGAATATTACTTAGAATGTGAATTGGAACGAAATCGCCAATAGATAAGACCATTTTACAATTTGGGAGCAAGTTAGAAGCAGAGCCTAAGGTGTAAATTATCGATAGTCCATATCTCGGAAACTATAAGAGATAATGCAATTTGGCAACCGGCAATGTAATTAGCATGCCGAATATTACTTGGAATGTGAATTGGAACGAAATCGCCAATAGATAAGACCATTTTACAATTTGGGCCCAAGTTAGAAGCAGAGCCTAAGGTGTAAATTATCGATAGTCCATATCTCGGAAACTATAAGAGATAATGCAATTTGGCAACCGGCAATGTAATTAGCATGCCGAATATTACTTGGAATGTGAATTGGAACGAAATCGCCAATAGATAAGACCATTTTACAATTTGGGCCCAAGTTAGAAGCAGAGCCTAAGGTGTAAATTATCGATAGTCCATATCTCGGAAACTATAAGAGATAATGCAATTTGGCAACCGGCAATGTAATTAGCATGCCGAATATTACATGGAATGTGAATTGGAACGAAATCGCCAATAGATAAGACCATTTTACAATTTGGGCCCAAGTTAGAAGCAGAGCCTAAGGTGTAAATTATTGATAGTCCATATCTCGGAAACTATAAGAGATAATGCAATTTCGCAACCGGCAATGTAATTAGCATGCCGAATATCACTTGGAATGTGAATTGGGACGAAATCGCCAATAGATAAGACCATTTTACAATTTGGGCCCAAGTTAGAAGCAGAGCCTAAGGTGTAAATTATCGATAGTCCATATCTCGGAAACTATAAGAGATAATGCAATTTGGCAACCGGCAATGTAATTAGCATGCCGAATATTACTTGGAATGTGAATTGGAACGAAACCGCCAATAGATAAGACCATTTTACAATTTGGGCCCAAGTTAGAAGCAGAGCCTAAGGTGTAAATTATCGATAGTCCATATCTCGGAAACTATAAGAGATAATGCAATTTGGCAACCGGCAATGTAATTAGCATGCCGAATATTACTTGGAATGTGAATTGGAACGAAATCGCCAATAGATAAGACCATTTTACAATTTGGGCCCAAGTTAGAAGCAGAGCCTAAGGTGTAAATTATCGATAGTCCATATCTCGGAAACTATAAGAGATAATGCAATTTCGCAACCGGCAATGTAATTAGCATGCCGAATATCACTTGGAATGTGAATTGGGACGAAATCGCCAATAGATAAGACCATTTTACAATTTGGGCCCAAATTAGAAGCAGAGCCTAAGGTGTAAATTATCGATAGTCCATATCTCGGAAACTATAAGAGATAATGCAATTTGGCAACCGGCAATGTAATTAGCATGCCGAATATTACTTGGAATGTGAATTGGAACGAAATCGCCAATAGATAAGACCATTTTACAATTTGGGCCCAAGTTAGAAGCAGAGCCTAAGGAGTAAATTATCGATAGTCCATATCTCGGAAACTATAAGAGATAATGCAATTTGGCAACCGGCAATGTAATTAGCATGCCGAATATTACTTGGAATGTGAATTGGAACGAAATCGCCAATAGGTAAGACCATTTTACAATTTGGGCCCAAGTTAGAAGCAGAGCCTAAGGTGTAAATTATCGATAGTCCATATCTCGGAAACTATAAGAGATAATTCAATTTGGCAACCGGCAATGTAATTAGCATGCCGAATATTACTTGGAATGTGAATTGGAACGAAATCGCCAATAGATAAGACCATTTTACAATTTGGGCCCAAGTTAGAAGCAGAGCCTAAGGTGTAAATTATCGATAGTCCATATCTCGGAAACTATAAGAGATAATGCAATTTGGCAACCGGCAATGTAATTAGCATGCCGAATATTACTTGGAATGTGAATTGGAACGAAATCGCCAATAGATAAGACCATTTTACAATTTGGGCCCAAGTTAGAAGCAGAGCCTAAGGTGTAAATTATCGATAGTCCATATCTCGGAAACTATAAGAGATAATGCAATTTGGCAACCGGCAATGTAATAAGCATGCCGAATATTACTTGGAATGTGAATTGGAACGAAATTGCCAATAGATAAGACCATTTTACAATTTGGGCCCAAGTTAGAAGCAGAGCCTAAGGTGTAAATTATCGATAGTCCATATCTCTGAAACTATAAGAGATAATGCAATTTCGCAACCGGCAATGTAATTAGCATGCCTAATATTACTTGGAATGTGAATTGGGACGAAATCGCCAATAGATAAGGCCATTTTACAATTTGGGCCCAAGTTAGAAGCAGAGCCTAAGGTGTAAATTATCGATAGTCCATATCTCGGAAACTATAAGAGATAATGCAATTTGGCAACCGGCAATGTAATTAGCATGCCGAATATTACTTGGAATGTGAATTGGAACGAAATCGCCAATAGATAAGACCATTTTACAATTTGGGCCCAAGTTAGAAGCAGAGCCTAAGGTGTAAATTATCGATAGACCAATCTCGGAAACTATAAGAGATAATGCAATTTGGCAAAAGGCAATGTAATTAGCATGCCGAATATTACTTGGAATGTGAATTGGAACGAAATCGCCAATAGATAAGACCATTTTACAATTTGGGCCCAAGTTAGAAGCAGAGCCTAAGGTGTAAATTATCGATAGTCCATATCTCGGAAACTATAAGAGATAATGCAATTTCGCAACCGGCAATGTAATTAGCATGCCGAATATCACTTGGAATGTGAATTGGGACGAAATCGTCAATAGATAAGACCATTTTACAATTTGGGCCCAAGTTAGAAGCAGAGCCTAAGGTGTAAATTATCGATAGTCCATATCTCGGAAACTATAAGAGATAATGCAATTTGGCAACCGGCAATGTAATTAGCATGCCGAATATTACTTGGAATGTGAATTGGAACGAAATCGCCAATAGATAAGACCATTTTACAATTTGGGCCCAAGTTAGAAGCAGAGCCTAAGGAGTAAATTATCGATAGTCCATATCTCGGAAACTATAAGAGATAATGCAATTTGGCAACCGGCAATGTAATTAGCATGCCGAATATTACTTGGAATGTGAATTGGAACGAAATCGCCAATAGGTAAGACCATTTTACAATTTGGGCCCAAGTTAGAAGCAGAGCCTAAGGTGTAAATTATCGATAGTCCATATCTCGGAAACTATAAGAGATAATTCAATTTGGCAACCGGCAATGTAATTAGCATGCCGAATATTACTTGGAATGTGAATTGGAACGAAATCGCCAATAGATAAGACCATTTTACAATTTGGGCCCAAGTTAGAAGCAGAGCCTAAGGTGTAAATTATCGATAGTCCATATCTCGGAAACTATAAGAGATAATGCAATTTGGCAATCGGCAATGTAATTAGCATGCCGAATATTACTTGGAATGTGAATTGGAACGAAATCGCCAATAGATAAGACCATTTTACAATTTGGGCCCAAGTTAGAAGCAGAGCCTAAGGTGTAAATTATCGATAGTCCATATCTCGGAAACTATAAGAGATAATGCAATTTGGCAACCGGCAATGTAATTAGCATGCCGAATATTACTTGGAATGTGAATTGGAACGAAATCGCCAATAGATAAGACCATTTTACAATTTGGGCCCAAGTTAGAAGCAGAGCCTATGGTGTAAATTATCGATAGTCCATATCTCGGAAACTATAAGAGATAATGCAATTTGGCAACCGGCAATGTAATTAGTATGCCGAATATTACTTGGAATGTGAATTGGAACGAAATCGCCAATAGATAAGACCATTTTACAATTTGGGCCCAAGTTAGAAGCAGAGCCTAAGGTGTAAATTATCGATAGTCCATATCTCGGAAACTATAAGAGATAATGCAATTTGGCAACCGGCAATGTAATTAGCATGCCGAATATTACTTGGAATGTGAATTGGAACGAAATCGCCAATAGATAAGACCATTTTACAATTTGGGCCCAAGTTAGAAGCAGAGCCTAAGGTGTAAATTATCGATAGTCCATATCTCGGAAACTATAAGAGATAATGCAATTTGGCAACCGGCAATGTAATTAGCATGCCGAATATTACTTGGAATGTGAATTGGAACGAAATCGCCAATAGATAAGACCATTTTACAATTTGGGCCCAAGTTAGAAGCAGAGCCTAAGGTGTAAATTATCGATAGTCCATATCTCGGAAACTATAAGAGATAATGCAATTTGGCAACCGGCAATGTAATTAGCATGCCGAATATTACTTGGAATGTGAATTGGAACGAAATCGCCAATAGATAAGACCATTTTACAATTTGGGCCCAAGTTAGAAGCAGAGCCTATGGTGTAAATTATCGATAGTCCATATCTCGGAAACTATAAGAGATAATGCAATTTGGCAACCGGCAATGTAATTAGCATGCCGAATATTACTTGGAATGTGAATTGGAACGAAATCGCCAATAGATAAGACCATTTTACAATTTGGGCCCAAGTTAGAAGCAGAGCCTAAGGTGTAAATTATCGATAGTCCATATCTCGGAAACTATAAGAGATAATGCAATTTGGCAAACGGCAATGTAATTAGCATGCCGAATATTACTTGGAATGTGAATTGGAACGAAATCGCCAATAGATAAGACCATTTTACAATTTGGGCCCAAGTTAGAAGCAGAGCCTAAGGTGTAAATTATCGATAGGCCATATCTCGGAAACTATAAGAGATAATGCAATTTGGCAACCGGCAATGTAATTAGCATGCCGAATATTACTTGGAATGTGAATTGGAACGAAATTGATAATAGATAAGACCATTTTACAATTTGGGCCCAAGTTAGAAGCAGAGCCTAAAGTGTAAATTATCGATAGTCCATATCTCTGAAACTATAAGAGATAATGCAATTTCGCAACCGGCAATGTAATTAGCATGCCTAATATTACTTGGAATGTGAATTGGGACGAAATCGCCAATAGATAAGGCCATTTTACAATTTGGGCCCAAGTTAGAAGCAGAGCCTAAGGTGTAAATTATCGATAGTCCATATCTCGGAAACTATAAGAGATAATGCAATTTGGCAACCGGCAATGTAATTAGCATGCCGAATATTACTTGGAATGTGAATTGGAACGAAATCGCCAATAGATATGACCATTTTACAATTTGGGCCCAAGTTAGAAGCAGAGCCTAAGGTGTAAATTATCGATAGTCCATATCTCGGAAACTATAAGAGATAATGCAATTTGGCAACCGGCAATGTAATTAGCATGCCGAATATTATTTGGAATGTGAATTGGAACGAAATCGCCAATAGATAAGACCATTTTACAATTTGGGCCCAAGTTAGAAGCAGAGCCTAAGGTGTAAATTATCGATAGTCCATATCTCGGAAACTATAAGAGATAATGCAATTTGGCAACCGGCAATGTAATTAGCATGCCGAATATTACTTGGAATGTGAATTGGAACGAAATCGCCAATAGATAAGACCATTTTACAATTTGGGCCCAAGTTAGAAGCAGAGCCTATGGTGTAAATTATCGATAGTCCATATCTCGGAAACTATAAGAGATAATGCAATTTGGCAACCGGCAATGTAATTAGCATGCCGAATATTACTTGGAATGTGAATTGGAACGAAATCGCCAATAGATAAGACCATTTTACAATTTGGGCCCAAGTTAGAAGCAGAGCCTAAGGTGTAAATTATCGATAGTCCATATCTCGGAAACTATAAGAGATAATGCAATTTGGCAAACGGCAATGTAATTAGCATGCCGAATATTACTTGGAATGTGAATTGGAACGAAATCGCCAATAGATAAGACCATTTTACAATTTGGGGCCAAGTTAGAAGCAGAGCCTAAGGTGTAAATTATCGATAGTCCATATCTCGGAAACTATAAGAGATAATGCAATTTGGCAACCGGCAATGTAATTAGCATGCCGAATATTACTTGGAATGTGAATTGGAACGAAATTGATAATAGATAAGACCATTTTACAATTTGGGCCCAAGTTAGAAGCAGAGCCTAAAGTGTAAATTATCGATAGTCCATATCTCTGAAACTATAAGAGATAATGCAATTTCGCAACCGGCAATGTAATTAGCATGCCTAATATTAATTGGAATGTGAATTGGGACGAAATCGCCAATAGATAAGGCCATTTTACAATTTGGGCCCAAGTTAGAAGCAGAGCCTAAGGTGTAAATTATCGATAGTCCATATCTCGGAAACTATAAGAGATAATGCAATTTGGCAACCGGCAATGTAATTAGCATGCCGAATATTACTTGGAATGTGAATTGGAACGAAATCGCCAATAGATAAGACCATTTTACAATTTGGGCCCAAGTTAGAAGCAGAGCCTAAGGTGTAAATTATTGATAGTCCATATCTCGGAAACTATAAGAGATAATGCAATTTCGCAACCGGCAATGTAATTAGCATGCCGAATATTACTTGGAGTGTGAATTGGAACGAAATCGCCAATAGATAAGACCATTTTACAATTTGGGCCCAAGTTAGAAGCAGAGCCTAAGGTGTAAATTATAGATAGTCCATATCTCGGAAACTATAAGAGATAATGCAATTTGGCAACCGGCAATGTAATTAGCATGCCGAATATTACTTGGAATGTGAATTGGAACGAAATCGCCAATAGATAAGACCATTTTACAATTTGGGCCCAAGTTAGAAGCAGAGCCTAAGGTGTAAATTATCGATAGTCCATATCTCGGAAACTATAAGAGATAATGCAATTTGGCAACCGGCAATGTAATTAGCATGCCGAATATTACTTGGAATGTGAATTGGAACGAAATCGCCAATAGATAAGACCATTTTACAATTTGGGCCCAAGTTAGAAGCAGAGCCTAAGGTGTAAATTATCGATAGTCCATATCTCGGAAACTATAAGAGATAATGCAATTTGGCAACCGGCAATGTAATTAGCATGCCGAATATTACTTGGAATGTGAATTGGAACGAAATCGCCAATAGATAAGACCATTTTACAATTTGGGCCCAAGTTAGAAGCAGAGCCTAAGGTGTAAATTATCGATAGTCCATATCTCGGAAACTATAAGAGATAATGCAATTTGGCAACCGGCAATGTAATTAGCATGCCGAATATTACTTGGAATGTGAATTGGAACGAAATCGCCAATAGATAAGACCATTTTACAATTTGGGCCCAAGTTAGAAGCAGAGCCTATGGTGTAAATTTTCGATAGTCCATATCTCGGAAACTATAAGAGATAATGCAATTTGGCAACCGGCAATGTAATTAGCATGCCGAATATTACTTGGAATGTGAATTGGAACGAAATCGCCAATAGATAAGACCATTTTACAATTTGGGCCCAAGTTAGAAGCAGAGCCTAAGGTGTAAATTATCGATAGTCCATATCTCGGAAACTATAAGAGATAATGCAATTTGGCAACCGGCAATGTAATTAGCATGCCGAATATTACTTGGAATGTGAATTGGAACGAAATCGCCAATAGATAAGACTATTTTACAATTTGGGCCCAAGTTAGAAGCAGAGCCTAAGGTGTAAATTATCGATAGTCCATATCTCGCAAACTATAAGAGATAATGCAATTTGGCAACCGGCAATGTAATAAGCATGCCGAATATTACTTGGAATGTGAATTGGAACGAAATTGCCAATAGATAAGACCATTTTACAATTTGGGCCCAAGTTAGAAGCAGAGCCTAAGGTGTAAATTATCGATAGTCCATATCTCTGAAACTATAAGAGATAATGCAATTTCGCAACCGGCAATGTTATTAGCATGCCTAATATTACTTGGAATGTGAATTGGGACGAAATCGCCAATAGATAAGGCCATTTTACAATTTGGGCCCAAGTTAGAAGCAGAGCCTAAGGTGTAAATTATCGATAGTCCATATCTCGGAAACAATAAGAGATAATGCAATTTGGCAACCGGCAATGTAATTAGCATGCCGAATATTACTTGGAATGTGAATTGGAACGAAATCGCCAATAGATAAGACCATTTTACAATTTGGGCCCAAGTTAGAAGCAGAGCCTAAGGTGTAAATTATCGATAGTCCATATCTCGGAAACTATAAGAGATAATGCAATTTGGCAAAAGGCAATGTAATTAGCATGCCGAATATTACTTGGAATGTGAATTGGAACGAAATCGCCAATAGATAAGACCATTTTACAATTTGGGCCCAAGTTAGAAGCAGAGCCTAAGGTGTAAATTATCGATAGTCCATATCTCGGAAACTATAAGAGATAATGCAATTTCGCAACCGGCAATGTTATTAGCATGCCTAATATTACTTGGAATGTGAATTGGGACGAAATCGCCAATAGATAAGGCCATTTTACAATTTGGGCCCAAGTTAGAAGCAGAGCCTAAGGTGTAAATTATCGATAGTCCATATCTCGGAAACAATAAGAGATAATGCAATTTGGCAACCGGCAATGTAATTAGCATGCCGAATATTACTTGGAATGTGAATTGGAACGAAATCGCCAATAGATAAGACCATTTTACAATTTGGGCCCAAGTTAGAAGCAGAGCCTAAGGTGTAAATTATCGATAGTCCATATCTCGGAAACTATAAGAGATAATGCAATTTGGCAAAAGGCAATGTAATTAGCATGCCGAATATTACTTGGAATGTGAATTGGAACGAAATCGCCAATAGATAAGACCATTTTACAATTTGGGCCCAAGTTAGAAGCAGAGCCTAAGGTGTAAATTATCGATAGTCCATATCTCGGAAACTATAAGAGATAATGCAATTTCGCAACCGGCAATGTAATTAGCATGCCGAATATTACTTGGAATGTGAATTGGAACGAAATCGCCAATAGATAAGACCATTTTACAATTTGGGCCCAAGTTAGAAGCAGAGCCTAAGGAGTAAATTATCGATAGTCCATATCTCGGAAACTATAAGAGATAATGCAATTTGACAACCTACAATGTAATTAGCATGCCGAATATTACTTGGAATGTGAATTGGAACGAAATCGCCAATAGGTAAGACCATTTTACAATTTGGGCCCAAGTTAGAAGCAGAGCCTAAGGTGTAAATTATCGATAGTCCATATCTCGGAAACTATAAGAGATAATTCAATTTGGCAACCGGCAATGTAATTAGCATGCCGAATATTACTTGGAATGTGAATTGGAACGAAATCGCCAATAGATAAGACCATTTTACAATTTGGGCCCAAGTTAGAAGCAGAGCCTAAGGTGTAAATTATCGATAGTCCATATCTCGGAAACTATAAGAGATAATGCAATTTGGCAACCGGCAATGTAATTAGCATGCCGAATATTACTTGGAATGTGAATTGGAACGAAATCGCCAATAGATAAGACCATTTTACAATTTGGGCCCAAGTTAGAAGCAGAGCCTAAGGTGTAAATTATCGATAGTCCATATCTCGGAAACTATAAGAGATAATGCAATTTGGCAACCGGCAATGTAATTAGCATGCCGAATATTACTTGGAATGTGAATTGGAACGAAATCGCCAATAGATAAGACCATTTTACAATTTGGGCCCAAGTTAGAAGCAGAGCCTATGGTGTAAATTATCGATAGTCCATATCTCGGAAACTATAAGGGATAATGCAATTTGGCAACCGGCAATGTAATTAGCATGCCGAATATTACTTGGAATGTGAATTGGAACGAAATCGCCAATAGATAAGACCATTTTACAATTTGGGCCCAAGTTAGAAGCAGAGCCTAAGGTGTAAATTATCGATAGTCCATATCTCGGAAACTATAAGAGATAATGCAATTTGGCAACCGGCAATGTAATTAGCATGCCGAATATTACTTGGAATGTGAATTGTAACGAAATCGCCAATAGATTAGACCATTTTACAATTTGGGCCCAAGTTAGAAGCAGAGCCTAAGGTGTAAATTATCGATAGTCCATATCTCGGAAACTATAAGAGATAATGCAATTTGGCAACCGGCAATGTAATTAGCATGCCGAATATTACTTGGAATGTGAATTGGAACGAAATCGCCAATAGATAAGACTATTTTACAATTTGGGCCCAAGTTAGAAGCAGAGCCTAAGGTGTAAATTATCGATAGTCCATATCTCGCAAACTATAAGAGATAATGCAATTTGGCAACCGGCAATGTAATAAGCATGCCGAATATTACTTGGAATGTGAATTGGAACGAAATTGCCAATAGATAAGACCATTTTACAATTTGGGCCCAAGTTAGAAGCAGAGCCTAAGGTGTAAATTATCGATAGTCCATATCTCTGAAACTATAAGAGATAATGCAATTTCGCAACCGGCAATGTTATTAGCATGCCTAATATTACTTGGAATGTGAATTGGGACGAAATCGCCAATAGATAAGGCCATTTTACAATTTGGGCCCAAGTTAGAAGCAGAGCCTAAGGTGTAAATTATCGATAGTCCATATCTCGGAAACAATAAGAGATAATGCAATTTGGCAACCGGCAATGTAATTAGCATGCCGAATATTACTTGGAATGTGAATTGGAACGAAATCGCCAATAGGTAAGACCATTTTACAATTTGGGCCCAAGTTAGAAGCAGAGCCTAAGGTGTAAATTATCGATAGTCCATATCTCGGAAACTATAAGAGATAATTCAATTTGGCAACCGGCAATGTAATTAGCATGCCGAATATTACTTGGAATGTGAATTGGAACGAAATCGCCAATAGATAAGACCATTTTACAATTTGGGCCCAAGTTAGAAGCAGAGCCTAAGGTGTAAATTATCGATAGTCCATATCTCGGAAACTATAAGAGATAATGCAATTTGGCAACCGGCAATGTAATTAGCATGCCGAATATTACTTGGAATGTGAATTGGAACGAAATCGCCAATAGATAAGACCATTTTACAATTTGGGCCCAAGTTAGAAGCAGAGCCTAAGGTGTAAATTATGGATAGTCCATATCTCGGAAACTATAAGAGATAATGCGATTTGGCAACCGGCAATGTAATTAGCATGCCGAATATTACTTGGAATGTGAATTGGAACGAAATCGCCAATATGTAAGACCATTTTACAATTTGGGCCCAAGTTAGAAGCAGAGCCTAAGGTGTAAATTATCGATAGTCCATATCTCGGAAACTATAAGAGATAATTCAATTTGGCAACCGGCAATGTAATTAGCATGCCGAATATTACTTGGAATGTGAATTGGAACGAAATCGCCAATAGATAAGACCATTTTACAATTTGGGCCCAAGTTAGAAGCAGAGCCTAAGGTGTAAATTATCGATAGTCCATATCTCTGAAACTATAAGAGATAATGCAATTTCGCAACCGGCAATGTAATTAGCATACCGAATATTACTTGGAATGTGAATTGGGACGAAATCGCCAATAGATAAGGCCATTTTACAATTTGGGCCCAAGTTAGAAGCAGAGCCTAAGGTGTAAATTATCGATAGTCCATATCTCGGAAACTATATGAGATAATGCAATTTGGCAACCGGCAATGTAATTAGCATGCCGAATATTACTTGGAATGTGAATTGGAACGAAATCGCCAATAGATAAGACCATTTTACAATTTGGGCCCAAGTTAGAAGCAGAGCCTAAGGTGTAAATTATCGATAGTCCATATCTCGGAAACTATAAGAGATAATGCAATTTGGCAACCGGAAATGTAATTAGCATGCCGAATATTACTTGGAATGTGAATTGGAACGAAATCGCCAATAGATAAGACCATTTTACAATTTGGGCCCAAGTTAGAAGCAGAGCCTAAGGTGTAAATTATCGATAGTCCATATCTCGGAAACTATAAGAGATAATGCAATTTGGCAACCGGCAATGTAATTAGCATGCCGAATATTACTTGGAATGTGAATTGGAACGAAATCGCCAATAGATAAGACCATTTTACAATTTGGGCCCAAGTTAGAAGCAGAGCCTAAGGTGTAAATTATCGATAGTCCATATCTCGGAAACTATAAGAGATAATGCAGTTTGGCAACCGGCAATGTAATTAGCATGCCGAATATTACTTGGAATGTGAATTGGAACGAAATGGCCAATAGATAAGACCATTTTACATTTTGGGCCCAAGTTAGAAGCAGAGCCTAAGGTGTAAATTATCGATAGTCCATATCTCTGAAACTATAAGAGATAATGCAATTTCGCAACCGGCAATGTAATTAGCATGCCGAATATTACTTGGAATGTGAATTGGGACGAAATCGCCAATAGATAAGGCCATTTTACAATTTGGGCCCAAGTTAGAAGCAGAGCCTAAGGTGTAAATTATCGATAGTCCATATCTCGGAAACTATAAGAGATAATGCAATTTGGCAACCGGCAATGTAATTAGCATGCCGAATATTACTTGGAATGTGAATTGGAACGAAATCGCCAATAAATAAGACCATTTTACAATTTGGGCCCAAGTTAGAAGCAGAGCCTAAGGTATAAATAATTTATAGTCCATATCTTGGAAACTATAAGAGATAATGCTATTTCGCAACCGGCAATGTAATTAGCATGCCGAATATTACTTGGAGTGTGAATTGGAACGAAATCGTAAATAGATAAGACCATTTTACAATTTGGGCCCAAGTTAGAAGCAGAGCCTAAGGTGTAAATTATCGATAGTCCATATCTCGGAAACTATAAGAGATAATGCAATTTGGCAACCGGCAATGTAATTAGCATGCCGAATATTACTTGGAATGTGAATTGGAACGAAATCGCCAATAGATAAGACCATTTTACAATTTGGGCCCAAGTTAGAAGCAGAGCCTAAGGTGTAAATTATCGATAGTCCATATCTCGGAAACTATAAGAGATAATGCAATTTGGCAACCGGCAATGTAATTAGCATGCCGAATATTACTTGGAATGTGAATTGGAACGAAATCGCCAATAGATAAGACCATTTTACAATTTGGGCCCAAGTTAGAAGCAGTGCCTAAGGTGTAAATTATCGATAGTCCATATCTCGGAAACTATAAGAGATAATGCAATTTGGCAACCGGCAATGTAATTAGCATGACGAATATTACTTGGAATGTGAATTGGAACGAAATCGCCAATAGATAAGACCATTTTACAATTTGGGCCCAAGTTAGAAGCAGAGCCTAAGGTGTAAATTATTGATAGTCCATATCTCGGAAACTATAAGAGATAATGCAATTTCGCAACCGGCAATGTAATTAGCATGCCGAATATTATTTGGAGTGTGAATTGGAACGAAATCGCCAATAGGTAAGACCATTTTACAATTTGGGCCCAAGTTAGAAGCAGAGCCTAAGGTGTAAATTATCGATAGTCCATATCTCGGAAACTATAAGAGATAATGCAATTTGGCAACCGGCAATGTAATTAGCATGCCGAATATTACTTGGAATGTGAATTGGAACGAAATCGCCAATAGATAAGACCATTTTACAATTTGGGCCCAAATTAGAAGCAGAGCCTAAGGTGTAAATTATCGATAGTCCATATCTCGGAAACTATAAGAGATAATGCAATTTGGCAACCGGCAATGTAATTAGCATGCCGAATATTACTTAGAATGTGAATTGGAACGAAATCGCCAATAGATAAGACCATTTTACAATTTGGGAGCAAGTTAGAAGCAGAGCCTAAGGTGTAAATTATCGATAGTCCATATCTCGGAAACTATAAGAGATAATGCAATTTGGCAACCGGCAATGTAATTAGCATGCCGAATATTACTTGGAATGTGAATTGGAACGAAATCGCCAATAGATAAGACCATTTTACAATTTGGGCCCAAGTTAGAAGCAGAGCCTAAGGAGTAAATTATCGATAGTCCATATCTCGGAAACTATAAGAGATAATGCAATTTGACAACCTACAATGTAATTAGCATGCCGAATATTACTTGGAATGTGAATTGGAACGAAATCGCCAATAGGTAAGACCATTTTACAATTTGGGCCCAAGTTAGAAGCAGAGCCTAAGGTGTAAATTATCGATAGTCCATATCTCGGAAACTATAAGAGATAATTCAATTTGGCAACCGGCAATGTAATTAGCATGCCGAATATTACTTGGAATGTGAATTGGAACGAAATCGCCAATAGATAAGACCATTTTACAATTTGGGCCCAAGTTAGAAGCAGAGCCTAAGGTGTAAATTATCGATAGTCCATATCTCGGAAACTATAAGAGATAATGCAATTTGGCAACCGGCAATGTAATTAGCATGCCGAATATTACTTGGAATGTGAATTGGAACGAAATCGCCAATAGATAAGACCATTTTACAATTTGGGCCCAAGTTAGAAGCAGAGCCTAAGGTGTAAATTATGGATAGTCCATATCTCGGAAACTATAAGAGATAATGCGATTTGGCAACCGGCAATGTAATTAGCATGCCGAATATTACTTGGAATGTGAATTGGAACGAAATCGCCAATATGTAAGACCATTTTACAATTTGGGCCCAAGTTAGAAGCAGAGCCTAAGGTGTAAATTATCGATAGTCCATATCTCGGAAACTATAAGAGATAATTCAATTTGGCAACCGGCAATGTAATTAGCATGCCGAATATTACTTGGAATGTGAATTGGAACGAAATCGCCAATAGATAAGACCATTTTACAATTTGGGCCCAAGTTAGAAGCAGAGCCTAAGGTGTAAATTATCGATAGTCCATATCTCTGAAACTATAAGAGATAATGCAATTTCGCAACCGGCAATGTAATTAGCATACCGAATATTACTTGGAATGTGAATTGGGACGAAATCGCCAATAGATAAGGCCATTTTACAATTTGGGCCCAAGTTAGAAGCAGAGCCTAAGGTGTAAATTATCGATAGTCCATATCTCGGAAACTATATGAGATAATGCAATTTGGCAACCGGCAATGTAATTAGCATGCCGAATATTACTTGGAATGTGAATTGGAACGAAATCGCCAATAGATAAGACCATTTTACAATTTGGGCCCAAGTTAGAAGCAGAGCCTAAGGTGTAAATTATCGATAGTCCATATCTCGGAAACTATAAGAGATAATGCAATTTGGCAACCGGAAATGTAATTAGCATGCCGAATATTACTTGGAATGTGAATTGGAACGAAATCGCCAATAGATAAGACCATTTTACAATTTGGGCCCAAGTTAGAAGCAGAGCCTAAGGTGTAAATTATCGATAGTCCATATCTCGGAAACTATAAGAGATAATGCAATTTGGCAACCGGCAATGTAATTAGCATGCCGAATATTACTTGGAATGTGAATTGGAACGAAATCGCCAATAGATAAGACCATTTTACAATTTGGGCCCAAGTTAGAAGCAGAGCCTAAGGTGTAAATTATCGATAGTCCATATCTCGGAAACTATAAGAGATAATGCAGTTTGGCAACCGGCAATGTAATTAGCATGCCGAATATTACTTGGAATGTGAATTGGAACGAAATGGCCAATAGATAAGACCATTTTACATTTTGGGCCCAAGTTAGAAGCAGAGCCTAAGGTGTAAATTATCGATAGTCCATATCTCTGAAACTATAAGAGATAATGCAATTTCGCAACCGGCAATGTAATTAGCATGCCGAATATTACTTGGAATGTGAATTGGGACGAAATCGCCAATAGATAAGGCCATTTTACAATTTGGGCCCAAGTTAGAAGCAGAGCCTAAGGTGTAAATTATCGATAGTCCATATCTCGGAAACTATAAGAGATAATGCAATTTGGCAACCGGCAATGTAATTAGCATGCCGAATATTACTTGGAATGTGAATTGGAACGAAATCGCCAATAAATAAGACCATTTTACAATTTGGGCCCAAGTTAGAAGCAGAGCCTAAGGTATAAATAATTTATAGTCCATATCTTGGAAACTATAAGAGATAATGCTATTTCGCAACCGGCAATGTAATTAGCATGCCGAATATTACTTGGAGTGTGAATTGGAACGAAATCGTAAATAGATAAGACCATTTTACAATTTGGGCCCAAGTTAGAAGCAGAGCCTAAGGTGTAAATTATCGATAGTCCATATCTCGGAAACTATAAGAGATAATGCAATTTGGCAACCGGCAATGTAATTAGCATGCCGAATATTACTTGGAATGTGAATTGGAACGAAATCGCCAATAGATAAGACCATTTTACAATTTGGGCCCAAGTTAGAAGCAGAGCCTAAGGTGTAAATTATCGATAGTCCATATCTCGGAAACTATAAGAGATAATGCAATTTGGCAACCGGCAATGTAATTAGCATGCCGAATATTACTTGGAATGTGAATTGGAACGAAATCGCCAATAGATAAGACCATTTTACAATTTGGGCCCAAGTTAGAAGCAGTGCCTAAGGTGTAAATTATCGATAGTCCATATCTCGGAAACTATAAGAGATAATGCAATTTGGCAACCGGCAATGTAATTAGCATGACGAATATTACTTGGAATGTGAATTGGAACGAAATCGCCAATAGATAAGACCATTTTACAATTTGGGCCCAAGTTAGAAGCAGAGCCTAAGGTGTAAATTATTGATAGTCCATATCTCGGAAACTATAAGAGATAATGCAATTTCGCAACCGGCAATGTAATTAGCATGCCGAATATTATTTGGAGTGTGAATTGGAACGAAATCGCCAATAGGTAAGACCATTTTACAATTTGGGCCCAAGTTAGAAGCAGAGCCTAAGGTGTAAATTATCGATAGTCCATATCTCGGAAACTATAAGAGATAATGCAATTTGGCAACCGGCAATGTAATTAGCATGCCGAATATTACTTGGAATGTGAATTGGAACGAAATCGCCAATAGATAAGACCATTTTACAATTTGGGCCCAAATTAGAAGCAGAGCCTAAGGTGTAAATTATCGATAGTCCATATCTCGGAAACTATAAGAGATAATGCAATTTGGCAACCGGCAATGTAATTAGCATGCCGAATATTACTTAGAATGTGAATTGGAACGAAATCGCCAATAGATAAGACCATTTTACAATTTGGGAGCAAGTTAGAAGCAGAGCCTAAGGTGTAAATTATCGATAGTCCATATCTCGGAAACTATAAGAGATAATGCAATTTGGCAACCGGCAATGTAATTAGCATGCCGAATATTACTTGGAATGTGAATTGGAACGAAATCGCCAATAGATAAGACCATTTTACAATTTGGGCCCAAGTTAGAAGCAGAGCCTAAGGTGTAAATTATCGATAGTCCATATCTCGGAAACTATAAGAGATAATGCAATTTGGCAACCGGCAATGTAATTAGCATGCCGAATATTACTTGGAATGTGAATTGGAACGAAATCGCCAATAGATAAGACCATTTTACAATATGGGCCCAAGTTAGAAGCAGAGCCTAAGGTGTAAATTATTGATAGTCCATATCTCGGAAACTATAAGAGATAATGCAATTTCGCAACCGGCAATGTAATTAGCATGCCGAATATCACTTGGAATGTGAATTGGGACGAAATCGCCAATAGATAAGACCATTTTACAATTTGGGCCCAAGTTAGAAGCAGAGCCTAAGGTGTAAATTATCGATAGTCCATATCTCGGAAACTATAAGAGATAATGCAATTTGGCAACCGGCAATGTAATTAGCATGCCGAATATTACTTGGAATGTGAATTGGAACGAAACCGCCAATAGATAAGACCATTTTACAATTTGGGCCCAAGTTAGAAGCAGAGCCTAAGGTGTAAATTATCGATAGTCCATATCTCGGAAACTATAAGAGATAATGCAATTTGGCAACCGGCAATGTAATTAGCATGCCGAATATTACTTGGAATGTGAATTGGAACGAAATCGCCAATAGATAAGACCATTTTACAATTTGGGCCCAAGTTAGAAGCAGAGCCTAAGGTGTAAATTATCGATAGTCCATATCTCGGAAACTATAAGAGATAATGCAATTTCGCAACCGGCAATGTAATTAGCATGCCGAATATCACTTGGAATGTGAATTGGGACGAAATCGCCAATAGATAAGACCATTTTACAATTTGGGCCCAAATTAGAAGCAGAGCCTAAGGTGTAAATTATCGATAGTCCATATCTCGGAAACTATAAGAGATAATGCAATTTGGCAACCGGCAATGTAATTAGCATGCCGAATATTACTTGGAATGTGAATTGGAACGAAATCGCCAATAGATAAGACCATTTTACAATTTGGGCCCAAGTTAGAAGCAGAGCCTAAGGAGTAAATTATCGATAGTCCATATCTCGGAAACTATAAGAGATAATGCAATTTGGCAACCGGCAATGTAATTAGCATGCCGAATATTACTTGGAATGTGAATTGGAACGAAATCGCCAATAGGTAAGACCATTTTACAATTTGGGCCCAAGTTAGAAGCAGAGCCTAAGGTGTAAATTATCGATAGTCCATATCTCGGAAACTATAAGAGATAATTCAATTTGGCAACCGGCAATGTAATTAGCATGCCGAATATTACTTGGAATGTGAATTGGAACGAAATCGCCAATAGATAAGACCATTTTACAATTTGGGCCCAAGTTAGAAGCAGAGCCTAAGGTGTAAATTATCGATAGTCCATATCTCGGAAACTATAAGAGATAATGCAATTTGGCAACCGGCAATGTAATTAGCATGCCGAATATTACTTGGAATGTGAATTGGAACGAAATCGCCAATAGATAAGACCATTTTACAATTTGGGCCCAAGTTAGAAGCAGAGCCTAAGGTGTAAATTATCGATAGTCCATATCTCGGAAACTATAAGAGATAATGCAATTTGGCAACCGGCAATGTAATAAGCATGCCGAATATTACTTGGAATGTGAATTGGAACGAAATTGCCAATAGATAAGACCATTTTACAATTTGGGCCCAAGTTAGAAGCAGAGCCTAAGGTGTAAATTATCGATTGTCCATATCTCTGAAACTATAAGAGATAATGCAATTTCGCAACCGGCAATGTAATTAGCATGCCTAATATTACTTGGAATGTGAATTGGGACGAAATCGCCAATAGATAAGGCCATTTTACAATTTGGGCCCAAGTTAGAAGCAGAGCCTAAGGTGTAAATTATCGATAGTCCATATCTCGGAAACTATAAGAGATAATGCAATTTGGCAACCGGCAATGTAATTAGCATGCCGAATATTACTTGGAATGTGAATTGGAACGAAATCGCCAATAGATAAGACCATTTTACAATTTGGGCCCAAGTTAGAAGCAGAGCCTAAGGTGTAAATTATCGATAGTCCATATCTCGGAAACTATAAGAGATAATGCAATTTGGCAAAAGGCAATGTAATTAGCATGCCGAATATTACTTGGAATGTGAATTGGAACGAAATCGCCAATAGATAAGACCATTTTACAATTTGGGCCCAAGTTAGAAGCAGAGCCTAAGGTGTAAATTATCGATAGTCCATATCTCGGAAACTATAAGAGATAATGCAATTTCGCAACCGGCAATGTAATTAGCATGCCGAATATCACTTGGAATGTGAATTGGGACGAAATCGCCAATAGATAAGACCATTTTACAATTTGGGCCCAAGTTAGAAGCAGAGCCTAAGGTGTAAATTATCGATAGTCCATATCTCGGAAACTATAAGAGATAATGCAATTTGGCAACCGGCAATGTAATTAGCATGCCGAATATTACTTGGAATGTGAATTGGAACGAAATCGCCAATAGATAAGACCATTTTACAATTTGGGCCCAAGTTAGAAGCAGAGCCTAAGGAGTAAATTATCGATAGTCCATATCTCGGAAACTATAAGAGATAATGCAATTTGGCAACCGGCAATGTAATTAGCATGCCGAATATTACTTGGAATGTGAATTGGAACGAAATCGCCAATAGGTAAGACCATTTTACAATTTGGGCCCAAGTTAGAAGCAGAGCCTAAGGTGTAAATTATCGATAGTCCATATCTCGGAAACTATAAGAGATAATTCAATTTGGCAACCGGCAATGTAATTAGCATGCCGAATATTACTTGGAATGTGAATTGGAACGAAATCGCCAATAGATAAGACCATTTTACAATTTGGGCCCAAGTTAGAAGCAGAGCCTAAGGTGTAAATTATCGATAGTCCATATCTCGGAAACTATAAGAGATAATGCAATTTGGCAACCGGCAATGTAATTAGCATGCCGAATATTACTTGGAATGTGAATTGGAACGAAATCGCCAATAGATGAGACCATTTTACAATTTGGGCCCAAGTTAGAAGCAGAGCCTAAGGTGTAAATTATCGATAGTCCATATCTCGGAAACTATAAGAGATAATGCAATTTGGCAACCGGCAATGTAATTAGCATGCCGAATATTACTTGGAATGTGAATTGGAACGAAATCGCCAATAGATAAGACCATTTTACAATTTGGGCCCAAGTTAGAAGCAGAGCCTATGGTGTAAATTATCGATAGTCCATATCTCGGAAACTATAAGAGATAATGCAATTTGGCAACCGGCAATGTAATTAGCATGCCGAATATTACTTGGAATGTGAATTGGAACGAAATCGCCAATAGATAAGACCATTTTACAATTTGGGCCCAAGTTAGAAGCAGAGCCTAAGGTGTAAATTATCGATAGTCCATATCTCGGAAACTATAAGAGATAATGCAATTTGGCAACCGGCAATGTAATTAGCATGCCGAATATTACTTGGAATGTGAATTGGAACGAAATCGCCAATAGATAAGACCATTTTACAATTTGGGCCCAAGTTAGAAGCAGAGCCTAAGGTGTAAATTATCGATAGTCCATATCTCGGAAACTATAAGAGATAATGCAATTTGGCAACCGGCAATGTAATTAGCATGCCGAATATTACTTGGAATGTGAATTGGAACGAAATCGCCAATAGATAAGACCATTTTACAATTTGGGCCCAAGTTAGAAGCAGAGCCTAAGGTGTAAATTATCGATAGTCCATATCTCGGAAACTATAAGAGATAATGCAATTTGGCAACCGGCAATGTAATTAGCATGCCGAATATTACTTGGAATGTGAATTGGAACGAAATCGCCAATAGATAAGACCATTTTACAATTTGGGCCCAAGTTAGAAGCAGAGCCTATGGTGTAAATTATCGATAGTCCATATCTCGGAAACTATAAGAGATAATGCAATTTGGCAACCGGCAATGTAATTAGCATGCCGAATATTACTTGGAATGTGAATTGGAACGAAATCGCCAATAGATAAGACCATTTTACAATTTGGGCCCAAGTTAGAAGCGGAGCCTAAGGTGTAAATTATCGATAGTCCATATCTCGGAAACTATAAGAGATAATGCAATTTGGCAAACGGCAATGTAATTAGCATGCCGAATATTACTTGGAATGTGAATTGGAACGAAATCGCCAATAGATAAGACCATTTTACAATTTGGGCCCAAGTTAGAAGCAGAGCCTAAGGTGTAAATTATCGATAGGCCATATCTCGGAAACTATAAGAGATAATGCAATTTGGCAACCGGCAATGTAATTAGCATGCCGAATATTACTTGGAATGTGAATTGGAACGAAATTGATAATAGATAAGACCATTTTACAATTTGGGCCCAAGTTAGAAGCAGAGCCTAAAGTGTAAATTATCGATAGTCCATATCTCTGAAACTATAAGAGATAATGCAATTTCGCAACCGGCAATGTAATTAGCATGCCTAATATTACTTGGAATGTGAATTGGGACGAAATCGCCAATAGATAAGGCCATTTTACAATTTGGGCCCAAGTTAGAAGCAGAGCCTAAGGTGTAAATTATCGATAGTCCATATCTCGGAAACTATAAGAGATAATGCAATTTGGCAACCGGCAATGTAATTAGCATGCCGAATATTACTTGGAATGTGAATTGGAACGAAATCGCCAATAGATAAGACCATTTTACAATTTGGGCCCAAGTTAGAAGCAGAGCCTAAGGTGTAAATTATCGATAGTCCATATCTCGGAAACTATAAGAGATAATGCAATTTGGCAACCGGCAATGTAATTAGCATGCCGAATATTATTTGGAATGTGAATTGGAACGAAATCGCCAATAGATAAGACCATTTTACAATTTGGGCCCAAGTTAGAAGCAGAGCCTAAGGTGTAAATTATCGATAGTCCATATCTCGGAAACTATAAGAGATAATGCAATTTGGCAACCGGCAATGTAATTAGCATGCCGAATATTACTTGGAATGTGAATTGGAACGAAATCGCCAATAGATAAGATCATTTTACAATTTGGGCCCAAGTTAGAAGCAGAGCCTATGGTGTAAATTATCGATAGTCCATATCTCGGAAACTATAAGAGATAATGCAATTTGGCAACCGGCAATGTAATTAGCATGCCGAATATTACTTGGAATGTGAATTGGAACGAAATCGCCAATAGATAAGACCATTTTACAATTTGGGCCCAAGTTAGAAGCAGAGCCTAAGGTGTAAATTATCGATAGTCCATATCTCGGAAACTATAAGAGATAATGCAATTTGGCAAACGGCAATGTAATTAGCATGCCGAATATTACTTGGAATGTGAATTGGAACGAAATCGCCAATAGATAAGACCATTTTACAATTTGGGCCCAAGTTAGAAGCAGAGCCTAAGGTGTAAATTATCGATAGTCCATATCTCGGAAACTATAAGAGATAATGCAATTTGGAAACCGGCAATGTAATTAGCATGCCGAATATTACTTGGAATGTGAATTGGAACGAAATTGATAATAGATAAGACCATTTTACAATTTGGGCCCAAGTTAGAAGCAGAGCCTAAAGTGTAAATTATCGATAGTCCATATCTCTGAAACTATAAGAGATAATGCAATTTCGCAACCGGCAATGTAATTAGCATGCCTAATATTACTTGGAATGTGAATTGGGACGAAATCGCCAATAGATAAGGCCATTTTACAATTTGGGCCCAAGTTAGAAGCAGAGCCTAAGGTGTAAATTATCGATAGTCCATATCTCGGAAACTATAAGAGATAATGCAATTTGGCAACCGGCAATGTAATTAGCATGCCGAATATTACTTGGAATGTGAATTGGAACGAAATCGCCAATAGATAAGACCATTTTACAATTTGGGCCCAAGTTAGAAGCAGAGCCTAAGGTGTAAATTATTGATAGTCCATATCTCGGAAACTATAAGAGATAATGCAATTTCGCAACCGGCAATGTAATTAGCATGCCGAATATTACTTGGAGTGTGAATTGGAACGAAATCGCCAATAGATAAGACCATTTTACAATTTGGGCCCAAGTTAGAAGCAGAGCCTAAGGTGTAAATTATCGATAGTCCATATCTCGGAAACTATAAGAGATAATGCAATTTGGCAACCGGCAATGTAATTAGCATGCCGAATATTACTTGGAATGTGAATTGGAACGAAATCGCCAATAGATAAGACCATTTTACAATTTGGGCCCAAGTTAGAAGCAGAGCCTAAGGTGTAAATTATCGATAGTCCATATCTCGGAAACTATAAGAGATAATGCAATTTGGCAACCGGCAATGTAATTAGCATGCCGAATATTACTTGGAATGTGAATTGGAACGAAATCGCCAATAGATAAGACCATTTTACAATTTGGGCCCAAGTTAGAAGCAGAGCCTAAGGTGTAAATTATCGATAGTCCATATCTCGGAAACTATAAGAGATAATGCAATTTGGCAACCGGCAATGTAATTAGCATGCCGAATATTACTTGGAATGTGAATTGGAACGAAATCGCCAATAGATAAGACCATTTTACAATTTGGGCCCAAGTTAGAAGCAGAGCCTAAGGTGTAAATTATCGATAGTCCATATCTCGGAAACTATAAGAGATAATGCAATTTGGCAACCGGCAATGTAATTAGCATGCCGAATATTACTTGGAATGTGAATTGGAACGAAATCGCCAATAGATAAGACCATTTTACAATTTGGGCCCAAGTTAGAAGCAGAGCCTATGGTGTAAATTTTCGATAGTCCATATCTCGGAAACTATAAGAGATAATGCAATTTGGCAACCGGCAATGTAATTAGCATGCCGAATATTACTTGGAATGTGAATTGGAACGAAATCGCCAATAGATAAGACCATTTTACAATTTGGGCCCAAGTTAGAAGCAGAGCCTAAGGTGTAAATTATCGATAGTCCATATCTCGGAAACTATAAGAGATAATGCAATTTGGCAACCGGCAATGTAATTAGCATGCCGAATATTACTTGGAATGTGAATTGGAACGAAATCGCCAATAGATAAGACTATTTTACAATTTGGGCCCAAGTTAGAAGCAGAGCCTAAGGTGTAAATTATCGATAGTCCATATCTCGCAAACTATAAGAGATAATGCAATTTGGCAACCGGCAATGTAATAAGCATGCCGAATATTACTTGGAATGTGAATTGGAACGAAATTGCCAATAGATAAGACCATTTTACAATTTGGGCCCAAGTTAGAAGCAGAGCCTAAGGTGTAAATTATCGATAGTCCATATCTCTGAAACTATAAGAGATAATGCAATTTCGCAACCGGCAATGTTATTAGCATGCCTAATATTACTTGGAATGTGAATTGGGACGAAATCGCCAATAGATAAGGCCATTTTACAATTTGGGCCCAAGTTAGAAGCAGAGCCTAAGGTGTAAATTATCGATAGTCCATATCTCGGAAACAATAAGAGATAATGCAATTTGGCAAAAGGCAATGTAATTAGCATGCCGAATATTACTTGGAATGTGAATTGGAACGAAATCGCCAATAGATAAGACCATTTTACAATTTGGGCCCAAGTTAGAAGCAGAGCCTAAGGTGTAAATTATCGATAGTCCATATCTCGGAAACTATAAGAGATAATGCAATTTGGCAAAAGGCAATGTAATTAGCATGCCGAATATTACTTGGAATGTGAATTGGAACGAAATCGCCAATAGATAAGACCATTTTACAATTTGGGCCCAAGTTAGAAGCAGAGCCTAAGGTGTAAATTATCGATAGTCCATATCTCGGAAACTATAAGAGATAATGCAATTTCGCAACCGGCAATGTTATTAGCATGCCTAATATTACTTGGAATGTGAATTGGGACGAAATCGCCAATAGATAAGGCCATTTTACAATTTGGGCCCAAGTTAGAAGCAGAGCCTAAGGTGTAAATTATCGATAGTCCATATCTCGGAAACAATAAGAGATAATGCAATTTGGCAACCGGCAATGTAATTAGCATGCCGAATATTACTTGGAATGTGAATTGGAACGAAATCGCCAATAGATAAGACCATTTTACAATTTGGGCCCAAGTTAGAAGCAGAGCCTAAGGTGTAAATTATCGATAGTCCATATCTCGGAAACTATAAGAGATAATGCAATTTGGCAAAAGGCAATGTAATTAGCATGCCGAATATTACTTGGAATGTGAATTGGAACGAAATCGCCAATAGATAAGACCATTTTACAATTTGGGCCCAAGTTAGAAGCAGAGCCTAAGGTGTAAATTATCGATAGTCCATATCTCGGAAACTATAAGAGATAATGCAATTTCGCAACCGGCAATGTAATTAGCATGCCGAATATTACTTGGAATGTGAATTGGAACGAAATCGCCAATAGATAAGACCATTTTACAATTTGGGCCCAAGTTAGAAGCAGAGCCTAAGGAGTAAATTATCGATAGTCCATATCTCGGAAACTATAAGAGATAATGCAATTTGACAACCTACAATGTAATTAGCATGCCGAATATTACTTGGAATGTGAATTGGAACGAAATCGCCAATAGGTAAGACCATTTTACAATTTGGGCCCAAGTTAGAAGCAGAGCCTAAGGTGTAAATTATCGATAGTCCATATCTCGGAAACTATAAGAGATAATTCAATTTGGCAACCGGCAATGTAATTAGCATGCCGAATATTACTTGGAATGTGAATTGGAACGAAATCGCCAATAGATAAGACCATTTTACAATTTGGGCCCAAGTTAGAAGCAGAGCCTAAGGTGTAAATTATCGATAGTCCATATCTCGGAAACTATAAGAGATAATGCAATTTGGCAACCGGCAATGTAATTAGCATGCCGAATATTACTTGGAATGTGAATTGGAACGAAATCGCCAATAGATAAGACCATTTTACAATTTGGGCCCAAGTTAGAAGCAGAGCCTAAGGTGTAAATTATCGATAGTCCATATCTCGGAAACTATAAGAGATAATGCAATTTGGCAACCGGCAATGTAATTAGCATGCCGAATATTACTTGGAATGTGAATTGGAACGAAATCGCCAATAGATAAGACCATTTTACAATTTGGGCCCAAGTTAGAAGCAGAGCCTATGGTGTAAATTATCGATAGTCCATATCTCGGAAACTATAAGGGATAATGCAATTTGGCAACCGGCAATGTAATTAGCATGCCGAATATTACTTGGAATGTGAATTGGAACGAAATCGCCAATAGATAAGACCATTTTACAATTTGGGCCCAAGTTAGAAGCAGAGCCTAAGGTGTAAATTATCGATAGTCCATATCTCGGAAACTATAAGAGATAATGCAATTTGGCAACCGGCAATGTAATTAGCATGCCGAATATTACTTGGAATGTGAATTGTAACGAAATCGCCAATAGATTAGACCATTTTACAATTTGGGCCCAAGTTAGAAGCAGAGCCTAAGGTGTAAATTATCGATAGTCCATATCTCGGAAACTATAAGAGATAATGCAATTTGGCAACCGGCAATGTAATTAGCATGCCGAATATTACTTGGAATGTGAATTGGAACGAAATCGCCAATAGATAAGACTATTTTACAATTTGGGCCCAAGTTAGAAGCAGAGCCTAAGGTGTAAATTATCGATAGTCCATATCTCGCAAACTATAAGAGATAATGCAATTTGGCAACCGGCAATGTAATAAGCATGCCGAATATTACTTGGAATGTGAATTGGAACGAAATTGCCAATAGATAAGACCATTTTACAATTTGGGCCCAAGTTAGAAGCAGAGCCTAAGGTGTAAATTATCGATAGTCCATATCTCTGAAACTATAAGAGATAATGCAATTTCGCAACCGGCAATGTTATTAGCATGCCTAATATTACTTGGAATGTGAATTGGGACGAAATCGCCAATAGATAAGGCCATTTTACAATTTGGGCCCAAGTTAGAAGCAGAGCCTAAGGTGTAAATTATCGATAGTCCATATCTCGGAAACAATAAGAGATAATGCAATTTGGCAACCGGCAATGTAATTAGCATGCCGAATATTACTTGGAATGTGAATTGGAACGAAATCGCCAATAGATAAGACCATTTTACAATTTGGGCCCAAGTTAGAAGCAGAGCCTAAGGTGTAAATTATCGATAGTCCATATCTCGGAAACTATAAGAGATAATGCAATTTGGCAAAAGGCAATGTAATTAGCATGCCGAATATTACTTGGAATGTGAATTGGAACGAAATCGCCAATAGATAAGACCATTTTACAATTTGGGCCCAAGTTAGAAGCAGAGCCTAAGGTGTAAATTATCGATAGTCCATATCTCTGAAACTATAAGAGATAATGCAATTTCGCAACCGGCAATGTTATTAGCATGCCTAATATTACTTGGAATGTGAATTGGGACGAAATCGCCAATAGATAAGGCCATTTTACAATTTGGGCCCAAGTTAGAAGCAGAGCCTAAGGTGTAAATTATCGATAGTCCATATCTCGGAAACAATAAGAGATAATGCAATTTGGCAACCGGCAATGTAATTAGCATGCCGAATATTACTTGGAATGTGAATTGGAACGAAATCGCCAATAGATAAGACCATTTTACAATTTGGGCCCAAGTTAGAAGCAGAGCCTAAGGTGTAAATTATCGATAGTCCATATCTCGGAAACTATAAGAGATAATGCAATTTGGCAAAAGGCAATGTAATTAGCATGCCGAATATTACTTGGAATGTGAATTGGAACGAAATCGCCAATAGATAAGACCATTTTACAATTTGGGCCCAAATTAGAAGCAGAGCCTAAGGTGTAAATTATCGATAGTCCATATCTCGGAAACTATAAGAGATAATGCAATTTCGTAACCGGCAATGTAATTAGCATGCCGAATATTACTTGGAATGTGAATTGGAACGAAATCGCCAATAGATAAGACCATTTTACAATTTGGGCCCAAGTTAGAAGCAGAGCCTAAGGTGTAAATTATCGATAGTCCATATCTCGGAAACTATAAGAGATAATGCAATTTCGCAACCGGCAATGTAATTAGCATGCCGAATATTACTTGGAATGTGAATTGGAACGAAATCGCCAATAGATAAGACCATTTTACAATTTGGGCCCAAGTTAGAAGCAGAGCCTAAGGTGTAAATTATCGATAGTCCATATCTCGGAAACTATAAGAGATAATGCAATTTGGCAAAAGGCAATGTAATTAGCATGCCGAATATTACTTGGAATGTGAATTGGAACGAAATCGCCAATAGATAAGACCATTTTACAATTTGGGCCCAAGTTAGAAGCAGAGCCTAAGGTGTAAATTATCGATAGTCCATATCTCGGAAACTATAAGAGATAATGCAATTTCGCAACCGGCAATGTAATTAGCATGCCGAATATTACTTGGAATGTGAATTGGAACGAAATCGCCAATAGATAAGACCATTTTACAATTTGAGCCCAAGTTAGAAGCAGAGCCTAAGGTGTAAATTATCGATAGTCCATATCTCGGAAACTATAAGAGATAATGCAATTTGGCAACCGGCAATGTAATTAGCATGCCGAATATTACTTGGAATGTGAATTGTAACGAAATCGCCAATAGATTAGACCATTTTACAATTTGGGCCCAAGTTAGAAGCAGAGCCTAAGGTGTAAATTATCGATAGTCCATATCTCGGAAACTATAAGAGATAATGCAATTTGGCAACCGGCAATGTAATTAGCATGCCGAATATTACTTGGAATGTGAATTGGAACGAAATCGCCAATAGATAAGACTATTTTACAATTTGGGCCCAAGTTAGAAGCAGAGCCTAAGGTGTAAATTATCGATAGTCCATATCTCGCAAACTATAAGAGATAATGCAATTTGGCAACCGGCAATGTAATAAGCATGCCGAATATTACTTGGAATGTGAATTGGAACGAAATTGCCAATAGATAAGACCATTTTACAATTTGGGCCCAAGTTAGAAGCAGAGCCTAAGGTGTAAATTATCGATAGTCCATATCTCTGAAACTATAAGAGATAATGCAATTTCGCAACCGGCAATGTTATTAGCATGCCTAATATTACTTGGAATGTGAATTGGGACGAAATCGCCAATAGATAAGGCCATTTTACAATTTGGGCCCAAGTTAGAAGCAGAGCCTAAGGTGTAAATTATCGATAGTCCATATCTCGGAAACAATAAGAGATAATGCAATTTGGCAACCGGCAATGTAATTAGCATGCCGAATATTACTTGGAATGTGAATTGGAACGAAATCGCCAATAGATAAGACCATTTTACAATTTGGGCCCAAGTTAGAAGCAGAGCCTAAGGTGTAAATTATCGATAGTCCATATCTCGGAAACTATAAGAGATAATGCAATTTGGCAAAAGGCAATGTAATTAGCATGCCGAATATTACTTGGAATGTGAATTGGAACGAAATCGCCAATAGATAAGACCATTTTACAATTTGGGCCCAAGTTAAAAGCAGAGCCTAAGGTGTAAATTATCGATAGTCCATATCTCTGAAACTATAAGAGATAATGCAATTTCGCAACCGGCAATGTTATTAGCATGCCTAATATTACTTGGAATGTGAATTGGGACGAAATCGCCAATAGATAAGGCCATTTTACAATTTGGGCCCAAGTTAGAAGCAGAGCCTAAGGTGTAAATTATCGATAGTCCATATCTCGGAAACAATAAGAGATAATGCAATTTGGCAACCGGCAATGTAATTAGCATGCCGAATATTACTTGGAATGTGAATTGGAACGAAATCGCCAATAGATAAGACCATTTTACAATTTGGGCCCAAGTTAGAAGCAGAGCCTAAGGTGTAAATTATCGATAGTCCATATCTCGGAAACTATAAGAGATAATGCAATTTGGCAAAAGGCAATGTAATTAGCATGCCGAATATTACTTGGAATGTGAATTGGAACGAAATCGCCAATAGATAAGACCATTTTACAATTTGGGCCCAAGTTAGAAGCAGAGCCTAAGGTGTAAATTATCGATAGTCCATATCTCGGAAACTATAAGAGATAATGCAATTTCGCAACCGGCAATGTAATTAGCATGCCGAATATTACTTGGAATGTGAATTGGAACGAAATCGCCAATAGATAAGACCATTTTACAATTTGGGCCCAAGTTAGAAGCAGAGCCTAAGGAGTAAATTATCGATAGTCCATATCTCGGAAACTATAAGAGATAATGCAATTTGACAACCTACAATGTAATTAGCATGCCGAATATTACTTGGAATGTGAATTGGAACGAAATCGCCAATAGGTAAGACCATTTTACAATTTGGGCCCAAGTTAGAAGCAGAGCCTAAGGTGTAAATTATCGATAGTCCATATCTCGGAAACTATAAGAGATAATTCAATTTGGCAACCGGCAATGTAATTAGCATGCCGAATATTACTTGGAATGTGAATTGGAACGAAATCGCCAATAGATAAGACCATTTTACAATTTGGGCCCAAGTTAGAAGCAGAGCCTAAGGTGTAAATTATCGATAGTCCATATCTCGGAAACTATAAGAGATAATGCAATTTGGCAACCGGCAATGTAATTAGCATGCCGAATATTACTTGGAATGTGAATTGGAACGAAATCGCCAATAGATAAGACCATTTTACAATTTGGGCCCAAGTTAGAAGCAGAGCCTAAGGTGTAAATTATCGATAGTCCATATCTCGGAAACTATAAGAGATAATGCAATTTGGCAACCGGCAATGTAATTAGCATGCCGAATATTACTTGGAATGTGAATTGGAACGAAATCGCCAATAGATAAGACCATTTTACAATTTGGGCCCAAGTTAGAAGCAGAGCCTATGGTGTAAATTATCGATAGTCCATATCTCGGAAACTATAAGGGATAATGCAATTTGGCAACCGGCAATGTAATTAGCATGCCGAATATTACTTGGAATGTGAATTGGAACGAAATCGCCAATAGATAAGACCATTTTACAATTTGGGCCCAAGTTAGAAGCAGAGCCTAAGGTGTAAATTATCGATAGTCCATATCTCGGAAACTATAAGAGATAATGCAATTTGGCAACCGGCAATGTAATTAGCATGCCGAATATTACTTGGAATGTGAATTGGAACGAAATCGCCAATAGATTAGACCATTTTACAATTTGGGCCCAAGTTAGAAGCAGAGCCTAAGGTGTAAATTATCGATAGTCCATATCTCGGAAACTATAAGAGATAATGCAATTTGGCAACCGGCAATGTAATTAGCATGCCGAATATTACTTGGAGTGTGAATTGGAACGAAATCGCCAATAGATAAGACCATTTTACAATTTGGGCCCAAGTTAGAAGCAGAGCCTAAGGTGTAAATTATCGATAGTCCATATCTCGGAAACTATAAGAGATAATGCAATTTGGCAACCGGCAATGTAATTAGCATGCCGAATATTACTTGGAATGTGAATTGGAACGAAATCGCCAATAGATAAGACCATTTTACAATTTGGGCCCAAGTTAGAAGCAGAGCCTATGGTGTAAATTATCGATAGTCCATATCTCGGAAACTATAAGAGATAATGCAATTTGGCAACCGGCAATGTAATTAGCATGCCGAATATTACTTGGAATGTGAATTGGAACGAAATCGCCAATAGATAAGACCATTTTACAATTTGGGCCCAAGTTAGAAGCAGAGCCTAAGGTGTAAATTATCGATAGTCCATATCTCGGAAACTATAAGAGATAATGCAATTTGGCAAACGGCAATGTAATTAGCATGCCGAATATTACTTGGAATGTGAATTGGAACGAAATCGCCAATAGATAAGACCATTTTACAATTTGGGCCCAAGTTAGAAGCAGAGCCTAAGGTGTAAATTATCGATAGTCCATATCTCGGAAACTATAAGAGATAATGCAATTTGGCAACCGGCAATGTAATTAGCATGCCGAATATTACTTGGAATGTGAATTGGAACGAAATTGATAATAGATAAGACCATTTTACAATTTGGGCCCAAGTTAGAAGCAGAGCCTAAAGTGTAAATTATCGATAGTCCATATCTCTGAAACTATAAGAGATAATGCAATTTCGCAACCGGCAATGTAATTAGCATGCCTAATATTACTTGGAATGTGAATTGGGACGAAATCGCCAATAGATAAGGCCATTTTACAATTTGGGCCCAAGTTAGAAGCAGAGCCTTAGGTGTAAATTATCGATAGTCCATATCTCGGAAACTATAAGAGATAATGCAATTTGGCAACCGGCAATGTAATTAGCATGCCGAATATTACTTGGAATGTGAATTGGAACGAAATCGCCAATAGATAAGACCATTTTACAATTTGGGCCCAAGTTAGAAGCAGAGCCTAAGGTGTAAATTATTGATAGTCCATATCTCGGAAACTATAAGAGATAATGCAATTTCGCAACCGGCAATGTAATTAGCATGCCGAATATTACTTGGAGTGTGAATTGGAACGAAATCGCCAATAGATAAGACCATTTTACAATTTGGGCCAAAGTTAGAAGCAGAGCCTAAGGTGTAAATTATCGATAGTCCATATCTCGGAAACTATAAGAGATAATGCAATTTGGCAACCGGCAATGTAATTAGCATGCCGAATATTACTTGGAATGTGAATTGGAACGAAATCGCGAATAGATAAGACCATTTTACAATTTGGGCCCAAGTTAGAAGCAGAGCCTAAGGTGTAAATTATCGATAGTCCATATCTCGGAAACTATAAGAGATAATGCAATTTGGCAACCGGCAATGTAATTAGCATGCCGAATATTACTTGGAATGTGAATTGGAACGAAATCGCCAATAGATAAGACCATTTTACAATTTGGGCCCAAATTAGAAGCAGAGCCTAAGGTGTAAATTATCGATAGTCCATATCTCGGAAACTATAAGAGATAATGCAATTTGGCAACAGGCAATGTAATTAGCATGCCGAATATTACTTGGAATGTGAATTGGATCGAAATCGCCAATAGATAAGAACATTTTACAATTTGGGCCCAAGTTAGAAGCAGAGCCTAAGGTGTAAATTATCGATAGTCCATATCTCGGAAACTATAAGAGATAATGCAATTTGGCAATCGGCAATGTAATTAGCATGTCGAATATTACTTGGAATGTGAATTGGAACGAAATCGCCAATAGATAAGACCATTTTACAATTTGGGCCCAAGTTAGAAGCAGAGCCTATGGTGTAAATTATCGATAGTCCATATCTCGGAAACTATAAGAGATAATGCAATTTGGCAACCGGCAATGTAATTAGCATGCCGAATATTACTTGGAATGTGAATTGGAACGAAATCGCCAATAGATAAGACCATTTTACAATTTGGGCCCAAGTTAGAAGCAGAGCCTATGGTGTAAATTATCGATAGTCCATATCTCGGAAACTATAAGAGATAATGCAATTTGGCAACCGGCAATGTAATTAGCATGCCGAATATTACTTGGAATGTGAATTGGAACGAAATCGCCAATAGATAAGACCATTTTACAATTTGGGCCCAAGTTAGAAGCAGAGCCTAAGGTGTAAATTATCGATAGTCCATATCTCGGAAACTATAAGAGATAATGCAATTTGGCAACCGGCAATGTAATTAGCATGCCGAATATTACTTGGAATGTGAATTGGAACGAAATCGCCAATAGATAAGACCATTTTACAATTTGGGACCAAGTTAGAAGCAGAGCCTAAGGTGTAAATTATCGATAGTCCATATCTCGGAAACTATAAGAGATAATGCAATTTGGCAACCGGCAATGTAATTAGCATGCCGAATATTACTTGGAATGTGAATTGGAACGAAATCGCCAATAGATAAGACCATTTTACAATTTGGGCCCAAGTTAGAAGCAGAGCCTAAGGTGTAAATTATCGATAGTCCATATCTCGGAAACTATAAGAGATAATGCAATTTGGCAACCGGCAATGTAATTAGCATGCCGAATATTACTTGGAATGTGAATTGGAACGAAATCGCCAATAGATAAGACCATTTTACAATTTGGGCCCAAGTTAGAAGCAGAGCCTATGGTGTAAATTATCGATAGTCCATATCTCGGAAACTATAAGAGATAATGCAATTTGGCAACCGGCAATGTAATTAGCATGCCGAATATTACTTGGAATGTGAATTGGAACGAAATCGCCAATAGATAAGACCATTTTACAATTTGGGCCCAAGTTAGAAGCAGAGCCTAAGGTGTAAATTATCGATAGTCCATATCTCGGAAACTATAAGAGATAATGCAATTTGGCAAACGGCAATGTAATTAGCATGCCGAATATTACTTGGAATGTGAATTGGAACGAAATCGCCAATAGATAAGACCATTTTACAATTTGGGCCCAAGTTAGAAGCAGAGCCTAAGGTGTAAATTATCGATAGTCCATATCTCGGAAACTATAAGAGATAATGCAATTTGGCAACCGGCAATGTAATTAGCATGCCGAATATTACTTGGAATGTGAATTGGAACGAAATTGATAATAGATAAGACCATTTTACAATTTGGGCCCAAGTTAGAAGCAGAGCCTAAAGTGTAAATTATCGATAGTCCATATCTCTGAAACTATAAGTGATAATGCAATTTCGCAACCGGCAATGTAATTAGCATGCCTAATATTACTTGGAATGTGAATTGGGACGAAATCGCCAATAGATAAGGCCATTTTACAATTTGGGCCCAAGTTAGAAGCAGAGCCTAAGGTGTAAATTATCGATAGTCCATATCTCGGAAACTAAAAGAGATAATGCAATTTGGCAACCGGCAATGTAATTAGCATGCCGAATATTACTTGGAATGTGAATTGGAACGAAATCGCCAATAGATAAGACCATTTTACAATTTGGGCCCAAGTTAGAAGCAGAGCCTAAGGTGTAAATTATTGATAGTCCATATCTCGGAAACTATAAGAGATAATACAGTTTCGCAACCGGCAATGTAATTAGCATGCCGAATATTACTTGGAGTGTGAATTGGAACGAAATCGCCAATAGATAAGACCATTTTACAATTTGGGCCCAAGTTAGAAGCAGAGCTTAAGGTGTAAATTATCGATAGTCCATATCTCGGAAACTATAAGAGATAATGCAATTTGGCAACCGGCAATGTAATTAGCATGCCGAATATTACTTGGAATGTGAATTGGAACGAAATCGCCAATAGATAAGACCATTTTACAATTTGGGCCCAAGTTAGAAGCAGAGCCTAAGGTGTAAATTATCGATAGTCCATGTCTCGGAAACTATAAGAGATAATGCAATTTGGCAACCGGCAATGTAATTAGCATGCCGAATATTACTTGGAATGTGAATTGGAACGAAATCGCCAATAGATAAGACCATTTTACAATTTGGGCCCAAGTTAGAAGCAGAGCCTAAGGTGTAAATTATCGATAGTCCATATCTCGGAAACTATAAGAGATAATGCAATTTGGCAACCGGCAATGTAATTAGCATGCCGAATATTACTTGGAATGAGAATTGGAACGAAATCGCCAATAGATAAGACCATTTTACAATTTGGGCCCAAGTTAGAAGCAGAGCCTAAGGTGTAAATTATCGATAGTCCATATCTCGGAAACTATAAGAGATAATGCAATTTGGCAACCGGCAATGTAATTAGCATGCCGAATATTACTTGGAGTGTGAATTGGAACGAAATTGCCAATAGATAAGACCATTTTACAATTTGGGCCCAAGTTAGAAGCAGAGCCTAAGGTGTAAATTATCGATAGTCCATATCTCTGAAACTATAAGAGATAATGCAATTTCGCAACCGGCAATGTAATTAGCATGCCGAATATTACTTGGAATGTGAATTGGGACGAAATCGCCAATAGATAAGGCCATTTTACAATTTGGGCCCAAGTTAGAAGCAGAGCCTAAGGTGTAAATTATCGATAGTCCATATCTCGGAAACTATAAGAGATAATGCAATTTGGCAACCGGCAATGTAATTAGCATGCCGAATATTACTTGGAATGTGAATTGGAACGAAATCGCCAATAGATAAGACCATTTTACAATTTGGGCCCAAGTTAGAAGCAGAGCCTAAGGTGTAAATTATTGATAGTCCATATCTCGGAAACTATAAGAGATAATACAGTTTCGCAACCGGCAATGTAATTAGCATGCCGAATATTACTTGGAGTGTGAATTGGAACGAAATCGCCAATAGATAAGACCATTTTACAATTTGGGCCCAAGTTAGAAGCAGAGCTTAAGGTGTAAATTATCGATAGTCCATATCTCGGAAACTATAAGAGATAATGCAATTTGGCAACCGGCAATGTAATTAGCATGCCGAATATTACTTGGAATGTGAATTGGAACGAAATCGCCAATAGATAAGACCATTTTACAATTTGGGCCCAAGTTAGAAGCAGAGCCTAAGGTGTAAATTATCGATAGTCCATGTCTCGGAAACTATAAGAGATAATGCAATTTGGCAACCGGCAATGTAATTAGCATGCCGAATATTACTTGGAATGTGAATTGGAACGAAATCGCCAATAGATAAGACCATTTTACAATTTGGGCCCAAGTTAGAAGCAGAGCCTAAGGTGTAAATTATCGATAGTCCATATCTCGGAAACTATAAGAGATAATGCAATTTGGCAACCGGCAATGTAATTAGCATGCCGAATATTACTTGGAGTGTGAATTGGAACGAAATCGCCAATAGATAAGACCATTTTACAATTTGGGCCCAAGTTAGAAGCAGAGCCTAAGGTGTAAATTATCGATAGTCCATATCTCTGAAACTATAAGAGATAATGCAATTTCGCAACCGGCAATGTAATTAGCATGCCGAATATTACTTGGAATGTGAATTGGAACGAAATCGCCAATAGATAAGACCATTTTACAATTTGGGCCCAAGTTAGAAGCAGAGCCTAAGGTGTAAATTATCGATAGTCCATATCTCGGAAACTATAAGAGATAATGCAATTTGGCAACCGGCAATGTAATTAGCATGCCGAATATTACTTGGAATGTGAATTGGAACGAAATCGCCAATAGATAAGACCATTTTACAATTTGGGCCCAAGTTAGAAGCAGAGCCTAAGGTGTAAATTATTGATAGTCCATATCTCGGAAACTATAAGAGATAATACAGTTTCGCAACCGGCAATGTAATTAGCATGCCGAATATTACTTGGAATGTGAATTGGAACGAAATCGCCAATAGATAAGACCATTTTACAATTTGGGCCCAAGTTAGAAGCAGAGCCTAAGGTGTAAATTATTGATAGTCCATATCTCGGAAACTATAAGAGATAATACAGTTTCGCAACCGGCAATGTAATTAGCATGCCGAATATTACTTGGAATGTGAATTGGAACGAAATCGCCAATAGATAAGACCATTTTACAATTTGGGCCCAAGTTAGAAGCAGAGCCTAAGGTGTAAATTATCGATAGTCCATATCTCGGAAACTATAAGAGATAATGCAATTTGGCAACCGGCAATGTAATTAGCATGCCGAATATTACTTGGAATGTGAATTGGAACGAAATCGCCAATAGATAAGACCATTTTACAATTTGGGCCCAAGTTAGAAGCAGAGCCTAAGGTGTAAATTATCGATAGTCCATGTCTCGGAAACTATAAGAGATAATGCAATTTGGCAACCGGCAATGTAATTAGCATGCCGAATATTACTTGGAATGTGAATTGGAACGAAATCGCCAATAGATAAGACCATTTTACAATTTGTGCCCAAGTTAGAAGCAGAGCCAAAGGTGTAAATTATCGATAGTCCATATCTCGGAAACTATAAGAGATAATGCAATTTGGCAACCGGCAATGTAATTAGCATGCCGAATATTACTTGGAATGAGAATTGGAACGAAATCGCCAATAGATAAGACCATTTTACAATTTGGGCCCAAGTTAGAAGCAGAACCTAAGGTGTAAATTATCGATAGTCCATATCTCGGAAACTATAAGAGATAATGCAATTTGGCAACCGGCAATGTAATTAGCATGCCGAATATTACTTGGAATGTGAATTGGAACGAAATCGCCAATAGATAAGACCATTTTACAATTTGGGCCCAAGTTAGAAGCAGAGCCTAAGGTGTAAATTATCGATAGTCCATATCTCGGAAACTATAAGAGATAATGCAATTTGGCAACCGGCAATGTAATTAGCATGCCGAATATTACTTGGAATGTGAATTGGAACGAAATCGCCAATAGATAAGACCATTTTACAATTTGGGCCCAAGTTAGAAGCAGAGCCTAAGGTGTAAATTATCGATAGTCCATATCTCGGAAATTATAAGAGATAATGCAATTTGGCAACCGGCAATGTAATTAGCATGCCGAATATTACTTGGAATGTGAATTGGAACGAAATCGCCAATAGATAAGACCATTTTACAATTTGGGCCCAAGTTAGAAGCAGAGCCTAAGGTGTAAATTATCGATAGTCCATATCTCGGAAACTATAAGAGATAATGCAATTTGGCAACCGGCAATGTAATTAGCATGCCGAATATTACTTGGAATGTGAATTGGAACGAAATCGCCAATAGATAAGACCATTTTACAATTTGGGCCCAAGTTAGAAGCAGAGCCTATGGTGTAAATTATCGATAGTCCATATCTCGGAAACTATAAGAGATAATGCAATTTGGCAACCGGCAATGTAATTAGCATGCCGAATATTACTTGGAATGTGAATTGGAACGAAATCGCCAATAGATAAGACCATTTTACAATTTGGGCCCAAGTTAGAAGCAGAGCCTAAGGTGTAAATTATCGATAGTCCATATCTCGGAAACTATAAGAGATAATGCAATTTGGCAAACGGCAATGTAATTAGCATGCCGAATATTACTTGGAATGTGAATTGGAACGAAATCGCCAATAGATAAGACCATTTTACAATTTGGGCCCAAGTTAGAAGCAGAGCCTAAGGTGTAAATTATCGATAGTCCATATCTCGGAAACTATAAGAGATAATGCAATTTGGCAACCGGAAATGTAATTAGCATGCCGAATATTACTTGGAATGTGAATTGGAACGAAATTGATAATAGATAAGACCATTTTACAATTTGGGCCCAAGTTAGAAGCAGAGCCTAAAGTGTAAATTATCGATAGTCCATATCTCTGAAACTATAAGAGATAATGCAATTTCGCAACCGGCAATGTAATTAGCATGCCTAATATTACTTGGAATGTGAATTGGGACGAAATCGCCAATAGATAAGGCCATTTTACAATTTGGGCCCAAGTTAGAAGCAGAGCCTAAGGTGTAAATTATCGATAGTCCATATCTCGGAAACTATAAGAGATAATGCAATTTGGCAACCGGCAATGTAATTAGCATGCCGAATATTACTTGGAATGTGAATTGGAACGAAATCGCCAATAGATAAGACCATTTTACAATTTGGGCCCAAGTTAGAAGCAGAGCCTAAGGTGTAAATTATTGATAGTCCATATCTCGGAAACTATAAGAGATAATGCAATTTCGCAACCGGCAATGTAATTAGCATGCCGAATATTACTTGGAGTGTGAATTGGAACGAAATCGCCAATAGATAAGACCATTTTACAATTTGGGCCCAAGTTAGAAGCAGAGCCTAAGGTGTAAATTATCGATAGTCCATATCTCGGAAACTATAAGAGATAATGCAATTTGGCAACCGGCAATGTAATTAGCATGCCGAATATTACTTGGAATGTGAATTGGAACGAAATCGCCAATAGATAAGACCATTTTACAATTTGGGCCCAAGTTAGAAGCAGAGCCTAAGGTGTAAATTATCGATAGTCCATATCTCGGAAACTATAAGAGATAATGCAATTTGGCAACCGGCAATGTAATTAGCATGCCGAATATTACTTGGAATGTGAATTGGAACGAAATCGCCAATAGATAAGACCATTTTACAATTTGGGCCCAAATTAGAAGCAGAGCCTAAGGTGTAAATTATCGATAGTCCATATCTCGGAAACTATAAGAGATAATGCAATTTGGCAACCGGCAATGTAATTAGCATGCCGAATATTACTTGGAATGTGAATTGGATCGAAATCGCCAATAGATAAGACCATTTTACAATTTGGGCCCAAGTTAGAAGCAGAGCCTAAGGTGTAAATTATCGATAGTCCATATCTCGGAAACTATAAGAGATAATGCAATTTGGCAATCGGCAATGTAATTAGCATGTCGAATATTACTTGGAATGTGAATTGGAACGAAATCGCCAATAGATAAGACCATTTTACAATTTGGGCCCAAGTTAGAAGCAGAGTCTATGGTGTAAATTATCGATAGTCCATATCTCGGAAACTATAAGAGATAATGCAATTTGGCAACCGGCAATGTAATTAGCATGCCGAATATTACTTGGAATGTGAATTGGAACGAAATCGCCAATAGATAAGACCATTTTACAATTTGGGCCCAAGTTAGAAGCAGAGCCTAAGGTGTAAATTATCGATAGTCCATATCTCGGAAACTATAAGAGATAGTGCAATTTGGCAACCGGCAATGTAATTAGCATGCCGAATATTACTTGGAATGTGAATTGGAACGAAATCGCCAATAGATAAGACCATTTTACAATTTGGGCCCAAGTTAGAAGCAGAGCCTAAGGTGTAAATTATCGATAGTCCATATCTCGGAAACTATAAGAGATAATGCAATTTGGCAACCGGCAATGTAATTAGCATGCCGAATATTACTTGGAGTGTGAATTGGAACGAAATTGCCAATAGATAAGACCATTTTACAATTTGGGCCCAAGTTAGAAGCAGAGCCTAAGGTGTAAATTATCGATAGTCCATATCTCTGAAACTATAAGAGATAATGCAATTTCGCAACCGGCAATGTAATTAGCATGCCGAATATTACTTGGAATGTGAATTGGGACGAAATCGCCAATAGATAAGGCCATTTTACAATTTGGGCCCAAGTTAGAAGCAGAGCCTAAGGTGTAAATTATCGATAGTCCATATCTCGGAAACTATAAGAGATAATGCAATTTGGCAACCGGCAATGTAATTAGCATGCCGAATATTACTTGGAATGTGAATTGGAACGAAATCGCCAATAGATAAGACCATTTTACAATTTGGGCCCAAGTTAGAAGCAGAGCCTAAGGTGTAAATTATTGATAGTCCATATCTCGGAAACTATAAGAGATAATACAGTTTCGCAACCGGCAATGTAATTAGCATGCCGAATATTACTTGGAGTGTGAATTGGAACGAAATCGCCAATAGATAAGACCATTTTACAATTTGGGCCCAAGTTAGAAGCAGAGCTTAAGGTGTAAATTATCGATAGTCCATATCTCGGAAACTATAAGAGATAATGCAATTTGGCAACCGGCAATGTAATTAGCATGCCGAATATTACTTGGAATGTGAATTGGAACGAAATCGCCAATAGATAAGACCATTTTACAATTTGGGCCCAAGTTAGAAGCAGAGCCTAAGGTGTAAATTATCGATAGTCCATGTCTCGGAAACTATAAGAGATAATGCAATTTGGCAACCGGCAATGTAATTAGCATGCCGAATATTACTTGGAATGTGAATTGGAACGAAATCGCCAATAGATAAGACCATTTTACAATTTGGGCCCAAGTTAGAAGCAGAGCCAAAGGTGTAAATTATCGATAGTCCATATCTCGGAAACTATAAGAGATAATGCAATTTGGCAACCGGCAATGTAATTAGCATGCCGAATATTACTTGGAATGAGAATTGGAACGAAATCGCCAATAGATAAGACCATTTTACAATTTGGGCCCAAGTTAGAAGCAGAGCCTAAGGTGTAAATTATCGATAGTCCATATCTCGGAAACTATAAGAGATAATGCAATTTGGCAACCGGCAATGTAATTAGCATGCCGAATATTACTTGGAGTGTGAATTGGAACGAAATTGCCAATAGATAAGACCATTTTACAATTTGGGCCCAAGTTAGAAGCAGAGCCTAAGGTGTAAATTATCGATAGTCCATATCTCTGAAACTATAAGAGATAATGCAATTTCGCAACCGGCAATGTAATTAGCATGCCGAATATTACTTGGAATGTGAATTGGGACGAAATCGCCAATAGATAAGGCCATTTTACAATTTGGGCCCAAGTTAGAAGCAGAGCCTAAGGTGTAAATTATCGATAGTCCATATCTCGGAAACTATAAGAGATAATGCAATTTGGCAACCGGCAATGTAATTAGCATGCCGAATATTACTTGGAATGTGAATTGGAACGAAATCGCCAATAGATAAGACCATTTTACAATTTGGGCCCAAGTTAGAAGCAGAGCCTAAGGTGTAAATTATTGATAGTCCATATCTCGGAAACTATAAGAGATAATACAGTTTCGCAACCGGCAATGTAATTAGCATGCCGAATATTACTTGGAGTGTGAATTGGAACGAAATCGCCAATAGATAAGACCATTTTACAATTTGGGCCCAAGTTAGAAGCAGAGCTTAAGGTGTAAATTATCGATAGTCCATATCTCGGAAACTATAAGAGATAATGCAATTTGGCAACCGGCAATGTAATTAGCATGCCGAATATTACTTGGAATGTGAATTGGAACGAAATCGCCAATAGATAAGACCATTTTACAATTTGGGCCCAAGTTAGAAGCAGAGCCTAAGGTGTAAATTATCGATAGTCCATATCTCGGAAACTATAAGAGATAATGCAATTTGGCAACCGGCAATGTAATTAGCATGCCGAATATTACTTGGAATGTGAATTGGAACGAAATCGCCAATAGATAAGACCATTTTACAATTTGGGCCCAAGTTAGAAGCAGAGCCTAAGGTGTAAATTATCGATAGTCCATATCTCGGAAACTATAAGAGATAATGCAATTTGGCAACCGGCAATGTAATTAGCATGCCGAATATTACTTGGAGTGTGAATTGGAACGAAATTGCCAATAGATAAGACCATTTTACAATTTGGGCCCAAGTTAGAAGCAGAGCCTAAGGTGTAAATTATCGATAGTCCATATCTCTGAAACTATAAGAGATAATGCAATTTCGCAACCGGCAATGTAATTAGCATGCCGAATATTACTTGGAATGTGAATTGGAACGAAATCGCCAATAGATAAGACCATTTTACAATTTGGGCCCAAGTTAGAAGCAGAGCCTAAGGTGTAAATTATCGATAGTCCATATCTCGGAAACTATAAGAGATAATGCAATTTGGCAACCGGCAATGTAATTAGCATGCCGAATATTACTTGGAATGTGAATTGGAACGAAATCGCCAATAGATAAGACCATTTTACAATTTGGGCCCAAGTTAGAAGCAGAGCCTAAGGTGTAAATTATTGATAGTCCATATCTCGGAAACTATAAGAGATAATACAGTTTCGCAACCGGCAATGTAATTAGCATGCCGAATATTACTTGGAGTGTGAATTGGAACGAAATCGCCAATAGATAAGACCATTTTACAATTTGGGCCCAAGTTAGAAGCAGAGCTTAAGGTGTAAATTATCGATAGTCCATATCTCGGAAACTATAAGAGATAATGCAATTTGGCAACCGGCAATGTAATTAGCATGCCGAATATTACTTGGAATGTGAATTGGAACGAAATCGCCAATAGATAAGACCATTTTACAATTTGGGCCCAAGTTAGAAGCAGAGCCTAAGGTGTAAATTATCGATAGTCCATGTCTCGGAAACTATAAGAGATAATGCAATTTGGCAACCGGCAATGTAATTAGCATGCCGAATATTACTTGGAATGTGAATTGGAACGAAATCGCCAATAGATAAGACCATTTTACAATTTGGGCCCAAGTTAGAAGCAGAGCCAAAGGTGTAAATTATCGATAGTCCATATCTCGGAAACTATAAGAGATAATGCAATTTGGCAACCGGCAATGTAATTAGCATGCCGAATATTACTTGGAATGAGAATTGGAACGAAATCGCCAATAGATAAGACCATTTTACAATTTGGGCCCAAGTTAGAAGCAGAGCCTAAGGTGTAAATTATCGATAGTCCATATCTCGGAAACTATAAGAGATAATGCAATTTGGCAACCGGCAATGTAATTAGCATGCCGAATATTACTTGGAGTGTGAATTGGAACGAAATTGCCAATAGATAAGACCATTTTACAATTTGGGCCCAAGTTAGAAGCAGAGCCTAAGGTGTAAATTATCGATAGTCCATATCTCTGAAACTATAAGAGATAATGCAATTTCGCAACCGGCAATGTAATTAGCATGCCGAATATTACTTGGAATGTGAATTGGAACGAAATCGCCAATAGATAAGGCCATTTTACAATTTGGGCCCAAGTTAGAAGCAGAGCCTAAGGTGTAAATTATCGATAGTCCATATCTCGGAAACTATAAGAGATAATGCAATTTGGCAACCGGCAATGTAATTAGCATGCCGAATATTACTTGGAATGTGAATTGGAACGAAATCGCCAATAGATAAGACCATTTTACAATTTGGGCCCAAGTTAGAAGCAGAGCCTAAGGTGTAAATTATTGATAGTCCATATCTCGGAAACTATAAGAGATAATACAGTTTCGCAACCGGCAATGTAATTAGCATGCCGAATATTACTTGGAGTGTGAATTGGAACGAAATCGCCAATAGATAAGACCATTTTACAATTTGGGCCCAAGTTAGAAGCAGAGCTTAAGGTGTAAATTATCGATAGTCCATATCTCGGAAACTATAAGAGATAATGCAATTTGGCAACCGGCAATGTAATTAGCATGCCGAATATTACTTGGAATGTGAATTGGAACGAAATCGCCAATAGATAAGACCATTTTACAATTTGGGCCCAAGTTAGAAGCAGAGCCTAAGGTGTAAATTATCGATAGTCCATGTCTCGGAAACTATAAGAGATAATGCAATTTGGCAACCGGCAATGTAATTAGCATGCCGAATATTACTTGGAATGTGAATTGGAACGAAATCGCCAATAGATAAGACCATTTTACAATTTGGGCCCAAGTTAGAAGCAGAGCTTAAGGTGTAAATTATCGATAGTCCATATCTCGGAAACTATAAGAGATAATGCAATTTGGCAACCGGCAATGTAATTAGCATGCCGAATATTACTTGGAATGTGAATTGGAACGAAATCGCCAATAGATAAGACCATTTTACAATTTGGGCCCAAGTTAGAAGCAGAGCCTAAGGTGTAAATTATCGATAGTCCATGTCTCGGAAACTATAAGAGATAATGCAATTTGGCAACCGGCAATGTAATTAGCATGCCGAATATTACTTGGAATGTGAATTGGAACGAAATCGCCAATAGATAAGACCATTTTACAATTTGGGCCCAAGTTAGAAGCAGAACCTAAGGTGTAAATTATCGATAGTCCATATCTCGGAAACTATAAGAGATAATGCAATTTGGCAACCGGCAATGTAATTAGCATGCCGAATATTACTTGGAATGTGAATTGGAACGAAATCGCCAATAGATAAGGCCATTTTACAATTTGGGCCCAAGTTAGAAGCAGAGCCTAAGGTGTAAATTATCGATAGTCCATATCTCGGAAACTATAAGAGATAATGCAATTTGGCAACCGGCAATGTAATTAGCATGCCGAATATTACTTGGAATGTGAATTGGAACGAAATCGCCAATAGATAAGACCATTTTACAATTTGGGCCCAAGTTAGAAGCAGAGCCTAAGGTGTAAATTATTGATAGTCCATATCTCGGAAACTATAAGAGATAATACAGTTTCGCAACCGGCAATGTCATTAGCATGCCGAATATTACTTGGAGTGTGAATTGGAACGAAATCGCCAATAGATAAGACCATTTTACAATTTGGGCCCAAGTTAGAAGCAGAGCCTAAGGTGTAAATTATTGATAGTCCATATCTCGGAAACTATAAGAGATAATACAGTTTCGCAACCGGCAATGTAATTAGCATGCCGAATATTACTTGGAATGTGAATTGGAACGAAATCGCCAATAGATAAGACCATTTTACAATTTGGGCCCAAGTTAGAAGCAGAGCCTAAGGTGTAAATTATTGATAGTCCATATCTCGGAAACTATAAGAGATAATACAGTTTCGCAACCGGCAATGTAATTAGCATGCCGAATATTACTTGGAGTGTGAATTGGAACGAAATCGCCAATAGATAAGACCATTTTACAATTTGGGCCCAAGTTAGAAGCAGAGCTTAAGGTGTAAATTATCGATAGTCCATATCTCGGAAACTATAAGAGATAATGCAATTTGGCAACCGGCAATGTAATTAGCATGCCGAATATTACTTGGAATGTGAATTGGAAAGAAATCGCCAATAGATAAGACCATTTTACAATTTGGGCCCAAGTTAGAAGCAGAGCCTAAGGTGTAAATTATCGATAGTCCATGTCTCGGAAACTATAAGAGATAATGCAATTTGGCAACCGGCAATGTAATTAGCATGCCGAATATTACTTGGAATGTGAATTGGAACGAAATCGCCAATAGATAAGACCATTTTACAATTTGGGCCCAAGTTAGAAGCAGAGCCAAAGGTGTAAATTATCGATAGTCCATATCTCGGAAACTATAAGAGATAATGCAATTTGGCAACCGGCAATGTAATTAGCATGCCGAATATTACTTGGAATGAGAATTGGAACGAAATCGCCAATAGATAAGACCATTTTACAATTTGGGCCCAAGTTAGAAGCAGAACCTAAGGTGTAAATTATCGATAGTCCATATCTCGGAAACTATAAGAGATAATGCAATTTGGCAACCGGCAATGTAATTAGCATGCCGAATATTACTTGGAATGTGAATTGGAACGAAATCGCCAATAGATAAGACCATTTTACAATTTGGGCCCAAGTTAGAAGCAGAGCCTAAGGTGTAAATTATCGATAGTCCATATCTCGGAAACTATAAGAGATAATGCAATTTGGCAACCGGCAATGTAATTAGCATGCCGAATATTACTTGGAATGTGAATTGGAACGAAATCGCCAATAGATAAGACCATTTTACAATTTGGGCCCAAGTTAGAAGCAGAGCCTAAGGTGTAAATTATCGATAGTCCATATCTCGGAAACTATAAGAGATAATGCAATTTGGCAACCGGCAATGTAATTAGCATGCCGAATATTACTTGGAATGTGAATTGGAACGAAATCGCCAATAGATAAGACCATTTTACAATTTGGGCCCAAGTTAGAAGCAGAGCCTATGGTGTAAATTATCGATAGTCCATATCTCGGAAACTATAAGAGATAATGCAATTTGGCAACCGGCAATGTAATTAGCATGCCGAATATTACTTGGAATGTGAATTGGAACGAAATCGCCAATAGATAAGACCATTTTACAATTTGGGCCCAAGTTAGAAGCAGAGCCTAAGGTGTAAATTATCGATAGTCCATATCTCGGAAACTATAAGAGATAATGCAATTTGGCAAACGGCAATGTAATTAGCATGCCGAATATTACTTGGAATGTGAATTGGAACGAAATCGCCAATAGATAAGACCATTTTACAATTTGGGCCCAAGTTAGAAGCAGAGCCTAAGGTGTAAATTATCGATAGTCCATATCTCGGAAACTATAAGAGATAATGCAATTTGGCAACCGGAAATGTAATTAGCATGCCGAATATTACTTGGAATGTGAATTGGAACGAAATTGATAATAGATAAGACCATTTTACAATTTGGGCCCAAGTTAGAAGCAGAGCCTAAAGTGTAAATTATCGATAGTCCATATCTCTGAAACTATAAGAGATAATGCAATTTCGCAACCGGCAATGTAATTAGCATGCCTAATATTACTTGGAATGTGAATTGGGACGAAATCGCCAATAGATAAGGCCATTTTACAATTTGGGCCCAAGTTAGAAGCAGAGCCTAAGGTGTAAATTATCGATAGTCCATATCTCGGAAACTATAAGAGATAATGCAATTTGGCAACCGGCAATGTAATTAGCATGCCGAATATTACTTGGAATGTGAATTGGAACGAAATCGCCAATAGATAAGACCATTTTACAATTTGGGCCCAAGTTAGAAGCAGAGCCTAAGGTGTAAATTATTGATAGTCCATATCTCGGAAACTATAAGAGATAATGCAATTTCGCAACCGGCAATGTAATTAGCATGCCGAATATTACTTGGAGTGTGAATTGGAACGAAATCGCCAATAGATAAGACCATTTTACAATTTGGGCCCAAGTTAGAAGCAGAGCCTAAGGTGTAAATTATCGATAGTCCATATCTCGGAAACTATAAGAGATAATGCAATTTGGCAACCGGCAATGTAATTAGCATGCCGAATATTACTTGGAATGTGAATTGGAACGAAATCGCCAATAGATAAGACCATTTTACAATTTGGGCCCAAGTTAGAAGCAGAGCCTAAGGTGTAAATTATCGATAGTCCATATCTCGGAAACTATAAGAGATAATGCAATTTGGCAACCGGCAATGTAATTAGCATGCCGAATATTACTTGGAATGTGAATTGGAACGAAATCGCCAATAGATAAGACCATTTTACAATTTGGGCCCAAATTAGAAGCAGAGCCTAAGGTGTAAATTATCGATAGTCCATATCTCGGAAACTATAAGAGATAATGCAATTTGGCAACCGGCAATGTAATTAGCATGCCGAATATTACTTGGAATGTGAATTGGATCGAAATCGCCAATAGATAAGACCATTTTACAATTTGGGCCCAAGTTAGAAGCAGAGCCTAAGGTGTAAATTATCGATAGTCCATATCTCGGAAACTATAAGAGATAATGCAATTTGGCAATCGGCAATGTAATTAGCATGTCGAATATTACTTGGAATGTGAATTGGAACGAAATCGCCAATAGATAAGACCATTTTACAATTTGGGCCCAAGTTAGAAGCAGAGTCTATGGTGTAAATTATCGATAGTCCATATCTCGGAAACTATAAGAGATAATGCAATTTGGCAACCGGCAATGTAATTAGCATGCCGAATATTACTTGGAATGTGAATTGGAACGAAATCGCCAATAGATAAGACCATTTTACAATTTGGGCCCAAGTTAGAAGCAGAGCCTAAGGTGTAAATTATCGATAGTCCATATCTCGGAAACTATAAGAGATAATGCAATTTGGCAACCGGCAATGTAATTAGCATGCCGAATATTACTTGGAATGTGAATTGGAACGAAATCGCCAATAGATAAGACCATTTTACAATTTGGGCCCAAGTTAGAAGCAGAGCCTAAGGTGTAAATTATCGATAGTCCATATCTCGGAAACTATAAGAGATAATGCAATTTGGCAACCGGCAATGTAATTAGCATGCCGAATATTACTTGGAATGTGAATTGGAACGAAATCGCCAATAGATAAGACCATTTTACAATTTGGGCCCAAGTTAGAAGCAGAGCCTATGGTGTAAATTATCGATAGTCCATATCTCGGAAACTATAAGAGATAATGCAATTTGGCAACCGGCAATGTAATTAGCATGCCGAATATTACTTGGAATGTGAATTGGAACGAAATCGCCAATAGATAAGACCATTTTACAATTTGGGCCCAAGTTAGAAGCAGAGCCTAAGGTGTAAATTATCGATAGTCCATATCTCGGAAACTATAAGAGATAATGCAATTTGGCAAACGGCAATGTAATTAGCATGCCGAATATTACTTGGAATGTGAATTGGAACGAAATCGCCAATAGATAAGACCATTTTACAATTTGGGCCCAAGTTAGAAGCAGAGCCTAAGGTGTAAATTATCGATAGTCCATATCTCGGAAACTATAAGAGATAATGCAATTTGGCAACCGGAAATGTAATTAGCATGCCGAATATTACTTGGAATGTGAATTGGAACGAAATTGATAATAGATAAGACCATTTTACAATTTGGGCCCAAGTTAGAAGCAGAGCCTAAAGTGTAAATTATCGATAGTCCATATCTCTGAAACTATAAGAGATAATGCAATTTCGCAACCGGCAATGTAATTAGCATGCCTAATATTACTTGGAATGTGAATTGGGACGAAATCGCCAATAGATAAGGCCATTTTACAATTTGGGCCCAAGTTAGAAGCAGAGCCTAAGGTGTAAATTATCGATAGTCCATATCTCGGAAACTATAAGAGATAATGCAATTTGGCAACCGGCAATGTAATTAGCATGCCGAATATTACTTGGAATGTGAATTGGAACGAAATCGCCAATAGATAAGACCATTTTACAATTTGGGCCCAAGTTAGAAGCAGAGCCTAAGGTGTAAATTATTGATAGTCCATATCTCGGAAACTATAAGAGATAATGCAATTTCGCAACCGGCAATGTAATTAGCATGCCGAATATTACTTGGAGTGTGAATTGGAACGAAATCGCCAATAGATAAGACCATTTTACAATTTGGGCCCAAGTTAGAAGCAGAGTCTATGGTGTAAATTATCGATAGTCCATATCTCGGAAACTATAAGAGATAATGCAATTTGGCAACCGGCAATGTAATTAGCATGCCGAATATTACTTGGAATGTGAATTGGAACGAAATCGCCAATAGATAAGACCATTTTACAATTTGGGCCCAAGTTAGAAGCAGAGCCTAAGGTGTAAATTATCGATAGTCCATATCTCGGAAACTATAAGAGATAATGCAATTTGGCAACCGGCAATGTAATTAGCATGCCGAATATTACTTGGAATGTGAATTGGAACGAAATCGCCAATAGATAAGACCATTTTACAATTTGGGCCCAAGTTAGAAGCAGAGCCTAAGGTGTAAATTATCGATAGTCCATATCTCGGAAACTATAAGAGATAATGCAATTTGGCAACCGGCAATGTAATTAGCATGCCGAATATTACTTGGAGTGTGAATTGGAACGAAATTGCCAATAGATAAGACCATTTTACAATTTGGGCCCAAGTTAGAAGCAGAGCCTAAGGTGTAAATTATCGATAGTCCATATCTCTGAAACTATAAGAGATAATGCAATTTCGCAACCGGCAATGTAATTAGCATGCCGAATATTACTTGGAATGTGAATTGGGACGAAATTGCCAATAGATAAGGCCATTTTACAATTTGGGCCCAAGTTAGAAGCAGAGCCTAAGGTGTAAATTATCGATAGTCCATATCTCGGAAACTATAAGTGATAATGCAATTTGGCAACCGGCAATGTAATTAGCATGCCGAATATTACTTGGAATGTGAATTGGAACGAAATCGCCAATAGATAAGACCATTTTACAATTTGGGCCCAAGTTAGAAGCAGAGCCTAAGGTGTAAATTATTGATAGTCCATATCTCGGAAACTATAAGAGATAATACAGTTTCGCAACCGGCAATGTAATTAGCATGCCGAATATTACTTGGAGTGTGAATTGGAACGAAATCGCCAATAGATAAGACCATTTTACAATTTGGGCCCAAGTTAGAAGCAGAGCTTAAGGTGTAAATTATCGATAGTCCATATCTCGGAAACTATAAGAGATAATGCAATTTGGCAACCGGCAATGTAATTAGCATGCCGAATATTACTTGGAATGTGAATTGGAACGAAATCGCCAATAGATAAGACCATTTTACAATTTGGGCCCAAGTTAGAAGCAGAGCCTAAGGTGTAAATTATCGATAGTCCATGTCTCGGAAACTATAAGAGATAATGCAATTTGGCAACCGGCAATGTAATTAGCATGCCGAATATTACTTGGAATGTGAATTGGAACGAAATCGCCAATAGATAAGACCATTTTACAATTTGGGCCCAAGTTAGAAGCAGAGCCAAAGGTGTAAATTATCGATAGTCCATATCTCGGAAACTATAAGAGATAATGCAATTTGGCAACCGGCAATGTAATTAGCATGCCGAATATTACTTGGAATGAGAATTGGAACGAAATCGCCAATAGATAAGACCATTTTACAATTTGGGCCCAAGTTAGAAGCAGAGCCTAAGGTGTAAATTATCGATAGTCCATATCTCGGAAACTATAAGAGATAATGCAATTTGGCAACCGGCAATGTAATTAGCATGCCGAATATTACTTGGAGTGTGAATTGGAACGAAATTGCCAATAGATAAGACCATTTTACAATTTGGGCCCAAGTTAGAAGCAGAGCCTAAGGTGTAAATTATCGATAGTCCATATCTCTGAAACTATAAGAGATAATGCAATTTCGCAACCGGCAATGTAATTAGCATGCCGAATATTACTTGGAATGTGAATTGGAACGAAATCGCCAATAGATAAGACCATTTTACAATTTGGGCCCAAGTTAGAAGCAGAGCCAAAGGTGTAAATTATCGATAGTCCATATCTCGGAAACTATAAGAGATAATGCAATTTGGCAACCGGCAATGTAATTAGCATGCCGAATATTACTTGGAATGTGAATTGGAACGAAATCGCCAATAGATAAGACCATTTTACAATTTGGGCCCAAGTTAGAAGCAGAGCCTAAGGTGTAAATTATCGATAGTCCATATCTCGGAAACTGTAAGAGATAATGCAATTTGGCAACCGGCAATGTAATTAGCATGCCGAATATTACTTGGAATGTGAATTGGAACGAAATCGCCAATAAATAAGACCATTTTACAATTTGGGCCCAAGTTAGAAGCAGAGCCAAAGGTGTAAATTATCGATAGTCCATATCTCGGAAACTATAAGACATAATGCAATTTGGCAACCGGCAATGTAATTAGCATGCCGAATATTACTTGGAATGTGAATTGGAACGAAATCGCCAATAGATAAGACCATTTTACAATTTGGGCCCAAGTTAGAAGCAGAGCCTAAGGTGTAAATTATCGATAGTCCATATCTCGGAAACTATAAGAGATAATGCAATTTGGCAACCGGCAATGTAATTAGCATGCCGAATATTACTTGGAATGTGAATTGGAACGAAATCGCCAATAGATAAGACCATTTTACAATTTGGGCCCAAGTTAGAAGCAGAGCCAAAGGTGTAAATTATCGATAGTCCATATCTCGGAAACTATAAGAGATAATGCAATTTGGCAACCGGCAATGTAATTAGCATGCCGAATATTACTTGGAATGTGAATTGGAACGAAATCGCCAATAGATAAGACCATTTTACAATTTGGGCCCAAGTTAGAAGCAGAGCCTAAGGTGTAAATTATTGATAGTCCATATCTCGGAAACTATAAGAGATAATGCAATTTCGCAACCGGCAATGTAATTAGCATGCCGAATATCACTTGGAATGTGAATTGGGACGAAATCGCCAATAGATAAGACCATTTTACAATTTGGGCCCAAGTTAGAAGCAGAGCCTAAGGTGTAAATTATCGATAGTCCATATCTCGGAAACTATAAGAGATAATGCAATTTGGCAACCGGCAATGTAATTAGCATGCCGAATATTACTTGGAATGTGAATTGGAACGAAATCGCCAATAGATAAGACCATTTTACAATTTGGGCCCAAGTTAGAAGCAGAGCCTAAGGTGTAAATTATCGATAGTCCATATCTCGGAAACTATAAGAGATAATGCAATTTGGCAACCGGCAATGAAATTAGCATGCCGAATATTACTTGGAATGTGAATTGGAACGAAATCGCCAATAGATAAGACCATTTTATAATTTGGGCCCAAGTTAGAAGCAGAGCCTAAGGTGTAAATTATCGATAGTCCATATCTCGGAAACTATAAGAGATAATGCAATTTCGCAACCGGCAATGTAATTAGCATGCCGAATATTACTTGGAGTGTGAATTGGAACGAAATCGCCAATAGATAAGACCATTTTACAATTTGGGCCCAAGTTAGAAGCAGAGCCTAAAGTGTAAATTATTGATAGTCCATATCTCGGAAACTATAAGAGATAATGCAATTTCGCAACTGGCAATGTAATTAGCATGCCGAATATTACTTGGAGTGTGAAGTGGAACGAAATCGCCAATAGGTAAGACCATTTTACAATTTGGGCCCAAGTTAGAAGCAGAGCCTAAGGTGTAAATTATCGATAGTCCATATCTCGGAAACTATAAGAGATAATGCAATTTGGCAACCGGCAATGTAATTAGCATGCCGAATATTACTTGGAATGTGAATTGGAACGAAATCGCCAATAGATAAGACCATTTTACAATTTGGGCCCAAGTTAGAAGCAGAGCCTAAGGTGTAAATTATCGATAGTCCATATCTCGGAAACTATAAGAGATAATGCAATTTGGCAACCGGCAATGTAATTAGCATCCCGAATATTACTTGGAATGTGAATTGGAACGAAATCGCCAATAGATAAGACCATTTTACAATTTGGGCCCAAGTTAGAAGCAGAGCCTAAGGTGTAAATTATCGATAGTCCATATCTCGGAAACTATAAGAGATAATGCAATTTGGCAACCGGCAATGTAATTAGCATGCCGAATATTACTTGGAGTGTGAATTGGAACGAAATCGCCAATAGGTAAGACCATTTTACAATTTGGGCCCAAGTTAGAAGCAGAGCCTAAGGTGTAAATTATCGATAGTCCATATCTCGGAAACTATAAGAGATAAGGCAATTTGGCAACCGGCAATGTAATTAGCATGCCGAATATTACTTGGAATGTGAATTGGAACGAAATCGCCAATAGATAAGACCATTTTACAATTTGGGCCCAAGTTAGAAGCAGAGCCTAAGGTGTAAATTATTGATAGTCCATATCTCGGAAACTATAAGAGATAATGCAATTTCGCAACCGGCAATGTAATTAGCATGCCGAATATTACTTGGAGTGTGAATTGGAACGAAATCGCCAATAGGTAAGACCATTTTACAATTTGGGCCCAAGTTAGAAGCAGAGCCTAAGGTGTAAATTATCGATAGTCCATATCTCGGAAACTATAAGAGATAATGCAATTTGGCAACCGGCAATGTAATTAGCATGCCGAATATTACTTGGAATGTGAATTGGAACGAAATCGCCAATAGATAAGACCATTTTACAATTTGGGCCCAAGTTAGAAGCAGAGCCTAAGGTGTAAATTATCGATAGTCCATATCTCGGAAACTATAAGAGATAATGCAATTTGGCAACCGGCAATGTAATTAGCATGCCGAATATTACTTGGAATGTGAATTGGAACGAAATCGCCAATAGATAAGACCATTTTACAATTTGGGCCCAAGTTAGAAGCAGAGCCTAAGGTGTAAATTATCGATAGTCCATATCTCGGAAACTATAAGAGATAATGCAATTTGGCAACCGGCAATGTAATTAGCATGCCGAATATTACTTGGAATGTGAATTGGAACAAAATCGCCAATAGATAAGACCATTTTACAATTTGGGCCCAAGTTAGAAGCAGAGGCTAAGGTGTAAATTATTGATAGTCCATATCTCGGAAACTATAAGAGATAATGCAATTTCGCAACCGGCAATGTAATTAGCATGCCGAATATCGCTTGGAATGTGAATAGGGACGAAATCGCCAATAGATAAGACCATTTTACAATTTGGGCCCAAGTTAGAAGCAGAGCCTAAGGTGTAAATTATCGATAGTCCATATCTCGGAAACTATAAGAGATAATGCAATTTGGCAACCGGCAATGTAATTAGCATGCCAAATATTACTTGGAATGTGAATTGTAACGAAATCGCCAATAGATAAGACCATTTTACAATTTGGGCCCAAGTTAGAAGCAGAGCCTAAGGTGTAAATTATCGATAGTCCATATCTCGGAAACTATAAGAGATAATGCAATTTGGCAATCGGCAATGTAATTAGCATGCCGAATATTACTTGGAATGTGAATTGGAACGAAATCGCCAATAGGTAAGACCATTTTACAATTTGGGCCCAAGTTAGAAGCAGAGCCTAAGGTGTAAATTATCGATAGTCCTTATCTCGGAAACTATAAGAGATAATTCAATTTGGCAACCGGCAATGTAATTAGCATGCCGAATATTACTTGGAATGTGAATTGGAACGAAATCGCCAATAGATAAGACCATTTTACAATTTGGGCCCAAGTTAGAAGCAGAGCCTAAGGTGTAAATTATCGATAGTCCATATCTCGGAAACTATAAGAGATAATGCAATTTGGCAAACGGCAATGTAATTAGCATGCCGAATATTACCTGGAATGTGAATTGGAACGAAATCGCCAATAGATAAGACCATTTTCAATTTGGGAGCAAGTTAGAAGCAGAGCCTAAGGTGTAAATTATCGATAGTCCATATCTCGGAAACTATAAGAGATAATGCAATTTGGCAACCGGCAATGTAATTAGCATGCCGAATATTACTTGGAATGTGAATTGGAACGAAATCGCCAATAGATAAGACCATTTTACAATTTGGGCCCAAGTTAGAAGCAGAGCCTATGGTGTAAATTATCGATAGTCCATATCTCGGAAACTATAAGAGATAATGCAATTTGGCAACCGGCTATGTAATTAGCATGCCGAATATTACTTTGAATGTGAATTGGAACGAAATCGCCAATAGATAAGACCATTTTACAATTTGGGCCCAAGTTAGAAGCAGAGCCTATGGTGTAAATTATCGATAGTCCATATCTCGGAAACTATAAGAGATAATACAATTTGGCAACCGGCAATGTAATTAGCATGCCGAATATTACTTGGAATGTGAATTGGAACGAAATCGCCAATAGATAAGACCATTTTACAATCTGGGCCCAAGTTAGAAGCAGAGCCTAAGGTGTAAATTATCGATAGTCCATATCTCGGAAACTATAAGAGATAATGCAATTTGGCAACCGGCAATGTAATTAGCATGCCGAATATTACTTGGAATGTGAATTGGAACGAAATCGCCAATAGATAAGACCATTTTACAATTTGGGCCCAAGTTAGAAGCAGAGCCTAAGGTGTAAATTATCGATAGTCCATATCTCGGAAACTATAAGAGATAATGCAATTTGGCAACCGGCAATGTAATTAGCATGCCGAATATTACTTGGAATGTGAATTGGAACGAAATCGCCAATAGATAAGACCATTTTACAATTTGGGCCCAAGTTAGAAGCAGAGCCTAAGGTGTAAATTATTGATAGTCCATATCTCGGAAACTATAAGAGATAATACAGTTTCGCAACCGGCAATGTAATTAGCATGCCGAATATTACTTGGAGTGTGAATTGGAACGAAATCGCCAATAGATAAGACCATTTTACAATTTGGGCCCAAGTTAGAAGCAGAGCTTAAGGTGTAAATTATCGATAGTCCATATCTCGGAAACTATAAGAGATAATGCAATTTGGCAACCGGCAATGTAATTAGCATGCCGAATATTACTTGGAATGTGAATTGGAACGAAATCGCCAATAGATAAGACCATTTTACAATTTGGGCCCAAGTTAGAAGCAGAGCCTAAGGTGTAAATTATCGATAGTCCATGTCTCGGAAACTATAAGAGATAATGCAATTTGGCAACCGGCAATGTAATTAGCATGCCGAATATTACTTGGAATGTGAATTGGAACGAAATCGCCAATAGATAAGACCATTTTACAATTTGGGCCCAAGTTAGAAGCAGAGCTTAAGGTGTAAATTATCGATAGTCCATATCTCGGAAACTATAAGAGATAATGCAATTTGGCAACCGGCAATGTAATTAGCATGCCGAATATTACTTGGAATGTGAATTGGAACGAAATCGCCAATAGATAAGACCATTTTACAATTTGGGCCCAAGTTAGAAGCAGAGCCTAAGGTGTAAATTATCGATAGTCCATGTCTCGGAAACTATAAGAGATAATGCAATTTGGCAACCGGCAATGTAATTAGCATGCCGAATATTACTTGGAATGTGAATTGGAACGAAATCGCCAATAGATAAGACCATTTTACAATTTGGGCCCAAGTTAGAAGCAGAACCTAAGGTGTAAATTATCGATAGTCCATATCTCGGAAACTATAAGAGATAATGCAATTTGGCAACCGGCAATGTAATTAGCATGCCGAATATTACTTGGAATGTGAATTGGAACGAAATCGCCAATAGATAAGGCCATTTTACAATTTGGGCCCAAGTTAGAAGCAGAGCCTAAGGTGTAAATTATCGATAGTCCATATCTCGGAAACTATAAGAGATAATGCAATTTGGCAACCGGCAATGTAATTAGCATGCCGAATATTACTTGGAATGTGAATTGGAACGAAATCGCCAATAGATAAGACCATTTTACAATTTGGGCCCAAGTTAGAAGCAGAGCCTAAGGTGTAAATTATTGATAGTCCATATCTCGGAAACTATAAGAGATAATACAGTTTCGCAACCGGCAATGTCATTAGCATGCCGAATATTACTTGGAGTGTGAATTGGAACGAAATCGCCAATAGATAAGACCATTTTACAATTTGGGCCCAAGTTAGAAGCAGAGCCTAAGGTGTAAATTATTGATAGTCCATATCTCGGAAACTATAAGAGATAATACAGTTTCGCAACCGGCAATGTAATTAGCATGCCGAATATTACTTGGAATGTGAATTGGAACGAAATCGCCAATAGATAAGACCATTTTACAATTTGGGCCCAAGTTAGAAGCAGAGCCTAAGGTGTAAATTATTGATAGTCCATATCTCGGAAACTATAAGAGATAATACAGTTTCGCAACCGGCAATGTAATTAGCATGCCGAATATTACTTGGAGTGTGAATTGGAACGAAATCGCCAATAGATAAGACCATTTTACAATTTGGGCCCAAGTTAGAAGCAGAGCTTAAGGTGTAAATTATCGATAGTCCATATCTCGGAAACTATAAGAGATAATGCAATTTGGCAACCGGCAATGTAATTAGCATGCCGAATATTACTTGGAATGTGAATTGGAAAGAAATCGCCAATAGATAAGACCATTTTACAATTTGGGCCCAAGTTAGAAGCAGAGCCTAAGGTGTAAATTATTGATAGTCCATATCTCGGAAACTATAAGAGATAATACAGTTTCGCAACCGGCAATGTAATTAGCATGCCGAATATTACTTGGAGTGTGAATTGGAACGAAATCGCCAATAGATAAGACCATTTTACAATTTGGGCCCAAGTTAGAAGCAGAGCCTAAGGTGTAAATTATTGATAGTCCATATCTCGGAAACTATAAGAGATAATACAGTTTCGCAACCGGCAATGTAATTAGCATGCCGAATATTACTTGGAATGTGAATTGGAACGAAATCGCCAATAGATAAGACCATTTTACAATTTGGGCCCAAGTTAGAAGCAGAGCCTAAGGTGTAAATTATTGATAGTCCATATCTCGGAAACTATAAGAGATAATACAGTTTCGCAACCGGCAATGTAATTAGCATGCCGAATATTACTTGGAGTGTGAATTGGAACGAAATCGCCAATAGATAAGACCATTTTACAATTTGGGCCCAAGTTAGAAGCAGAGCCTAAGGTGTAAATTATTGATAGTCCATATCTCGGAAACTATAAGAGATAATACAGTTTCGCAACCGGCAATGTAATTAGCATGCCGAATATTACTTGGAATGTGAATTGGAACGAAATCGCCAATAGATAAGACCATTTTACAATTTGGGCCCAAGTTAGAAGCAGAGCCTAAGGTGTAAATTATTGATAGTCCATATCTCGGAAACTATAAGAGATAATACAGTTTCGCAACCGGCAATGTAATTAGCATGCCGAATATTACTTGGAGTGTGAATTGGAACGAAATCGCCAATAGATAAGACCATTTTACAATTTGGGCCCAAGTTAGAAGCAGAGCTTAAGGTGTAAATTATCGATAGTCCATATCTCGGAAACTATAAGAGATAATGCAATTTGGCAACCGGCAATGTAATTAGCATGCCGAATATTACTTGGAATGTGAATTGGAAAGAAATCGCCAATAGATAAGACCATTTTACAATTTGGGCCCAAGTTAGAAGCAGAGCCTAAGGTGTAAATTATCGATAGTCCATGTCTCGGAAACTATAAGAGATAATGCAATTTGGCAACCGGCAATGTAATTAGCATGCCGAATATTACTTGGAATGTGAATTGGAACGAAATCGCCAATAGATAAGACCATTTTACAATTTGGGCCCAAGTTAGAAGCAGAGCCAAAGGTGTAAATTATCGATAGTCCATATCTCGGAAACTATAAGAGATAATGCAATTTGGCAACCGGCAATGTAATTAGCATGCCGAATATTACTTGGAATGAGAATTGGAACGAAATCGCCAATAGATAAGACCATTTTACAATTTGGGCCCAAGTTAGAAGCAGAGCCTAAGGTGTAAATTATTGATAGTCCATATCTCGGAAACTATAAGAGATAATACAGTTTCGCAACCGGCAATGTAATTAGCATGCCGAATATTACTTGGAGTGTGAATTGGAACGAAATCGCCAATAGATAAGACCATTTTACAATTTGGGCCCAAGTTAGAAGCAGAGCTTAAGGTGTAAATTATCGATAGTCCATATCTCGGAAACTATAAGAGATAATGCAATTTGGCAACCGGCAATGTAATTAGCATGCCGAATATTACTTGGAATGTGAATTGGAACGAAATCGCCAATAGATAAGACCATTTTACAATTTGGGCCCAAGTTAGAAGCAGAGCCTAAGGTGTAAATTATCGATAGTCCATGTCTCGGAAACTATAAGAGATAATGCAATTTGGCAACCGGCAATGTAATTAGCATGCCGAATATTACTTGGAATGTGAATTGGAACGAAATCGCCAATAGATAAGACCATTTTACAATTTGGGCCCAAGTTAGAAGCAGAGCTTAAGGTGTAAATTATCGATAGTCCATATCTCGGAAACTATAAGAGATAATGCAATTTGGCAACCGGCAATGTAATTAGCATGCCGAATATTACTTGGAATGTGAATTGGAACGAAATCGCCAATAGATAAGACCATTTTACAATTTGGGCCCAAGTTAGAAGCAGAGCCTAAGGTGTAAATTATCGATAGTCCATGTCTCGGAAACTATAAGAGATAATGCAATTTGGCAACCGGCAATGTAATTAGCATGCCGAATATTACTTGGAATGTGAATTGGAACGAAATCGCCAATAGATAAGACCATTTTACAATTTGGGCCCAAGTTAGAAGCAGAACCTAAGGTGTAAATTATCGATAGTCCATATCTCGGAAACTATAAGAGATAATGCAATTTGGCAACCGGCAATGTAATTAGCATGCCGAATATTACTTGGAATGTGAATTGGAACGAAATCGCCAATAGATAAGGCCATTTTACAATTTGGGCCCAAGTTAGAAGCAGAGCCTAAGGTGTAAATTATCGATAGTCCATATCTCGGAAACTATAAGAGATAATGCAATTTGGCAACCGGCAATGTAATTAGCATGCCGAATATTACTTGGAATGTGAATTGGAACGAAATCGCCAATAGATAAGACCATTTTACAATTTGGGCCCAAGTTAGAAGCAGAGCCTAAGGTGTAAATTATTGATAGTCCATATCTCGGAAACTATAAGAGATAATACAGTTTCGCAACCGGCAATGTCATTAGCATGCCGAATATTACTTGGAGTGTGAATTGGAACGAAATCGCCAATAGATAAGACCATTTTACAATTTGGGCCCAAGTTAGAAGCAGAGCCTAAGGTGTAAATTATTGATAGTCCATATCTCGGAAACTATAAGAGATAATACAGTTTCGCAACCGGCAATGTAATTAGCATGCCGAATATTACTTGGAATGTGAATTGGAACGAAATCGCCAATAGATAAAACCATTTTACAATTTGGGCCCAAGTTAGAAGCAGAGCCTAAGGTGTAAATTATTGATAGTCCATATCTCGGAAACTATAAGAGATAATACAGTTTCGCAACCGGCAATGTAATTAGCATGCCGAATATTACTTGGAGTGTGAATTGGAACGAAATCGCCAATAGATAAGACCATTTTACAATTTGGGCCCAAGTTAGAAGCAGAGCTTAAGGTGTAAATTATCGATAGTCCATATCTCGGAAACTATAAGAGATAATGCAATTTGGCAACCGGCAATGTAATTAGCATGCCGAATATTACTTGGAATGTGAATTGGAAAGAAATCGCCAATAGATAAGACCATTTTACAATTTGGGCCCAAGTTAGAAGCAGAGCCTAAGGTGTAAATTATCGATAGTCCATGTCTCGGAAACTATAAGAGATAATGCAATTTGGCAACCGGCAATGTAATTAGCATGCCGAATATTACTTGGAATGTGAATTGGAACGAAATCGCCAATAGATAAGACCATTTTACATTTTGGGCCCAAGTTAGAAGCAGAGCCAAAGGTGTAAATTATCGATAGTCCATATCTCGGAAACTATAAGAGATAATGCAATTTGGCAACCGGCAATGTAATTAGCATGCCGAATATTACTTGGAATGAGAATTGGAACGAAATCGCCAATAGATAAGACCATTTTACAATTTGGGCCCAAGTTAGAAGCAGAACCTAAGGTGTAAATTATCGATAGTCCATATCTCGGAAACTATAAGAGATAATGCAATTTGGCAAACGGCAATGTAATTAGCATGCCGAATATTACTTGGAATGTGAATTGGAACGAAATCGCCAATAGATAAGACCATTTTACAATTTGGGCCCAAGTTGGAAGCAGAGCCTAAGGTGTAAATTATCGATAGTCCATATCTCGGAAACTATAAGAGATAATGCAATTTGGCAACCGGCAATGTAATTAGCATGCCGAATATTACTTGGAATGTGAATTGGAACGAAATCGCCAATAGATAAGACCATTTTACAATTTGGGCCCAAGTTAGAAGCAGAGCCTAAGGTGTAAATTATCGATAGTCCATATCTCGGAAACTATAAGAGATAATGCAATTTGGCAACCGGCAATGTAATTAGCATGCCGAATATTACTTGGAATGTGAATTGGAACGAAATCGCCAATAGATAAGACCATTTTACAATTTGGGCCCAAGTTAGAAGCAGAGCCTATGGTGTAAATTATCGATAGTCCATATCTCGGAAACTATAAGAGATAATGCAATTTGGCAACCGGCAATGTAATTAGCATGCCGAATATTACTTGGAATGTGAATTGGAACGAAATCGCCAATAGATAAGACCATTTTACAATTTGGGCCCAAGTTAGAAGCAGAGCCTAAGGTGTAAATTATCGATAGTCCATATCTCGGAAACTATAAGAGATAATGCAATTTGGCAAACGGCAATGTAATTAGCATGCCGAATATTACTTGGAATGTGAATTGGAACGAAATCGCCAATAGATAAGACCATTTTACAATTTGGGCCCAAGTTAGAAGCAGAGCCTAAGGTGTAAATTATCGATAGTCCATATCTCGGAAACTATAAGAGATAATGCAATTTGGCAACCGGAAATGTAATTAGCATGCCGAATATTACTTGGAATGTGAATTGGAACGAAATTGATAATAGATAAGACCATTTTACAATTTGGGCCCAAGTTAGAAGCAGAGCCTAAAGTGTAAATTATCGATAGTCCATATCTCTGAAACTATAAGAGATAATGCAATTTCGCAACCGGCAATGTAATTAGCATGCCTAATATTACTTGGAATGTGAATTGGGACGAAATCGCCAATAGATAAGGCCATTTTACAATTTGGGCCCAAGTTAGAAGCAGAGCCTAAGGTGTAAATTATCGATAGTCCATATCTCGGAAACTATAAGAGATAATGCAATTTGGCAACCGGCAATGTAATTAGCATGCCGAATATTACTTGGAATGTGAATTGGAAAGAAATCGCCAATAGATAAGACCATTTTACAATTTGGGCCCAAGTTAGAAGCAGAGCCTAAGGTGTAAATTATCGATAGTCCATGTCTCGGAAACTATAAGAGATAATGCAATTTGGCAACCGGCAATGTAATTAGCATGCCGAATATTACTTGGAATGTGAATTGGAACGAAATCGCCAATAGATAAGACCATTTTACATTTTGGGCCCAAGTTAGAAGCAGAGCCAAAGGTGTAAATTATCGATAGTCCATATCTCGGAAACTATAAGAGATAATGCAATTTGGCAACCGGCAATGTAATTAGCATGCCGAATATTACTTGGAATGAGAATTGGAACGAAATCGCCAATAGATAAGACCATTTTACAATTTGGGCCCAAGTTAGAAGCAGAACCTAAGGTGTAAATTATCGATAGTCCATATCTCGGAAACTATAAGAGATAATGCAATTTGGCAACCGGCAATGTAATTAGCATGCCGAATATTACTTGGAATGTGAATTGGAACGAAATCGCCAATAGATAAGACCATTTTACAATTTGGGCCCAAGTTGGAAGCAGAGCCTAAGGTGTAAATTATCGATAGTCCATATCTCGGAAACTATAAGAGATAATGCAATTTGGCAACCGGCAATGTAATTAGCATGCCGAATATTACTTGGAATGTGAATTGGAACGAAATCGCCAATAGATAAGACCATTTTACAATTTGGGCCCAAGTTAGAAGCAGAGCCTAAGGTGTAAATTATCGATAGTCCATATCTCGGAAACTATAAGAGATAATGCAATTTGGCAACCGGCAATGTAATTAGCATGCCGAATATTACTTGGAATGTGAATTGGAACGAAATCGCCAATAGATAAGACCATTTTACAATTTGGGCCCAAGTTAGAAGCAGAGCCTATGGTGTAAATTATCGATAGTCCATATCTCGGAAACTATAAGAGATAATGCAATTTGGCAACCGGCAATGTAATTAGCATGCCGAATATTACTTGGAATGTGAATTGGAACGAAATCGCCAATAGATAAGACCATTTTACAATTTGGGCCCAAGTTAGAAGCAGAGCCTAAGGTGTAAATTATCGATAGTCCATATCTCGGAAACTATAAGAGATAATGCAATTTGGCAAACGGCAATGTAATTAGCATGCCGAATATTACTTGGAATGTGAATTGGAACGAAATCGCCAATAGATAAGACCATTTTACAATTTGGGCCCAAGTTAGAAGCAGAGCCTAAGGTGTAAATTATCGATAGTCCATATCTCGGAAACTATAAGAGATAATGCAATTTGGCAACCGGAAATGTAATTAGCATGCCGAATATTACTTGGAATGTGAATTGGAACGAAATTGATAATAGATAAGACCATTTTACAATTTGGGCCCAAGTTAGAAGCAGAGCCTAAAGTGTAAATTATCGATAGTCCATATCTCTGAAACTATAAGAGATAATGCAATTTCGCAACCGGCAATGTAATTAGCATGCCTAATATTACTTGGAATGTGAATTGGGACGAAATCGCCAATAGATAAGGCCATTTTACAATTTGGGCCCAAGTTAGAAGCAGAGCCTAAGGTGTAAATTATCGATAGTCCATATCTCGGAAACTATAAGAGATAATGCAATTTGGCAACCGGCAATGTAATTAGCATGCCGAATATTACTTGGAATGTGAATTGGAACGAAATCGCCAATAGATAAGACCATTTTACAATTTGGGCCCAAGTTAGAAGCAGAGCCTAAGGTGTAAATTATTGATAGTCCATATCTCGGAAACTATAAGAGATAATGCAATTTCGCAACCGGCAATGTAATTAGCATGCCGAATATTACTTGGAGTGTGAATTGGAACGAAATCGCCAATAGATAAGACCATTTTACAATTTGAGCCCAAGTTAGAAGCAGAGCCTAAGGTGTAAATTATCGATAGTCCATATCTCGGAAACTATAAGAGATAATGCAATTTGGCAACCGGCAATGTAATTAGCATGCCGAATATTACTTGGAATGTGAATTGGAACGAAATCGCCAATAGATAAGACCATTTTACAATTTGGGCCCAAGTTAGAAGCAGAGCCTAAGGTGTAAATTATCGATAGTCCATATCTCGGAAACTATAAGAGATAATGCAATTTGGCAACCGGCAATGTAATTAGCATGCCGAATATTACTTGGAATGTGAATTGGAACGAAATCGCCAATAGATAAGACCATTTTACAATTTGGGCCCAAATTAGAAGCAGAGCCTAAGGTGTAAATTATCGATAGTCCATATCTCGGAAACTATAAGAGATAATGCAATTTGGCAACCGGCAATGTAATTAGCATGCCGAATATTACTTGGAATGTGAATTGGATCGAAATCGCCAATAGATAAGACCATTTTACAATTTGGGCCCAAGTTAGAAGCAGAGCCTAAGGTGTAAATTATCGATAGTCCATATCTCGGAAACTATAAGAGATAATGCAATTTGGCAATCGGCAATGTAATTAGCATGTCGAATATTACTTGGAATGTGAATTGGAACGAAATCGCCAATAGATAAGACCATTTTACAATTTGGGCCCAAGTTAGAAGCAGAGTCTATGGTGTAAATTATCGATAGTCCATATCTCGGAAACTATAAGAGATAATGCAATTTGGCAACCGGCAATGTAATTAGCATGCCGAATATTACTTGGAATGTGAATTGGAACGAAATCGCCAATAGATAAGACCATTTTACAATTTGGGCCCAAGTTAGAAGCAGAGCCTAAGGTGTAAATTATCGATAGTCCATATCTCGGAAACTATAAGAGATAATGCAATTTGGCAACCGGCAATGTAATTAGCATGCCGAATATTACTTGGAATGTGAATTGGAACGAAATCGCCAATAGATAAGACCATTTTACAATTTGGGCCCAAGTTAGAAGCAGAGCCTAAGGTGTAAATTATCGATAGTCCATATCTCGGAAACTATAAGAGATAATGCAATTTGGCAACCGGCAATGTAATTAGCATGCCGAATATTACTTGGAATGTGAATTGGAACGAAATCGCCAATAGATAAGACCATTTTACAATTTGGGCCCAAGTTAGAAGCAGAGCCTATGGTGTAAATTATCGATAGTCCATATCTCGGAAACTATAAGAGATAATGCAATTTGGCAACCGGCAATGTAATTAGCATGCCGAATATTACTTGGAATGTGAATTGGAACGAAATCGCCAATAGATAAGACCATTTTACAATTTGGGCCCAAGTTAGAAGCAGAGCCTAAGGTGTAAATTATCGATAGTCCATATCTCGGAAACTATAAGAGATAATGCAATTTGGCAAACGGCAATGTAATTAGCATGCCGAATATTACTTGGAATGTGAATTGGAACGAAATCGCCAATAGATAAGACCATTTTACAATTTGGGCCCAAGTTAGAAGCAGAGCCTAAGGTGTAAATTATCGATAGTCCATATCTCGGAAACTATAAGAGATAATGCAATTTGGCAACCGGAAATGTAATTAGCATGCCGAATATTACTTGGAATGTGAATTGGAACGAAATTGATAATAGATAAGACCATTTTACAATTTGGGCCCAAGTTAGAAGCAGAGCCTAAAGTGTAAATTATCGATAGTCCATATCTCTGAAACTATAAGAGATAATGCAATTTCGCAACCGGCAATGTAATTAGCATGCCTAATATTACTTGGAAAGTGAATTGGGACGAAATCGCCAATAGATAAGGCCATTTTACAATTTGGGCCCAAGTTAGAAGCAGAGCCTAAGGTGTAAATTATCGATAGTCCATATCTCGGAAACTATAAGAGATAATGCAATTTGGCAACCGGCAATGTAATTAGCATGCCGAATATTACTTGGAATGTGAATTGGAACGAAATCGCCAATAGATAAGACCATTTTACAATTTGGGCCCAAGTTAGAAGCAGAGCCTAAGGTGTAAATTATTGATAGTCCATATCTCGGAAACTATAAGAGATAATGCAATTTCGCAACCGGCAATGTAATTAGCATGCCGAATATTACTTGGAGTGTGAATTGGAACGAAATCGCCAATAGATAAGACCATTTTACAATTTGGGCCCAAGTTAGAAGCAGAGTCTATGGTGTAAATTATCGATAGTCCATATCTCGGAAACTATAAGAGATAATGCAATTTGGCAACCGGCAATGTAATTAGCATGCCGAATATTACTTGGAATGTGAATTGGAACGAAATCGCCAATAGATAAGACCATTTTACAATTTGGGCCCAAGTTAGAAGCAGAGCCTAAGGTGTAAATTATCGATAGTCCATATCTCGGAAACTATAAGAGATAATGCAATTTGGCAACCGGCAATGTAATTAGCATGCCGAATATTACTTGGAATGTGAATTGGAACGAAATCGCCAATAGATAAGACCATTTTACAATTTGGGCCCAAGTTAGAAGCAGAGCCTAAGGTGTAAATTATCGATAGTCCATATCTCGGAAACTATAAGAGATAATGCAATTTGGCAACCGGCAATGTAATTAGCATGCCGAATATTACTTGGAGTGTGAATTGGAACGAAATTGCCAATAGATAAGACCATTTTACAATTTGGGCCCAAGTTAGAAGCAGAGCCTAAGGTGTAAATTATCGATAGTCCATATCTCTGAAACTATAAGAGATAATGCAATTTCGCAACCGGCAATGTAATTAGCATGCCGAATATTACTTGGAATGTGAATTGGGACGAAATCGCCAATAGATAAGGCCATTTTACAATTTGGGCCCAAGTTAGAAGCAGAGCCTAAGGTGTAAATTATCGATAGTCCATATCTCGGAAACTATAAGTGATAATGCAATTTGGCAACCGGCAATGTAATTAGCATGCCGAATATTACTTGGAATGTGAATTGGAACGAAATCGCCAATAGATAAGACCATTTTACAATTTGGGCCCAAGTTAGAAGCAGAGCCTAAGGTGTAAATTATTGATAGTCCATATCTCGGAAACTATAAGAGATAATACAGTTTCGCAACCGGCAATGTAATTAGCATGCCGAATATTACTTGGAGTGTGAATTGGAACGAAATCGCCAATAGATAAGACCATTTTACAATTTGGGCCCAAGTTAGAAGCAGAGCTTAAGGTGTAAATTATCGATAGTCCATATCTCGGAAACTATAAGAGATAATGCAATTTGGCAACCGGCAATGTAATTAGCATGCCGAATATTACTTGGAATGTGAATTGGAACGAAATCGCCAATAGATAAGACCATTTTACAATTTGGGCCCAAGTTAGAAGCAGAGCCTAAGGTGTAAATTATCGATAGTCCATGTCTCGGAAACTATAAGAGATAATGCAATTTGGCAACCGGCAATGTAATTAGCATGCCGAATATTACTTGGAGTGTGAATTGGAACGAAATTGCCAATAGATAAGACCATTTTACAATTTGGGCCCAAGTTAGAAGCAGAGCCTAAGGTGTAAATTATCGATAGTCCATATCTCTGAAACTATAAGAGATAATGCAATTTCGCAACCGGCAATGTAATTAGCATGCCGAATATTACTTGGAATGTGAATTGGAACGAAATCGCCAATAGATAAGACCATTTTACAATTTGGGCCCAAGTTAGAAGCAGAGCCAAAGGTGTAAATTATCGATAGTCCATATCTCGGAAACTATAAGAGATAATGCAATTTGGCAACCGGCAATGTAATTAGCATGCCGAATATTACTTGGAATGTGAATTGGAACGAAATCGCCAATAGATAAGACCATTTTACAATTTGGGCCCAAGTTAGAAGCAGAGCCTAAGGTGTAAATTATCGATAGTCCATATCTCGGAAACTGTAAGAGATAATGCAATTTGGCAACCGGCAATGTAATTAGCATGCCGAATATTACTTGGAATGTGAATTGGAACGAAATCGCCAATAAATAAGACCATTTTACAATTTGGGCCCAAGTTAGAAGCAGAGCCAAAGGTGTAAATTATCGATAGTCCATATCTCGGAAACTATAAGACATAATGCAATTTGGCAACCGGCAATGTAATTAGCATGCCGAATATTACTTGGACTGTGAATTGGAACGAAATCGCCAATAGATAAGACCATTTTACAATTTGGGCCCAAGTTAGAAGCAGAGCCTAAGGTGTAAATTATCGATAGTCCATATCTCGGAAACTATAAGAGATAATGCAATTTGGCAACCGGCAATGTAATTAGCATGCCGAATATTACTTGGAATGTGAATTGGAACGAAATCGCCAATAGATAAGACCATTTTACAATTTGGGCCCAAGTTAGAAGCAGAGCCAAAGGTGTAAATTATCGATAGTCCATATCTCGGAAACTATAAGAGATAATGCAATTTGGCAACCGGCAATGTAATTAGCATGCCGAATATTACTTGGAATGTGAATTGGAACGAAATCGCCAATAGATAAGACCATTTTACAATTTGGGCCCAAGTTAGAAGCAGAGCCTAAGGTGTAAATTATTGATAGTCCATATCTCGGAAACTATAAGAGATAATGCAATTTCGCAACCGGCAATGTAATTAGCATGCCGAATATCACTTGGAATGTGAATTGGGACGAAATCGCCAATAGATAAGACCATTTTACAATTTGGGCCCAAGTTAGAAGCAGAGCCTAAGGTGTAAATTATCGATAGTCCATATCTCGGAAACTATAAGAGATAATGCAATTTGGCAACCGGAAATGTAATTAGCATGCCGAATATTACTTGGAATGTGAATTGGAACGAAATTGATAATAGATAAGACCATTTTACAATTTGGGCCCAAGTTAGAAGCAGAGCCTAAAGTGTAAATTATCGATAGTCCATATCTCTGAAACTATAAGAGATAATGCAATTTCGCAACCGGCAATGTAATTAGCATGCCTAATATTACTTGGAAAGTGAATTGGGACGAAATCGCCAATAGATAAGGCCATTTTACAATTTGGGCCCAAGTTAGAAGCAGAGCCTAAGGTGTAAATTATCGATAGTCCATATCTCGGAAACTATAAGAGATAATGCAATTTGGCAACCGGCAATGTAATTAGCATGCCGAATATTACTTGGAATGTGAATTGGAACGAAATCGCCAATAGATAAGACCATTTTACAATTTGGGCCCAAGTTAGAAGCAGAGCCTAAGGTGTAAATTATCGATAGTCCATATCTCGGAAACTATAAGAGATAATGCAATTTGGCAACCGGCAATGTAATTAGCATGCCGAATATTACTTGGAATGTGAATTGGAACGAAATCGCCAATAGATAAGACCATTTTACAATTTGGGCCCAAATTAGAAGCAGAGCCTAAGGTGTAAATTATCGATAGTCCATATCTCGGAAACTATAAGAGATAATGCAATTTGGCAACCGGCAATGTAATTAGCATGCCGAATATTACTTGGAATGTGAATTGGATCGAAATCGCCAATAGATAAGACCATTTTACAATTTGGGCCCAAGTTAGAAGCAGAGCCTAAGGTGTAAATTATCGATAGTCCATATCTCGGAAACTATAAGAGATAATGCAATTTGGCAATCGGCAATGTAATTAGCATGTCGAATATTACTTGGAATGTGAATTGGAACGAAATCGCCAATAGATAAGACCATTTTACAATTTGGGCCCAAGTTAGAAGCAGAGTCTATGGTGTAAATTATCGATAGTCCATATCTCGGAAACTATAAGAGATAATGCAATTTGGCAACCGGCAATGTAATTAGCATGCCGAATATTACTTGGAATGTGAATTGGAACGAAATCGCCAATAGATAAGACCATTTTACAATTTGGGCCCAAGTTAGAAGCAGAGCCTAAGGTGTAAATTATCGATAGTCCATATCTCGGAAACTATAAGAGATAATGCAATTTGGCAACCGGCAATGTAATTAGCATGCCGAATATTACTTGGAATGTGAATTGGAACGAAATCGCCAATAGATAAGACCATTTTACAATTTGGGCCCAAGTTAGAAGCAGAGCCTAAGGTGTAAATTATCGATAGTCCATATCTCGGAAACTATAAGAGATAATGCAATTTGGCAACCGGCAATGTAATTAGCATGCCGAATATTACTTGGAATGTGAATTGGAACGAAATCGCCAATAGATAAGACCATTTTACAATTTGGGCCCAAGTTAGAAGCAGAGCCTATGGTGTAAATTATCGATAGTCCATATCTCGGAAACTATAAGAGATAATGCAATTTGGCAACCGGCAATGTAATTAGCATGCCGAATATTACTTGGAATGTGAATTGGAACGAAATCGCCAATAGATAAGACCATTTTACAATTTGGGCCCAAGTTAGAAGCAGAGCCTAAGGTGTAAATTATCGATAGTCCATATCTCGGAAACTATAAGAGATAATGCAATTTGGCAAACGGCAATGTAATTAGCATGCCGAATATTACTTGGAATGTGAATTGGAACGAAATCGCCAATAGATAAGACCATTTTACAATTTGGGCCCAAGTTAGAAGCAGAGCCTAAGGTGTAAATTATCGATAGTCCATATCTCGGAAACTATAAGAGATAATGCAATTTGGCAACCGGAAATGTAATTAGCATGCCGAATATTACTTGGAATGTGAATTGGAACGAAATTGATAATAGATAAGACCATTTTACAATTTGGGCCCAAGTTAGAAGCAGAGCCTAAAGTGTAAATTATCGATAGTCCATATCTCTGAAACTATAAGAGATAATGCAATTTCGCAACCGGCAATGTAATTAGCATGCCTAATATTACTTGGAAAGTGAATTGGGACGAAATCGCCAATAGATAAGGCCATTTTACAATTTGGGCCCAAGTTAGAAGCAGAGCCTAAGGTGTAAATTATCGATAGTCCATATCTCGGAAACTATAAGAGATAATGCAATTTGGCAACCGGCAATGTAATTAGCATGCCGAATATTACTTGGAATGTGAATTGGAACGAAATCGCCAATAGATAAGACCATTTTACAATTTGGGCCCAAGTTAGAAGCAGAGCCTAAGGTGTAAATTATTGATAGTCCATATCTCGGAAACTATAAGAGATAATGCAATTTCGCAACCGGCAATGTAATTAGCATGCCGAATATTACTTGGAGTGTGAATTGGAACGAAATCGCCAATAGATAAGACCATTTTACAATTTGGGCCCAAGTTAGAAGCAGAGTCTATGGTGTAAATTATCGATAGTCCATATCTCGGAAACTATAAGAGATAATGCAATTTGGCAACCGGCAATGTAATTAGCATGCCGAATATTACTTGGAATGTGAATTGGAACGAAATCGCCAATAGATAAGACCATTTTACAATTTGGGCCCAAGTTAGAAGCAGAGCCTAAGGTGTAAATTATCGATAGTCCATATCTCGGAAACTATAAGAGATAATGCAATTTGGCAACCGGCAATGTAATTAGCATGCCGAATATTACTTGGAATGTGAATTGGAACGAAATCGCCAATAGATAAGACCATTTTACAATTTGGGCCCAAGTTAGAAGCAGAGCCTAAGGTGTAAATTATCGATAGTCCATATCTCGGAAACTATAAGAGATAATGCAATTTGGCAACCGGCAATGTAATTAGCATGCCGAATATTACTTGGAGTGTGAATTGGAACGAAATTGCCAATAGATAAGACCATTTTACAATTTGGGCCCAAGTTAGAAGCAGAGCCTAAGGTGTAAATTATCGATAGTCCATATCTCTGAAACTATAAGAGATAATGCAATTTCGCAACCGGCAATGTAATTAGCATGCCGAATATTACTTGGAATGTGAATTGGGACGAAATCGCCAATAGATAAGGCCATTTTACAATTTGGGCCCAAGTTAGAAGCAGAGCCTAAGGTGTAAATTATCGATAGTCCATATCTCGGAAACTATAAGTGATAATGCAATTTGGCAACCGGCAATGTAATTAGCATGCCGAATATTACTTGGAATGTGAATTGGAACGAAATCGCCAATAGATAAGACCATTTTACAATTTGGGCCCAAGTTAGAAGCAGAGCCTAAGGTGTAAATTATTGATAGTCCATATCTCGGAAACTATAAGAGATAATACAGTTTCGCAACCGGCAATGTAATTAGCATGCCGAATATTACTTGGAGTGTGAATTGGAACGAAATCGCCAATAGATAAGACCATTTTACAATTTGGGCCCAAGTTAGAAGCAGAGCTTAAGGTGTAAATTATCGATAGTCCATATCTCGGAAACTATAAGAGATAATGCAATTTGGCAACCGGCAATGTAATTAGCATGCCGAATATTACTTGGAATGTGAATTGGAACGAAATCGCCAATAGATAAGACCATTTTACAATTTGGGCCCAAGTTAGAAGCAGAGCCTAAGGTGTAAATTATCGATAGTCCATGTCTCGGAAACTATAAGAGATAATGCAATTTGGCAACCGGCAATGTAATTAGCATGCCGAATATTACTTGGAGTGTGAATTGGAACGAAATTGCCAATAGATAAGACCATTTTACAATTTGGGCCCAAGTTAGAAGCAGAGCCTAAGGTGTAAATTATCGATAGTCCATATCTCTGAAACTATAAGAGATAATGCAATTTCGCAACCGGCAATGTAATTAGCATGCCGAATATTACTTGGAATGTGAATTGGAACGAAATCGCCAATAGATAAGACCATTTTACAATTTGGGCCCAAGTTAGAAGCAGAGCCAAAGGTGTAAATTATCGATAGTCCATATCTCGGAAACTATAAGAGATAATGCAATTTGGCAACCGGCAATGTAATTAGCATGCCGAATATTACTTGGAATGTGAATTGGAACGAAATCGCCAATAGATAAGACCATTTTACAATTTGGGCCCAAGTTAGAAGCAGAGCCTAAGGTGTAAATTATCGATAGTCCATATCTCGGAAACTGTAAGAGATAATGCAATTTGGCAACCGGCAATGTAATTAGCATGCCGAATATTACTTGGAATGTGAATTGGAACGAAATCGCCAATAAATAAGACCATTTTACAATTTGGGCCCAAGTTAGAAGCAGAGCCAAAGGTGTAAATTATCGATAGTCCATATCTCGGAAACTATAAGACATAATGCAATTTGGCAACCGGCAATGTAATTAGCATGCCGAATATTACTTGGACTGTGAATTGGAACGAAATCGCCAATAGATAAGACCATTTTACAATTTGGGCCCAAGTTAGAAGCAGAGCCTAAGGTGTAAATTATCGATAGTCCATATCTCGGAAACTATAAGAGATAATGCAATTTGGCAACCGGCAATGTAATTAGCATGCCGAATATTACTTGGAATGTGAATTGGAACGAAATCGCCAATAGATAAGACCATTTTACAATTTGGGCCCAAGTTAGAAGCAGAGCCAAAGGTGTAAATTATCGATAGTCCATATCTCGGAAACTATAAGAGATAATGCAATTTGGCAACCGGCAATGTAATTAGCATGCCGAATATTACTTGGAATGTGAATTGGAACGAAATCGCCAATAGATAAGACCATTTTACAATTTGGGCCCAAGTTAGAAGCAGAGCCTAAGGTGTAAATTATTGATAGTCCATATCTCGGAAACTATAAGAGATAATGCAATTTCGCAACCGGCAATGTAATTAGCATGCCGAATATCACTTGGAATGTGAATTGGGACGAAATCGCCAATAGATAAGACCATTTTACAATTTGGGCCCAAGTTAGAAGCAGAGCCTAAGGTGTAAATTATCGATAGTCCATATCTCGGAAACTATAAGAGATAATGCAATTTGGCAACCGGCAATGTAATTAGCATGCCGAATATTACTTGGAATGTGAATTGGAACGAAATCGCCAATAGATAAGACCATTTTACAATTTGGGCCCAAGTTAGAAGCAGAGCCTAAGGTGTAAATTATCGATAGTCCATATCTCGGAAACTATAAGAGATAATGCAATTTGGCAACCGGCAATGAAATTAGCATGCCGAATATTACTTGGAATGTGAATTGGAACGAAATCGCCAATAGATAAGACCATTTTATAATTTGGGCCCAAGTTAGAAGCAGAGCCTAAGGTGTAAATTATCGATAGTCCATATCTCGGAAACTATAAGAGATAATGCAATTTCGCAACCGGCAATGTAATTAGCATGCCGAATATTACTTGGAGTGTGAATTGGAACGAAATCGCCAATAGATAAGACCATTTTACAATTTGGGCCCAAGTTAGAAGCAGAGCCTAAAGTGTAAATTATTGATAGTCCATATCTCGGAAACTATAAGAGATAATGCAATTTCGCAACTGGCAATGTAATTAGCATGCCGAATATTACTTGGAGTGTGAAGTGGAACGAAATCGCCAATAGGTAAGACCATTTTACAATTTGGGCCCAAGTTAGAAGCAGAGCCTAAGGTGTAAATTATCGATAGTCCATATCTCGGAAACTATAAGAGATAATGCAATTTGGCAACCGGCAATGTAATTAGCATGCCGAATATTACTTGGAATGTGAATTGGAACGAAATCGCCAATAGATAAGACCATTTTACAATTTGGGCCCAAGTTAGAAGCAGAGCCTAAGGTGTAAATTATCGATAGTCCATATCTCGGAAACTATAAGAGATAATGCAATTTGGCAACCGGCAATGTAATTAGCATGCCGAATATTACTTGGAATGTGAATTGGAACGAAATCGCCAATAGATAAGACCATTTTACAATTTGGGCCCAAGTTAGAAGCAGAGCCTAAGGTGTAAATTATCGATAGTCCATATCTCGGAAACTATAAGAGATAATGCAATTTGGCAACCGGCAATGTAATTAGCATGCCGAATATTACTTGGAGTGTGAATTGGAACGAAATCGCCAATAGGTAAGACCATTTTACAATTTGGGCCCAAGTTAGAAGCAGAGCCTAAGGTGTAAATTATCGATAGTCCATATCTCGGAAACTATAAGAGATAAGGCAATTTGGCAACCGGCAATGTAATTAGCATGCCGAATATTACTTGGAATGTGAATTGGAACGAAATCGCCAATAGATAAGACCATTTTACAATTTGGGCCCAAGTTAGAAGCAGAGCCTAAGGTGTAAATTATTGATAGTCCATATCTCGGAAACTATAAGAGATAATGCAATTTCGCAACCGGCAATGTAATTAGCATGCCGAATATTACTTGGAGTGTGAATTGGAACGAAATCGCCAATAGGTAAGACCATTTTACAATTTGGGCCCAAGTTAGAAGCAGAGCCTAAGGTGTAAATTATCGATAGTCCATATCTCGGAAACTATAAGAGATAATGCAATTTGGCAACCGGCAATGTAATTAGCATGCCGAATATTACTTGGAATGTGAATTGGAACGAAATCGCCAATAGATAAGACCATTTTACAATTTGGGCCCAAGTTAGAAGCAGAGCCTAAGGTGTAAATTATCGATAGTCCATATCTCGGAAACTATAAGAGATAATGCAATTTGGCAACCGGCAATGTAATTAGCATGCCGAATATTACTTGGAATGTGAATTGGAACGAAATCGCCAATAGATAAGACCATTTTACAATTTGGGCCCAAGTTAGAAGCAGAGCCTAAGGTGTAAATTATCGATAGTCCATATCTCGGAAACTATAAGAGATAATGCTATTTGGCAACCGGCAATGTAATTAGCATGCCGAATATTACTTGGAATGTGAATTGGAACAAAATCGCCAATAGATAAGACCATTTTACAATTTGGGCCCAAGTTAGAAGCAGAGCCTAAGGTGTAAATTATTGATAGTCCATATCTCGGAAACTATAAGAGATAATGCAATTTCGCAACCGGCAATGTAATTAGCATGCCGAATATCACTTGGAATGTGAATAGGGACGAAATCGCCAATAGATAAGACCATTTTACAATTTGGGCCCAAGTTAGAAGCAGAGCCTAAGGTGTAAATTATCGATAGTCCATATCTCGGAAACTATAAGAGATAAGGCAATTTGGCAACCGGCAATGTAATTAGCATGCCAAATATTACTTGGAATGTGAATTGTAACGAAATCGCCAATAGATAAGACCATTTTACAATTTGGGCCCAAGTTAGAAGCAGAGCCTAAGGTGTAAATTATCGATAGTCCATATCTCGGAAACTATAAGAGATAATGCAATTTGGCAAACGGCAATGTAATTAGCATGCCGAATATTACTTGGAATGTGAATTGGAACGAAATCGCCAATAGATAAGACCATTTTATAATTTGGGCCCAAGTTAGAAGCAGAGCCTAAGGTGTAAATTATCGATAGTCCATATCTCGGAAACTATAAGAGATAATGCAATTTCGCAACCGGCAATGTAATTAGCATGCCGAATATTACTTGGAGTGTGAATTGGAACGAAATCGCCAATAGATAAGACCATTTTACAATTTGGGCCCAAGTTAGAAGCAGAGCCTAAAGTGTAAATTATTGATAGTCCATATCTCGGAAACTATAAGAGATAATGCAATTTCGCAACTGGCAATGTAATTAGCATGCCGAATATTACTTGGAGTGTGAAGTGGAACGAAATCGCCAATAGGTAAGACCATTTTACAATTTGGGCCCAAGTTAGAAGCAGAGCCTAAGGTGTAAATTATCGATAGTCCATATCTCGGAAACTATAAGAGATAATGCAATTTGGCAACCGGCAATGTAATTAGCATGCCGAATATTACTTGGAATGTGAATTGGAACGAAATCGCCAATAGATAAGACCATTTTACAATTTGGGCCCAAGTTAGAAGCAGAGCCTAAGGTGTAAATTATCGATAGTCCATATCTCGGAAACTATAAGAGATAATGCAATTTGGCAACCGGCAATGTAATTAGCATGCCGAATATTACTTGGAATGTGAATTGGAACGAAATCGCCAATAGATAAGACCATTTTACAATTTGGGCCCAAGTTAGAAGCAGAGCCTAAGGTGTAAATTATCGATAGTCCATATCTCGGAAACTATAAGAGATAATGCAATTTGGCAACCGGCAATGTAATTAGCATGCCGAATATTACTTGGAGTGTGAATTGGAACGAAATCGCCAATAGGTAAGACCATTTTACAATTTGGGCCCAAGTTAGAAGCAGAGCCTAAGGTGTAAATTATCGATAGTCCATATCTCGGAAACTATAAGAGATAAGGCAATTTGGCAACCGGCAATGTAATTAGCATGCCGAATATTACTTGGAATGTGAATTGGAACGAAATCGCCAATAGATAAGACCATTTTACAATTTGGGCCCAAGTTAGAAGCAGAGCCTAAGGTGTAAATTATTGATAGTCCATATCTCGGAAACTATAAGAGATAATGCAATTTCGCAACCGGCAATGTAATTAGCATGCCGAATATTACTTGGAGTGTGAATTGGAACGAAATCGCCAATAGGTAAGACCATTTTACAATTTGGGCCCAAGTTAGAAGCAGAGCCTAAGGTGTAAATTATCGATAGTCCATATCTCGGAAACTATAAGAGATAATGCAATTTGGCAACCGGCAATGTAATTAGCATGCCGAATATTACTTGGAATGTGAATTGGAACGAAATCGCCAATAGATAAGACCATTTTACAATTTGGGCCCAAGTTAGAAGCAGAGCCTAAGGTGTAAATTATCGATAGTCCATATCTCGGAAACTATAAGAGATAATGCAATTTGGCAACCGGCAATGTAATTAGCATGCCGAATATTACTTGGAATGTGAATTGGAACGAAATCGCCAATAGATAAGACCATTTTACAATTTGGGCCCAAGTTAGAAGCAGAGCCTAAGGTGTAAATTATCGATAGTCCATATCTCGGAAACTATAAGAGATAATGCTATTTGGCAACCGGCAATGTAATTAGCATGCCGAATATTACTTGGAATGTGAATTGGAACAAAATCGCCAATAGATAAGACCATTTTACAATTTGGGCCCAAGTTAGAAGCAGAGCCTAAGGTGTAAATTATTGATAGTCCATATCTCGGAAACTATAAGAGATAATGCAATTTCGCAACCGGCAATGTAATTAGCATGCCGAATATCACTTGGAATGTGAATAGGGACGAAATCGCCAATAGATAAGACCATTTTACAATTTGGGCCCAAGTTAGAAGCAGAGCCTAAGGTGTAAATTATCGATAGTCCATATCTCGGAAACTATAAGAGATAAGGCAATTTGGCAACCGGCAATGTAATTAGCATGCCAAATATTACTTGGAATGTGAATTGTAACGAAATCGCCAATAGATAAGACCATTTTACAATTTGGGCCCAAGTTAGAAGCAGAGCCTAAGGTGTAAATTATCGATAGTCCATATCTCGGAAACTATAAGAGATAATGCAATTTGGCAAACGGCAATGTAATTAGCATGCCGAATATTACCTGGAATGTGAATTGGAACGAAATCGCCAATAGATAAGACCATTTTACAATTTGGGAGCAAGTTAGAAGCAGAGCCTAAGGTGTAAATTATCGATAGTCCATATCTCGGAAACTATAAGAGATAATGCAATTTGGCAACCGGCAATGTAATTAGCATGCCGAATATTACTTGGAATGTGAATTGGAACGAAATCGCCAATAGATAAGACCATTTTACAATTTGGGCCCAAGTTAGAAGCAGAGCCTAAGGTGTAAATTATCTATAGTCCTTATCTCGGAAACTATAAGAGATAATGCAATTTGGCAAACGGCAATGTAATTAGCATGCCGAATATTACCTGGAATGTGAATTGGAACGAAATCGCCAATAGATAAGACCATTTTCAATTTGGGAGCAAGTTAGAAGCAGAGCCTAAGGTGTAAATTATCGATAGTCCATATCTCGGAAACTATAAGAGATAATGCAATTTGGCAACCGGCAATGTAATTAGCATGCCGAATATTACTTGGAATGTGAATTGGAACGAAATCGCCAATAGATAAGACCATTTTACAATTTGGGCCCAAGTTAGAAGCAGAGCCTATGGTGTAAATTATCGATAGTCCATATCTCGGAAACTATAAGAGATAATGCAATTTGGCAACCGGCTATGTAATTAGCATGCCGAATATTACTTTGAATGTGAATTGGAACGAAATCGCCAATAGATAAGACCATTTTACAATTTGGGCCCAAGTTAGAAGCAGAGCCTATGGTGTAAATTATCGATAGTCCATATCTCGGAAACTATAAGAGATAATGCAATTTGGCAACCGGCAATGTAATTAGCATGCCGAATATTACTTGGAATGTGAATTGGAACGAAATCGCCAATAGATAAGACCATTTTACAATCTGGGCCCAAGTTAGAAGCAGAGCCTAAGGTGTAAATTATCGATAGTCCATATCTCGGAAACTATAAGAGATAATGCAATTTGGCAACCGGCAATGTAATTAGCATGCCGAATATTACTTGGAATGTGAATTGGAACGAAATCGCCAATAGATAAGACCATTTTACAATTTGGGCCCAAGTTAGAAGCAGAGCCTAAGGTGTAAATTATCGATAGTCCATATCTCGGAAACTATAAGAGATAATGCAATTTGGCAACCGGCAATGTAATTAGCATGCCGAATATTACTTGGAATGTGAATTGGAACGAAATCGCCAATAGATAAGACGATTTTACAATTTGGGCCCAAGTTAGAAGCAGAGCCTAAGGTGTAAATTATCGATAGTCCATATCTCGGAAACTATAAGAGATAATGCAATTTGGCAACCGGCAATGTAATTGGCATGCCGAATATTACTTGGAATGTGAATTGGAACGAAATCGCCAATAGATAAGACCATTTTACAATTTTGGCCCAAGTTAGAAGCAGAGCCTAAGGTGTAAATTATTGATAGTCCATATCTCGGAAACTATAAGAGATAATGCAATTTCGCAACCGGCAATGTAATTAGCATGCCGAATATTACTTGGAGTGTGAATTGGAACGAAATCGCCAATAGATAAGACCATTTTACAATTTGGGCCCAAGTTAGAAGCAGAGCCTAAGGTGTAAATTATCGATAGTCCATATCTCGGAAACTATAAGAGATAATGCAATTTGGCAACCGGCAATGTAATTAGCATGCCGAATATTACTTGGAATGTGAATTGGAACGAAATCGCCAATAGATAAGACCATTTTACAATTTGGGCCCAAGTTAGAAGCAGAGCCTAAGGTGTAAATAATCGATAGTCCATATCTCGGAAACTATAAGAGATAATGCAATTTGGCAACCGGCAATGTAATTAGCAGGCCGAATATTACTTGGAATGTGAAATGGAACGAAATCGCCAATAGATAAGACCATTTTACAATTTGGGCCCAAGTTAGAAGCAGAGCCTAAGGTGTAAATTATCGATAGTCCATATCTCGGAAACTATAAGAGATAATGCAATTTGGCAACCGGCAATGTAATTAGCATGCCGAATATTACTTGGAATGTGAATTGGAACGAAATCGCCAATAGATAAGACCATTTTACAATTTGGGCCCAAGTTAGAAGCAGAGCCTAAGGTGTAAATTATCGATAGTCCATATCTCGGAAACTATAAGAGATAATGCAATTTGGCAACCGGCAATGTAATTAGCATGCCGAATATTACTTGGAATGTGAATGGGAACGAAATCGCCAATAGATAAGACCATTTTACAATTTGGGCCCAAGTTAGAAGCAGAGCCTAAGGTGTAAATTATCGATAGTCCATATCTCGGAAACTATAAGAGATAATGCAATTTGGCAACCGGCAATGTAATTAGCATGCCGAATATTACTTGGAATGTGAATTGGAACGAAATCGCCAATAGATAAGACCATTTTACGGTTTGGGCCCAAGTTAGAAGCAGAGCCTAAGGTTAAAAATAATCGATAGTCCATATCTCGGAAACTATAAGAGATAATGCAATTTGGCAACCGGCAATGTAATTAGCATGCCGAATATTACTTGGAATGTGAATTGGAACGAAATCGCCAATAGATAAGACCATTTTACAATTTGGGCCCAAGTTAGAAGCAGAGCCTAAGGTGTAAATTATCGATAGTTCATATCTCGGAAACTATAAGAGATAATGCAACTTGGCCACCGGCAATGTAATTAGCATGCCGAATATTAGTTGGAATGTGAATTGGAACGAAATCGCCAATTGGTAAGACCATTTTACAATTTGGGCCCAAGTTAGAAGCAGAGCCTAAGGTGTAAATTATCGATAGTCCATATCTCGGAAACTCTAAGAGATAATTCAATTTGGCAACCGGCAATGTAATTAGCATGCCGAATATTACTTGGAATGTGAATTGGAACGAAATCGCCAATAGATAAGACCATTTTACAATTTGGGCCCAAGTTAGAAGCAGAGCCTAAGGTGTAAATTATCGATAGTCCATATCTCGGAAACTATAAGAGATAATGTAATTTGGCAACCGGCAATGTAATTAGCATGCCGAATATTACTTGGAATGTGAATTGGAACGAAATCGCCAATAGATAAGACGATTTTACAATTTGGGCCCAAGTTAGAAGCAGAGCCTAAGGTGTAAATTATCGATAGTCCATATCTCGGAAACTATAAGAGATAATGCAATTTGGCAACCGGCAATTTAATTAGCATGCCGAATATTACTTGGAATGTGAATTGGAACGAAATCGCCAATAGATAAGGCCATTTTACAATTTGGGCCCAAGTTAGAAGCAGAGCCTAAGGTGTAAATTATCGATAGTCTATATCTCGGAAACTATAAGAGATAATGCAATTTGGCAACCGGCAATGTAATTAGCATGCCGAATATTACTTGGAATGTGAATTGGAACGAAATCGCCAATAGATAAGACCATTTTACAATTTGGGCCCAAGTTAGAAGCAGAGCCTAAGGTGTAAATTATCGATAGTCCATATCTCGGAAACTATAAGAGATAATGCAATTTGGCAACCGGCAATGTAATCAGCATGCCGAATATTACTTGGAATGTGAATTGGAACGAAATCGCCAATAGATAAGGCCATTTTACAATTTGGGCCCAAGTTAGAAGCAGAGCCTAAGGTGTAAATTATCGATAGTCCATATCTCGGAAACTATAAGAGATAATGCAATTTGGCAACCGGGAATGTAATTAGCATGCCGAATATTACTTGGAATGTGAATAGGAACGAAATCGCCAATAGATAAGACCATTTTACAATTTGGGCCCAAGTTAGAAGCAGAGCCTAAGGTGTAAATTATCGATAGTCCATATCTCGGAAACTATAAGAGATAATGCAATTTGGCAACCGGCAATGTAATTAGCATGCCGAATATTACTTGGAATGTGAATTGGAACGAAATCGCCAATAGATAAGACCATTTTACAATTTGGGCCCAAGTTAGAAGCAGAGCCTAAGGTGTAAATTATTGATAGTCCATATCTCGGAAACTATAAGAGATAATGCAATTTCGCAACCGGCAATGTAATTAGTATGCCGAATATTACTTGGAGTGTGAATTGGAACGAAATCGCCAATAGATAAGACCATTTTACAATTTGGGCCCAAGTTAGAAGCAGAGCCTAAGGTGTAAATTATCGATAGTCCATATCTCGGAAACTATAAGAGATAATGCAATTTGGCAACCGGCAATGTAATTAGCATGCCGAATATTACTTGGAATGTGAATTGGAACGAAATCGCCAATAGATAAGGCCATTTTACAATTTGGGCCCAAGTTAGAAGCAGAGCCTAAGGTGTAAATTATCGATAGTTCATATCTCGGAAACTATAAGAGATAATGCAATTTGGCAACCGGCAATGTAATTAGCATGCCGAATATTACTTGGAGTGTGAATTGGAACGAAATCGCCAATAGATAAGACCATTTTACAATTTGGGCCCAAGTTAGAAGCAGAGCCTAAGGTGTAAAGTATCGATAGTCCATATCTCGGAAACTATAAGAGATAATGCAATTTGGCAAACGGCAATGTAATTAGCATGCCGAATATTACTTGGAATGTGAATTGGAACGAAATCGCCAATAGGTAAGACCATTTTACAATTTGGGCCCAAGTTAGAAGCAGAGCCTAAGGTGTAAAGTATCGATAGTCCATATCTCGGAAATTATAAGAGATAATGCAATTTGGCAACCGGCAATGTAATTAGCATGCCGAATATTACTTGGAATGTGAATTGGAACGAAATCGCCAATAGATAAGACCATTTTACAATTTGGGCCCAAGTTAGAAGCAGAGCCTAAGTTGTAAATTATCGATAGTCCATATCTCGGAAACTATAAGAGATAATGCAATTTGGCAACCGGCAATGTAATTAGCATGCCGAATATTACTTGGAATGTGAATTGGAACGAAATCGCCAATAGATAAGACCATTTTACAATTTGGGCCCAAGTTAGAAGCAGAGCCTAAGGTGTAAATTATCGATAGTCCATATCTCGGAAACTATAAGAGATAATGCAATTTGGCAACCGGCAATGTAATCAGCATGCCGAATATTACTTGGAATGTGAATTGGAACGAAATCGCCAATAGATAAGGCCATTTTACAATTTGGGCCCAAGTTAGAAGCAGAGCCTAAGGTGTAAATTATCGATAGTCCATATCTCGGAAACTATAAGAGATAATGCAATTTGGCAACCGGGAATGTAATCAGCATGCCGAATATTACTTGGAATGTGAATTGGAACGAAATCGCCAATAGATAAGACCATTTTACAATTTGGGCCCAAGTTAGAAGCAGAGCCTAAGGTGTAAATTATCGATAGTCCATATCTCGGAAACTATAAGAGATAATGCAATTTGGCAACCGGCAATGTAATTAGCATGCCGAATATTACTTGGAATGTGAATTGGAACGAAATCGCCAATAGATAAGACCATTTTACAATTTGGGCCCAAGTTAGAAGCAGAGCCTAAGGTGTAAATTATCGATAGTCCATATCTCGGAAACTATAAGAGATAATGCAATTTGGCAACCGGCAATGTAATTAGCATGCCGAATATTACTTGGAATGTGAATTGGAACGAAATCGCCAATAGATAAGACCATTTTACAATTTGGGCCCAAGTTAGAAGCAGAGCCTAAGGTGTAAAGTATCGATAGTCCATATCTCGGAAACTATAAGATATAATGCAATTTGGCAAACGGCAATGTAATTAGCATGCCGAATATTACTTGGAATGTGAATTGGAACGAAATCGCCAATAGGTAAGACCATTTTACAATTTGGGCCCAAGTTAGAAGCAGAGCCTAAGGTGTAAAGTATCGATAGTCCATATCTCGGAAACTATAAGAGATAATGCAATTTGGCAACCGGCAATGTAATCAGCATGCCGAATATTACTTGGAATGTGAATTGGAACGAAATCGCCAATAGATAAGACCATTTTACAATTTGGGCCCAAGTTAGAAGCAGAGCCTAAGTTGTAAATTATCGATAGTCCATATCTCGGAAACTATAAGAGATAATGCAATTTGGCAACCGGCAATGTAATTAGCATGCCGAATATTACTTGGAATGTGAATTGGAACGAAATCGCCAATAGATAAGACCATTTTACAATTTGGGCCCAAGTTAGAAGCAGAGCCTAAGGTGTAAATTATCGATAGTCCATATCTCGGAAACTATAAGAGATAATGCAATTTGGCAACCGGCAATGTAATTAGCATACCGAATATTACTTGGAATGTGAATTGCAACGAAATCGCCAATAGATAAGACCATTTTACAATTTGGGCCCAAGTTAGAAGCAGAGCCTAAGGTGTAAATTATCGATAGCCCATATCTCGGAAACTATAAGAGATAATGCAATTTGGCAACCGGCAATGTAATTAGCATGCCGAATATTACTTGGAATGTGAATTGGAACAAAATCGCCAATAGATAAGATCATTTTACAATTTGAGCCCAAGTTAGAAGCAGAGCCTAAGGTGTAAATTATTGATAGTCCATATATCGGAAACTATAAGAGATAATGCAATTTCGCAACCGGCAATGTAATTAGCATGCCGAATATCACTTGGAATGTGAATTGGGACGAAATCGCCAATAGATAAGACCATTTTACAATTTGGGCCCAAGTTAGAAGCAGAGCCTAAGGTGTAAATTATCGATAGTCCATATCTCGGAAACTATAAGAGATAATGCAATTTGGCAACCGGCAATGTAATTAGCATGCCGAATATTACTTGGAATGTGAAGTGTAACGAAATCGCCAATAGATAAGACCATTTTACAATTTGGGCCCAAGTTAGAAGCAGAGCCTAAGGTGTAAATTATCGATAGTCCATATCTCGGAAACTATAAGAGATAATGCAATTTGGCAACCGGCAATGTAATTAGCATGCCGAATAGTACTTGGAATGTGAATTGGAACGAAATCGCCAATAGGTAAGACCATTTTACAATTTGGGCCCAAGTTAGAAGCAGAGCCTAAGGTGTAAATAATCGATAGTCCATATCTTGGAAACTATAAGAGATAATTCAATTTGGCAACCGGCAATGTAATTAGCATGCCGAATATTACTTGGAATGTGAATTGGAACGAAATCGGTAATAGATAAGACCATTTTACAATTTGGGCCCAAGTTAGAAGCAGAGCCTAAGGTGTAAATTATCGATAGTCCATATCTCGGAAACTATAAGAGATAATGCAATTTGGCAACCGGCAATGTAATTAGCATGCCGAATATTACTTGGAATGTGAATTGGAACGAAATCGCCAATAGATAAGACCATTTTACAATTTGGGAGCAAGTTAGAAGCAGAGCCTAAGGTGTAAATTATCGATAGTCCATATCTCGGAAACTATAAGAGATAATGCAATTTGGCAAACGACAATGTAATTGGCATGCCGAATATTACTTGGAATGTGAATTGGAACGAAATCGCCAATAGATAAGACCATTTTACAATTTGGGCCCAAGTTAGAAGCAGAGGCTATGGTGTAAATTATCGATAGTCCATATCTCGGAAACTATAAGAGATAATGCAATTTGGCAACCGGCAATGTAATTAGCATGCCGAATATTACTTGGAATGTGAATTGGAACGAAATCGCCAATAGATAAGACCATTTTACAATTTGGGCCCAAGTTAGAAGCAGAGCCTATGGTGTAAATTATCGATAGTCCATATCTCGGAAACTATAAGAGATAATGCAATTTGGCAACCGGCAATGTAATTAGCATGCCGAATATTACTTGGAATGTGAATTGGAACGAAATCGCCAATAGATAAGACCATTTTACAATTTGGGCCCAAGTTAGAAGCAGAGCCTAAGGTGTAAATTATCGATAGTCCATATCTCGGAAACTATAAGAGATAATGCAATTTGGCAACCGGCAATGTAATTAGCATGCCGAATATTACTTGGAATGTGAATTGGAACGAAATCGCCAATAGATAAGACCATTTTACAATTTGGGCCCAAGTTAGAAACAGAGCCTAAGGTGTAAATTATCGATAGTCCATATCTCGGAAACTATAAGAGATAATTCAATTTGGCAACCGGCAATGTAATTATCATGCCGAATATTACTTGGAATGTGAATTGGAACGAAATCGCCAATAGATAAGACCATTTTACAATTTGGGCCCAAGTTAGAAACAGAGTCTAAGGTGTAAATTATCGATAGTCCATATCTCGGAAACTATAAGAGATAATGCAATTTGGCAACCGGCAATGTAATTAGCATGCCGAATATTACTTGGAATGTGAATTGGAACGAAATCGCCAATAGATAAGACCATTTTACAATTTGGGCCCAAGTTAGAAGCAGAGCCTAATGTGTAAATTATCGATAGTCCATATCTCGGAAACTATAAGAGATAATGCAATTTGGCAACCTCAATGTAATTAGCATGCCGAATATTACTTGGAATGTGAATTGGAACGAAATCGCCAATAGGTAAGACCATTTTACAATTTGGGCCCAAGTTAGAAGCAGAGCCTAAGGTGTAAATTATCGATAGTCCATATCTCGGAAACTATAAGAGATAATGCAATTTGGCAACCGGCAATGTAATTAGCATGCCGAATATTACTTGGAATGTGAATTGGAACGAAATCGCCAATAGATAAGACCATTTTACAATTTGGGCCCAAGTTAGAAGCAGAGCCTAAGGTGTAAATTATCGATAGTCCATATCTCGGAAACTATAAGAGATAATGCAATTTGGCAACCGGCAATGTAATTAGCATGCCGAATATTACTTGGAATGTGAATTGGAACGAAATCGCCAATAGATAAGACCATTTTACAATTTGGGCCCAAGTTAGAAGCAGAGCCTAAGGTGTAAATTATCGATAGTCCATATCTCGGAAACTATAAGAGATAATGCAATTTGGCAACCGGCAATGTAATTAGCATGCCGAATATTACTTGGAATGTGAATTGGAACGAAATCGCCAATAGATAAGACCATTTTACAATTTGGGCCCAAGTTAGAAGCAGAGCCTAAGGTGTAAATTATCGATAGTCCATATCTCGGAAACTATAAGAGATAATGCAATTTGGCAACCGGCAATGTAATTAGCATGCCGAATATTACTTGGAATGTGAATTGGAACGAAATCGCCAATAGGTAAGACCATTTTACAATTTGGGCCCAAGTTAGAAGCAGAGCCTAAGGTGTAAATTATCGATAGTCCATATCTCGGAAACTATAAGAGATAATTCAATTTGGCAACCGGCAATGTAATTAGCATGCCGAATATTACTTGGAATGTGAATTGGAACAAAATCGCCAATAGATAAGACCATTTTACAATTTGGGCCCAAGTTAGAAGCAGAGCCTAAGGTGTAAATTATCGATAGTCCATATCTCGGAAACTATAAGAGATAATGCAATTTGGCAACCGGCAATGTAATTAGCATGCCGAATAATACTTGGAATGTGAATTGGAACGAAATCGCCAATAGATAAGACCATTTTACAATTTGGGAGCAAGTTAGAAGCAGAGCCTAAGGTGTAAATTATCGATAGTCCATATCTCGGAAACTATAAGAGATAATGCAATTTGGCAACCGGCAATGTAATTAGCATGCCGAATATTACTTGGAATGTGAATTGGAACGAAATCGCCAATAGATAAGACCATTTTACAATTTGGGCCCAAGTTAGAAGCAGAGCCTATGGTGTAAATTATCGATAGTCCATATCTCGGAAACTATAAGAGATAATGCAATTTGGCAACCGGCAATGTAATTAGCATGCCGAATATTACTTGGAATGTGAATTGGAACGAAATCGCCAATAGATAAGACCATTTTACAATTTGGGCCCAAGTTAGAAGCAGAGCCTAAGGTGTAAATTATCGATAGTCCATATCTCGGAAACTATAAGAGATAATGCAATTTCGCAACCGGCAATGTAATTAGCATGCCGAATATTACTTGGAATGTGAATTGGAACGAAATCGCCAATAGATAAGACCATTTTACAATTTGGGCCCAAGTTAGAAGCAGAGCCTAAGGTGTAAATTATCGATAGTCCATATCTCGGAAACTATAAGAGATAATGCAATTTCGCAACCGGTAATGTAATTAGCATGCCGAATATTACTTGGAATGTGAATTGGAACGAAATCGCCAATAGATAAGACCATTTTACAATTTGGCCCAAGTTAGAAGCAGAGCCTAAGGTGTAAATTATTGATAGTCCATATCTCGGAAACTATAAGAGATAATGCAATTTCGCAACCGGCAATGTAATTAGCATGCCGAATATCACTTGGAATGTGAATTGGGACGAAATCGCCAATAGATAAGACCATTTTACAATTTGGGCCCAAGTTAGAAGCAGAGCCTAAGGTGTAAATTATCGATAGTCCATATCTCGGAAACTATAAGAGATAATGCAATTTGGCAACCGGCAATGTAATTAGCATGCCGAATATTACTTGGAATGTGAATTGGAACGAAATCGCCAATAGATAAGACCATTTTACAATTTGGCCCAAGTTAGAAGCAGAGCCTAAGGTGTAAATTATTGATAGTCCATACCTCGGAAACTATAAGAGATAATGCAATTTCGCAACCGGCAATGTAATTAGCATGCCGAATATCACTTGGAATGTGAATTGGGACGAAATCGCCAATAGATAAGACCATTTTACAATTTGGGCCCAAGTTAGAAGCAGAGCCTAAGGTGTAAATTATCGATAGTCCATATCTCGGAAACTATAAGAGATAATGCAATTTGGCAACCGGCAATGTAATTAGCATGCCGAATATTACTTGGAATGTGAATTGGAACGAAATCGCCAATAGATAAGACCATTTTACAATTTGGGCCCAAGTTAGAAGCAGAGCCTAAGGTGTAAATTATCGATAGTCCATATCTCGGAAACTATAAGAGATAATGCAATTTCGCAACCGGCAATGTAATTAGCATGCCGAATATTACTTGGAGTGTGAATTGGAACGAAATCGCCAATAGATAAGACCATTTTACAATTTGGGCCCAAGTTAGAAGCAGAGCCTAAGGTGTAAATTATCGATAGTCCATATCTCGGAAACTATAAGAGATAATGCAATTTGGCAACCGGCAATGTAATTAGCATGCCGAATATTACTTGGAATGTGAATTGGAACGAAATCGCCAATAGATAAGACCATTTTACAATTTGGGCCCAAGTTAGGAGCAGAGCCTAAGGTGTAAATTATCGATAGTCCATATCTCGGAAACTATAAGAGATAATGCAATTTGGCAACCGGCAATGTAATTAGCATGCCGAATATTACTTGGAATGTGAATTGGAACGAAATCGCCAATAGATAAGACCATTTTACAATTTGGGCCCAAGTTAGAAGCAGAGCCTAAGGTGTAAATTATCGATAGTCCATATCTCGGAAACTATAAGAGATAATGCAATTTGGCAACCGGCAATGTAATTAGCATGCCGAATATTACTTGGAATGTGAATTGCAACGAAATCGCCAATAGATAAGACCATTTTACAATTTGGGCCCAAGTTAGAAGCAGAGCCTAAGGTGTAAATTATCGATAGTCCATATCTCGGAAACTATAAGAGATAATTCAATTTGGCAACCGGCAATGTAATTAGCATGCCGAATATTACTTGGAATGTGAATTGGAACGAAATCGCCAATAGATAAGACCATTTTACAATTTGGGCCCAAGTTAGAAGCAGAGCCTAAGGTGTAAATTATCGATAGTCCATATCTCGGAAACTATAAGAGATAATGCAATTTGGCAACCGGCAATGTAATTAGCATGCCGAATATTACTTGGAATGTGAATTGAAACGAAATCGCCAATAGATAAGACCATTTTACAATTTGGGTCCAAGTTAGAAGCAGAGCCTAAGGTGTAAATTATCGATAGTCCATATCTCGGAAACTATAAGAGATAATGCAATTTGGCAACCGGCAATGTAATTAGCATGCCGAATATTACTTGGAATGTGAATTGGAACGAAATCGCCAACAGGTAAGACCATTTTACAATTTGGTCCCAAGTTAGAAGCAGAGCCTAAGGTGTAAATTATCGATAGTCCATATCTCGGAAACTATAAGAGATAATTCAATTTGGCAACCGGCAATCTAATTAGCATGCCGAATATTACTTGGAATGTGAATTGGAACGAAATCGCCAATAGATAAGACCATTTTACAATTTGGGAGCAAGTTAGAAGCAGAGCCTAAGGTGTAAATTATCGATAGTCTATATCTCGGAAACTATAAGAGATAATGCAATTTGGCAACCGGCAATGTAATTAGCATGCCGAATATTACTTGGAATGTGAATTGGAACGAAATCGCCAATAGATAAGACCATTTTACAATTTGGGCCCAAGTTAGAAGCAGAGCCTATGGTGTAAATTATCGATAGTCCATATCTCGGAAACTATAAGAGATAATGCAATTTGGCAACCGGCAATGTAATTAGCATGCCGAATATTACTTGGAATGTGAATTGGAACGAAATCGCCAATAGATAAGACCATTTTACAATTTGGGCCCAAGTTAGAAGCAGAGCCTAAGGTGTAAATTATCGATAGTCCATATCTCGGAAACTATAAGAGATAATGCAATTTGGCAACCGGCAATGTAATTAGCATGCCGAATATTACTTGGGATGTGAATTGGAACGAAATCGCCAATAGATAAGATCATTTTACAGTTTGGGCCCAAGTTAGAAGCAGAGCCTAAGGTGTAAATTATTGATAGTCCATATCTCGGAAACTATAAGAGATAATGCAATTTCGCAACCGGCAATGTAATTAGCATGCCGAATATCACTTGGAATATGAATTGGGACGAAATCGCCAATAGATAAGACCATTTTACAATTTGGGCCCAAGTTAGAAGCAGAGCCTAAGGTGTAAATTATCGATAGTCCATATCTCGGAAACTATAAGAGATAATGCAATTTGGCAACCGGCAATGTAATTAGCATGCCGAATATTACTTGGAATGTGAATTGGAACGAAATCGCCAATAGATAAGACCATTTTACAATTTGGGCCCAAGTTAGAAGCAGAGCCTAAGGTGTAAATTATCGATAGTCCATATCTCGGAAACTATAAGAGATAATGCAATTTGGCAACCGGCAATGTAATTAGCATGCCGAATATTACTTGGAATGTGAATTGCAACGAAATCGCCAATAGATAAGACCATTTTACAATTTGGGCCCAAGTTAGAAGCAGAGCCTAAGGTGTAAATTATCGATAGTCCATATCTCGGAAACTATAAGAGATAATGCCATTTGGCAACCGGCAATGTAATTAGCATGCCGAATATTACTTGGAATGTGAATTGGAACGAAATCGCCAATAGATAAGACCATTTTACAATTTGGGCCCAAGTTAGAAGCAGAGCCTAAGGTGTAAATTATTGATAGTCCATATCTCGGAAACTATAAGAGATAATGCAATTTCGCAACCGGCAATGTAATTACCATGCCGAATATCACTTGGAATGTGAATTGGGACGAAATCGCCAATAGATAAGACCATTTTACAATTTGGGCCCAAGTTAGAAGCAGAGCCTAAGGTGTAAATTATCGATAGTCCATATCTCGGAAACTATAAGAGATAATGCAATTTGGCAACCGGCAATGTAATTAGCATGCCGAATATTACTTGGAATGTGAATTGGAACGAAATCGCCAATAGATAAGACCATTTTACAATTTGGGCCCAAGTTAGAAGCAGAGCCTAAGGTGTAAATTATCGATAGTCCATATCTCGGAAACTATAAGAGATAATGCAATTTGGCAACCGGCAATGTAATTAGCATGCCGAATATTACTTGGAATGTGAATTGGAACGAAATCGCCAATAGATAAGACCATTTTACAATTTGGGCCCAAGTTAGAAGCAGAGCCTAAGGTGTAAATTATCGATAGTCCATATCTCGGAAACTATAAGAGATAATGCAATTTGGCAACCGGCAATGTAATTAGCATGCCGAATATTACTTGGAATGTGAATTGGAACGAAATCGCCAATAGTTAAGACCATTTTACAATTTGGGCCCAAGTTAGAAGCAGAGCCTATGGTGTAAATTATCGATAGTCCATATCTCGGAAACTATAAGAGATAATGCAATTTGGCAACCGGCAATGTAATTAGCATGCCGAATATTACTTGGAATGTGAATTGGAACGAAATCACCAATAGATAAGACCATTTTACAATTTGGGCCCAAGTTAGAAGCAGAGCCTAAGGTGTAAATTATCGATAGTCCATATCTCGGAAACTATAAGAGATAATGAAATTTGGCAACCGGCAATGTAATTAGCATGCCGAATATTACTTGGAATGTGAATTGGAACGAAATCGCCAATAGATAAGACCATTTTACAATTTGGGCCCAAGTTAGAAGCAGAGCCTAAGGTGTAAATTATCGATAGTCCATATCTCGGAAACTATAAGAGATAATGCAATTTGGCAACCGGCAATGTAATTAGCATGCCGAATATTACTTGGAATGTGAATTGGATCGAAATCGCCAATAGGTAAGACCATTTTACAATTTGGGCCCAAGTTAGAAGCAGAGCCTAAGGTGTAAATTATCGATAGTCCATATCTCGGAAACTATAAGAGATAATTCAATTTGGCAACCGGCAATGTAATTAGCATGCCGAATATTACTTGGATTGTGAATTGGTACAAAATCGCCAATAGATAAGACCATTTTACAATTTGGGCCCAAGTTAGAAGCAGAGCCTAAGGTGTAAATTATCGATAGTCCATATCTCGGAAACTATAAGAGATAATGCAATTTGGCAACCGGCAATGTAATTAGCATGCCGAATAATACTTGGAATGTGAATTGGAACGAAATCGCCAATAGATAAGACCATTTTACAATTTGGGAGCAAGTTAGAAGCAGAGCCTAAGGTGTAAATTATCGATAGTCCATATCTCGGAAACTATAAGAGATAATGCAATTTGGCAACCGGCAATGTAATTAGCATGCCGAATATTACTTGGAATGTGAATTGGAACGAAATCGCCAATAGATAAGACCATTTTACAATTTGGGCCCAAGTTAGAAGCAGAGCCTAAGGTGTAAATTATCGATAGTCCATATCTCGGAAACTATAAGAGATAATGCAATTTGGCAACCGGCAATGTAATTAGCATGCCGAATATTACTTGGAATGTGAATTGGAACGAAATCGCCAATAGATAAGACCATTTTACAATTTGGGCCCAAGTTAGAAGCAGAGCCTAAGGTGTAAATTATCGATAGTCCATATCTCGGAAACTATAAGAGATAATGCAATTTGGCAACCGGCAATGTAATTAGCATGCCGAATATTACTTGGAATGTGAATTGGAACGAAATCGCCAATAGATAAGACCATTTTACAATTTGGGCCCAAGTTAGAAGCAGAGCCTAAGGTGTAAATTATCGATAGTCCATATCTCGGAAACTATAAGAGATAATGCAATTTGGCAACCGGCAATGTAATTAGCATGCCGAATATTACTTGGAATGTGAATTGGAACGAAATCGCCAATAGTTAAGACCATTTTACAATTTGGGCCCAAGTTAGAAGCAGAGCCTATGGTGTAAATTATCGATAGTCCATATCTCGGAAACTATAAGAGATAATGCAATTTGGCAACCGGCAATGTAATTAGCATGCCGAATATTACTTGGAATGTGAATTGGAACGAAATCGCCAATAGATAAGACCATTTTACAATTTGGGCCCAAGTTAGAAGCAGAGCCTAAGGTGTAAATTATCGATAGTCCATATCTCGGAAACTATAAGAGATAATGCAATTTGGCAACCGGCAATGTAATTAGCATGCCGAATATTACTTGGAATGTGAATTGGAACGAAATCGCCAATAGGTAAGACCATTTTACAATTTGGGCCCAAGTTAGAAGCAGAGCCTAAGGTGTAAATTATCGATAGTCCACATCTCGGAAACTATAAGAGATAATTCAATTTGGCAACCGGCAATGTAATTAGCATGCCGAATATTACTTGGATTGTGAATTGGAACAAAATCGCCAATAGATAAGACCATTTTACAATTTGGGCCCAAGTTAGAAGCAGAGCCTAAGGTGTAAATTATCGATAGTCCATATCTCGGAAACTATAAGAGATAATGCAATTTGGCAACCGGCAATGTAATTAGCATGCCGAATAATACTTGGAATGTGAATTGGAACGAAATCGCCAATAGATAAGACCATTTTACAATTTGGGAGCAAGTTAGAAGCAGAGCCTAAGGTGTAAATTATCGATAGTCCATATCTCGGAAACTATAAGAGATAATGCAATTTGGCAACCGGCAATGTAATTAGCATGCCGAATATTACTTGGAATGTGAATTGGAACGAAATCGCCAATAGATAAGACCATTTTACAATTTGGGCCCAAGTTAGAAGCAGAGCCTAAGGTGTAAATTATCGATAGTCCATATCTCGGAAACTATAAGAGATAATGCAATTTGGCAACCGGTAATGTAATTAGCATGCCGAATATTACTTGGAATGTGAATTGGAACGAAATCGCCAATAGATAAGACCATTTTACAATTTGGGCCCAAGTTAGAAGCAGAGCCTAAGGTGTAAATTATTGATAGTCCATATCTCGGAAACTATAAGAGATAATGCAATTTCGCAACCGGCAATGTAATTAGCATGCCGAATATCACTTGGAATGTGAATTGGGACGAAATCGCCAATAGATAAGACCATTTTACAATTTGGGCCCAAGTTAGAAGCAGAGCCTAAGGTGTAAATTATCGATAGTCCATATCTCGGAAACTATAAGAGATAATGCAATTTGGCAACCGGCAATGTAATTAGCATGCCGAATATTACTTGGAATGTGAATTGGAACGAAATCGCCAATAGATAAGACCATTTTACAATTTGGGCCCAAGTTAGAAGCAGAGCCTAAGGTGTAAATTATCGATAGTCCATATCTCGGAAACTATAAGAGATAATGCAATTTGGCAACCGGCAATGTAATTAGCATGCCGAATATTACTTGGAGTGTGAATTGGAACGAAATCGCCAATAGATAAGACCATTTTACAATTTGGGCCCAAGTTAGAAGCAGAGCCTAAGGTGTAAATTATCGATAGTCCATATCTCGGAAACTATAAGAGATAATGCAATTTGGCAACCGGCAATGTAATTAGCATGCCGAATATTACTTGGAATGTGAATTGGAACGAAATCGCCAATAGATAAGACCATTTTACAATTTGGGCCCAAGTTAGAAGCAGAGCCTAAGGTGTAAATTATCGATAGTCCATATCTCGGAAACTATAAGAGATAATGCAATTTGGCAACCGGCAATGTAATTAGCATGCCGAATATTACTTGGAATGTGAATTGGAACGAAATCGCCAATAGATAAGACCATTTTACAATTTGGGCCCAAGTTAGAAGCAGAGCCTAAGGTGTAAATTATCGATAGTCCATATCTCGGAAACTATAAGAGATAATGCAATTTGGCAACCGGCAATGTAATTAGCATGCCGAATATTACTTGGAATGTGAATTGCAACGAAATCGCCAATAGATAAGACCATTTTACAATTTGGGCCCAAGTTAGAAGCAGAGCCTAAGGTGTAAATAATCGATAGTCCATATCTCGGAAACTATAAGAGATAATGCAATTTGGCAACCGGCAATGTAATTAGCATGCCGAATATTACTTGGAATGTGAATTGGAACGAAATCGCCAATAGATAAGACCATTTTACAATTTGGGCCCAAGTTAGAAGCAGAGCCTAAGGTGTAAATTATTGATAGTCCATATCTCGGAAACTATAAGAGATAATGCAATTTCGCAACCGGCAATGTAATTAGCATGCCGAATATCACTTGGAATGTGAATTGGGACGAAATCGCCAATAGATAAGACCATTTTACAATTTGGGCCCAAGTTAGAAGCAGAGCCTAAGGTGTAAATTATCGATAGTCCATATCTCGGAAACTATAAGAGATAATGCAATTTGGCAACCGGCAATGTAATTAGCATGCCGAATATTACTTGGAATGTGAATTGGAACGAAATCGCCAATAGGTAAGACCATTTTACATTTTGGGCCCAAGTTAGAAGCAGAGCCTAAGGTGTAAATTATCGATAGTCCATATCTCGGAAACTATTAGAGATAATTCAATTTGGCAACCGGCAATGTAATTAGCATGCCGAATATTACTTGGAATGTGAATTGGAACGAAATCGCCAATAGATAAGACCATTTTACAATTTGGGCCCAAGTTAGAAGCAGAGCCTAAGGTGTAAATTATCGATAGTCCATATCTCGGAAACTATAAGAGATAATGCAATTTGGCAACCGGCAATGTAATTAGCATGCCGAATATTACTTGGAATGTGAATTGGAACGAAATCGCCAATAGATAAGACCATTTTACAATTTGGGCCCAAGTTAGAAGCAGAGCCTAAGGTGTAAATTATCGATAGTCCATATCTCGGAAACTATAAGAGATAATGCAATTTGGCAACCGGCAATGTAATTAGCATGCCGAATATTACTTGGAGTGTGAATTGGAACGAAATCGCCAATAGATAAGACCATTTTACAATTTGGGCCCAAGTTAGAAGCAGAGCCTAAGGTGTAAATTATCGATAGTCCATATCTCGGAAACTATAAGAGATAATGCAATTTGGCAACCGGCAATGTAATTAGCATGCCGAATATTACTTGGAATGTGAATTGGAACGAAATCGCCAATAGATAAGACCATTTTACAATTTGGGCCCAAGTTAGAAGCAGAGCCTAAGGTGTAAATTATCGATAGTCCATATCTCGGAAACTATAAGAGATAATGCAATTTGGCAACCGGCAATGTAATTAGCATGCCGAATATTACTTGGAATGTGAATTGGAACGAAATCGCCAATAGATAAGACCATTTTACAATTTGGGCCCAAGTTAGAAGCAGAGCCTAAGGTGTAAATTATCGATAGTCCATATCTCGGAAACTATAAGAGATAATGCAATTTGGCAACCGGCAATGTAATTAGCATGCCGAATATTACTTGGAATGTGAATTGCAACGAAATCGCCAATAGATAAGACCATTTTACAATTTGGGCCCAAGTTAGAAGCAGAGCCTAAGGTGTAAATAATCGATAGTCCATATCTCGGAAACTATAAGAGATAATGCAATTTGGCAACCGGCAATGTAATTAGCATGCCGAATATTACTTGGAATGTGAATTGGAACGAAATCGCCAATAGATAAGACCATTTTACAATTTGGGCCCAAGTTAGAAGCAGAGCCTAAGGTGTAAATTATTGATAGTCCATATCTCGGAAACTATAAGAGATAATGCAATTTCGCAACCGGCAATGTAATTAGCATGCCGAATATCACTTGGAATGTGAATTGGGACGAAATCGCCAATAGATAAGACCATTTTACAATTTGGGCCCAAGTTAGAAGCAGAGCCTAAGGTGTAAATTATCGATAGTCCATATCTCGGAAACTATAAGAGATAATGCAATTTGGCAACCGGCAATGTAATTAGCATGCCGAATATTACTTGGAATGTGAATTGGAACGAAATCGCCAATAGGTAAGACCATTTTACATTTTGGGCCCAAGTTAGAAGCAGAGCCTAAGGTGTAAATTATCGATAGTCCATATCTCGGAAACTATTAGAGATAATTCAATTTGGCAACCGGCAATGTAATTAGCATGCCGAATATTACTTGGAATGTGAATTGGAACGAAATCGCCAATAGATAAGACCATTTTACAATTTGGGCCCAAGTTAGAAGCAGAGCCTAAGGTGTAAATTATCGATAGTCCATATCTCGGAAACTATAAGAGATAATGCAATTTGGCAACCGGCAATGTAATTAGCATGCCGAATATTACTTGGAATGTGAATTGGAACGAAATCGCCAATAGATAAGACCATTTTACAATTTGGGCCCAAGTTAGAAGCAGAGCCTAAGGTGTAAATTATCGATAGTCCATATCTCGGAAACTATAAGAGATAATGCAATTTGGCAACCGGCAATGTAATTAGCATGCCGAATATTACTTGGAGTGTGAATTGGAACGAAATCGCCAATAGATAAGACCATTTTACAATTTGGGCCCAAGTTAGAAGCAGAGCCTAAGGTGTAAATTATCGATAGTCCATATCTCGGAAACTATAAGAGATAATGCAATTTGGCAACCGGCAATGTAATTAGCATGCCGAATATTACTTGGAATGTGAATTGGAACGAAATCGCCAATAGATAAGACCATTTTACAATTTGGGCCCAAGTTAGAAGCAGAGCCTAAGGTGTAAATTATCGATAGTCCATATCTCGGAAACTATAAGAGATAATGCAATTTGGCAACCGGCAATGTAATTAGCATGCCGAATATTACTTGGAATGTGAATTGGAACGAAATCGCCAATAGATAAGACCATTTTACAATTTGGGCCCAAGTTAGAAGCAGAGCCTAAGGTGTAAATTATCGATAGTCCATATCTCGGAAACTATAAGAGATAATGCAATTTGGCAACCGGCAATGTAATTAGCATGCCGAATATTACTTGGAATGTGAATTGCAACGAAATCGCCAATAGATAAGACCATTTTACAATTTGGGCCCAAGTTAGAAGCAGAGCCTAAGGTGTAAATAATCGATAGTCCATATCTCGGAAACTATAAGAGATAATGCAATTTGGCAACCGGCAATGTAATTAGCATGCCGAATATTACTTGGAATGTGAATTGGAACGAAATCGCCAATAGATAAGACCATTTTACAATTTGGGCCCAAGTTAGAAGCAGAGCCTAAGGTGTAAATTATTGATAGTCCATATCTCGGAAACTATAAGAGATAATGCAATTTCGCAACCGGCAATGTAATTAGCATGCCGAATATCACTTGGAATGTGAATTGGGACGAAATCGCCAATAGATAAGACCATTTTACAATTTGGGCCCAAGTTAGAAGCAGAGCCTAAGGTGTAAATTATCGATAGTCCATATCTCGGAAACTATAAGAGATAATGCAATTTGGCAACCGGCAATGTAATTAGCATGCCGAATATTACTTGGAATGTGAATTGGAACGAAATCGCCAATAGGTAAGACCATTTTACATTTTGGGCCCAAGTTAGAAGCAGAGCCTAAGGTGTAAATTATCGATAGTCCATATCTCGGAAACTATTAGAGATAATTCAATTTGGCAACCGGCAATGTAATTAGCATGCCGAATATTACTTGGAATGTGAATTGGAACGAAATCGTCAATAGATAAGACCATTTTACAATTTGGGCCCAAGTTAGAAGCAGAGCCTAAGGTGTAAATTATCGATAGTCCATATCTCGGAAACTATAAGAGATAATGCAATTTGGCAAACGGCAATGTAATTAGCATGCCGAATATTACTTGGAATGTGAATTGGAACGAAATCGCCAATAGATAAGACCATTTTACAATTTGGGCCCAAGTTAGAAGCAGAGCCTAAGGTGTAAATTATCGATAGTCCATATCTCGGAAACTATAAGAGATAATGCAATTTGGCAACCGGCAATGTAATTAGCATGCCGAATATTACTTGGAATGTGAATTGGAACGAAATCGCCAATAGATAAGACCATTTTACAATTTGGGCCCAAGTTAGAAGCAGAGCCTAAGGTGTAAATTATTGATAGTCCATATCTCGGAAACTATAAGAGATAATGCAATATCGCAACCGGCAATGTAATTAGCATGCCGAATATTACTTGGAGTGTGAATTGGAACGAAATCGCCAATAGATAAGACCATTTTACAATTTGGGCCCAAGTTAGAAGCAGAGCCTAAGGTGTAAATTATCGATAGTCCATATCTCGGAAACTATAAGAGATAATGCAATTTGGCAACCGGCAATGTAATTAGCATGCCGAATATTACTTGGAATGTGAATTGGAACGAAATCGCCAATAGATAAGACCATTTTACAATTTGGGCCCAAATTAGAAGCAGAGCCTAAGGTGTAAATTATCGATAGTCCATATCTCGGAAACTATAAGAGATAATGCAATTTGGCAACCGGCAATATAATTAGCATGCCGAATATTACTTGGAATGTGAATTGGAACGAAATCGCCAATAGATAAGACCATTTTACAATTTGGGCCCAAGTTAGAAGCAGAGCCTAAGGTGTAAATTATTGATAGTCCATATCTCGGAAACTATAAGAGATAATGCAATATCGCAACCGGCAATGTAATTAGCATGCCGAATATTACTTGGAGTGTGAATTGGAACGAAATCGCCAATAGATAAGACCATTTTACAATTTGGGCCCAAGTTAGAAGCAGAGCCTAAGGTGTAAATTATCGATAGTCCATATCTCGGAAACTATAAGAGATAATGCAATTTGGCAACCGGCAATGTAATTAGCATGCCGAATATTACTTGGAATGTGAATTGGAACGAAATCGCCAATAGATAAGACCATTTTACAATTTGGGCCCAAATTAGAAGCAGAGCCTAAGGTGTAAATTATCGATAGTCCATATCTCGGAAACTATAAGAGATAATGCAATTTGGCAACCGGCAATGTAATTAGCATGCCGAATATTACTTGGAATGTGAATTGGAACGAAATCGCCAATAGGTAAGACCATTTTACATTTTGGGCCCAAGTTAGAAGCAGAGCCTAAGGTGTAAATTATCGATAGTCCATATCTCGGAAACTATTAGAGATAATTCAATTTGGCAACCGGCAATGTAATTAGCATGCCGAATATTACTTGGAATGTGAATTGGAACGAAATCGTCAATAGATAAGACCATTTTACAATTTGGGCCCAAGTTAGAAGCAGAGCCTAAGGTGTAAATTATCGATAGTCCATATCTCGGAAACTATAAGAGATAATGCAATTTGGCAAACGGCAATGTAATTAGCATGCCGAATATTACTTGGAATGTGAATTGGAACGAAATCGCCAATAGATAAGACCATTTTACAATTTGGGCCCAAGTTAGAAGCAGAGCCTAAGGTGTAAATTATCGATAGTCCATATCTCGGAAACTATAAGAGATAATGCAATTTGGCAACCGGCAATGTAATTAGCATGCCGAATATTACTTGGAATGTGAATTGGAACGAAATCGCCAATAGATAAGACCATTTTACAATTTGGGCCCAAGTTAGAAGCAGAGCCTAAGGTGTAAATTATCGATAGTCCATATCTCGGAAACTATAAGAGATAATGCAATATCGCAACCGGCAATGTAATTAGCATGCCGAATATTACTTGGAGTGTGAATTGGAACGAAATCGCCAATAGATAAGACCATTTTACAATTTGGGCCCAAGTTAGAAGCAGAGCCTAAGGTGTAAATTATCGATAGTCCATATCTCGGAAACTATAAGAGATAATGCAATTTGGCAACCGGCAATGTAATTAGCATGCCGAATATTACTTGGAATGTGAATTGGAACGAAATCGCCAATAGATAAGACCATTTTACAATTTGGGCCCAAGTTAGAAGCAGAGCCTAAGGTGTAAATTATCGATAGTCCATATCTCGGAAACTATAAGAGATAATGCAATTTGGCAACCGGCAATGTAATTAGCATGCCGAATATTACTTGGAATGTGAATTGGAACGAAATCGCCAATAGATAAGACCATTTTACAATTTGGGCCCAAGTTAGAAGCAGAGCCTAAGGTGTAAATTATCGATAGTCCATATCTCGGAAACTATAAGAGATAATGCAATTTGGCCACCGGCAATGTAATTAGCATGCTTAATATTACTTGGAATGTGAATTGGAACGAAATCGCCAATAGATAAGACCATTTTACAATTTGGGCCCAAGTTAGAAGCAGAGCCTAAGGTGTAAATTATTGATAGTCCATATATCGGAAACTATAAGAGATAATGCAATTTCGCAACCGGCAATGTAATTAGCATGCCGAATATCACTTGGAATATGAATTGGGACGAAATCGCCAATAGATAAGGCCATTTTACAATTTGGGCCCAAGTTAGAAGCAGAGCCTAAGGTGTAAATTATCGATAGTCCATATCTCGGAAACTATAAAAGATAATGCAATTTGGCAACCGGCAATGTAATTAGCATGCCGAATATTACTTGGAATGTGAATTGGAACGAAATCGCCAATAGATAAGACCATTTTACAATTTGGGCCCAAGTTAGAAGCAGAGCCTAAGGTGTAAATTATTGATAGTCCATATCTCGGAAACTATAAGAGATAATGCAATTTCGCAACCGGCAATGTAATTAGCATGCCGAATATTACTTGGAATGTGAATTGGAACGAAATCGCCAATAGATAAGACCATTTTACAATTTGGGCCCAAGTTAGAAGCAGAGCCTAAGGTGTAAATTATCGATAGTCCATATCTCGGAAACTATAAGAGATAATGCAATTTGGCAACCGGCAATGTAATTAGCATGCCGAATATTACTTGGAATGTGAATTGGAACGAAATCGCCAATAGATAAGACCATTTTACAATTTGGGCACAAGTTAGAAGCAGAGCCTAAGGTGTAAATTATCGATAGTCCATATCTCGGAAACTATAAGAGATAATGCAATTTGGCCACCGGCAATGTAATTAGCATGCTTAATATTACTTGGAATGTGAATTGGAACGAAATCGCCAATAGATAAGACCATTTTACAATTTGGGCCCAAGTTAGAAGCAGAGCCTAAGGTGTAAATTATCGATAGTCCATATCTCGGAAACTATAAAAGATAATGCAATTTGGCAACCGGCAATGTAATTAGCATGCCGAATATTACTTGGAATGTGAATTGGAACGAAATCGCCAATAGATAAGACCATTTTACAATTTGGGCCCAAGTTAGAAGCAGAGCCTAAGGTGTAAATTATTGATAGTCCATATCTCGGAAACTATAAGAGATAATGCAATTTCGCAACCGGCAATGTAATTAGCATGCCGAATATTACTTGGAATGTGAATTGCAACGAAATCGCCAATAGATAAGACCATTTTACAATTTGGGCCCAAGTTAGAAGCAGAGCCTAAGGTGTAAATTATCGATAGTCCATATCTCGGAAACTATAAGAGATAATGCAATTTCGCAACCGGCAATGTAACTGGCATGCCGAATATCACTTGGAATGTGAATTGGGACGAAATCGCCAATAGATAAGACCATTTTACAATTTGGGCCCAAGTTAGAAGCAGAGCCTAAGGTGTAAATTATCGATAGTCCGTATCTCTGAAACTATAAGAGATAATGCAATTTGGCAACCGGCAATGTAATTAGCATGCCGAATATTACTTGGAATGTGAATTGGAACGAAATCGCCAATAGATAAGACCATTTTACAATTTGGGCCCAAGTTAGAAGCAGAGCCTAAGGTGTAAATTATCGATAGTCCATATTTCGGAAACTATAAGAGATAATGCAATTTGGCAACCGGCAATGTAATTAGCATGCCGAATATTACTTGGAATGTGAATTGGAACGAAATCGCCAATAGGTAAGACCATTTTACAATTTGGGCCCAAGTTAGAAGCAGAGCCTAAGGTGTAAATAATCGATAGTCCATATCTCGGAAACTATAAGAGATAATGCAATTTGGCAACCGGCAATGTAATTAGCATGCCGAATATTACTTGGAGTGTGAATTGGAACGAAATCGCCAATAGATAAGACCATTTTACAATTTGGGCCCAAGTTAGAAGCAGAGCCTAAGGTGTAAATTATCGATAGTCCATATCTCGGAAACTATAAGAGATAATGCAATTTGGCAACCGGCAATGTAATTAGCATGCCGAATATTACTTGGAATGTGAATTGAAACGAAATCGCCAATAGATAAGACCATTTTACAATTTGGGCCCAAGTTATAAGCAGAGCCTAAGGTGTAAATTATCGATAGTCCATATCTCGGAAACTATAAGAGATAATGCAATTTGGCAACCGGCAATGTAATTAGCATGCCGAATATTACTTGGAATGTGAATTGGAACGAAATCGCCAATAGATAAGACCATTTTACAATTTGGGCCCAAATTAGAAGCAGAGCCTAAGGTGTAAATTATCGATAGTCCATATCTCGGAAACTATAAGAGATAATGCAATTTGGCAACCGGCAATATAATTAGCATGCCGAATATTACTTGGAATGTGAATTGGAACGAAATCGCCAATAGATAAGACCATTTTACAATTTGGGCCCAAGTTAGAAGCAGAGCCTAAGGTGTAAATTATCGATAGTCCATATCTCGGAAACTATAAGAGATAATGCAATTTGGCAACCGGCAATGTAATTAGCATGCCGAATATTACTTGGAATGTGAATTGGAACGAAATCGCCAATAGATAAGACCATTTTACAATTTGGGCACAAGTTAGAAGCAGAGCCTAAGGTGTAAATTATCGATAGTCCATATCTCGGAAACTATAAGAGATAATGCAATTTGGCCACCGGCAATGTAATTAGCATGCTTAATATTACTTGGAATGTGAATTGGAACGAAATCGCCAATAGATAAGACCATTTTACAATTTGGGCCCAAGTTAGAAGCAGAGCCTAAGGTGTAAATTATTGATAGTCCATATCTCGGAAACTATAAGAGATAATGCAATTTGGCAACCGGCAATGTAATTAGCATGCCGAATATTACTTGGAATGTGAATTGGAACGAAATCGCCAATAGATAAGACCATTTTACAATTTGGGCCCAAGTTAGAAGCAGAGCCTAAGGTGTAAATTATCGATAGTCCATATCTCGGAAACTATAAGAGATAATGCAATTTGGCAACCGGCAATGTAATTAGCATGCCGAATATTACTTGGAATGTGAATTGGAACGAAATCGCCAATAGATAAGACCATTTCACAATTTGGGCCCAAGTTAGAAGCAGAGCCTAAGGTGTAAATTATTGATAGTCCATATCTCGGAAACTATAAGAGATAATGCAATTTTGCAACCGGCAATGTAATTAGCATGCCGAATATTACTTGGAGTGTGAATTGGAACGAAATCGCCAATAGGTAAGACCATTTTACAATTTGGGCCCAAGTTAGAAGCAGAGCCTAAGGTGTAAATTATCGATAGTCCATATCTCGGAAACTATAAGAGATAATGCAATTTGGCAACCGGCAATGTAATTAGCATGCCGAATATTACTTGGAATGTGAATTGGAACGAAATCGCCAATAGATAAGACCATTTTACAATTTGGGCCCAAGTTAGAAGCAGAGCCTAAGGTGTAAATTATCGATAGTCCATATCTCGGAAACTATAAGAGATAATGCAATTTGGCAACCGGCAATGTAATTAGCATGCCGAATATTACTTGGAATGTGAATTGGAACGAAATCGCCAATAGATAAGACCATTTTACAATTTGGGCCCAAGTTAGAAGCAGAGCCTAAGGTGTAAATTATCGATAGTCCATATCTCGGAAACTATAAGAGATAATGCAATTTGGCCACCGGCAATGTAATTAGCATGCTGAATATTACTTGGAATGTGAATTGGAACGAAATCGCCAATAGATAAGACCATTTTACAATTTGGGCCCAAGTTAGAAGCAGAGCCTAAGGTGTAAATTATTGATAGTCAATATCTCGGAAACTATAAGAGATAATGCAATTTCGCAACCGGCAATGTAATTAGCATGCCGAATATCACTTGGAATATGAATTGGGACGAAATCGCCAATAGATAAGGCCATTTTACAATTTGGGCCCAAGTTAGAAGCAGAGCCTAAGGTGTAAATTATCGATAGTCCATATCTCGGAAACTATAAAAGATAATGCAATTTGGCAACCGGCAATGTAATTAGCATGCCGAATATTACTTGGAATGTGAATTGGAACGAAATCGCCAATAGATAAGACCATTTTACAATTTGGGCCCAAGTTAGAAGCAGAGCCTAAGGTGTAAATTATTGATAGTCCATATCTCGGAAACTATAAGAGATAATGCAATTTCGCAACCGGCAATGTAATTAGCATGCCGAATATTACTTGGAGTGTGAATTGGAACGAAATCGCCAATAGGTAAGACCATTTTACAATTTGGGCCCAAGTTAGAAGCAGAGCCTAAGGTGTAAATTATCGATAGTCCATATCTCGGAAACTATAAGAGATAATGCAATTTGGCAACCGGCAATGTAATTAGCATGCCGAATATTACTTGGAATGTGAATTGGAACGAAATCGCCAATAGATAAGACCATTTTACAATTTGGGCCCAAGTTAGAAGCAGAGCCTAAGGTGTAAATTATCGATAGTCCATATCTCGGAAACTATAAGAGATAATGCAATTTGGCAACCGGCAATGTAATTAGCATGCCGAATATTACTTGGAATGTGAATTGGAACGAAATCGCCAATAGATAAGACCATTTTACAATTTGGGCCCAAGTTAGAAGCAGAGCCTAAGGTGTAAATTATCGATAGTCCATATCTCGGAAACTATAAGAGATAATGCAATTTGGCAACCGGCAATGTAATTAGCATGCCGAATATTACCTGGAATGTGAATTGCAACGAAATCGCCAATAGATAAGACAATTTTACAATTTGGGCCCAAGTTAGAAGCAGAGCCTAAGGTGTAAATTATCGATAGTCCATATCTCGGAAACTATAAGAGATAATGCAATTTGGCAATCGGCAATGTAATTAGCATGCCGAATATTACTTGGAATGTGAATTGGAACGAAATCGCCAATAGATAAGACCATTTTACAATTTGGGCCCAAGTTAGAAGCAGAGCCTAAGGTGTAAATTATCGATAGTCCATATCTCGGAAACTATAAGAGATAATGCAATTTCGCAACCGGCAATGTAATTAGCATGCCGAATATCACTTGGAATGTGAATTGGGACGAAATCGCCAATAGATAAGACCATTTTACAATTTGGGCCCAAGTTAGAAGCAGAGCCTAAGGTGTAAATTATCGATAGTCCGTATCTCGGAAACTATAAGAGATAATGCAATTTGGCAACCGGCAATGTAATTAGCATGCCGAATATTACTTGGAATGTGAATTGGAACGAAATCGCCAATAGATAAGACCATTTTACAATTTGGGCCCAAGTTAGAAGCAGAGCCTAAGGTGTAAATTATTGATAGTCCATATCTCGGAAACTATAAGAGATAATGCAATTTGGCAACCGGCAATGTAATTAGCATGCCGAATATTACTTGGAATGTGAATTGGAACGAAATCGCCAATAGGTAAGACCATTTTACAATTTGGGCCCAAGTTAGAAGCAGAGCCTAAGGTGTAAATTATCGATAGTCCATATCTCGGAAACTATAAGAGATAATGCAATTTGGCAACCGGCAATGTAATTAGCATGCCGAATATTACTTGGAGTGTGAATTGGAACGAAATCGCCAATAGATAAGACCATTTTACAATTTGGGCCCAAGTTAGAAGCAGAGCCTAAGGTGTAAATTATTGATAGTCCATATCTCGGAAACTATAAGGGATAATGCAATTTCGCAACCGGCAATGTAATTAGCATGCCGAATATTACTTGGAGTGTGAATTGGAACGAAATCGCCAATAGATAAGACCATTTTACAATTTGTGCCCAAGTTAGAAGCAGAGCCTAAGGTGTAAATTATCGATAGTCCATATCTCGGAAACTATAAGAGATAATGCAATTTGGCAACCGGCAATGTAATTAGCATGCCGAATATTACTTGGAATGTGAATTGGAACGAAATCGCCAATAGATAAGACCATTTTACAATTTGGGCCCAAATTAGAAGCAGAGCCTAAGGTGTAAATTATCGATAGTCCATATCTCGGAAACTATAAGAGATAATGCAATTTGGCAACCGGCAATATAATTAGCATGCCGAATATTACTTGGAATGTGAATTGGAACGAAATCGCCAATAGATAAGACCATTTTACATTTTGGGCCCAAGTTAGAAGCAGAGCCTAAGGTGTAAATTATCGATAGTCCATATCTCGGAAACTATAAGAGATAATGCAATTTGGCAACCGGCAATGTAATTAGCATGCCGAATATTACTTGGAATGTGAATTGGAACGAAATCGCCAATAGATAAGACCATTTTACAATTTGGGCCCAAGTTAGAAGCAGAGCCTAAGGTGTAAATTATCGATAGTCCATATCTCGGAAACTATAAGAGATAATGCAATTTGGCAACCGGCAATGTAATTAGCATGCCGAATATTACTTGGAATGTGAATTGGAACGAAATCGCCAATAGATAAGACCATTTTACAATTTGGGCCCAAGTTAGAAGCAGAACCTAAGGTGTAAATTATTGATAGTCCATATCTCGGAAACTATAAGAGATAATGCAATTTCGCAACCGGCAATGTAATTAGCATGCCGAATATTACTTGGAGTGTGAATTGGAACGAAATCGCCAATAGGTAAGACCATTTTACAATTTGGGCCCAAGTTAGAAGCAGAGCCTAAGGTGTAAATTATCGATAGTCCATATCTCGGAAACTATAAGAGATAATGCAATTTGGCAACCGGCAATGTAATTAGCATGCCGAATATTACTTGGAATGTGAATTGGAACGAAATCGCCAATAGATAAGACCATTTTACAATTTGGGCCCAAGTTAGAAGCAGAGCCTAAGGTGTAAATTATCGATAGTCCATATCTCGGAAACTATAAGAGATAATGAAATTTGGCAACCGGCAATGTAATTAGCATGCCGAATATTACTTGGAATGTGAATTGGAACGAAATCGCCAATAGATAAGACCATTTTACAATTTGGGCCCAAGTTAGAAGCAGAGCCTAAGGTGTAAATTATCGATAGTCCATATCTCGGAAACTATAAGAGATAATGCAATTTGGCAAACGGCAATGTAATTAGCATGCCGAATATTACTTGGAATGTGACTTGCAACGAAATCGCCAATAGATAAGACAATTTTACAATTTGGGCCCAAGTTAGAAGCAGAGCCTAAGGTGTAAATTATCGATAGTCCATATCTCGGAAACTATAAGAGATAATGCAATTTGGCAACCGGCAATGTAATTAGCATGCCGAATATTACTTGGAATGTGAATTGGAACGAAATCGCCAATAGATAAGACCATTTTACAATTTGGGCCCAAGTTAGAAGCAGAGCCTAAGGTGTAAATTATCGATAGTCCATATCTCGGAAACTATAAAAGATAATGCAATTTGGCAACCGGCAATGTAATTAGCATGCCGAATATTACTTGGAATGTGAATTGGAACGAAATCGCCAATAGATAAGACCATTTTACAATTTGGGCTCAAGTTAGAAGCAGAGCCTAAGGTGTAAATTATCGATAGTCCATATCTCGGAAACTATAAGAGATAATGCAATTTCGCAACCGGCAATGTAATTAGCATGCCGAATATCACTTGGAATGTGAATTGGGACGAAATCGCCAATAGGTAAGACCATTTTACAATTTGGGCCCAAGTTAGAAGCAGAGCCTAAGGTGTAAATTATCGATAGTCCATATCTCGGAAACTATAAGAGATAATGCAATTTGGCAATCGGCAATGTAATTAGCATGCCGAATATTACTTGGAATGTGAATTGGAACGAAATCGCCAATAGATAAGACCATTTTACAATTTGGGCCCAAGTTAGAAGCAGAGCTTAAGGTGTAAATTATCGATAGTCCATATCTCGGAAACTATAAGAGATAATGCAATTTGGCAACCGGCAATGTAATTAGCATGCCGAATATTACTTGGAATGTGAATTGGAACGAAATCGCCAATAGATAAGACCATTTTACAATTTGGGCCCAAGTTAGAAGCAGAGCCTAAGGTGTAAATTATCGATAGTCCATATCTCGGAAACTATAAGAGATAATGCAATTTGGCAACCGGCAATGTAATTAGCATGCCGAATATTACTTGGAATGTGAATTGGAACGAAATCGCCAATAGATAAGACCATTTTACAATTTGGGCTCAAGTTAGAAGCAGAGCCTAAGGTGTAAATTATCGATAGTCCATATCTCGGAAACTATAAGAGATAATGCAATTTGGCAACCAGCAATGTAATTAGCATGCCGAATATTACTTGGAATGTGAATTGGAACGTAATCGCCAATAGATAAGACCATTTTACAATTTGGGCCCAAGTTAGAAGCAGAGCCTAAGGTGTAAATTATCGATAGTCCATATCTCGGAAACTATAAGAGATAATGCAATTTGGCAACCGGCAATGTAATTAGCATGCCGAATATTACTTGGAATGTGAATTGGAACGAAATCGCCAATAGATAAGACCATTTTACAATTTGGGCCCAAGTTAGAAGCAGAGCCTAAGGTGTAAATTATCGATAGTCCATATCTCGGAAACTATAAGAGATAATGCAATTTGGCAACCGGCAATGTAATTAGCATGCCGAATATTACTTGGAATGTGAATTGGAACGAAATCGCCAATAGATAAGGCCATTTTACAATTTGGGCCCAAGTTAGAAGCAGAGCCCAAGGTGTAAATTATCGATAGTCCATATCTCGGAAACTATAAGAGATAATGCAATTTGGCAACCGGCAATGTAATTAGCATGCCGAATATTACTTGGAATGTGACTTGCAACGAAATCGCCAATAGATAAGACAATTTTACAATATGGGCCCAAGTTAGAAGCAGAGCCTAAGGTGTAAATTATCGATAGTCCATATCTCGGAAACTATAAGAGATAATGCAATTTGGCAACCGGCAATGTAATTAGCATGCCGAATATTACTTGGAATGTGAATTGGAACGAAATCGCCAATAGATAAGACCATTTTACAATTTGGGCTCAAGTTAGAAGCAGAGCCAAAGGTGTAAATTATCGATAGTCCATATCTCGGAAACTATAAGAGATAATGCAATTTCGCAACCGGCAATGTAATTAGCATGCCGAATATCACTTGGAATGTGAATTGGGACGAAATCGCCAATAGATAAGACCATTTTACAATTTGGGCCCAAGTTAGAAGCAGAGCCTAAGGTGTAAATTATCGATAGTCCATATCTCGGAAACTATAAGAGATAATGCAATTTGGCAATCGGCAATGTAATTAGAATGCCGAATATTACTTGGAATGTGAATTGGAACGAAATCGCCAATAGATAAGACCATTTTACAATTTGGGCCCAAGTTAGAGGCAGAGCCTAAGGTGTAAATTATCGATAGTCCATATCTCGGAAACTATAAGAGATAATGCAATTTCGCAACCGGCAATGTAATTAGCATGCCGAATATCACTTGGAATGTGAATTGGGACGAAATCGCCAATAGATAAGACCATTTTACAATTTGGGCCCAAGTTAGAAGCAGAGCCTAAGGTGTAAATTATCGATAGTCCATATCTCGGAAACTATAAGAGATAATGCAATTTCGCAACCGGCAATGTAATTAGCATGCCGAATATCACTTGGAATGTGAATTGGGACGAAATCGCCAATAGATAAGACCATTTTACAATTTGGGCCCAAGTTAGAAGCAGAGCCTAAGGTGTAAATTATCGATAGTCCATATCTCGGAAACTATAAGAGATAATGCAATTTGGCAACCGGCAATGTAATTAGCATGCCGAATATTACTTGGAATGTGAATTGGAACGAAATCGCCAATAGATAAGACCATTTTACAATTTGGGCCCAAGTTAGAAGCAGAGCCTAAGGTGTAAATTATCGATAGTCCATATCTCGGAAACTATAAGAGATAATGCAATTTGGCAACCGGCAATGTAATTAGCATGCCGAATATTACTTGGAATGTGAATTGGAACGAAATCGCCAATAGATAAGACCATTTTACAGTTTGGGCCCAAGTTAGAAGCAGAGCCTAAGGTTAAAAATAATCGATAGTCCATATCTCGGAAACTATAAGAGATAATGCAATTTGGCAACCGGCAATGTAATTAGCATGCCGAATATTACTTGGAATGTGAATTGGAACGAAATCGCCAATAGATAAGACCATTTTACAATTTGGGCCCAAGTTAGAAGCAGAGCCTAAGGTGTAAATTATCGATAGTCCATATCTCGGAAACTATAAGAGATAATGCAACTTGGCCACCGGCAATGTAATTAGCATGCCGAATATTACTTGGAATGTGAATTGGAACGAAATCGCCAATAGGTAAGACCATTTTACAATTTGGGCCCAAGTTAGAAGCAGAGCCTAAGGTGTAAATTATCGATAGTCCATATCTCGGAAACTCTAAGAGATAATTCAATTTGGCAACCGGCAATGTAATTAGCATGCCGAATATTACTTGGAATGTGAATTGGAACGAATTCGCCAATAGATAAGACCATTTTACAATTTGGGCCCAAGTTAGAAGCAGAGCCTAAGGTGTAAATTATCGATAGTCCATATCTCGGAAACTATAAGAGATAATGCAATTTGGCAAACGGCAATGTAATTAGCCTGCCGAATATTACTTGGAATGTGAATTGGAACGAAATCGCCAATAGATAAGACGATTTTACAATTTGGGCCCAAGTTAGAAGCAGAGCCTAAGGTGTAAATTATCGATAGTCCATATCTCGGAAACTATAAGAGATAATGCAATTTGGCAACCGGCAATTTAATTAGCATGCCGAATATTACTTGGAATGTGAATTGGAACGAAATCGCCAATAGATAAGGCCATTTTACAATTTGGGCCCAAGTTAGAAGCAGAGCCTAAGGTGTAAATTATCGATAGTCTATATCTCGGAAACTATAAGAGATAATGCAATTTGGCAACCGGCAATGTAATTAGCATGCCGAATATTACTTGGAATGTGAATTGGAACGAAATCGCCAATAGATAAGACCATTTTACAATTTGGGCCCAAGTTAGAAGCAGAGCCTAAGGTGTAAATTATCGATAGTCCTTATCTCGGAAACTATAAGAGATAATTCAATTTGGCAACCGGCAATGTAATTAGCATGCCGAATATTACTTGGAATGTGAATTGGAACGAAATCGCCAATAGATAAGACCATTTTACAATTTGGGCCCAAGTTAGAAGCAGAGCCTAAGGTGTAAATTATCGATAGTCCATATCTCGGAAACTATAAGAGATAATGCAATTTCGCAACCGGCAATGTAATTAGCATGCCGAATATTACCTGGAATGTGAATTGGAACGAAATCGCCAATAGATAAGACCATTTTCAATTTGGGAGCAAGTTAGAAGCAGTGCCTAAGGTGTAAATTATCGATAGTCCATATCTCGGAAACTATAAGAGATAATGCAATTTGGCAACCGGCAATGTAATTAGCATGCTGAATATTACTTGGAATGTGAATTGGAACGAAATCGCCAATAGATAAGACCATTTTACAATTTGGGCCCAAGTTAGAAGCAGAGCCTATGGTGTAAATTATCGATAGTCCATATCTCGGAAACTATAAGAGATAATGCAATTTGGCAACCGGCTATGTAATTAGCATGCCGAACATTACTTTGAATGTGAATTGGAACGAAATCGCCAATAGATAAGACCATTTTACAATTTGGGCCCAAGTTAGAAGCAGAGCCTATGGTGTAAATTATCGATAGTCCATATCTCGGAAACTATAAGAGATAATGCAATTTGGCAACCGGCAATGTAATTAGCATGCCGAATATTACTTGGAATGTGAATTGGAACGAAATCGCCAATAGATAAGACCATTTTACAATCTGGGCCCAAGTTAGAAGCAGAGCCTAAGGTGTAAATTATCGATAGTCCATATCTCGGAAACTATAAGGGATAATGCAATTTGGCAACCGGCAATGTAATTAGCATGCCGAATATTACTTGGAATGTGAATTGGAACGAAATCGCCAATAGATAAGACCATTTTACAATTTGGGCCCAAGTTAGAAGCAGAGCCTAAGGTGTAAATTATCGATAGTCCATATCTCGGAAACTATAAGAGATAATGCAATTTGGCAACCGGCAATGTAATTAGCATGCCGAATATTACTTGGAATGTGAATTGGAACGAAATCGCCAATAGATAAGACCATTTTACAATTTGGGCCCAAGTTAGAAGCAGAGCCTAAGGTGTAAATTATCGATAGTCCATATCTCGGAAACTATAAGAGATAATGCAATTTGGCAACCGGCAATGTAATTAGCATGCCGAATATTACTTGGAATGTGAATTGGAACGAAATCGCCAATAGATAAGACCATTTTACAGTTTGGGCCCAAGTTAGAAGCAGAGCCTAAGGTTAAAAATAATCGATAGTTCATATCTCGGAAACTATAAGAGATAATGCAATTTGGCAACCGGCAATGTAATTAGCATGCCGAATATTACTTGGAATGTGAATTGGAACGAAATCGCCAATAGATAAGACCATTTTACAATTTGGGCCCAAGTTAGAAGCAGAGCCTAAGGTGTAAATTATCGATAGTCCATATCTCGGAAACTATAAGAGATAATGCAATTTGGCAACCGGCAATTTAATTAGCATGCCGAATATTACTTGGAATGTGAATTGGAACGAAATCGCCAATAGATGAGACCATTTTACAATTTGGGCCCAAGTTAGAAGCAGAGCCTAAGGTGTAAATTATCGATAGTCCATATCTCGGAAACTATAAGAGATAATGCAATTTGGCAATCGGCAATGTAATTAGCATGACGAATATTACTTGGAATGTGAATTGGAACGAAATCGCCAATAGATAAGACCATTTTACAATTTGGGCCCAAGTTAGAAGCAGAGCCTAAGGTGTAAATTATCGATAGTCCATATCTCGGAAACTATAAGAGATAATGCAATTTGGCAACCGGCAGTGTAATTAGCATGCCGAATATTACTTGGAATGTGAATTGGAACGAAATCGCCAATAGATAAGACCATTTTACAATTTGGGCCCAAGTTAGAAGCAGAGCCTAAGGTGTAAATTATTGATAGTCCATATCTCGGAAACTATAAGAGATAATGCAATTTCGCAACCGGCAATGTAATTAGCATGCCGAATATTACTTGGAGTGTGAATTGGAACGAAATCGCCAATAGGTAAGACCATTTTACAATTTGGGCCCAAGTTAGAAGCAGAGCCTAAGGTGTAAATTATCGATAGTCCATATCTCGGAAACTATAAGAGATAATGCAATTTGGCAACCGGCAATGTAATTAGCATGCCGAATATTACTTGGAATGTGAATTGGAACGAAATCGCCAATAGATAAGACCATTTTACAATTTGGGCCCAAGTTAGAAGCAGAGCCTAAGGTGTAAATTATCGATAGTCCATATCTCGGAAACTATAAGAGATAATGCAATTTGGCAACCGGCAATGTAATTAGCATGCCGAATATTACTTGGAATGTGAATTGGAACGAAATCGCCAATAGATAAGACCATTTTACAATTTGGGCCCAAGTTAGAAGCAGAGCCTAAGGTGTAAATTATTGATAGTCCATATCTCGGAAACTATAAGAGATAATGCAATTTCGCAACCGGCAATGTAATTAGCATGCCGAATATTACTTGGAGTGTGAATTGGAACGAAATCGCCAATAGGTAAGACCATTTTACAATTTGGGCCCAAGTTAGAAGCAGAGCCTAAGGTGTAAATTATCGATAGTCCATATCTCGGAAACTATAAGAGATAATGCAATTTGGCAACCGGCAATGTAATTAGCATGCCGAATATTACTTGGAATGTGAATTGGAACGAAATCGCCAATAGATAAGACCATTTTACAATTTGGGCCCAAGTTAGAAGCAGAACCTAAGGTGTAAATTATCGATAGTCCATATCTCGGAAACTATAAGAGATAATGCAATTTGGCAACCGGCAATGTAATTAGCATGCCGAATATTACTTGGAATGTGAATTGGAACGAAATCGCCAATAGATAAGACCATTTTACAATTTGGGCCCAAGTTAGAAGCAGAGCCTAAGGTGTAAATTATCGATAGTCCATATCTCGGAAACTATAAGAGATAATGCAATTTGGCAACCGGCAATGTAATTAGCATGCCGAATAGTACTTGGATTGTGACTTGCAACGAAATCGCCAATAGATAAGACAATTTTACAATTTGGGCCCAAGTTAGAAGCAGAGCCTAAGGTGTAAATTATCGATAGTCCATATCTCGGAAACTATAAGAGATAATGCAATTTGGCAACCGGCAATGTAATTACCATGCCGAATATTACTTGGAATGTGAATTGGAACGAAATCGCCAATAGATAAGACCATTTTACAATTTGGGCTCAAGTTAGAAGCAGAGCCTAAGGTGTAAATTATCGATAGTCCATATCTCGGAAACTATAAGAGATAATGCAATTTCGCAACCGGCAATGTAATTAGCATGCCGAATATCACTTGGAATGTGAATTGAGACGAAATCGCCAATAGATAAGACCATTTTACAATTTGGGCCCAAGTTAGAAGCAGAGCCTAAGGTGTAAATTATCGATAGTCCATATCTCGGAAACTATAAGAGATAATGCAATTTGGCAATCGGCAATGTAATTAGCATGCCGAATATTACTTGGAATGTGAATTGGAACGAAATCGCCAATAGATAAGACCATTTTACAATTTGGGCCCAAGTTAGAGGCAGAGCCTAAGGTGTAAATTATCGATAGTCCATATCTCGGAAACTATAAGAGATAATGCAATTTCGCAACCGGCAATGTAATTAGCATGCCGAATATCACTTGGAATGTGAATTGGGACGAAATCGCCAATAGATAAGACCATTTTACAATTTGGGCCCAAGTTAGAAGCAGAGCCTAAGGTGTAAATTATCGATAGTCCGTATCTCGGAAACTATAAGAGATAATGCAATTTGGCAACCGGCAATGTAATTAGCATGCCGAATATTACTTGGAATGTGAATTGGAACGAAATCGCCAATAGATAAGACCATTTTACAATTTGGGCCCAAGTTAGAAGCAGAGCCTAAGGTGTAAATTATCGATAGTCCATATCTCGGAAACTATAAGAGATAATGCAATTTGGCAACCGGCAATGTAATTAGCATGCCGAATATTACTTGGAATGTGAATTGGAACGAAATCGCCAATAGATAAGACCATTTTACAATTTGGGCCCAAGTTAGAAGCAGAGCCTAAGGTGTAAATTATCGATAGTCCATATCTCGGAAACTATAAGAGATAATGCAATTTGGCAACCGGCAATGTAATTAGCATGCCGAATATTACTTGGAATGTGAATTGGAACGAAATCGCCAATAGATAAGACCATTTTACAATTTGGGCTCAAGTTAGAAGCAGAGCCTAAGGTGTAAATTATCGATAGTCCATATCTCGGAAACTATAAGAGATAATGCAATTTGGCAACCGGCAATGTAATTAGCATGCCGAATATTACTTGGAATGTGAATTGGAACGAAATCGCCAATAGATAAGACCATTTTACAATTTGGGCCCAAGTTAGAAGCAGAGCCTAAGGTGTAAATTATCGATAGTCCATATCTCGGAAACTATAAGAGATAATGCAATTTGGCAACCGGCAATGTAATTAGCATGCCGAATATTACTTGGAATGTGAATTGGAACGAAGTCGCCAATAGATAAGACCATTTTACAATTTGGGCTCAAGTTAGAAGCAGAGCCTAAGGTGTATATTATCGATAGTCCATATCTCGGAAACTATAAGAGATAATGCAATTTCGCAACCGGCAATGTAATTAGCATGCCGAATATCACTTGGAATGTGAATTGGGACGAAATCGCCAATAGATAAGACCATTTTACAATTTGGGCCCAAGTTAGAAGCAGAGCCTAAGGTGTAAATTATCGATAGTCCATATCTCGGAAACTATAAGAGATAATGCAATTTGGCAATCGGCAATGTAATTAGCATGCCGAATATTACTTGGAATGTGAATTGGAACGAAATCGCCAATAGATAAGACCATTTTACAATTTGGGCCCAAGTTAGAAGCAGAGCCTAAGGTGTAAATTATCGATAGTCCATATCTCGGAAACTATAAGAGATAATGCAATTTGGCAACCGGCAATGTAATTAGCATGCCGAATATTACTTGGAATGTGAATTGGAACGAAATCGCCAATAGATAAGACCATTTTACAATTTGGGCCCAAGTTAGAAGCAGAGCCTAAGGTGTAAATTATCGATAGTCCATATCTCGGAAACTATAAGAGATAATGCAATTTGGCAACCGGCAATGTAATTAGCATGCCGAATATTACTTGGAATGTGAATTGGAACGAAATCGCCAATAGATAAGACCATTTTACAATTTGGGCTCAAGTTAGAAGCAGAGCCTAAGGTGTAAATTATCGATAGTCCATATCTCGGAAACTATAAGAGATAATGCAATTTCGCAACCGGCAATGTAATTAGCATGCCGAATATCACTTGGAATGTGAATTGGGACGAAATCGCCAATAGATAAGACCATTTTACAATTTGGGCCCAAGTTAGAAGCAGAGCCTAAGGTGTAAATTATCGATAGTCCATATCTCGGAAACTATAAGAGATAATGCAATTTGGCAATCGGCAATGTAATTAGCATGCCGAATATTACTTGGAATGTGAATTGGAACGAAATCGCCAATAGATAAGACCATTTTACAATTTGGGCCCAAGTTAGAAGCAGAGCCTAAGGTGTAAATTATCGATAGTCCATATCTCGGAAACTATAAGAGATAATGCAATTTGGCAACCGGCAATGTAATTAGCATGCCGAATATTACTTGGAATGTGAATTGGAACGAAATCGCCAATAGATAAGACCATTTTACAATTTGGGCCCAAATTAGAAGCAGAGCCTAAGGTGTAAATTATTGATAGTCCATATCTCGGAAACTATAAGAGATAATGCAATTTCGCAACCGGCAATGTAATTAGCATGCCGAATATTACTTGGAGTGTGAATTGGAACGAAATCGCCAATAGATAAGACCATTTTACAATTTGGGCCCAAGTTAGAAGCAGAGCCTAAGGTGTAAATTATCGATAGTCCATATCTCGGAAACTATAAGAGATAATGCAATTTGGCAATCGGCAATGTAATTAGCATGCCGAATATTACTTGGAATGTGAATTGGAACGAAATCGCCAATAGATAAGACCATTTTACAATTTGGGCCCAAGTTAGAAGCAGAGCCTAAGGTGTAAATTATCGATAGTCCATATCTCGGAAACTATAAGAGATAATGCAATCTCGCAACCGGCAATGTAATTAGCATGCCGAATATCACTTGGAATGTGAATTGCAACGAAATCGCCAATAGATAAGACAATTTTACAATTTGGGCCCAAGTTAGAAGCAGAGCCTAAGGTGTAAATTATCGATAGTCCATATCTCGGAAACTATAAGAGATAATGCAATTTGGCAATCGGCAATGTAATTAGCATGCCGAATATCACTTGGAATGTGAATTGGGGCGAAATCGCCAATAGATAAGACCATTTTACAATTTGGGCCCAAGTTAGAAGCAGAGCCTAAGGTGTAAATTATCGATAGTCCATATCTCGGAAACTATAAGAGATAATGCAATTTGGCAACCGGCAATGTAATTAGCATGCCGAATATTACTTGGAATGTGAATTGGAACGAAATCGCCAATAGATAAGACCATTTTACAATTTGGGCCCAAATTAGAAGCAGAGCCTAAGGTGTAAATTATCGATAGTCCATATCTCGGAAACTATAAGAGATAATGCAATTTGGCAACCGGTAATGTAATTAGCATGCCGAATATTACTTGGAATGTGAATTGGAACGAAATCGCCAATAGATAAGACCATTTTATAATTTGGGCCCAAGTTAGAAGCAGAGCCTAAGGTGTAAATTATCGATAGTCCATATCTCGGAAACTATAAGAGATAATGCAATTTGGCAACCGGCAATGTAATTAGCATGCCGAATATTACTTGGAATGTGAATTGGAACGAAATCGCTAATAGATAAGACCATTTTACAATTTGGGCTCAAGTTAGAAGCAGAGCCTAAGGTGTAAATTATCGATAGTCCATATCTCGGAAACTATAAGAGATAATGCAATTTGGCAACCGGCAATGTAATTAGCATGACGAATATTACTTGGAATGTGAATTGGAACGTAATCGCCAATGGGTAAGACCATTTTACAATTTGGGCCCAAGTTAGAAGCAGAGCCTAAGGTGTAAATTATCGATAGTCCATATCTCGGAAACTATAAGAGATAATGCAATTTGGCAACCGGCAATGTAATTAGCATGCCGAATATTACTTGGAATGTGAATTGGAACGAAATCGCCAATAGATAAGACCATTTTACAATTTGGGCCCAAGTTAGAAGCAGAGCCTAAGGTGTAAATTATCGATAGTCCATATCTCGGAAACTATAAGAGATAATGCAATTTGGCAACCGGCAATGTAATTAGCATGCCGAATATTACTTGGAATGTGAATTGGAACGAAATCGCCAATAGATAAGACCATTTTACAATTTGGGCCCAAGTTAGAAGCAGAGCCCAAGGTGTAAATTATCGATAGTCCATATCTCGGAAACTATAAGAGATAATGCAATTTGGCAACCGGCAATGTAATTAGCATGCCGAATATTACTTGGAATGTGACTTGCAACGAAATCGCCAATAGATAAGACAATTTTACAATATGGGCCCAAGTTAGAAGCAGAGCCTAAGGTGTAAATTATCGATAGTCCATATCTCGGAAACTATAAGAGATAATGCAATTTGGCAACCGGCAATGTAATTAGCATGCCGAATATCACTTGGAATGTGAATTGGGACGAAATCGCCAATAGATAAGACCATTTTACAATTTGGGCCCAAGTTAGAAGCAGAGCCTAAGGTGTAAATTATCGATAGTCCATATCTCGGAAACTATAAGAGATAATGCAATTTGGCAATCGGCAATGTAATTAGCATGCCGAATATTACTTGGAATGTGAATTGGAACGAAATCGCCAATAGATAAGACCATTTTACAATTTGGGCCCAAGTTAGAGGCAGAGCCTAAGGTGTAAATTATCGATAGTCCATATCTCGGAAACTATAAGAGATAATGCAATTTCGCAACCGGCAATGTAATTAGCATGCCGAATATCACTTGGAATGTGAATTGGGACGAAATCGCCAATAGATAAGACCATTTTACAATTTGGGCCCAAGTTAGAAGCAGAGCCTAAGGTGTAAATTATCGATAGTCCGTATCTCGGAAACTATAAGAGATAATGCAATTTGGCAACCGGCAATGTAATTAGCATGCCGAATATTACTTGGAATGTGAATTGGAACGAAATCGCCAATAGATAAGACCATTTTACAATTTGGGCCCAGGTTAGAAGCAGAGCCTAAGGTGTAAATTATCGATAGTCCATATCTCGGAAACTATAAGAGATAATGCAATTTGGCAACCGGCAATGTAATTAGCATGCCGAATATTACTTGGAATGTGAATTGGAACGAAATCGCCAATAGATAAGACCATTTTACAATTTGGGCTCAAGTTAGAAGCAGAGCCTAAGGTGTAAATTATCGATAGTCCATATCTCGGAAACTATAAGAGATAATGCAATTTGGCAATCGGCAATGTAATTAGCATGCCGAATATTACTTGGAATGTGAATTGGAACGAAATCGCCAATAGATAAGACCATTTTACAATTTGGGCCCAGGTTAGAAGCAGAGCCTAAGGTGTAAATTATCGATAGTCCATATCTCGGAAACTATAAGAGATAATGCAATTTGGCAACCGGCAATGTAATTAGCATGCCGAATATTACTTGGAATGTGAATTGGAACGAAATCGCCATTAGATAAGACCATTTTACAATTTGGGCCCAAGTTAGAAGCAGAGCCTAAGGTGTAAATTATCGATAGTCCATATCTCGGAAACTATAAGAGATAATGCAATTTGGCAACCGGCAATGTAATTAGCATGCCGAATATTACTTGGAATGTGAATTGGAACGAAATCGCCAATAGATAAGACCATTTTACAATTTGGGCCCAAGTTAGAAGCAGAGCCTAAGGTGTAAATTATCGATAGTCCATATCTCGGAAACTATAAGAGATAATGCAATTTGGCAACCGGCAATGTAATTAGCATGCCGAATATTACTTGGAATGTGAATTGGAACGAAATCGCCAATAGATAAGACCATTTTACAATTTGGGCTCAAGTTAGAAGCAGAGCCTAAGGTGTAAATTATCGATAGTCCATATCTCGGAAACTATAAGAGATAATGCAATTTCGCAACCGGCAATGTAATTAGCATGCCGAATATCACTTGGAATGTGAATTGGGACGAAATCGCCAATAGATAAGACCATTTTACAATTTGGGCCCAAGTTAGAAGCAGAGCCTAAGGTGTAAATTATCGATAGTCCATATCTCGGAAACTATAAGAGATAATGCAATTTGGCAATCGGCAATGTAATTAGCATGCCGAATATTACTTGGAATGTGAATTGGAACGAAATCGCCAATAGATAAGACCATTTTACAATTTGGGCCCAAGTTAGAAGCAGAGCCTAAGGTGTAAATTATCGATAGTCCATATCTCGGAAACTATAAGAGATAATGCAATTTCGCAACCGGCAATGTAATTAGCATGCCGAATATTACTTGGAGTGTGAATTGGAACGAAATCGCCAATAGATAAGACCATTTTACAATTTGGGCCCAAGTTAGAAGCAGAGCCTAAGGTGTAAATTATCGATAGTCCATATCTCGGAAACTATAAGAGATAATGCAATTTGGCAACCGGCAATGTAATTAGCATGCCGAATATTACTTGGAATGTGAATTGGAACGAAATCGCCAATAGATAAGACCATTTTACAATTTGGGCCCAAATTAGAAGCAGAGCCTAAGGTGTAAATTATTGATAGTCCATATCTCGGAAACTATAAGAGATAATGCAATTTCGCAACCGGCAATGTAATTAGCATGCCGAATATTACTTGGAGTGTGAATTGCAACGAAATCGCCAATAGATAAGACAATTTTACAATTTGGGCCCAAGTTAGAAGCAGAGCCTAAGGTGTAAATTATCGATAGTCCATATCTCGGAAACTATAAGAGATAATGCAATTTGGCAATCGGCAATGTAATTAGCATGCCGAATATTACTTGGAATGTGAATTGGAACGAAATCGCCAATAGATAAGACCATTTTACAATTTGGGCCCAAGTTAGAAGCAGAGCCTAAGGTGTAAATTATCGATAGTCCATATCTCGGAAACTATAAGAGATAATGCAATTTCGCAACCGGCAATGTAATTAGCATGCCGAATATCACTTGAAATGTGAATTGGGACGAAATCGCCAATAGATAAGACCATTTTACAATTTGGGCCCAAGTTAGAAGCAGAGCCTAAGGTGTAAATTATCGATAGTCCATATCTCGGAAACTATAAGAGATAATGCAATTTGGCAACCGGCAATGTAATTAGCATGCCGAATATTACTTGGAATGTGAATTGGAACGAAATCGCCAATAGATAAGACCATTTTACAATTTGGGCCCAAGTTAGAAGCAGAGCCTAAGGTGTAAATTATCGATAGTCCATATCTCGGAAACTATAAGAGATAATGCAATTTGGCAACCGGCAATGTAATTAGCATGCCGAATATTACTTGGAATGTGAATTGGAACGAAATCGCCAATAGATAAGACCATTTTACAATTTGGGCCCAAGTTAGAAGCAGAGCCTAAGGTGTAAATTATTGATAGTCCATATCTCGGAAACTATAAGAGATAATGCAATTTCGCAACCGGCAATGTAATTAGCATGCCGAATATTACTTGGAGTGTGAATTGGAACGAAATCGCCAATAGGTAAGACCATTTTACAATTTGGGCCCAAGTTAGAAGCAGAGCCTAAGGTGTAAATTATCGATAGTCCATATCTCGGAAACTATAAGAGATAATGCAATTTGGCAACCGGCAATGTAATTAGCATGCCGAATATTACTTGGAATGTGAATTGGAACGAAATCGCCAATAGATAAGACCATTTTACAATTTGGGCCCAGGTTAGAAGCAGAGCCTAAGGTGTAAATTATCGATAGTCCATATCTCGGAAACTATAAGAGATAATGCAATTTGGCAACCGGCAATGTAATTAGCATGCCGAATATTACTTGGAATGTGAATTGGAACGAAATCGCCAATAGATAAGACCATTTTACAATTTGGGCTCAAGTTAGAAGCAGAGCCTAAGGTGTAAATTATCGATAGTCCATATCTCGGAAACTATAAGAGATAATGCAATTTGGCAATCGGCAATGTAATTAGCATGCCGAATATTACTTGGAATGTGAATTGGAACGAAATCGCCAATAGATAAGACCATTTTACAATTTGGGCCCAGGTTAGAAGCAGAGCCTAAGGTGTAAATTATCGATAGTCCATATCTCGGAAACTATAAGAGATAATGCAATTTGGCAACCGGCAATGTAATTAGCATGCCGAATATTACTTGGAATGTGAATTGGAACGAAATCGCCATTAGATAAGACCATTTTACAATTTGGGCCCAAGTTAGAAGCAGAGCCTAAGGTGTAAATTATCGATAGTCCATATCTCGGAAACTATAAGAGATAATGCAATTTGGCAACCGGCAATGTAATTAGCATGCCGAATATTACTTGGAATGTGAATTGGAACGAAATCGCCAATAGATAAGACCATTTTACAATTTGGGCCCAAGTTAGAAGCAGAGCCTAAGGTGTAAATTATCGATAGTCCATATCTCGGAAACTATAAGAGATAATGCAATTTGGCAACCGGCAATGTAATTAGCATGCCGAATATTACTTGGAATGTGAATTGGAACGAAATCGCCAATAGATAAGACCATTTTACAATTTGGGCTCAAGTTAGAAGCAGAGCCTAAGGTGTAAATTATCGATAGTCCATATCTCGGAAACTATAAGAGATAATGCAATTTCGCAACCGGCAATGTAATTAGCATGCCGAATATCACTTGGAATGTGAATTGGGACGAAATCGCCAATAGATAAGACCATTTTACAATTTGGGCCCAAGTTAGAAGCAGAGCCTAAGGTGTAAATTATCGATAGTCCATATCTCGGAAACTATAAGAGATAATGCAATTTGGCAATCGGCAATGTAATTAGCATGCCGAATATTACTTGGAATGTGAATTGGAACGAAATCGCCAATAGATAAGACCATTTTACAATTTGGGCCCAAGTTAGAAGCAGAGCCTAAGGTGTAAATTATCGATAGTCCATATCTCGGAAACTATAAGAGATAATGCAATTTCGCAACCGGCAATGTAATTAGCATGCCGAATATTACTTGGAGTGTGAATTGGAACGAAATCGCCAATAGATAAGACCATTTTACAATTTGGGCCCAAGTTAGAAGCAGAGCCTAAGGTGTAAATTATCGATAGTCCATATCTCGGAAACTATAAGAGATAATGCAATTTGGCAACCGGCAATGTAATTAGCATGCCGAATATTACTTGGAATGTGAATTGGAACGAAATCGCCAATAGATAAGACCATTTTACAATTTGGGCCCAAATTAGAAGCAGAGCCTAAGGTGTAAATTATTGATAGTCCATATCTCGGAAACTATAAGAGATAATGCAATTTCGCAACCGGCAATGTAATTAGCATGCCGAATATTACTTGGAGTGTGAATTGCAACGAAATCGCCAATAGATAAGACAATTTTACAATTTGGGCCCAAGTTAGAAGCAGAGCCTAAGGTGTAAATTATCGATAGTCCATATCTCGGAAACTATAAGAGATAATGCAATTTGGCAATCGGCAATGTAATTAGCATGCCGAATATTACTTGGAATGTGAATTGGAACGAAATCGCCAATAGATAAGACCATTTTACAATTTGGGCCCAAGTTAGAAGCAGAGCCTAAGGTGTAAATTATCGATAGTCCATATCTCGGAAACTATAAGAGATAATGCAATTTCGCAACCGGCAATGTAATTAGCATGCCGAATATCACTTGAAATGTGAATTGGGACGAAATCGCCAATAGATAAGACCATTTTACAATTTGGGCCCAAGTTAGAAGCAGAGCCTAAGGTGTAAATTATCGATAGTCCATATCTCGGAAACTATAAGAGATAATGCAATTTGGCAACCGGCAATGTAATTAGCATGCCGAATATTACTTGGAATGTGAATTGGAACGAAATCGCCAATAGATAAGACCATTTTACAATTTGGGCCCAAGTTAGAAGCAGAGCCTAAGGTGTAAATTATCGATAGTCCATATCTCGGAAACTATAAGAGATAATGCAATTTGGCAACCGGCAATGTAATTAGCATGCCGAATATTACTTGGAATGTGAATTGGAACGAAATCGCCAATAGATAAGACCATTTTACAATTTGGGCCCAAGTTAGAAGCAGAGCCTAAGGTGTAAATTATTGATAGTCCATATCTCGGAAACTATAAGAGATAATGCAATTTCGCAACCGGCAATGTAATTAGCATGCCGAATATTACTTGGAGTGTGAATTGGAACGAAATCGCCAATAGGTAAGACCATTTTACAATTTGGGCCCAAGTTAGAAGCAGAGCCTAAGGTGTAAATTATCGATAGTCCATATCTCGGAAACTATAAGAGATAATGCAATTTGGCAACCGGCAATGTAATTAGCATGCCGAATATTACTTGGAATGTGAATTGGAACGAAATCGCCAATAGATAAGACCATTTTACAATTTGGGCCCAAGTTAGAAGCAGAGCCTAAGGTGTAAATTATCGATAGTCCATATCTCGGAAACTATAAGAGATAATGCAATTTGGCAACCGGCAATGTAATTAGCATGCCGAATATTACTTGGAATGTGAATTGGAACGAAATCGCCAAAAGATAAGACCATTTTACAATTTGGGCCCAAGTTAGAAGCAGAGCCTAAGGTGTAAATTATCGATAGTCCATATCTCGGAAACTATAAGAGATAATGCAATTTGGCCACCGGCAATGTAATTAGCATGCTGAATATTACTTGGAATGTGAATTGGAACGAAATCGCCAATAGATAAGACCATTTTACAATTTGGGCCCAAGTTAGAAGCAGAGCCTAAGGTGTAAATTATTGATAGTCCATATCTCGGAAACTATAAGAGATAATGCAATTTCGCAACCGGCAATGTAATTAGCATGCCGAATATCACTTGGAATATGAATTGGGACGAAATCGCCAATAGATAAGGCCATTTTACAATTTGGGCCCAAGTTAGAAGCAGAGCCTAAGGTGTAAATTATCGATAGTCCATATCTCGGAAACTATAAAAGATAATGCAATTTGGCAACCGGCAATGTAATTAGCATGCCGAATATTACTTGGAATGTGAATTGGAACGAAATCGCCAATAGATAAGACCATTTTACAATTTGGGCCCAAGTTAGAAGCAGAGCCTAAGGTGTAAATTATTGATAGTCCATATCTCGGAAACTATAAGAGATAATGCAATTTCGCAACCGGCAATGTAATTAGCATGCCGAATATTACTTGGAGTGTGAATTGGAACGAAATCGCCAATAGGTAAGACCATTTTACAATTTGGGCCCAAGTTAGAAGCAGAGCCTAAGGTGTAAATTATCGATAGTCCATATCTCGGAAACTATAAGAGATAATGCAATTTGGCAACCGGCAATGTAATTAGCATGCCGAATATTACTTGGAATGTGAATTGGAACGAAATCGCCAATAGATAAGACCATTTTACAATTTGGGCCCAAGTTAGAAGCAGAGCCTAAGGTGTAAATTATCGATAGTCCATATCTCGGAAACTATAAGAGATAATGCAATTTGGCAACCGGCAATGTAATTAGCATGCCGAATATTACTTGGAATGTGAATTGGAACGAAATCGCCAATAGATAAGACCATTTTACAATTTGGGCCCAAGTTAGAAGCAGAGCCTAAGGTGTAAATTATCGATAGTCCATATCTCGGAAACTATAAGAGATAATGCAATTTGGCAACCGGCAATGTAATTAGCATGCCGAATATTACTTGGAATGTGAATTGGAACGAAATCGCCAATAGATAAGACCATTTTACAATTTGGGCCCAAGTTAGAAGCAGAGCCTAAGGTGTAAATTATCGATAGTCCATATCTCGGAAACTATAAGAGATAATGCAATTTGGCAACCGGCAATGTAATTAGCATGCCGAATATTACTTGGAATGTGAATTGGAACGAAATCGCCAATAGATAAGACCATTTTACAATTTGGGCCCAAGTTAGAAGCAGAGCCTAAGGTGTAAATTATCGATAGTCCGTATCTCGGAAACTATAAGAGATAATGCAATTTGGCAACCGGCAATGTAATTAGCATGCCGAATATTACTTGGAATGTGAATTGGAACGAAATCGCCAATAGATAAGACCATTTTACAATTTGGGCCCAAGTTAGAAGCAGAGCCTAAGGTGTAAATTATCGATAGTCCATATCTCGGAAACTATAAGAGATAATGCAATTTGGCAACAGGCAATGTAATTAGCATGCCGAATATTACTTGGAATGTGAATTGGAACGAAATCGCCAATAGGTAAGACCATTTTACAATTTGGGCCCAACTTAGAAGCAGAGCCTAAGGTGTAAATTATCGATAGTCCATATCTCGGAAACTATAAGAGATAATGCAATTTGGCAACCGGCAATGTAATTAGCATGCCGAATATTACTTGGAGTGTGAATTGGAACGAAATCGCCAATAGATAAGACCATTTTACAATTTGGGCCCAAGTTAGAAGCAGAGCCTAAGGTGTAAATTATCGATAGTCCATATCTCGGAAACTATAAGAGATAATGCAATTTGGCAACCGGCAATGTAATTAGCATGCCGAATATTACTTGGATTGTGAATTGAAACGAAATCGCCAATAGATAAGACCATCTTACAATTTGGGCCCAAGTTAGAAGCAGAGCCTAAGGTGTAAATTATCGATAGTCCATATCTCGGAAACTATAAGAGATAATGCAATTTGGCAACCGGCAATGTAATTAGCATGCCGAATATTACTTGGAATGTGAATTGGAACGAAATCGCCAATAGATAAGACCATTTTACAATTTGGGCCCAAGTTAGAAGCAGAGCCTAAGGTGTAAATTATTGATAGTCCATATCTCGGAAACTATAAGAGATAATGCAATTTCGCAACCGGCAATGTAATTAGCATGCCGAATATTACTTGGAGTGTGAATTGGAACGAAATCGCCAATAGATAAGACCATTTTACAATTTGGGCCCAAGTTAGAAGCAGAGCCTAAGGTGTAAATTATCGATAGTCCATATCTCGGAAACTATAAGAGATAATGCAATTTGGCAACCGGCAATGTAATTAGCATGCCGAATATTACTTGGAATGTGAATTGGAACGAAATCGCCAATAGATAAGACCATTTTACAATTTGGGCCCAAATTAGAAGCAGAGCCTAAGGTGTAAATTATCGATAGTCCATATCTCGGAAACTATAAGAGATAATGCAATTTGGCAACCGGCAATATAATTAGCATGCCGAATATTACTTGGAATGTGAATTGGAACGAAATCGCCAATAGATAAGACCATTTTACAATTTGGGCCCAAGTTAGAAGCAGAGCCTAAGGTGTAAATTATCGATAGTCCATATCTCGGAAACTATAAGAGATAATGCAATTTGGCAACCGGCAATGTAATTAGCATGCCGAATATTACTTGGAATGTGAATTGGAACGAAATCGCCAATAGATAAGACCATTTTACAATTTGGGCCCAAGTTAGAAGCAGAGCCTAAGGTGTAAATTATCGATAGTCCATATCTCGGAAACTATAAGAGATAATGCAATTTGGCAACCGGCAATGTAATTAGCATGCCGAATATTACTTGGAATGTGAATTGGAACGAAATCGCCAATAGATAAGACCATTTTACAATTTGGGCCCAAGTTAGAAGCAGAGCCTAAGGTGTAAATTATCGATAGTCCATATCTCGGAAACTATAAGAGATAATGCAATTTGGCAACCGGCAATGTAATTAGCATGCCGAATATTACTTGGAATGTGAATTGGAACGAAATCGCCAATAGATAAGACCATTTTACAATTTGGGCCCAAGTTAGAAGCAGAGCCTAAGGTGTAAATTATTGATAGTCCCTATCTCGGAAACTATAAGAGATAATGCAATTTCGCAACCTGCAATGTAATTAGCATGCCGAATATTACTTGGAGTGTGAATTGGAACGAAATCGCCAATAGGTAAGACCATTTTACAATTTGGGCCCAAGTTAGAAGCAGAGCCTAAGGTGTAAATTATCGATAGTCCATATCTCGGAAACTATAAGAGATAATGCAATTTGGCAACCGGCAATGTAATTAGCATGCCGAATATTACTTGGAATGTGAATTGGAACGAAATCGCCAATAGATAAGACCATTTTACAATTTGGGCCCAAGTTAGAAGCAGAGCCTAAGGTGTAAATTATCGATAGTCCATATCTCGGAAACTATAAGAGATAATGCAATTTGGCAACCGGCAATGTAATTAGCATGCCGAATATTACTTGGAATGTGAATTGGAACGAAATCGCCAATAGATAAGACCATTTTACAATTTGGGCCCAAGTTAGAAGCAGAGCCTAAGGTGTAAATTATCGATAGTCCATATCTCGGAAACTATAAGAGATAATGCAATTTGGCAACCGGCAATGTAATTAGCATGCCGAATATTACTTGGAATGTGAATTGGAACGAAATCGCCAATAGATAAGACCATTTTACAATTTGGGCCCAAGTTAGAAGCAGAGCCTAAGGTGTAAATTATTGATAGTCCATATCTCGGAAACTATAAGAGATAATGCAATTTCGCAACCGGCAATGTAATTAGCATGCCGAATATTACTTGGAGTGTGAATTGGAACGAAATCGCCAATAGGTAAGACCATTTTACAATTTGGGCCCAAGTTAGAAGCAGAGCCTAAGGTGTAAATTATCGATAGTCCATATCTCGGAAACTATAATAGATAATGCAATTTGGCAACCGGCAATGTAATTAGCATGCCGAATATTACTTGGAATGTGAATTGGAACGAAATCGCCAATAGATAAGACCATTTTACAATTTGGGCCCAAGTTAGAAGCAGAACCTAAGGTGTAAATTATCGATAGTCCATATCTCGGAAACTATAAGAGATAATGCAATTTGGCAACCGGCAATGTAATTAGCATGCCGAATATTACTTGGAATGTGAATTGGAACGAAATCGCCAATAGATAAGACCATTTTACAATTTGGGCCCAAGTTAGAAGCAGAGCCTAAGGTGTAAATTATCGATAGTCCATATCTCGGAAACTATAAGAGATAATGCAATTTGGCAACCGGCAATGTAATTAGCATGCCGAATAGTACTTGGAATGTGACTTGCAACGAAATCGCCAATAGATAAGACAATTTTACAATTTGGGCCCAAGTTAGAAGCAGAGCCTAAGTTGTAAATTATCGATAGTCCATATCTCGGAAACTATAAGAGATAATGCAATTTGGCAACCGGCAATGTAATTAGCATGCCGAATATTACTTGGAATGTGAATTGGAACGAAATCGCCAATAGATAAGACCATTTTACAATTTGGGCTCAAGTTAGAAGCAGAGCCTAAGGTGTAAATTATCGATAGTCCATATCTCGGAAACTATAAGAGATAATGCAATTTCGCAACCGGCAATGTAATTAGCATGCCGAATATCACTTGGAATGTGAATTGAGACGAAATCGCCAATAGATAAGACCATTTTACAATTTGGGCCCAAGTTAGAAGCAGAGCCTAAGGTGTAAATTATCGATAGTCCATATCTCGGAAACTATAAGAGGTAATGCAATTTGGCAATCGGCAATGTAATTAGCATGCCGAATATTACTTGGAATGTGAATTGGAACGAAATCGCCAATAGATAAGACCATTTTACAATTTGGGCCCAAGTTAGAGGCAGAGCCTAAGGTGTAAATTATCGATAGTCCATATCTCGGAAACTATAAGAGATAATGCAATTTCGCAACCGGCAATGTAATTAGCATGCCGAATATCACTTGGAATGTGAATTGGGACGAAATCGCCAATAGATAAGACCATTTTACAATTTGGGCCCAAGTTAGAAGCAGAGCCTAAGTTGTAAATTATCGATAGTCCGTATCTCGGAAACTATAAGAGATAATGCAATTTGGCAACCGGCAATGTAATTAGCATGCCGAATATTACTTGGAATGTGAATTGGAACGAAATCGCCAATAGATAAGACCATTTTACAATTTGGGCCCAAGTTAGAAGCAGAGCCTAAGGTGTAAATTATCGATAGTCCATATCTCGGAAACTATAAGAGATAATGCAATTTGGCAACCGGCAATGTAATTAGCATGCCGAATATTACTTGGAATGTGAATTGGAACGAAATCGCCAATAGATAAGACCATTTTACAATTTGGGCCCAAGTTAGAAGCAGAACCTAAGGTGTAAATTATCGATAGTCCATATCTCGGAAACTATAAGAGATAATGCAATTTGGCAACCGGCAATGTAATTAGCATGCCGAATATTACTTGGAATGTGAATTGGAACGAAATCGCCAATAGATAAGACCATTTTACAATTTGGGCTCAAGTTAGAAGCAGAGCCTAAGGTGTAAATTATCGATAGTCCATATCTCGGAAACTATAAGAGATAATGCAATTTCGCAACCGGCAATGTAATTAGCATGCCGAATATCACTTGGAATGTGAATTGGGACGAAATCGCCAATAGATAAGACCATTTTACAATTTGGGCCCAAGTTAGAAGCAGAGCCTAAGGTGTAAATTATCGATAGTCCATATCTCGGAAACTATAAGAGATAATGCAATTTGGCAATCGGCAATGTAATTAGCATGCCGAATATTACTTGGAATGTGAATTGGAACGAAATCGCCAATAGATAAGACCATTTTACAATTTGGGCCCAAGTTAGAAGCAGAGCCTAAGGTGTAAATTATCGATAGTCCATATCTCGGAAACTATAAGAGATAATGCAATTTGGCAACCGGCAATGTAATTAGCATGCCGAATATTACTTGGAATGTGAATTGGAACGAAATCGCCAATAGATAAGACCATTTTACAATTTGGGCCCAAGTTAGAAGCAGAGCCTAAGGTGTAAATTATCGATAGTCCATATCTCGGAAACTATAAGAGATAATGCAATTTGGCAACCGGCAATGTAATTAGCATGCCGAATATTACTTGGAATGTGAATTGGAACGAAATCGCCAATAGATAAGACCATTTTACAATTTGGGCTCAAGTTAGAAGCAGAGCCTAAGGTGTAAATTATCGATAGTCCATATCTCGGAAACTATAAGAGATAATGCAATTTGGCAACCGGCAATGTAATTAGCATGCCGAATATTACTTGGAATGTGAATTGGAACGAAATCGCCAATAGGTAAGACCATTTTACAATTTGGGCCCAAGTTAGAAGCAGAGCCTAAGGTGTAAATTATCGATAGTCCATATCTCGGAAACTATAAGAGATAATGCAATTTGGCAACCGGCAATGTAATTAGCATGCCGAATATTACTTGGAATGTGAATTGGAACGAAATCGCCAATAGATAAGACCATTTTACAATTTGGGCCCAAGTTAGAAGCAGAGCCTAAGGTGTAAATTATCGATAGTCCATATCTCGGAAACTATAAGAGATAATGCAATTTGGCAACCGGCAATGTAATTAGCATGCCGAATATTACTTGGAATGTGAATTGGAACGAAATCGCCAATAGATAAGACCATTTTACAATTTGGGCCCAAGTTAGAAGCAGAGCCTAAGGTGTAAATTATCGATAGTCCATATCTCGGAAACTATAAGAGATAATGCAATTTGGCAACCGGCAATGTAATTAGCATGCCGAATATTACTTGGAATGTGACTTGCAACGAAATCGCCAATAGATAAGACAATTTTACAATTTGGGCCCAAGTTAGAAGCAGAGCCTAAGGTGTAAATTATCGATAGTCCATATCTCGGAAACTATAAGAGATAATGCAATTTGGCAACCGGCAATGTAATTAGCATGCCGAATATTACTTGGAATGTGAATTGGAACGAAATCGCCAATAGATAAGACCATTTTACAATTTGGGCTCAAGTTAGAAGCAGAGCCTAAGGTGTAAATTATCGATAGTCCATATCTCGGAAACTATAAGTGATAATGCAATTTGGCAACCGGCAATTTAATTAGCATGCCGAATATTACTTGGAATGTGAATTGGAACGAAATCGCCAATAGGTAAGACCATTTTACAATTTGGGCCCAAGTTAGAAGCAGAGCCTAAGGTGTAAATTATCGATAGTCCATATCTCGGAAACTATAAGAGATAATGCAATTTGGCAACCGGCAATGTAATTAGCATGCCGAATATTACTTGGAATGTGAATTGGAACGAAATCGCCAATAGATAAGACCATTTTACAATTTGGGCCCAAGTTAGAAGCAGAGCCTAAGGTGTAAATTATCGATAGTCCATATCTCGGAAACTATAAGAGATAATGCAATTTGGCAACCGGCAATGTAATTAGCATGCCGAATATTACTTGGAATGTGAATTGGAACGAAATCGCCAATAGGTAAGACCATTTTACAATTTGGGCCCAAGTTAGAAGCAGAGCCTAAGGTGTAAATTATCGATAGTCCATATCTCGGAAACTATAAGAGATAATGCAATTTGGCAACCGGCAATGTAATTAGCATGCCGAATATTACTTGGAATGTGAATTGGAACGAAATCGCCAATAGATAAGACCATTTTACAATTTGGGCCCAAGTTAGAAGCAGAGCCTAAGGTGTAAATTATCGATAGTCCATATCTCGGAAACTATAAGAGATAATGCAATTTGGCAACCGGCAATGTAATTAGCATGCCGAATATTACTTGGAATGTGAATTGGAACGAAATCGCCAATAGATAAGACCATTTTACAATTTGGGCCCAAGTTAGAAGCAGAGCCTAAGGTGTAAATTATCGATAGTCCATATCTCGGAAACTATAAGAGATAATGCAATTTGGCAACCGGCAATGTAATTAGCATGCCGAATATTACTTGGAATGTGACTTGCAACGAAATCGCCAATAGATAAGACAATTTTACAATTTGGGCCCAAGTTAGAAGCAGAGCCTAAGGTGTAAATTATCGATAGTCCATATCTCGGAAACTATAAGAGATAATGCAATTTGGCAACCGGCAATGTAATTAGCATGCCGAATATTACTTGGAATGTGAATTGGAACGAAATCGCCAATAGATAAGACCATTTTACAATTTGGGCTCAAGTTAGAAGCAGAGCCTAAGGTGTAAATTATCGATAGTCCATATCTCGGAAACTATAAGAGATAATGCAATTTCGCAACCGGCAATGTAATTAGCATGCCGAATATCACTTGGAATGTGAATTGGGACGAAATCGCCAATAGATAAGACCATTTTACAATTTGGGCCCAAGTTAGAAGCAGAGCCTAAGGTGTAAATTATCGATAGTCCATATCTCGGAAACTATAAGAGATAATGCAATTTGGCAACCGGCAATGTAATTAGCATGCCGAATATTACTTGGAATGTGAATTGGAACGAAATCGCCAATAGATAAGACCATTTTACAATTTGGGCTCAAGTTAGAAGCAGAGCCTAAGGTGTAAATTATCGATAGTCCATATCTCGGAAACTATAAGAGATAATGCAATTTCGCAACCGGCAATGTAATTAGCATGCCGAATATCACTTGGAATGTGAATTGGGACGAAATCGCCAATAGATAAGACCATTTTACAATTTGGGCCCAAGTTAGAAGCAGAGCCTAAGGTGTAAATTATCGATAGTCCATATCTCGGAAACTATAAGAGATAATGCAATTTGGCAACCGGCAATGTAATTAGCATGCCGAATATTACTTGGAATGTGAATTGGAACGAAATCGCCAATAGATAAGACCATTTTACAATTTGGGCCCAAGTTAGAAGCAGAGCCTAAGGTGTAAATTATCGATAGTCCATATCTCGGAAACTATAAGAGATAATGCAATTTGGCAACCGGCAATGTAATTAGCATGCCGAATATTACTTGGAATGTGAATTGGAACGAAATCGCCAATAGATAAGACCATTTTACAATTTGGGCCCAAGTTAGAAGCAGAGCCTAAGGTGTAAATTATTGATAGTCCATATCTCGGAAACTATAAGAGATAATGCAATTTCGCAACCGGCAATGTAATTAGCATGCCGAATATTACTTGGAGTGTGAATTGGAACGAAATCGCCAATAGGTAAGACCATTTTACAATTTGGGCCCAAGTTAGAAGCAGAGCCTAAGGTGTAAATTATCGATAGTCCATATCTCGGAAACTATAAGAGATAATGCAATTTGGCAACCGGCAATGTAATTAGCATGCCGAATATTACTTGGAGTGTGAATTGGAACGAAATCGCCAATAGGTAAGACCATTTTACAATTTGGGCCCAAGTTAGAAGCAGAGCCTAAGGTGTAAATTATCGATAGTCCATATCTCGGAAACTATAAGAGATAATGCAATTTCGCAACCGGCAATGTAATTAGCATGCCGAATATTACTTGGAGTGTGAATTGGAACGAAATCGCCAATAGGTAAGACCATTTTACAATTTGGGCCCAAGTTAGAAGCAGAACCTAAGGTGTAAATTATCGATAGTCCATATCTCGGAAACTATAAGAGATAATGCAATTTGGCAACCGGCAATGTAATTAGCATGCCGAATATTACTTGGAATGTGAATTGGAACGAAATCGCCAATAGATAAGACCATTTTACAATTTGGGCCCAAGTTAGAAGCAGAGCCTAAGGTGTAAATTATCGATAGTCCATATCTCGGAAACTATAAGAGATAATGCAATTTGGCAACCGGCAATGTAATTAGCATGCCGAATAGTACTTGGAATGTGACTTGCAACGAAATCGCCAATAGATAAGACAATTTTACAATTTGGGCCCAAGTTAGAAGCAGAGCCTAAGTTGTAAATTATCGATAGTCCATATCTCGGAAACTATAAGAGATAATGCAATTTGGCAACCGGCAATGTAATTAGCATGCCGAATATTACTTGGAATGTGAATTGGAACGAAATCGCCAATAGATAAGACCATTTTACAATTTGGGCTCAAGTTAGAAGCAGAGCCTAAGGTGTAAATTATCGATAGTCCATATCTCGGAAACTATAAGAGATAATGCAATTTCGCAACCGGCAATGTAATTAGCATGCCGAATATCACTTGGAATGTGAATTGAGACGAAATCGCCAATAGATAAGACCATTTTACAATTTGGGCCCAAGTTAGAAGCAGAGCCTAAGGTGTAAATTATCGATAGTCCATATCTCGGAAACTATAAGAGGTAATGCAATTTGGCAATCGGCAATGTAATTAGCATGCCGAATATTACTTGGAATGTGAATTGGAACGAAATCGCCAATAGATAAGACCATTTTACAATTTGGGCCCAAGTTAGAGGCAGAGCCTAAGGTGTAAATTATCGATAGTCCATATCTCGGAAACTATAAGAGATAATGCAATTTCGCAACCGGCAATGTAATTAGCATGCCGAATATCACTTGGAATGTGAATTGGGACGAAATCGCCAATAGATAAGACCATTTTACAATTTGGGCCCAAGTTAGAAGCAGAGCCTAAGTTGTAAATTATCGATAGTCCGTATCTCGGAAACTATAAGAGATAATGCAATTTGGCAACCGGCAATGTAATTAGCATGCCGAATATTACTTGGAATGTGAATTGGAACGAAATCGCCAATAGATAAGACCATTTTACAATTTGGGCCCAAGTTAGAAGCAGAGCCTAAGGTGTAAATTATCGATAGTCCATATCTCGGAAACTATAAGAGATAATGCAATTTGGCAACCGGCAATGTAATTAGCATGCCGAATATTACTTGGAATGTGAATTGGAACGAAATCGCCAATAGATAAGACCATTTTACAATTTGGGCCCAAGTTAGAAGCAGAACCTAAGGTGTAAATTATCGATAGTCCATATCTCGGAAACTATAAGAGATAATGCAATTTGGCAACCGGCAATGTAATTAGCATGCCGAATATTACTTGGAATGTGAATTGGAACGAAATCGCCAATAGATAAGACCATTTTACAATTTGGGCTCAAGTTAGAAGCAGAGCCTAAGGTGTAAATTATCGATAGTCCATATCTCGGAAACTATAAGAGATAATGCAATTTCGCAACCGGCAATGTAATTAGCATGCCGAATATCACTTGGAATGTGAATTGGGACGAAATCGCCAATAGATAAGACCATTTTACAATTTGGGCCCAAGTTAGAAGCAGAGCCTAAGGTGTAAATTATCGATAGTCCATATCTCGGAAACTATAAGAGATAATGCAATTTGGCAATCGGCAATGTAATTAGCATGCCGAATATTACTTGGAATGTGAATTGGAACGAAATCGCCAATAGATAAGACCATTTTACAATTTGGGCCCAAGTTAGAAGCAGAGCCTAAGGTGTAAATTATCGATAGTCCATATCTCGGAAACTATAAGAGATAATGCAATTTGGCAACCGGCAATGTAATTAGCATGCCGAATATTACTTGGAATGTGAATTGGAACGAAATCGCCAATAGATAAGACCATTTTACAATTTGGGCCCAAGTTAGAAGCAGAGCCTAAGGTGTAAATTATCGATAGTCCATATCTCGGAAACTATAAGAGATAATGCAATTTGGCAACCGGCAATGTAATTAGCATGCCGAATATTACTTGGAATGTGAATTGGAACGAAATCGCCAATAGATAAGACCATTTTACAATTTGGGCTCAAGTTAGAAGCAGAGCCTAAGGTGTAAATTATCGATAGTCCATATCTCGGAAACTATAAGAGATAATGCAATTTGGCAACCGGCAATGTAATTAGCATGCCGAATATTACTTGGAATGTGAATTGGAACGAAATCGCCAATAGGTAAGACCATTTTACAATTTGGGCCCAAGTTAGAAGCAGAGCCTAAGGTGTAAATTATCGATAGTCCATATCTCGGAAACTATAAGAGATAATGCAATTTGGCAACCGGCAATGTAATTAGCATGCCGAATATTACTTGGAATGTGAATTGGAACGAAATCGCCAATAGATAAGACCATTTTACAATTTGGGCCCAAGTTAGAAGCAGAGCCTAAGGTGTAAATTATCGATAGTCCATATCTCGGAAACTATAAGAGATAATGCAATTTGGCAACCGGCAATGTAATTAGCATGCCGAATATTACTTGGAATGTGAATTGGAACGAAATCGCCAATAGATAAGACCATTTTACAATTTGGGCCCAAGTTAGAAGCAGAGCCTAAGGTGTAAATTATCGATAGTCCATATCTCGGAAACTATAAGAGATAATGCAATTTGGCAACCGGCAATGTAATTAGCATGCCGAATATTACTTGGAATGTGACTTGCAACGAAATCGCCAATAGATAAGACAATTTTACAATTTGGGCCCAAGTTAGAAGCAGAGCCTAAGGTGTAAATTATCGATAGTCCATATCTCGGAAACTATAAGAGATAATGCAATTTGGCAACCGGCAATGTAATTAGCATGCCGAATATTACTTGGAATGTGAATTGGAACGAAATCGCCAATAGATAAGACCATTTTACAATTTGGGCTCAAGTTAGAAGCAGAGCCTAAGGTGTAAATTATCGATAGTCCATATCTCGGAAACTATAAGTGATAATGCAATTTGGCAACCGGCAATGTAATTAGCATGCCGAATATTACTTGGAATGTGAATTGGAACGAAATCGCCAATAGGTAAGACCATTTTACAATTTGGGCCCAAGTTAGAAGCAGAGCCTAAGGTGTAAATTATCGATAGTCCATATCTCGGAAACTATAAGAGATAATGCAATTTGGCAACCGGCAATGTAATTAGCATGCCGAATATTACTTGGAATGTGAATTGGAACGAAATCGCCAATAGATAAGACCATTTTACAATTTGGGCCCAAGTTAGAAGCAGAGCCTAAGGTGTAAATTATCGATAGTCCATATCTCGGAAACTATAAGAGATAATGCAATTTGGCAACCGGCAATGTAATTAGCATGCCGAATATTACTTGGAATGTGAATTGGAACGAAATCGCCAATAGGTAAGACCATTTTACAATTTGGGCCCAAGTTAGAAGCAGAGCCTAAGGTGTAAATTATCGATAGTCCATATCTCGGAAACTATAAGAGATAATGCAATTTGGCAACCGGCAATGTAATTAGCATGCCGAATATTACTTGGAATGTGAATTGGAACGAAATCGCCAATAGATAAGACCATTTTACAATTTGGGCCCAAGTTAGAAGCAGAGCCTAAGGTGTAAATTATCGATAGTCCATATCTCGGAAACTATAAGAGATAATGCAATTTGGCAACCGGCAATGTAATTAGCATGCCGAATATTACTTGGAATGTGAATTGGAACGAAATCGCCAATAGATAAGACCATTTTACAATTTGGGCCCAAGTTAGAAGCAGAGCCTAAGGTGTAAATTATCGATAGTCCATATCTCGGAAACTATAAGAGATAATGCAATTTGGCAACCGGCAATGTAATTAGCATGCCGAATATTACTTGGAATGTGACTTGCAACGAAATCGCCAATAGATAAGACAATTTTACAATTTGGGCCCAAGTTAGAAGCAGAGCCTAAGGTGTAAATTATCGATAGTCCATATCTCGGAAACTATAAGAGATAATGCAATTTGGCAACCGGCAATGTAATTAGCATGCCGAATATTACTTGGAATGTGAATTGGAACGAAATCGCCAATAGATAAGACCATTTTACAATTTGGGCTCAAGTTAGAAGCAGAGCCTAAGGTGTAAATTATCGATAGTCCATATCTCGGAAACTATAAGAGATAATGCAATTTCGCAACCGGCAATGTAATTAGCATGCCGAATATCACTTGGAATGTGAATTGGGACGAAATCGCCAATAGATAAGACCATTTTACAATTTGGGCCCAAGTTAGAAGCAGAGCCTAAGGTGTAAATTATCGATAGTCCATATCTCGGAAACTATAAGAGATAATGCAATTTGGCAACCGGCAATGTAATTAGCATGCCGAATATTACTTGGAATGTGAATTGGAACGAAATCGCCAATAGATAAGACCATTTTACAATTTGGGCTCAAGTTAGAAGCAGAGCCTAAGGTGTAAATTATCGATAGTCCATATCTCGGAAACTATAAGAGATAATGCAATTTCGCAACCGGCAATGTAATTAGCATGCCGAATATCACTTGGAATGTGAATTGGGACGAAATCGCCAATAGATAAGACCATTTTACAATTTGGGCCCAAGTTAGAAGCAGAGCCTAAGGTGTAAATTATCGATAGTCCATATCTCGGAAACTATAAGAGATAATGCAATTTGGCAATCGGCAATGTAATTAGCATGCCGAATATTACTTGGAATGTGAATTGGAACGAAATCGCCAATAGATAAGACCATTTTACAATTTGGGCCCAAGTTAGAAGCAGAGCCTAAGGTGTAAATTATCGATAGTCCATATCTCGGAAACTATAAGAGATAATGCAATTTGGCAACCGGCAGTGTAATTAGCATGCCGAATATTACTTGGAATGTGAATTGGAACGAAATCGCCAATAGATAAGACCATTTTACAATTTGGGCCCAAGTTAGAAGCAGAGCCTAAGGTGTAAATTATTGATAGTCCATATCTCGGAAACTATAAGAGATAATGCAATTTCGCAACCGGCAATGTAATTAGCATGCCGAATATTACTTGGAGTGTGAATTGGAACGAAATCGCCAATAGGTAAGACCATTTTACAATTTGGGCCCAAGTTAGAAGCAGAGCCTAAGGTGTAAATTATCGATAGTCCATATCTCGGAAACTATAAGAGATAATGCAATTTGGCAACCGGCAATGTAATTAGCATGCCGAATATTACTTGGAATGTGAATTGGAACGAAATCGCCAATAGATAAGACCATTTTACAATTTGGGCCCAAGTTAGAAGCAGAGCCTAAGGTGTAAATTATCGATAGTCCATATCTCGGAAACTATAAGAGATAATGCAATTTGGCAACCGGCAATGTAATTAGCATGCCGAATATTACTTGGAATGTGAATTGGAACGAAATCGCCAATAGATAAGACCATTTTACAATTTGGGCCCAAGTTAGAAGCAGAGCCTAAGGTGTAAATTATCGATAGTCCATATCTCGGAAACTATAAGAGATAATGCAATTTGGCAACCGGCAATGTAATTAGCATGCCGAATATTACTTGGAATGTGAATTGGAACGAAATCGCCAATAGATAAGACCATTTTACAATTTGGGCCCAAGTTAGAAGCAGAGCCTAAGGTGTAAATTATTGATAGTCCATATCTCGGAAACTATAAGAGATAATGCAATTTCGCAACCGGCAATGTAATTAGCATGCCGAATATTACTTGGAGTGTGAATTGGAACGAAATCGCCAATAGGTAAGACCATTTTACAATTTGGGCCCAAGTTAGAAGCAGAGCCTAAGGTGTAAATTATCGATAGTCCATATCTCGGAAACTATAAGAGATAATGCAATTAGGCAACCGGCAATGTAATTAGCATGCCGAATATTACTTGGAATGTGAATTGGAACGAAATCGCCAATAGATAAGACCATTTTACAATTTGGGCCCAAGTTAGAAGCAGAACCTAAGGTGTAAATTATCGATAGTCCATATCTCGGAAACTATAAGAGATAATGCAATTTGGCAACCGGCAATGTAATTAGCATGCCGAATATTACTTGGAATGTGAATTGGAACGAAATCGCCAATAGATAAGACCATTTTACAATTTGGGCCCAAGTTAGAAGCAGAGCCTAAGGTGTAAATTATCGATAGTCCATATCTCGGAAACTATAAGAGATAATGCAATTTGGCAACCGGCAATGTAATTAGCATGCCGAATAGTACTTGGATTGTGACTTGCAACGAAATCGCCAATAGATAAGACAATTTTACAATTTGGGCCCAAGTTAGAAGCAGAGCCTAAGGTGTAAATTATCGATAGTCCATATCTCGGAAACTATAAGAGATAATGCAATTTGGCAACCGGCAATGTAATTACCATGCCGAATATTACTTGGAATGTGAATTGGAACGAAATCGCCAATAGATAAGACCATTTTACAATTTGGGCTCAAGTTAGAAGCAGAGCCTAAGGTGTAAATTATCGATAGTCCATATCTCGGAAACTATAAGAGATAATGCAATTTCGCAACCGGCAATGTAATTAGCATGCCGAATATCACTTGGAATGTGAATTGAGACGAAATCGCCAATAGATAAGACCATTTTACAATTTGGGCCCAAGTTAGAAGCAGAGCCTAAGGTGTAAATTATCGATAGTCCATATCTCGGAAACTATAAGAGATAATGCAATTTGGCAATCGGCAATGTAATTAGCATGCCGAATATTACTTGGAATGTGAATTGGAACGAAATCGCCAATAGATAAGACCATTTTACAATTTGGGCCCAAGTTAGAGGCAGAGCCTAAGGTGTAAATTATCGATAGTCCATATCTCGGAAACTATAAGAGATAATGCAATTTCGCAACCGGCAATGTAATTAGCATGCCGAATATCACTTGGAATGTGAATTGGGACGAAATCGCCAATAGATAAGACCATTTTACAATTTGGGCCCAAGTTAGAAGCAGAGCCTAAGGTGTAAATTATCGATAGTCCGTATCTCGGAAACTATAAGAGATAATGCAATTTGGCAACCGGCAATGTAATTAGCATGCCGAATATTACTTGGAATGTGAATTGGAACGAAATCGCCAATAGATAAGACCATTTTACAATTTGGGCCCAAGTTAGAAGCAGAGCCTAAGGTGTAAATTATCGATAGTCCATATCTCGGAAACTATAAGAGATAATGCAATTTGGCAACCGGCAATGTAATTAGCATGCCGAATATTACTTGGAATGTGAATTGGAACGAAATCGCCAATAGATAAGACCATTTTACAATTTGGGCCCAAGTTAGAAGCAGAGCCTAAGGTGTAAATTATCGATAGTCCATATCTCGGAAACTATAAGAGATAATGCAATTTGGCAACCGGCAATGTAATTAGCATGCCGAATATTACTTGGAATGTGAATTGGAACGAAATCGCCAATAGATAAGACCATTTTACAATTTGGGCTCAAGTTAGAAGCAGAGCCTAAGGTGTAAATTATCGATAGTCCATATCTCGGAAACTATAAGAGATAATGCAATTTCGCAACCGGCAATGTAATTAGCATGCCGAATATCACTTGGAATGTGAATTGGGACGAAATCGCCAATAGATAAGACCATTTTACAATTTGGGCCCAAGTTAGAAGCAGAGCCTAAGGTGTAAATTATCGATAGTCCATATCTCGGAAACTATAAGAGATAATGCAATTTGGCAATCGGCAATGTAATTAGCATGCCGAATATTACTTGGAATGTGAATTGGAACGAAATCGCCAATAGATAAGACCATTTTACAATTTGGGCCCAAGTTAGAAGCAGAGCCTAAGGTGTAAATTATCGATAGTCCATATCTCGGAAACTATAAGAGATAATGCAATTTGGCAACCGGCAATGTAATTAGCATGCCGAATATTACTTGGAATGTGAATTGGAACGAAATCGCCAATAGATAAGACCATTTTACAATTTGGGCCCAAGTTAGAAGCAGAGCCTAAGGTGTAAATTATCGATAGTCCATATCTCGGAAACTATAAGAGATAATGCAATTTGGCAACCGGCAATGTAATTAGCATGCCGAATATTACTTGGAATGTGAATTGGAACGAAATCGCCAATAGATAAGACCATTTTACAATTTGGGCTCAAGTTAGAAGCAGAGCCTAAGGTGTAAATTATCGATAGTCCATATCTCGGAAACTATAAGAGATAATGCAATTTGGCAACCGGCAATGTAATTAGCATGCCGAATATTACTTGGAATGTGAATTGGAACGAAATCGCCAATAGGTAAGACCATTTTACAATTTGGGCCCAAGTTAGAAGCAGAGCCTAAGGTGTAAATTATCGATAGTCCATATCTCGGAAACTATAAGAGATAATGCAATTTGGCAACCGGCAATGTAATTAGCATGCCGAATATTACTTGGAATGTGAATTGGAACGAAATCGCCAATAGATAAGACCATTTTACAATTTGGGCCCAAGTTAGAAGCAGAGCCTAAGGTGTAAATTATCGATAGTCCATATCTCGGAAACTATAAGAGATAATGCAATTTGGCAACCGGCAATGTAATTAGCATGCCGAATATTACTTGGAATGTGAATTGGAACGAAATCGCCAATAGATAAGACCATTTTACAATTTGGGCCCAAGTTAGAAGCAGAGCCTAAGGTGTAAATTATCGATAGTCCATATCTCGGAAACTATAAGAGATAATGCAATTTGGCAACCGGCAATGTAATTAGCATGCCGAATATTACTTGGAATGTGACTTGCAACGAAATCGCCAATAGATAAGACAATTTTACAATTTGGGCCCAAGTTAGAAGCAGAGCCTAAGGTGTAAATTATCGATAGTCCATATCTCGGAAACTATAAGAGATAATGCAATTTGGCAACCGGCAATGTAAATAGCATGCCGAATATTACTTGGAATGTGAATTGGAACGAAATCGCCAATAGATAAGACCATTTTACAATTTGGGCTCAAGTTAGAAGCAGAGCCTAAGGTGTAAATTATCGATAGTCCATATCTCGGAAACTATAAGAGATAATGCAATTTCGCAACCGGCAATGTAATTAGCATGCCGAATATCACTTGGAATGTGAATTGGGACGAAATCGCCAATAGATAAGACCATTTTACAATTTGGGCCCAAGTTAGAAGCAGAGCCTAAGGTGTAAATTATCGATAGTCCATATCTCGGAAACTATAAGAGATAATGCAATTTGGCAATCGGCAATGTAATTAGCATGCCGAATATTACTTGGAATGTGAATTGGAACGAAATCGCCAATAGATAAGACCATTTTACAATTTGGGCCCAAGTTAGAGGCAGAGCCTAAGGTGTAAATTATCGATAGTCCATATCTCGGAAACTATAAGAGATAATGCAATTTCGCAACCGGCAATGTAATTAGCATGCCGAATATCACTTGGAATGTGAATTGGGACGAAATCGCCAATAGATAAGACCATTTTACAATTTGGGCCCAAGTTAGAAGCAGAGCCTAAGGTGTAAATTATCGATAGTCCGTATCTCGGAAACTATAAGAGATAATGCAATTTGGCAACCGGCAATGTAATTAGCATGCCGAATATTACTTGGAATGTGAATTGGAACGAAATCGCCAATAGATAAGACCATTTTACAATTTGGGCCCAAGTTAGAAGCAGAGCCTAAGGTGTAAATTATCGATAGTCCATATCTCGGAAACTATAAGAGATAATGCAATTTGGTAACCGGCAATGTAATTAGCATGCCGAATATTACTTGGAATGTGAATTGGAACGAAATCGCCAATAGATAAGACCATTTTACAATTTGGGCCCAAGTTAGAAGCAGAGAGTAAGGTGTAAATTATCGATAGTCCATATCTCGGAAACTATAAGAGATAATGCAATTTGGCAACCGGCAATGTAATTAGCATACCGAATATTACTTGGAATGTGAATTGGAACGAAATCGCCAATAGATAAGACCATTTTACAATTTGGGCTCAAGTTAGAAGCAGAGCCTAAGGTGTAAATTATCGATAGTCCATATCTCGGAAACTATAAGAGATAATGCAATTTCGCAACCGGCAATGTAATTAGCATGCCGAATATCACTTGGAATGTGAATTGGGACGAAATCGCCAATAGATAAGACCATTTTACAATTTGGGCCCAAGTTAGAAGCAGAGCCTAAGGTGTAAATTATCGATAGTCCATATCTCGGAAACTATAAGAGATAATGCAATTTGGCAATCGGCAATGTAATTAGCATGCCGAATATTACTTGGAATGTGAATTGGAACGAAATCGCCAATAGATAAGACCATTTTACAATTTGGGCCCAAGTTAGAAGCAGAGCCTAAGGTGTAAATTATCGATAGTCCATATCTCGGAAACTATAAGAGATAATGCAATTTGGCAACCGGCAATGTAATTAGCATGCCGAATATTACTTGGAATGTGAATTGGAACGAAATCGCCAATAGATAAGACCATTTTACAATTTGGGCCCAAGTTAGAAGCAGAGCCTAAGGTGTAAATTATCGATAGTCCATATCTCGGAAACTATAAGAGATAATGCAATTTGGCAACCGGCAATGTAATTAGCATGCCGAATATTACTTGGAATGTGAATTGGAACGAAATCGCCAATAGATAAGACCATTTTACAATTTGGGCTCAAGTTAGAAGCAGAGCCTAAGGTGTAAATTATCGATAGTCCATATCTCGGAAACTATAAGAGATAATGCAATTTCGCAACCGGCAATGTAATTAGCATGCCGAATATCACTTGGAATGTGAATTGGGACGAAATCGCCAATAGATAAGACCATTTTACAATTTGGGCCCAAGTTAGAAGCAGAGCCTAAGGTGTAAATTATCGATAGTCCATATCTCGGAAACTATAAGAGATAATGCAATTTGGCAATCGGCAATGTAATTAGCATGCCGAATATTACTTGGAATGTGAATTGGAACGAAATCGCCAATAGATAAGACCATTTTACAATTTGGGCCCAAGTTAGAAGCAGAGCCTAAGGTGTAAATTATCGATAGTCCATATCTCGGAAACTATAAGAGATAATGCAATTTCGCAACCGGCAATGTAATTAGCATGCCGAATATCTCTTGGAATGTGAATTGGGACGAAATCGCCAATAGATAAGAAAATTTTACAATTTGGGCCCAAGTTAGAAGCAGAGCCTAAGGTGTAAATTATCGATAGTCCGTATCTCGGAAACTATAAGAGATAATGCAATTTGGCAACCGGCAATGTAATTAGCATGCCGAATATTACTTGGAATGTGAATTGGAACGAAATCGCCAATAGATAAGACCATTTTACAATTTGGGCCCAAGTTAGAAGCAGAGCCTAAGGTGTAAATTATCGATAGTCCATATCTCGGAAACTATAAGAGATAATGCAATTTGGCAACCGGCAATGTAATTAGCATGCCGAATACTACTTGGAATGTGAATTGAAACGAAATCGCCAATAGATAAGACCATTTTACAATTTGGGCCCAAGTTAGAAGCAGAGCCTAAGGTGTAAATTATCGATAGTCCATATCTCGGAAACTATAAGAGATAATGCAATTTGGCAACCGGCAATGTAATTAGCATGCCGAATATTACTTGGAATGTGAATTGGAACGAAATCGCCAATAGATAAGACCATTTTACAATTTGGGCCCAAGTTAGAAGCAGAGCCTAAGGTGTAAATTATCGATAGTCCATATCTCGGAAACTATAAGAGATAATGCAATTTGGCAACCGGCAATGTAATTAGCATGCCGAATATTACTTGGAATGTGAATTGGAACGAAATCGCCAATAGATAAGACCATTTTACAATTTGGGCCCAAGTTAGGAGCAGAGCCTAAGGTGTAAATTATCGATAGTCCATATCTCGGAAACTATAAGAGATAATGCAATTTCGCAACCGGCAATGTAATTAGCATGCCGAATATCACTTGGAATGTGAATTGGGACGAAATCGCCAATAGATAAGACCATTTTACAATTTGGGCCCAAGTTAGAAGCAGAGCCTAAGGTGTAAATTATCGATAGTCCATATCTCGGAAACTATAAGAGATAATGCAATTTGGCAATCGGCAATGTAATTAGCATGCCGAATATTACTTGGAATGTGAATTGGAACGAAATCGCCAATAGATAAGACCATTTTACAATTTGGGCCCAAGTTAGAAGCAGAGCCTAAGGTGTAAATTATCGATAGTCCATATCTCGGAAACTATAAGAGATAATGCAATTTCGCAACCGGCAATGTAATTAGCATGCCGAATATCTCTTGGAATGTGAATTGGGACGAAATCGCCAATAGATAAGAAAATTTTACAATTTGGGCCCAAGTTAGAAGCAGAGCCTAAGGTGTAAATTATCGATAGTCCGTATCTAGGAAACTATAAGAGATAATGCAATTTGGCAACCGGCAATGTAATTAGCATGCCGAATATTACTTGGAATGTGAATTGGAACGAAATCGCCAATAGATAAGACCATGTTACAATTTGGGCCCAAGTTAGAAGCAGAGCCTAAGGTGTAAATTATCGATAGTCCATATCTCGGAAACTATAAGAGATAATGCAATTTGGCAACCGGCAATGTAATTAGCATGCCGAATACTACTTGGAATGTGAATTGAAACGAAATCGCCAATAGATAAGACCATTTTACAATTTGGGCCCAAGTTAGAAGCAGAGCCTAAGGTGTAAATTATCGATAGTCCATATCTCGGAAACTATAAGAGATAATGCAATTTGGCAACCGGCAATGTAATTAGCATGCCGAATATTACTTGGAATGTGATTTGGAACGAAATCGCCAATAGATAAGACCATTTTACAATTTGGGCCCAAGTTAGAAGCAGAGCCTAAGGTGTAAATTATCGATAGTCCATATCTCGGAAACTATAAGAGATAATGCAATTTGGCAACCGGCAATGTAATTAGCATGCCGAATATTACTTGGAATGTGAATTGGAACGAAATCGCCAATAGATAAGACCATTTTACAATTTGGGCTCAAGTTAGAAGCAGAGCCTAAGGTGTAAATTATCGATAGTCCATATCTCGGAAACTATAAGAGATAATGCAATTTCGCAACCGGCAATGTAATTAGCATGCCGAATATCACTTGGAATGTGAATTGGGACGAAATCGCCAATAGATAAGACCATTTTACAATTTGGGCCCAAGTTAGAAGCAAAGCCTAAGGTGTAAATTATCGATAGTCCATATCTCGGAAACTATAAGAGATAATGCAATTTGGCAACCGGCAATGTAATTAGCATGCCGAATATTACTTGGAATGTGAATTGGAACGAAATCGCCAATAGATAAGACCATTTTACAATTTGGGCCCAAGTTAGAAGCAGAGCCTAAGGTGTAAATTATCGATAGTCCATATCTCGGAAACTATAAGAGATAATGCAATTTGGCAACCGGCAATGTAATTAGCATGCCGAATATTACTTGGAATGTGAATTGGAACGAAATCGCCAATAGATAAGACCATTTTACAATTTGGGCCCAAGTTAGAAGCAGAGCCTAAGGTGTAAATTATCGATAGTCCATATCTCGGAAACTATAAGAGATAATGCAATTTGGCAACCGGCAATGTAATTAGCATGCCGAATATTACTTGGAATGTGAATTGGAACGAAATCGCCAATAGGTAAGACCATTTTACAATTTGGGCCCAAGTTAGAAGCAGAGCCTAAGGTGTAAATTATCGATAGTCCATATCTCGGAAACTATAAGAGATAATGCAATTTGGCAACCGGCAATGTAATTAGCATGCCGAATATTACTTGGAATGTGAATTGGAACGAAATCGCCTATAGATAAGACCATTTTACAATTTGGGCCCAAGTTAGAAGCAGAGCCTAAGGTGTAAATTATCGATAGTCCATATCTCGGAAACTATAAGAGATAATGCAATTTGGCAACCGGCAATGTAATTAGCATGCCGAATATTACTTGGAATGTGAATTGGAACGAAATCGCCAATAGATAAGACCATTTTACAATTTGGGCCCAAGTTAGAAGCAGAGCCTAAGGTGTAAATTATCGATAGTCCATATCTCGGAAACTATAAGAGATAATGCAATTTGGCAACCGGCAATGTAATTAGCATGCCGAATATTACTTGGAATGTGACTTGCAACGAAATCGCCAATAGATAAGACAATTTTACAATTTGGGCCCAAGTTAGAAGCAGAGCCTAAGGTGTAAATTATCGATAGTCCATATCTCGGAAACTATAAGAGATAATGCAATTTGGCAACCGGCAATGTAATTAGCATGCCGAATATTACTTGGAATGTGAATTGGAACGAAATCGCCAATAGATAAGACCATTTTACAATTTGGGCTCAAGTTAGAAGCAGAGCCTAAGGTGTAAATTATCGATAGTCCATATCTCGGAAACTATAAGAGATAATGCAATTTCGCAACCGGCAATGTAATTAGCATGCCGAATATCACTTGGAATGTGAATTGGGACGAAATCGCCAATAGATAAGACCATTTTACAATTTGGGCCCAAGTTAGAAGCAGAGCCTAAGGTGTAAATTATCGATAGTCCATATCTCGGAAACTATAAGAGATAATGCAATTTGGCAATCGGCAATGTAATTAGCATGCCGAATATTACTTGGAATGTGAATTGGAACGAAATCGCCAATAGATAAGACCATTTTACAATTTGGGCCCAAGTTAGAAGCAGAGCCTAAGGTGTAAATTATCGATAGTCCATATCTCGGAAACTATAAGAGATAATGCAATTTGGCAACCGGCAATGTAATTAGCATGCCGAATATTACTTGGAATGTGAATTGGAACGAAATCGCCAATAGATAAGACCATTTTACAATTTGGGCCCAAGTTAGGAGCAGAGCCTAAGGTGTAAATTATCGATAGTCCATATCTCGGAAACTATAAGAGATAATGCAATTTCGCAACCGGCAATGTAATTAGCATGCCGAATATCACTTGGAATGTGAATTGGGACGAAATCGCCAATAGATAAGACCATTTTACAATTTGGGCCCAAGTTAGAAGCAGAGCCTAAGGTGTAAATTATCGATAGTCCATATCTCGGAAACTATAAGAGATAATGCAATTTGGCAATCGGCAATGTAATTAGCATGCCGAATATTACTTGGAATGTGAATTGGAACGAAATCGCCAATAGATAAGACCATTTTACAATTTGGGCCCAAGTTAGAAGCAGAGCCTAAGGTGTAAATTATCGATAGTCCATATCTCGGAAACTATAAGAGATAATGCAATTTCGCAACCGGCAATGTAATTAGCATGCCGAATATCTCTTGGAATGTGAATTGGGACGAAATCGCCAATAGATAAGAAAATTTTACAATTTGGGCCCAAGTTAGAAGCAGAGCCTAAGGTGTAAATTATCGATAGTCCGTATCTCGGAAACTATAAGAGATAATGCAATTTGGCAACCGGCAATGTAATTAGCATGCCGAATATTACTTGGAATGTGAATTGGAACGAAATCGCCAATAGATAAGACCATGTTACAATTTGGGCCCAAGTTAGAAGCAGAGCCTAAGGTGTAAATTATCGATAGTCCATATCTCGGAAACTATAAGAGATAATGCAATTTGGCAACCGGCAATGTAATTAGCATGCCGAATACTACTTGGAATGTGAATTGAAACGAAATCGCCAATAGATAAGACCATTTTACAATTTGGGCCCAAGTTAGAAGCAGAGCCTAAGGTGTAAATTATCGATAGTCCATATCTCGGAAACTATAAGAGATAATGCAATTTGGCAACCGGCAATGTAATTAGCATGCCGAATATTACTTGGAATGTGATTTGGAACGAAATCGCCAATAGATAAGACCATTTTACAATTTGGGCCCAAGTTAGAAGCAGAGCCTAAGGTGTAAATTATCGATAGTCCATATCTCGGAAACTATAAGAGATAATGCAATTTGGCAACCGGCAATGTAATTAGCATGCCGAATATTACTTGGAATGTGAATTGGAACGAAATCGCCAATAGATAAGACCATTTTACAATTTGGGCTCAAGTTAGAAGCAGAGCCTAAGGTGTAAATTATCGATAGTCCATATCTCGGAAACTATAAGAGATAATGCAATTTCGCAACCGGCAATGTAATTAGCATGCCGAATATCACTTGGAATGTGAATTGGGACGAAATCGCCAATAGATAAGACCATTTTACAATTTGGGCCCAAGTTAGAAGCAGAGCCTAAGGTGTAAATTATCGATAGTCCATATCTCGGAAACTATAAGAGATAATGCAATTTGGCAACCGGCAATGTAATTAGCATGCCGAATATTACTTGGAATGTGAATTGGAACGAAATCGCCAATAGATAAGACCATTTTACAATTTGGGCCCAAGTTAGAAGCAGAGCCTAAGGTGTAAATTATCGATAGTCCATATCTCGGAAACTATAAGAGATAATGCAATTTGGCAACCGGCAATGTAATTAGCATGCCGAATATTACTTGGAATGTGAATTGGAACGAAATCGCCAATAGATAAGACCATTTTACAATTTGGGCCCAAGTTAGAAGCAGAGCCTAAGGTGTAAATTATCGATAGTCCATATCTCGGAAACTATAAGAGATAATGCAATTTGGCAACCGGCAATGTAATTAGCATGCCGAATATTACTTGGAATGTGAATTGGAACGAAATCGCCAATAGATAAGACCATTTTACAATTTGGGCTCAAGTTAGAAGCAGAGCCTAAGGTGTAAATTATCGATAGTCCATATCTCGGAAACTATAAGAGATAATGCAATTTGGCAACCGGCAATGTAATTAGCATGCCGAATATTACTTGGAATGTGAATTGGAACGAAATCGCCAATAGGTAAGACCATTTTACAATTTGGGCCCAAGTTAGAAGCAGAGCCTAAGGTGTAAATTATCGATAGTCCATATCTCGGAAACTATAAGAGATAATGCAATTTGGCAACCGGCAATGTAATTAGCATGCCGAATATTACTTGGAATGTGAATTGGAACGAAATCGCCAATAGATAAGACCATTTTACAATTTGGGCCCAAGTTAGAAGCAGAGCCTAAGGTGTAAATTATCGATAGTCCATATCTCGGAAACTATAAGAGATAATGCAATTTGGCAACCGGCAATGTAATTAGCATGCCGAATATTACTTGGAATGTGAATTGGAACGAAATCGCCAATAGATAAGACCATTTTACAATTTGGGCCCAAGTTAGAAGCAGAGCCTAAGGTGTAAATTATCGATAGTCCATATCTCGGAAACTATAAGAGATAATGCAATTTGGCAACCGGCAATGTAATTAGCATGCCGAATATTACTTGGAATGTGACTTGCAACGAAATCGCCAATAGATAAGACAATTTTACAATTTGGGCCCAAGTTAGAAGCAGAGCCTAAGGTGTAAATTATCGATAGTCCATATCTCGGAAACTATAAGAGATAATGCAATTTGGCAACCGGCAATGTAATTAGCATGCCGAATATTACTTGGAATGTGAATTGGAACGAAATCGCCAATAGATAAGACCATTTTACAATTTGGGCTCAAGTTAGAAGCAGAGCCTAAGGTGTAAATTATCGATAGTCCATATCTCGGAAACTATAAGAGATAATGCAATTTCGCAACCGGCAATGTAATTAGCATGCCGAATATCACTTGGAATGTGAATTGGGACGAAATCGCCAATAGATAAGACCATTTTACAATTTGGGCCCAAGTTAGAAGCAGAGCCTAAGGTGTAAATTATCGATAGTCCATATCTCGGAAACTATAAGAGATAATGCAATTTGGCAATCGGCAATGTAATTAGCATGCCGAATATTACTTGGAATGTGAATTGGAACGAAATCGCCAATAGATAAGACCATTTTACAATTTGGGCCCAAGTTAGAGGCAGAGCCTAAGGTGTAAATTATCGATAGTCCATATCTCGGAAACTATAAGAGATAATGCAATTTCGCAACCGGCAATGTAATTAGCATGCCGAATATCACTTGGAATGTGAATTGGGACGAAATCGCCAATAGATAAGACCATTTTACAATTTGGGCCCAAGTTAGAAGCAGAGCCTAAGGTGTAAATTATCGATAGTCCGTATCTCGGAAACTATAAGAGATAATGCAATTTGGCAACCGGCAATGTAATTAGCATGCCGAATATTACTTGGAATGTGAATTGGAACGAAATCGCCAATAGATAAGACCATTTTATAATTTGGGCCCAAGTTAGAAGCAGAGCCTAAGGTGTAAATTATCGATAGTCCATATCTCGGAAACTATAAGAGATAATGCAATTTGGCAACCGGCAATGTAATTAGCATGCCGAATATTACTTGGAATGTGAATTGGAACGAAATCGCCAATAGATAAGACCATTTTACAATTTGGGCCCAAGTTAGAAGCAGAGCCTAAGGTGTAAATTATCGATAGTCCATATCTCGGAAACTATAAGAGATAATGCAATTTGGCAACCGGCAATGTAATTAGCATGCCGAATATTACTTGGAATGTGAATTGGAACGAAATCGCCAATAGATAAGACCATTTTACAATTTGGGCTCAAGTTAGAAGCAGAGCCTAAGGTGTAAATTATCGATAGTCCATATCTCGGAAACTATAAGAGATAATGCAATTTCGCAACCGGCAATGTAATTAGCATGCCGAATATCACTTGGAATGTGAATTGGGACGAAATCGCCAATTGATAAGACCATTTTACAATTTGGGCCCAAGTTAGAAGCAGAGCCTAAGGTGTAAATTATCGATAGTCCATATCTCGGAAACTATAAGAGATAATGCAATTTGGCAATCGGCAATGTAATTAGCATGCCGAATATTACTTGGAATGTGAATTGGAACGAAATCGCCAATAGATAAGACCATTTTACAATTTGGGCCCAAGTTAGAAGCAGAGCCTAAGGTGTAAATTATCGATAGTCCATATCTCGGAAACTATAAGAGATAATGCAATTTGGCAACCGGCAATGTAATTAGCATGCCGAATATTACTTGGAATGTGAATTGGAACGAAATCGCCAATAGATAAGACCATTTTACAATTTGGGCCCAAGTTAGAAGCAGAGCCTAAGGTGTAAATTATCGATAGTCCATATCTCGGAAACTATAAGAGATAATGCAATTTGGCAACCGGCAATGTAATTAGCATGCCGAATATTACTTGGAATGTGAATTGGAACGAAATCGCCAATAGATAAGACCATTTTACAATTTGGGCTCAAGTTAGAAGCAGAGCCTAAGGTGTAAATTATCGATAGTCCATATCTCGGAAACTATAAGAGATAATGCAATTTCGCAACCGGCAATGTAATTAGCATGCCGAATATCTCTTGGAATGTGAATTGGGACGAAATCGCCAATAGATAAGAAAATTTTACAATTTGGGCCCAAGTTAGAAGCAGAGCCTAAGGTGTAAATTATCGATAGTCCGTATCTCGGAAACTATAAGAGATAATGCAATTTGGCAACCGGCAATGTAATTAGCATGCCGAATATTACTTGGAATGTGAATTGGAACGAAATCGCCAATAGATAAGACCATTTTACAATTTGGGCCCAAGTTAGAAGCAGAGCCTAAGGTGTAAATTATCGATAGTCCATATCTCGGAAACTATAAGAGATAATGCAATTTGGCAACCGGCAATGTAATTAGCATGCCGAATACTACTTGGAATGTGAATTGAAACGAAATCGCCAATAGATAAGACCATTTTACAATTTGGCCCAAGTTAGAAGCAGAGCCTAAGGTGTAAATTATCGATAGTCCATATCTCGGAAACTATAAGAGATAATGCAATTTGGCAACCGGCAATGTAATTAGCATGCCGAATATTACTTGGAATGTGAATTGGAACGAAATCGCCAATAGATAAGACCATTTTACAATTTGGGCCCAAGTTAGAAGCAGAGCCTAAGGTGTAAATTATTGATAGTCCATATCTCGGAAACTATAAGAGATAATGCAATTTCGCAACCGGCAATGTTATTAGCATGCCGAATATTACTTGGAGTGTGAATTGGAACGAAATCGCCAATAGATAAGACCATTTTACAATTTGGGCCCAAGTTAGAAGCAGAGCCTAAGGTGTAAATTATCGATAGTCCATATCTCGGAAACTATAAGAGATAATGCAATTTGGCAACCGGCAATGTAATTAGCATGCCGAATATTACTTGGAATGTGAATTGGAACGAAATCGCCAATAGATAAGACCATTTTACAATTTGGGCCCAAGTTAGAAGCAGAGCCTAAGGTGTAAATTATCGATAGTCCATATCTCGGAAACTATAAGAGATAATGCAATTTGGCAACCGGCAATATAATTAGCATGCCGAATATTACTTGGAATGTGAATTGGAACGAAATCGCCAATAGATAAGACCATTTTACAATTTGGGCCCAAGTTAGAAGCAGAGCCTAAGGTGTAAATTATCGATAGTCCATATCTCGGAAACTATAAGAGATAATGCAATTTGGCAACCGGCAATGTAATTAGCATGCCGAATATTACTTGGAATGTGAATTGGAACGAAATCGCCAATAGATAAGACCATTTTAAATTTGGGCCCAAGTTAGAAGCAGAGCCTAAGGTGTAAATTATCGATAGTCCATATGTCGGAAACTATAAGAGATAATGCAATTTGGCAACCGGCAATGTAATTAGCATGCCGAATATTACTTGGAATGTGAATTGCAACGAAATCGCCAATAGATAAGACAATTTTACAATTTGGGCCCAAGTTAGAAGCAGAGCCTAAGGTGTAAATTATCGATAGTCCATATCTCGGAAACTATAAGAGATAATGCAATTTGGCAATCGGCAATGTAATTAGCATGCCGAATATTACTTGGAATGTGAATTGGAACGAAATCGCCAATAGATAAGACCATTTTACAATTTGGGCCCAAGTTAGAAGCAGAGCCTAAGGTGTAAATTATCGATAGTCCATATCTCGGAAACTATAAGAGATAATGCAATTTCGCAACCGGCAATGTAATTAGCATGCCGAATATCACTTGGAATGTGAATTGGGACGAAATCGCCAATAGATAAGACCATTTTACAATTTGGGCCCAAGTTAGAAGCAGAGCCTAAGGTGTAAATTATCGATAGTCCGTATCTCGGAAACTATAAGAGATAATGCAATTTGGCAACCGGCAATGTAATTAGCATGCCGAATATTACTCGGAATGTGAATTGGAACGAAATCGCCAATAGATAAGACCATTTTACAATTTGGGCCCAAGTTAGAAGCAGAGCCTAAGGTGTAAATTATCGATAGTCCATATCTCGGAAACTATAAGAGATAATGCAATTTGGCAACCGGCAATGTAATTAGCATGCCGAATATTATTTGGAATGTGAATTGGAACGAAATCGCCAATAGGTAAGACCATTTTACAATTTGGGCCCAAGTTAGAAGCAGAGCCTAAGGTGTAAATTATCGATAGTCCATATCTCGGAAACTATAAGAGATAATGCAATTTGGCAACCGGCAATGTAATTAGCATGCCGAATATTACTTGGAGTGTGAATTGGAACGAAATCGCCAATAGATAAGACCATTTTACAATTTGGGCCCAAGTTAGAAGCAGAGCCTAAGGTGTAAATTATCGATAGTCCATATCTCGGAAACTATAAGAGATAATGCAATTTGGCAACCGGCAATGTAATTAGCATGCCGAATATTACTTGGAATGTGAATTGAAACGAAATCGCCAATAGATAAGACCATTTTACAATTTGGGCCCAAGTTAGAAGCAGAGCCTAAGGTGTAAATTATCGTTAGTCCATATCTCGGAAACTATAAGAGATAATGCAATTTGGCAACCGGCAATGTAATTAGCATGCCGAATATTACTTGGAATGTGAATTGGAACGAAATCGCCAATAGATAAGACCATTTTACAATTTGGGCCCAAGTTAGAAGCAGAGCCTAAGGTGTAAATTATTGATAGTCCATATCTCGGAAACTATAAGAGATAATGCAATTTCGCAACCGGCAATGTAATTAGCATGCCGAATATTACTTGGAGTGTGAATTGGAACGAAATCGCCAATAGATAAGTCCATCGATTGATGGACGAACCTAGTTAGAAGCAGAGCCTAAGGTGTAAATTATCGATAGTCCATATCTCGGAAACTATAAGAGATAATGCAATTTGGCAACCGGCAATGTAATTAGCATGCCGAATATTACTTGGAATGTGAATTGGAACGAAATCGCCAATAGATAAGACCATTTTACAATTTGGGCCCAAATTAGAAGCAGAGCCTAAGGTGTAAATTATCGATAGTCCATATCTCGGAAACTATAAGAGATAATGCAATTTGGCAACCGGCAATATAATTAGCATGCCGAATATTACTTGGAATGTGAATTGGAACGAAATCGCCAATAGATAAGACCATTTTACAATTTGGGCCCAAGTTAGAAGCAGAGCCTAAGGTGTAAATTATCGATAGTCCATATCTCGGAAACTATAAGAGATAATGCAATTTGGCAACCGGCAATGTAATTAGCATGCCGAATATCACTTGGAATGTGAATTGGGACGAAATCGCCAATAGATAAGACCATTTTACAATTTGGGCCCAAGTTAGAAGCAGAGCCTAAGGTGTAAATTATCGATAGTCCATATCTCGGAAACTATAAGAGATAATGCAATTTGGCAACCGGCAATGTAATTAGCATGCCGAATATTACTTGGAGTGTGAATTGGAACGAAATCGCCAATAGATAAGACCATTTTACAATTTGGGCCCAAGTTAGAAGCAGAGCCTAAGGTGTAAATTATCGATAGTCCATATCTCGGAAACTATAAGAGATAATGCAATTTGGCAACCGGCAATGTAATTAGCATGCCGAATATTACTTGGAATGTGAATTGAAACGAAATCGCCAATAGATAAGACCATTTTACAATTTGGGCCCAAGTTAGAAGCAGAGCCTAAGGTGTAAATTATCGTTAGTCCATATCTCGGAAACTATAAGAGATAATGCAATTTGGCAACCGGCAATGTAATTAGCATGCCGAATATTACTTGGAATGTGAATTGGAACGAAATCGCCAATAGATAAGACCATTTTACAATTTGGGCCCAAGTTAGAAGCAGAGCCTAAGGTGTAAATTATTGATAGTCCATATCTCGGAAACTATAAGAGATAATGCAATTTCGCAACCGGCAATGTAATTAGCATGCCGAATATTACTTGGAGTGTGAATTGGAACGAAATCGCCAATAGATAAGTCCATCGATTGATGGACGAACCTAGTTAGAAGCAGAGCCTAAGGTGTAAATTATCGATAGTCCATATCTCGGAAACTATAAGAGATAATGCAATTTGGCAACCGGCAATGTAATTAGCATGCCGAATATTACTTGGAATGTGAATTGGAACGAAATCGCCAATAGATAAGACCATTTTACAATTTGGGCCCAAATTAGAAGCAGAGCCTAAGGTGTAAATTATCGATAGTCCATATCTCGGAAACTATAAGAGATAATGCAATTTGGCAACCGGCAATATAATTAGCATGCCGAATATTACTTGGAATGTGAATTGGAACGAAATCGCCAATAGATAAGACCATTTTACAATTTGGGCCCAAGTTAGAAGCAGAGCCTAAGGTGTAAATTATCGATAGTCCATATCTCGGAAACTATAAGAGATAATGCAATTTGGCAACCGGCAATGTAATTAGCATGCCGAATATTACTTGGAATGTGAATTGGAACGAAATCGCCAATAGATAAGACCATTTTACAATTTGGGCCCAAGTTAGAAGCAGAGCCTAAGGTGTAAATTATCGATAGTCCATATCTCGGAAACTATAAGAGATAATGCAATTTGGCAACCGGCAATGTAATTAGCATGCCGAATATTACTTGGAATGTGAATTGGAACGAAATCGCCAATAGATAAGACCATTTTACAATTTGGGCTCAAGTTAGAAGCAGAGCCTAAGGTGTAAATTATCGATAGTCCATATCTCGGAAACTATAAGAGATAATGCAATTTCGCAACCGGCAATGTAATTAGCATGCCGAATATCTCTTGGAATGTGAATTGGGACGAAATCGCCAATAGATAAGAAAATTTTACAATTTGGGCCCAAGTTAGAAGCAGAGCCTAAGGTGTAAATTATCGATAGTCCGTATCTCGGAAACTATAAGAGATAATGCAATTTGGCAACCGGCAATGTAATTAGCATGCCGAATATTACTTGGAATGTGAATTGGAACGAAATCGCCAATAGATAAGACCATTTTACAATTTGGGCCCAAGTTAGAAGCAGAGCCTAAGGTGTAAATTATCGATAGTCCATATCTCGGAAACTATAAGAGATAATGCAATTTGGCAACCGGCAATGTAATTAGCATGCCGAATACTACTTGGAATGTGAATTGAAACGAAATCGCCAATAGATAAGACCATTTTACAATTTGGCCCAAGTTAGAAGCAGAGCCTAAGGTGTAAATTATCGATAGTCCATATCTCGGAAACTATAAGAGATAATGCAATTTGGCAACCGGCAATGTAATTAGCATGCCGAATATTACTTGGAATGTGAATTGGAACGAAATCGCCAATAGATAAGACCATTTTACAATTTGGGCCCAAGTTAGAAGCAGAGCCTAAGGTGTAAATTATTGATAGTCCATATCTCGGAAACTATAAGAGATAATGCAATTTCGCAACCGGCAATGTTATTAGCATGCCGAATATTACTTGGAGTGTGAATTGGAACGAAATCGCCAATAGATAAGACCATTTTACAATTTGGGCCCAAGTTAGAAGCAGAGCCTAAGGTGTAAATTATCGATAGTCCATATCTCGGAAACTATAAGAGATAATGCAATTTGGCAACCGGCAATGTAATTAGCATGCCGAATATTACTTGGAATGTGAATTGGAACGAAATCGCCAATAGATAAGACCATTTTACAATTTGGGCCCAAGTTAGAAGCAGAGCCTAAGGTGTAAATTATCGATAGTCCATATCTCGGAAACTATAAGAGATAATGCAATTTGGCAACCGGCAATATAATTAGCATGCCGAATATTACTTGGAATGTGAATTGGAACGAAATCGCCAATAGATAAGACCATTTTACAATTTGGGCCCAAGTTAGAAGCAGAGCCTAAGGTGTAAATTATCGATAGTCCATATCTCGGAAACTATAAGAGATAATGCAATTTGGCAACCGGCAATGTAATTAGCATGCCGAATATTACTTGGAATGTGAATTGGAACGAAATCGCCAATAGATAAGACCATTTTAAATTTGGGCCCAAGTTAGAAGCAGAGCCTAAGGTGTAAATTATCGATAGTCCATATGTCGGAAACTATAAGAGATAATGCAATTTGGCAACCGGCAATGTAATTAGCATGCCGAATATTACTTGGAATGTGAATTGCAACGAAATCGCCAATAGATAAGACAATTTTACAATTTGGGCCCAAGTTAGAAGCAGAGCCTAAGGTGTAAATTATCGATAGTCCATATCTCGGAAACTATAAGAGATAATGCAATTTGGCAATCGGCAATGTAATTAGCATGCCGAATATTACTTGGAATGTGAATTGGAACGAAATCGCCAATAGATAAGACCATTTTACAATTTGGGCCCAAGTTAGAAGCAGAGCCTAAGGTGTAAATTATCGATAGTCCATATCTCGGAAACTATAAGAGATAATGCAATTTCGCAACCGGCAATGTAATTAGCATGCCGAATATCACTTGGAATGTGAATTGGGACGAAATCGCCAATAGATAAGACCATTTTACAATTTGGGCCCAAGTTAGAAGCAGAGCCTAAGGTGTAAATTATCGATAGTCCGTATCTCGGAAACTATAAGAGATAATGCAATTTGGCAACCGGCAATGTAATTAGCATGCCGAATATTACTCGGAATGTGAATTGGAACGAAATCGCCAATAGATAAGACCATTTTACAATTTGGGCCCAAGTTAGAAGCAGAGCCTAAGGTGTAAATTATCGATAGTCCATATCTCGGAAACTATAAGAGATAATGCAATTTGGCAACCGGCAATGTAATTAGCATGCCGAATATTATTTGGAATGTGAATTGGAACGAAATCGCCAATAGGTAAGACCATTTTACAATTTGGGCCCAAGTTAGAAGCAGAGCCTAAGGTGTAAATTATCGATAGTCCATATCTCGGAAACTATAAGAGATAATGCAATTTGGCAACCGGCAATGTAATTAGCATGCCGAATATTACTTGGAGTGTGAATTGGAACGAAATCGCCAATAGATAAGACCATTTTACAATTTGGGCCCAAGTTAGAAGCAGAGCCTAAGGTGTAAATTATCGATAGTCCATATCTCGGAAACTATAAGAGATAATGCAATTTGGCAACCGGCAATGTAATTAGCATGCCGAATATTACTTGGAATGTGAATTGAAACGAAATCGCCAATAGATAAGACCATTTTACAATTTGGGCCCAAGTTAGAAGCAGAGCCTAAGGTGTAAATTATCGTTAGTCCATATCTCGGAAACTATAAGAGATAATGCAATTTGGCAACCGGCAATGTAATTAGCATGCCGAATATTACTTGGAATGTGAATTGGAACGAAATCGCCAATAGATAAGACCATTTTACAATTTGGGCCCAAGTTAGAAGCAGAGCCTAAGGTGTAAATTATTGATAGTCCATATCTCGGAAACTATAAGAGATAATGCAATTTCGCAACCGGCAATGTAATTAGCATGCCGAATATTACTTGGAGTGTGAATTGGAACGAAATCGCCAATAGATAAGTCCATTTTACAATTTGGACGAACCTAGTTAGAAGCAGAGCCTAAGGTGTAAATTATCGATAGTCCATATCTCGGAAACTATAAGAGATAATGCAATTTGGCAACCGGCAATGTAATTAGCATGCCGAATATTACTTGGAATGTGAATTGGAACGAAATCGCCAATAGATAAGACCATTTTACAATTTGGGCCCAAATTAGAAGCAGAGCCTAAGGTGTAAATTATCGATAGTCCATATCTCGGAAACTATAAGAGATAATGCAATTTGGCAACCGGCAATATAATTAGCATGCCGAATATTACTTGGAATGTGAATTGGAACGAAATCGCCAATAGATAAGACCATTTTACAATTTGGGCCCAAGTTAGAAGCAGAGCCTAAGGTGTAAATTATCGATAGTCCATATCTCGGAAACTATAAGAGATAATGCAATTTGGCAACCGGCAATGTAATTAGCATGCCGAATATTACTTGGAATGTGAATTGGAACGAAATCGCCAATAGATAAGACCATTTTACAATTTGGGCCCAAGTTAGAAGCAGAGCCTAAGGTGTAAATTATCGATAGTCCATATCTCGGAAACTATAAGAGATAATGCAATTTGGCAACCGGCAATGTAATTAGCATGCCGAATATTACTCGGAATGTGAATTGGAACGAAATCGCCAATAGATAAGACCATTTTACAATTTGGGCCCAAGTTAGAAGCAGAGCCTAAGGTGTAAATTATCGATAGTCCATATCTCGGAAACTATAAGAGATAATGCAATTTGGCAACCGGCAATGTAATTAGCATGCCGAATATTACTTGGAATGTGAATTGGAACGAAATCGCCAATAGATAAGACCATTTTACAATTTGGGCCCAAGTTAGAAGCAGAGCCTAAGGTGTAAATTATCGATAGTCCATATCTCGGAAACTATAAGAGATAATGCAATTTGGCAACCGGCAATGTAATTAGCATGCCGAATATTACTTGGAATGTGAATTGGAACGAAATCGCCAATAGATAAGACCATTTTACAATTTGGGCCCAAGTTAGAAGCAGAGCCTAAGGTGTAAATTATCGATAGTCCATATCTCGGAAACTATAAGAGATAATGCAATTTGGCAACCGGCAATGTAATTAGCATGCCGAATATTACTTGGAATGTGAATTGGAACGAAATCGCCAATAGATAAGACCATTTTACAATTTGGGCCCAAGTTAGAAGCAGAGCCTAAGGTGTAAATTATTGATAGTCCATATCTCGGAAACTATAAGAGATAATGCAATTTCGCAACCGGCAATGTAATTAGCATGCCGAATATTACTTGGAGTGTGAATTGGAACGAAATCGCCAATAGGTAAGACCATTTTACAATTTGGGCCCAAGTTAGAAGCAGAGCCTAAGGTGTAAATTATCGATAGTCCATATCTCGGAAACTATAAGAGATAATGCAATTTGGCAACCGGCAATGTAATTAGCATGCCGAATATTACTTGGAATGTGAATTGGAACGAAATCGCCAATAGATAAGACCATTTTACAATTTGGGCCCAAGTTAGAAGCAGAGCCTAAGGTGTAAATTATCGATAGTCCATATCTCGGAAACTATAAGAGATAATGCAATTTGGCAACCGGCAATGTAATTAGCATGCCGAATATTACTTGGAATGTGAATTGGAACGAAATCGCCAATAGATAAGACCATTTTACAATTTGGGCCCAAGTTAGAAGCAGAGCCTAAGGTGTAAATTATCGATAGTCCATATCTCGGAAACTATAAGAGATAATGCAATTTGGCAACCGGCAATGTAATTAGCATGCCGAATATTACTTGGAATGTGACTTGCAACGAAATCGCCAATAGATAAGACAATTTTACAATTTGGGCCCAAGTTAGAAGCAGAGCCTAAGGTGTAAATTATCGATAGTCCATATCTCGGAAACTATAAGAGATAATGCAATTTGGCAACCGGCAATCTAATTAGCATGTCGAATATTACTTGGAATGTGAATTGGAACGAAATCGCCAATAGATAAGACCATTTTACAATTTGGGCTCAAGTTAGAAGCAGAGCCTAAGGTGTAAAATATCGATAGTCCATATCTCGGAAACTATAAGAGATAATGCAATTTCGCAACCGGCAATGTAATTAGCATGCCGAATATCACTTGGAATGTGAATTGGGACGAAATCGCCAATAGATAAGACCATTTTACAATTTGGGCCCAAGTTAGAAGCAGAGCCTAAGGTGTAAATTATCGATAGTCCATATCTCGGAAACTATAAGAGATAATGCAATTTGGCAATCGGCAATGTAATTAGCATGCCGAATATTACTTGGAATGTGAATTGGAACGAAATCGCCAATAGATAAGACCATTTTACAATTTGGGCCCAAGTTAGAGGCAGAGCCTAAGGTGTAAATTATCGATAGTCCATATCTCGGAAACTATAAGAGATAATGCAATTTCGCAACCGGCAATGTAATTAGCATGCCGAATATCACTTGGAATGTGAATTGGGACGAAATCGCCAATAGATAAGACCATTTTACAATTTGGGCCCAAGTTAGAAGCAGAGCCTAAGGTGTAAATTATCGATAGTCCGTATCTCGGAAACTATAAGAGATAATGCAATTTGGCAACCGGCAATGTAATTAGCATGCCGAATATTACTTGGAGTGTGAATTGGAACGAAATCGCCAATAGATAAGACCATTTTACAATTTGGGCCCAAGTTAGAAGCAGAGCCTAAGGTGTAAATTATCGATAGTCCATATCTCGGAAACTATAAGAGATAATGCAATTTGGCAACCGGCAATGTAATTAGCATGCCGAATATTACTTGGAATGTGAATTGAAACGAAATCGCCAATAGATAAGACCATTTTACAATTTGGGCCCAAGTTAGAAGCAGAGCCTAACGTGTAAATTATCGATAGTCCATATCTCGGAAACTATAAGAGATAATGCAATTTGGCAACCGGCAATGTAATTAGCATGCCGAATATTACTTGGAATGTGAATTGGAACGAAATCGCCAATAGATAAGACCATTTTACAATTTGGGCCCAAGTTAGAAGCAGAGCCTAAGGTGTAAATTATTGATAGTCCATATCTCGGAAACTATAAGAGATAATGCAATTTCGCAACCGGCAATGTAATTAGCATGCCGAATATTACTTGGAGTGTGAATTGGAACGAAATCGCCAATAGATAAGACCATTTTACAATTTGGGCCCAAGTTAGAAGCAGAGCCTAAGGTGTAAATTATCGATAGTCCATATCTCGGAAACTATAAGAGATAATGCAATTTGGCAACCGGCAATGTAATTAGCATGCCGAATATTACTTGGAATGTGAATTGGAACGAAATCGCCAATAGATAAGACCTTTTTACAATTTGGGCCCAAGTTAGAAGCAGAGCCTAAGGTGTAAATTATCGATAGTCCATATCTCGGAAACTATAAGAGATAATGCAATTTGGCAACCGGCAATGTAATTAGCATGCCGAATATTACTTGGAATGTGAATTGGAACGAAATCGCCAATAGATAAGACCATTTTACAATTTGGGCTCAAGTTAGAAGCAGAGCCTAAGGTGTAAATTATCGATAGTCCATATCTCGGAAACTATAAGAGATAATGCAATTTCGCAACCAGCAATTTAATTAGCATGCCGAATATCACTTGGAATGTGAATTGGGACGAAATCGCCAATAGATAAGACCATTTTACAATTTGGGCCCAAGTTAGAAGCAGAGCCTAAGGTGTAAATTATCGATAGTCCATATCTCGGAAACTATAAGAGATAATGCAATTTGGCAATCGGCAATGTAATTAGCATGCCGAATATTACTTGGAATGTGAATTGGAACGAAATCGCCAATAGATAAGACCATTTTACAATTTGGGCCCAAGTTAGAAGCAGAGCCTAAGGTGTAAATTATCGATAGTCCATATCTCGGAAACTATAAGAGATAATGCAATTTCGCAACCGGCAATGTAATTAGCATGCCGAATATCACTTGGAATGTGAATTGGGACGAAATCGCCAATAGATAAGAAAATTTTACAATTTGGGCCCAAGTTAGAAGCAGAGCCTAAGGTGTAAATTATCGATAGTCCGTATCTCGGAAACTATAAGAGATAATGCAATTTGGCAACCGGCAATGTAATTAGCATTCCGAATATTACTTGGAATGTGAATTGGAACGAAATCGCCAATAGATAAGACCATTTTACAATTTGGGCCCAAGTTAGAAGCAGAGCCTAAGGTGTAAATTATCGATAGTCCATATCTCGGAAACTATAAGAGATAATGCAATTTGGCAACCGGCAATGTAATTAGCATGCCGAATACTACTTGGAATGTGAATTGAAACGAAATCGCCAATAGATAAGACCATTTTACAATTTGGGCCCAAGTTAGAAGCAGAGCCTAAGGTGTAAATTATCGATAGTCCATATCTCGGAAACTATAAGAGATAATGCAATTTGGCAACCGGCAATGTAATTAGCATGCCGAATATTACTTGGAATGTGAATTGGAACGAAATCGCCAATAGATAAGACCATTTTACAATTTGGGCCCAAGTTAGAAGCAGAGCCTACGGTGTAAATTATCGATAGTCCATATCTCGGAAACTATAAGAGATAATGCAATTTGGCAACCGGCAATATAATTAGCATGCCGAATATTACTTGGAATGTGAATTGGAACGAAATCGCCAATAGATAAGACCATTTTACAATTTGGGCCCAAGTTAGAAGCAGAGCCTAAGGTGTAAATTATCGATAGTCCATATCTCGGAAACTATAAGAGATAATGCAATTTGGCAACCGGCAATGTAATTAGCATGCCGAATATTACTTGGAATGTGAATTGGAACGAAATCGCCAATAGATAAGACCATTTTACAATTTGGGCCCAAGTTAGAAGCAGAGCCTAAGGTGTAAATTATCGATAGTCCATATCTCGGAAACTATAAGAGATAATGCAATTTGGCAACCGGCAATGTAATTAGCATGCCGAATATTACTTGGAATGTGAATTGGAACGAAATCGCCAATAGATAAGACCATTTTACAATTTGGGCCCAAGTTAGAAGCAGAGCCTAAGGTGTAAATTATCGATAGTCCATATCTCGGAAACTATAAGAGATAATGCAATTTGGCAACCGGCAATGTAATTAGCATGCCGAATATTACTTGGAATGTGAATTGGAACGAAATCGCCAATAGATAAGACCATTTTACAATTTGGGCCCAAGTTAGAAGCAGAGCCTAAGGTGTAAATTATTGATAGTCCATATCTCGGAAACTATAAGAGATAATGCAATTTGGCAACCGGCAATGTAATTAGCATGCCGAATATTACTTGGAATGTGAATTGCAACGAAATCGCCAATAGATAAGACAATTTTACAATTTGGGCCCAAGTTAGAAGCAGAGCCTAAGGTGTAAATTATCGATAGTCCATATCTCGGAAACTATAAGAGATAATGCAATTTGGCAATCGGCAATGTAATTAGCATGCCGAATATTACTTGGAATGTGAATTGGAACGAAATCGCCAATAGATAAGACCATTTTACAATTTGGGCCCAAGTTAGAAGCAGAGCCTAAGGTGTAAATTATCGATAGTCCATATCTCGGAAACTATAAGAGATAATGCAATTTCGCAACCGGCAATGTAATTAGCATGCCGAATATCACTTGGAATGTGAATTGGGACGAAATCGCCAATAGATAAGACCATTTTACAATTTGGGCCCAAGTTAGAAGCAGAGCCTAAGGTGTAAATTATCGATAGTCCGTATCTCGGAAACTATAAGAGATAATGCAATTTGGCAACCGGCAATGTAATTAGCATGCCGAATATTACTCGGAATGTGAATTGGAACGAAATCGCCAATAGATAAGACCATTTTACAATTTGGGCCCAAGTTAGAAGCAGAGCCTAAGGTGTAAATTATCGATAGTCCATATCTCGGAAACTATAAGAGATAATGCAATTTGGCAACCGGCAATGTAATTAGCATGCCGAATATTATTTGGAATGTGAATTGGAACGAAATCGCCAATAGGTAAGACCATTTTACAATTTGGGCCCAAGTTAGAAGCAGAGCCTAAGGTGTAAATTATCGATAGTCCATATCTCGGAAACTATAAGAGATAATGCAATTTGGCAACCGGCAATGTAATTAGCATGCCGAATATTACTTGGAATGTGAATTGGAACGAAATCGCCAATAGATAAGACCATTTTACAATTTGGGCCCAAGTTAGAAGCAGAGCCTAAGGTGTAAATTATCGATAGTCCATATCTCGGAAACTATAAGAGATAATGCAATTTGGCAACCGGCAATGTAATTAGCATGCCGAATATTACTTGGAATGTGAATTGGAACGAAATCGCCAATAGATAAGACCATTTTACAATTTGGGCCCAAGTTAGAAGCAGAGCCTAAGGTGTAAATTATCGTTAGTCCATATCTCGGAAACTATAAGAGATAATGCAATTTGGCAACCGGCAATGTAATTAGCATGCCGAATATTACTTGGAATGTGAATTGGAACGAAATCGCCAATAGATAAGACCATTTTACAATTTGGGCCCAAGTTAGAAGCAGAGCCTAAGGTGTAAATTATTGATAGTCCATATCTCGGAAACTATAAGAGATAATGCAATTTCGCAACCGGCAATGTAATTAGCATGCCGAATATTACTTGGAGTGTGAATTGGAACGAAATCGCCAATAGATAAGTCCATTTTACAATTTGGGCCCTAGTTAGAAGCAGAGCCTAAGGTGTAAATTATCGATAGTCCATATCTCGGAAACTATAAGAGATAATGCAATTTGGCAACCGGCAATGTAATTAGCATGCCGAATATTACTTGGAATGTGAATTGGAACGAAATCGCCAATAGATAAGACCATTTTACAATTTGGGCCCAAGTTAGAAGCAGAGCCTAAGGTGTAAATTATCGATAGTCCATATCTCGGAAACTATAAGAGATAATGCAATTTGGCAACCGGCAATGTAATTAGCATGCCGAATATTACTTGGAATGTGAATTGGAACGAAATCGCCAATAGATAAGACCATTTTACAATTTGGGCCCAAGTTAGAAGCAGAGCCTAAGGTGTAAATTATCGATAGTCCATATCTCGGAAACTATAAGAGATAATGCAATTTGGCAACCGGCAATGTAATTAGCATGCCGAATATTACTTGGAATGTGAATTGGAACGAAATCGCCAATAGATAAGACCATTTTACAATTTGGGCCCAAGTTAGAAGCAGAGCCTAAGGTGTAAATTATTGATAGTCCATATCTCGGAAACTATAAGAGATAATGCAATTTCGCAACCGGCAATGTAATTAGCATGCCGAATATTACTTGGAGTGTGAATTGGAACGAAATCGCCAATAGGTAAGACCATTTTACAATTTGGGCCCAAGTTAGAAGCAGAGCCTAAGGTGTAAATTATCGATAGTCCATATCTCGGAAACTATAAGAGATAATGCAATTTGGCAACCGGCAATGTAATTAGCATGCCGAATATTACTTGGAATGTGAATTGGAACGAAATCGCCAATAGATAAGACCATTTTACAATTTGGGCCCAAGTTAGAAGCAGAGCCTAAGGTGTAAATTATCGATAGTCCATATCTCGGAAACTATAAGAGATAATGCAATTTGGCAACCGGCAATGTAATTAGCATGCCGAATATTACTTGGAATGTGAATTGGAACGAAATCGCCAATAGATAAGACCATTTTACAATTTGGGCCCAAGTTAGAAGCAGAGCCTAAGGTGTAAATTATCGATAGTCCATATCTCGGAAACTATAAGAGATAATGCAATTTGGCAACCGGCAATGTAATTAGCATGCCGAATATTACTTGGAATGTGACTTGCAACGAAATCGCCAATAGATAAGACAATTTTACAATTTGGGCCCAAGTTAGAAGCAGAGCCTAAGGTGTAAATTATCGATAGTCCATATCTCGGAAACTATAAGAGATAATGCAATTTGGCAACCGGCAATCTAATTAGCATGTCGAATATTACTTGGAATGTGAATTGGAACGAAATCGCCAATAGATAAGACCATTTTACAATTTGGGCTCAAGTTAGAAGCAGAGCCTAAGGTGTAAAATATCGATAGTCCATATCTCGGAAACTATAAGAGATAATGCAATTTCGCAACCGGCAATGTAATTAGCATGCCGAATATCACTTGGAATGTGAATTGGGACGAAATCGCCAATAGATAAGACCATTTTACAATTTGGGCCCAAGTTAGAAGCAGAGCCTAAGGTGTAAATTATCGATAGTCCATATCTCGGAAACTATAAGAGATAATGCAATTTGGCAATCGGCAATGTAATTAGCATGCCGAATATTACTTGGAATGTGAATTGGAACGAAATCGCCAATAGATAAGACCATTTTACAATTTGGGCCCAAGTTAGAGGCAGAGCCTAAGGTGTAAATTATCGATAGTCCATATCTCGGAAAATATAAGAGATAATGCAATTTCGCAACCGGCAATGTAATTAGCATGCCGAATATCACTTGGAATGTGAATTGGGACGAAATCGCCAATAGATAAGACCATTTTACAATTTGGGCCCAAGTTAGAAGCAGAGCCTAAGGTGTAAATTATCGATAGTCCGTATCTCGGAAACTATAAGAGATAATGCAATTTGGCAACCGGCAATGTAATTAGCATGCCGAATATTACTTGGAGTGTGAATTGGAACGAAATCGCCAATAGATAAGACCATTTTACAATTTGGGCCCAAGTTAGAAGCAGAGCCTAAGGTGTAAATTATCGATAGTCCATATCTCGGAAACTATAAGAGATAATGCAATTTGGCAACCGGCAATGTAATTAGCATGCCGAATATTACTTGGAATGTGAATTGAAACGAAATCGCCAATAGATAAGACCATTTTACAATTTGGGCCCAAGTTAGAAGCAGAGCCTAACGTGTAAATTATCGATAGTCCATATCTCGGAAACTATAAGAGATAATGCAATTTGGCAACCGGCAATGTAATTAGCATGCCGAATATTACTTGGAATGTGAATTGGAACGAAATCGCCAATAGATAAGACCATTTTACAATTTGGGCCCAAGTTAGAAGCAGAGCCTAAGGTGTAAATTATTGATAGTCCATATCTCGGAAACTATAAGAGATAATGCAATTTCGCAACCGGCAATGTAATTAGCATGCCGAATATTACTTGGAGTGTGAATTGGAACGAAATCGCCAATAGATAAGACCATTTTACAATTTGGGCCCAAGTTAGAAGCAGAGCCTAAGGTGTAAATTATCGATAGTCCATATCTCGGAAACTATAAGAGATAATGCAATTTGGCAACCGGCAATGTAATTAGCATGCCGAATATTACTTGGAATGTGAATTGGAACGAAATCGCCAATAGATAAGACCTTTTTACAATTTGGGCCCAAGTTAGAAGCAGAGCCTAAGGTGTAAATTATCGATAGTCCATATCTCGGAAACTATAAGAGATAATGCAATTTGGCAACCGGCAATGTAATTAGCATGCCGAATATTACTTGGAATGTGAATTGGAACGAAATCGCCAATAGATAAGACCATTTTACAATTTGGGCTCAAGTTAGAAGCAGAGCCTAAGGTGTAAATTATCGATAGTCCATATCTCGGAAACTATAAGAGATAATGCAATTTCGCAACCAGCAATTTAATTAGCATGCCGAATATCACTTGGAATGTGAATTGGGACGAAATCGCCAATAGATAAGACCATTTTACAATTTGGGCCCAAGTTAGAAGCAGAGCCTAAGGTGTAAATTATCGATAGTCCATATCTCGGAAACTATAAGAGATAATGCAATTTGGCAATCGGCAATGTAATTAGCATGCCGAATATTACTTGGAATGTGAATTGGAACGAAATCGCCAATAGATAAGACCATTTTACAATTTGGGCCCAAGTTAGAAGCAGAGCCTAAGGTGTAAATTATCGATAGTCCATATCTCGGAAACTATAAGAGATAATGCAATTTCGCAACCGGCAATGTAATTAGCATGCCGAATATCACTTGGAATGTGAATTGGGACGAAATCGATAATAGATAAGAAAATTTTACAATTTGGGCCCAAGTTAGAAGCAGAGCCTAAGGTGTAAATTATCGATAGTCCGTATCTCGGAAACTATAAGAGATAATGCAATTTGGCAACCGGCAATGTAATTAGCATTCCGAATATTACTTGGAATGTGAATTGGAACGAAATCGCCAATAGATAAGACCATTTTACAATTTGGGCCCAAGTTAGAAGCAGAGCCTAAGGTGTAAATTATCGATAGTCCATATCTCGGAAACTATAAGAGATAATGCAATTTGGCAACCGGCAATGTAATTAGCATGCCGAATACTACTTGGAATGTGAATTGAAACGAAATCGCCAATAGATAAGACCATTTTACAATTTGGGCCCAAGTTAGAAGCAGAGCCTAAGGTGTAAATTATCGATAGTCCATATCTCGGAAACTATAAGAGATAATGCAATTTGGCAACCGGCAATGTAATTAGCATGCCGAATATTACTTGGAATGTGAATTGGAACGAAATCGCCAATAGATAAGACCATTTTACAATTTGGGCCCAAGTTAGAAGCAGAGCCTACGGTGTAAATTATCGATAGTCCATATCTCGGAAACTATAAGAGATAATGCAATTTGGCAACCGGCAATATAATTAGCATGCCGAATATTACTTGGAATGTGAATTGGAACGAAATCGCCAATAGATAAGACCATTTTACAATTTGGGCCCAAGTTAGAAGCAGAGCCTAAGGTGTAAATTATCGATAGTCCATATCTCGGAAACTATAAGAGATAATGCAATTTGGCAACCGGCAATGTAATTAGCATGCCGAATATTACTTGGAATGTGAATTGGAACGAAATCGCCAATAGATAAGACCATTTTACAATTTGGGCCCAAGTTAGAAGCAGAGCCTAAGGTGTAAATTATCGATAGTCCATATCTCGGAAACTATAAGAGATAATGCAATTTGGCAACCGGCAATGTAATTAGCATGCCGAATATTACTTGGAATGTGAATTGGAACGAAATCGCCAATAGATAAGACCATTTTACAATTTGGGCCCAAGTTAGAAGCAGAGCCTAAGGTGTAAATTATCGATAGTCCATATCTCGGAAACTATAAGAGATAATGCAATTTGGCAACCGGCAATGTAATTAGCATGCCGAATATTACTTGGAATGTGAATTGGAACGAAATCGCCAATAGATAAGACCATTTTACAATTTGGGCCCAAGTTAGAAGCAGAGCCTAAGGTGTAAATTATTGATAGTCCATATCTCGGAAACTATAAGAGATAATGCAATTTCGCAACCGGCAATGTAATTAGCATGCCGAATATTACTTGGAGTGTGAATTGGAACGAAATCGCCAATAGGTAAGACCATTTTACAATTTGGGCCCAAGTTAGAAGCAGAGCCTAAGGTGTAAATTATCGATAGTCCATATCTCGGAAACTATAAGAGATAATGCAATTTGGCAACCGGCAATGTAATTAGCATGCCGAATATTACTTGGAATGTGAATTGGAACGAAATCGCCAATAGATAAGACCATTTTACAATTTGGGCTCAAGTTAGAAGCAGAGCCTAAGGTGTAAATTATCGATAGTCCATATCTCGGAAACTATAAGAGATAATGCAATTTCGCAACCGGCAATGTAATTAGCATGCCGAATATCACTTGGAATGTGAATTGGGACGAAATCGCCAATAGATAAGACCATTTTACAATTTGGGCCCAAGTTAGAAGCAGAGCCTAAGGTGTAAATTATCGATAGTCCATATCTCGGAAACTATAAGAGTTAATGCAATTTGGCAACCGGCAATGTAATTAGCATGCCGAATATTACTTGGAATGTGAATTGGAACGAAATCGCCAATAGATAAGACCATTTTACAATTTGGGCCCAAGTTAGAAGCAGAGCCTAAGGTGTAAATTATCGATAGTCCATATCTCGGAAACTATAAGAGATAATGCAATTTGGCAACCGGCAATGTAATTAGCATGCCGAATATTACTTGGAATGTGAATTGGAACGAAATCGCCAATAGATAAGACCATTTTACAATTTGGGCCCAAGTTAGAAGCAGAGCCTAAGGTGTAAATTATTGATAGTCCATATCTCGGAAACTATAAGAGATAATGCAATTTGGCAACCGGCAATGTAATTAGCATGCCGAATATTACTTGGAGTGTGAATTGGAACGAAATCGCCAATAGATAAGACCATTTTACAATTTGGGCCCAAGTTAGAAGCAGAGCCTAAGGTGTAAATTATCGATAGTCCATATCTCGGAAACTATAAGAGATAATGCAATTTGGCAACCGGCAATGTAATTAGCATGCCGAATATTACTTGGAATGTGAATTGGAACGAAATCGCCAATAGATAAGACCATTTTACAATTTGGGCCCAAGTTAGAAGCAGAGCCTAAGGTGTAAATTATCGATAGTCCATATCTCGGAAACTATAAGAGATAATGCAATTTCGCAACCGGCAATGTAATTAGCATGCCGAATATCACTTGGAATGTGAATTGGGACGAAATCGCCAATAGATAAGACCATTTTACAATTTGGGCCCAAGTTAGAAGCAGAGCCTAAGGTGTAAATTATCGATAGTCCATATCTCGGAAACTATAAGAGTTAATGCAATTTGGCAACCGGCAATGTAATTAGCATGCCGAATATTACTTGGAATGTGAATTGGAACGAAATCGCCAATAGATAAGACCATTTTACAATTTGGGCCCAAGTTAGAAGCAGAGCCTAAGGTGTAAATTATCGATAGTCCATATCTCGGAAACTATAAGAGATAATGCAATTTGGCAACCGGCAATGTAATTAGCATGCCGAATATTACTTGGAATGTGAATTGGAACGAAATCGCCAATAGATAAGACCATTTTACAATTTGGGCCCAAGTTAGAAGCAGAGCCTAAGGTGTAAATTATCGATAGTCCATATCTCGGAAACTATAAGAGATAATGCAATTTCGCAACCGGCAATGTAATTAGCATGCCGAATATCACTTGGAATGTGAATTGGGACGAAATCGCCAATAGATAAGACCATTTTACAATTTGGGCCCAAGTTAGAAGCAGAGCCTAAGGTGTAAATTATCGATAGTCCATATCTCGGAAACTATAAGAGTTAATGCAATTTGGCAACCGGCAATGTAATTAGCATGCCGAATATTACTTGGAATGTGAATTGGAACGAAATCGCCAATAGATAAGACCATTTTACAATTTGGGCCCAAGTTAGAAGCAGAGCCTAAGGTGTAAATTATCGATAGTCCATATCTCGGAAACTATAAGAGATAATGCAATTTGGCAACCGGCAATGTAATTAGCATGCCGAATATTACTTGGAATGTGAATTGGAACGAAATCGCCAATAGATAAGACCATTTTACAATTTGGGCCCAAGTTAGAAGCAGAGCCTAAGGTGTAAATTATTGATAGTCCATATCTCGGAAACTATAAGAGATAATGCAATTTGGCAACCGGCAATGTAATTAGCATGCCGAATATTACTTGGAGTGTGAATTGGAACGAAATCGCCAATAGATAAGACCATTTTACAATTTGGGCCCAAGTTAGAAGCAGAGCCTAAGGTGTAAATTATCGATAGTCCATATCTCGGAAACTATAAGAGATAATGCAATTTGGCAACCGGCAATGTAATTAGCATGCCGAATATTACTTGGAATGTGAATTGGAACGAAATCGCCAATAGATAAGGCCATTTTACAATTTGGGCTCAAGTTAGAAGCAGAGCCTAAGGTGTAAATTATCGATAGTCCATATCTCGGAAACTATAAGAGATAATGCAATTTCGCAACCGGCAATGTAATTAGCATGCCGAATATCACTTGGAATGTGAATTGGGACGAAATCGCCAATAGATAAGACCATTTTACAATTTGGGCCCAAGTTAGAAGCAGAGCCTAAGGTGTAAATTATCGATAGTCCATATCTCGGAAACTATAAGAGATAATGCAATTTGGCAATCGGCAATGTAATTAGCATGCCGAATATTACTTTGAATGTGAATTGTAACGAAATCGCCAATAGATAAGAACATTTTACAATTTGGGCCCAAGTTAGAAGCAGAGCCTAAGGTGTAAATTATCGATAGTCCATATCTCGGAAACTATAAGAGATAATGCAATTTCGCAACCGGCAATGTAATTAGCATGCCGAATATTACTTGGAATGTGAATTGGGACGAAATCGCCAATAGATAAGACCATTTTACAATTTGGGCCCAAGTTAGAAGCAGAGCCTAAGGTGTAAATTATCGATAGTCCATATCTCGGAAACTATAAGAGATAATGCAATTTGGCAACCGGCAATGTAATTAGCATGCCGAATACTACTTGGAATGTGAATTGAAACGAAATCGCCAATAGATAAGACCATTTTACAATTTGGGCCCAAGTTAGAAGCAGAGCCTAAGGTGTAAATTATCGATAGTCCATATCTCGGAAACTATAAGAGATAATGCAATTTGGCAACCGGCAATGTAATTAGCATGCCGAATATTACTTGGAATGTGAATTGGAACGAAATCGCCAATAGATAAGACCATTTTACAATTTGGGCCCAAGTTAGAAGCAGAGCCTAAGGTGTAAATTATTGATAGTCCATATCTCGGAAACTATAAGAGATAATGCAATTTCGCAACCGGCAATGTAATTAGCATGCCGAATATTACTTGGAGTGTGAATTGGAACGAAATCGCCAATAGATAAGACCATTTTACAATTTGGGCCCAAGTTAGAAGCAGAGCCTAAGGTGTAAATTATCGATAGTCCATATCTCGGAAACTATAAGAGATAATGCAATTTGGCAACCGGCAATGTAATTAGCATGCCGAATATTACTTGGAATGTGAATTGGAACGAAATCGCCAATAGATAAGACCATTTTACAATTTGGGCCCAAATTAGAAGCAGAGCCTAAGGTGTAAATTATCGATAGTCCATATCTCGGAAACTATAAGAGATAATGCAATTTGGCAACCGGCAATATAATTAGCATGCCGAATATTACTTGGAATGTGAATTGGAACGAAATCGCCAATAGATAAGACCATTTTACAATTTGGGCCCAAGTTAGAAGCAGAGCCTAAGGTGTAAATTATCGATAGTCCATATCTCGGAAACTATAAGAGATAATGCAATTTGGCAACCGGCAATGTAATTAGCATGCCGAATATTACTTGGAATGTGAATTGGAACGAAATCGCCAATAGATAAGACCATTTTACAATTTGGGCCCAAGTTAGAAGCAGAGCCTAAGGTGTAAATTATCGATAGTCCATATCTCGGAAACTATAAGAGATAATGCAATTTGGCAACCGGCAATGTAATTAGCATGCCGAATATTACTTGGAATGTGAATTGGAACGAAATCGCCAATAGATAAGACCATTTTACAATTTGGGCCCAAGTTAGAAGCAGAGCCTAAGGTGTAAATTATCGATAGTCCATATCTCGGAAACTATAAGAGATAATGCAATTTGGCAACCGGCAATGTAATTAGCATGCCGAATATTACTTGGAATGTGAATTGGAACGAAATCGCCAATAGATAAGACCATTTTACAATTTGGGCCCAAGTTAGAAGCAGAGCCTAAGGTGTAAATTATCGATAGTCCATATCTCGGAAACTATAAGAGATAATGCAATTTGGCAACCGGCAATGTAATTAGCATGCCGAATATTACTTGGAATGTGAATTGGAACGAAATCGCCAATAGATAAGACCATTTTACAATTTGGGCCCAAGTTAGAAGCAGAGCCTAAGGTGTAAATTATCGATAGTCCATATCTCGGAAACTATAAGAGATAATGCAATTTGGCAACCGGCAATGTAATTAGCATGCCGAATATTACTTGGAATGTGACTTGCAACGAAATCGCCAATAGATAAGACAATTTTACAATTTGGGCCCAAGTTAGAAGCAGAGCCTAAGGTGTAAATTATCGATAGTCCATATCTCGGAAACTATAAGAGATAATGCAATTTGGCAACCGGCAATGTAATTAGCATGCCGAATATTACTTGGAATGTGAATTGGAACGAAATCGCCAATAGATAAGACCATTTTACAATTTGGGCTCAAGTTAGAAGCAGAGCCTAAGGTGTAAATTATCGATAGTCCATATCTCGGAAACTATAAGAGATAATGCAATTTCGCAACCGGCAATGTAATTAGCATGCCGAATATCACTTGGAATGTGAATTGGGACGAAATCGCCAATAGATAAGACCATTTTACAATTTGGGCCCAAGTTAGAAGCAGAGCCTAAGGTGTAAATTATCGATAGTCCATATCTCGGAAACTATAAGAGATAATGCAATTTGGCAATCGGCAATGTAATTAGCATGCCGAATATTACTTGGAATGTGAATTGGAACGAAATCGCCAATAGATAAGACCATTTTACAATTTGGGCCCAAGTTAGAAGCAGAGCCTAAGGTGTAAATTATCGATAGTCCATATCTCGGAAACTATAAGAGATAATGCAATTTCGCAACCGGCAATGTAATTAGCATGCCGAATATCACTTGGAATGTGAATTGGGACGAAATCGCCAATAGATAAGACCATTTTACAATTTGGGCCCAAGTTAGAAGCAGAGCCTAAGGTGTAAATTATCGATAGTCCGTATCTCGGAAACTATAAGAGATAATGCAATTTGGCAACCGGCAATGTAATTAGCATGCCGAATATTACTTGAAATGTGAATTGAAACGAAATCGCCAATAGATAAGACCATTTTACAATTTGGGCCCAAGTTAGAAGCAGGGCCTAAGGTGTAAATTATCGATAGTCCATATCTCGGAAACTATAAGAGATAATGCAATTTGGCAACCGGCAATGTAATTAGCATGCCGAATATTACTTGGAGTGTGAATTGGAACGAAATCGCCAATAGATAAGACCATTTTACAATTTGGGCCCAAGTTAGAAGCAGAGCCTAAGGTGTAAATTATCGATAGTCCATATCTCGGAAACTATAAGAGATAATGCAATTTGGCAACCGGCAATGTAATTAGCATGCCGAATATTACTTGGAATGTGAATTGAAACGAAATCGCCAATAGATAAGACCATTTTACAATTTGGGCCCAAGTTAGAAGCAGAGCCTAAGGTGTAAATTATCGATAGTCCATATCTCGGAAACTATAAGAGATAATGCAATTTGGCAACCGGCAATGTAATTAGCATGCCGAATATTACTTGGAATGTGAATTGGAACGAAATCGCCAATAGATAAGGCCATTTTACAATTTGGGCCCAAGTTAGAAGCAGAGCCTAAGGTGTAAATTATTGATAGTCCATATCTCGGAAACTATAAGAGATTATGCAATTTCGCAACCGGCAATGTAATTAGCATGCCGAATATCACTTGGAATATGAATTGGGACGAAATCGCCAATAGATAAGACCATTTTACAATTTGGGCCCAAGTTAGAAGCAGAGCCTAAGGTGTAAATTATCGATAGTCCATATCTCGGAAACTATAAGAGATAATGCAATTTGGCAACCGGCAATGTAATTAGCATGCCGAATATTACTTGGAATGTGAATTGGAACGAAATCGCCAATAGATAAGACCATTTTACAATTTGGGCCCAAGTTAGAAGCAGAGCCTAAGGTGTAAATTATCGATAGTCCATATCTCGGAAACTATAAGAGATAATGCAATTTGGCAACCGGCAATGTAATTAGCATGCCGAATATTACTTGGAATGTGAATTGGAACGAAATCGCCAATAGATAAGACCATTTTACAATTTGGGCCCAAGTTAGAAGCAGAGCCTAAGGTGTAAATTATTGATAGTCCATATCTCGGAAACTATATGAGATAATGCAATTTCGCAACCGGCAATGTAATTAGCATGCCGAATATTACTTGGAGTGTGAATTGGAACGAAATCGCCAATAGGTAAGACCATTTTACAATTTGGGCCCAAGTTAGAAGCAGAGCCTAAGGTGTAAATTATCGATAGTCCATATCTCGGAAACTATAAGAGATAATGCAATTTGGCAACCGGCAATGTAATTAGCATGCCGAATATTACTTGTAATGTGAATTGGAACGAAATCGCCAATAGATAAGACCATTTTACAATTTGGGCCCAAGTTAGAAGCAGAGCCTAAGGTGTAAATTATCGATAGTCCATATCTCGGAAACTATAAGAGATAATGCAATTTGGCAACCGGCAATGTAATTAGCATGCCGAATATTACTTGGAATGTGAATTGGAACGAAATCGCCAATAGATAAGACCATTTTACAATTTGGGCCCAAGTTAGAAGCAGAGCCTAAGGTGTAAATTATCGATAGTCCATATCTCGGAAACTATAAGAGATAATGCAATTTGGCAACCGGCAATGTAATTAGCATGCCGAATATTACTTGGAATGTGACTTGCAACGAAATCGCCAATAGATAAGACAATTTTACAATTTGGGCCCAAGTTAGAAGCAGAGCCTAAGGTGTAAATTATCGATAGTCCATATCTCGGAAACTATAAGAGATAATGCAATTTGGCAACCGGCAATGTAATTAGCATGCCGAATATTACTTGGAATGTGAATTGGAACGAAATCGCCAATAGATAAGACCATTTTACAATTTGGGCTCAAGTTAGAAACAGAGCCTAAGGTGTAAATTATCGATAGTTCATATCTCGGAAACTATAAGAGATAATGCAATTTCGCAACCGGCAATGTAATTAGCATGCCGAATATCACTTGGAATGTGAATTGGGACGAAATCGCCAATAGATAAGACCATTTTACAATTTGGGCCCAAGTTAGAAGCAGAGCCTAAGGTGTAAATTATCGATAGTCCGTATCTCGGAAACTATAAGAGATAATGCAATTTGGCAACCGGCAATGTAATTAGCATGCCGAATATTACTTGGAATGTGAATTGGAACGAAATCGCCAATAGATAAGACCATTTTACAATTTGGGCCCAAGTTAGAAGCAGAGCCTAAGGTGTAAATTATCGATAGTCCATATCTCGGAAACTATAAGAGATAATGCAATTTGGCAACCGGCAATGTAATTAGCATGCCGAATATTACTTGGAATGTGAATTGGAACGAAATCGCCAATAGGTAAGACCATTTTACAATTTGGGCCCAAGTTAGAAGCAGAGCCTAAGGTGAAAATTATCGATAGTCCATATCTCGGAAACTATAAGAGATAATTCAATTTGGCAACCGGCAATGTAATTAGCATGCCGAATATTACTTGGAATGTGAATTGGAACGAAATCGCCAATAGATAAGACCATTTTACAATTTGGGCCCAAGTTAGAAGCAGAGCCTAAGGTGTAAATTATCGATAGTCCATATCTCGGAAACTATAAGAGATAATGCAATTTGGCAACCGGCAATGTAATTAGCATGCCGAATATTACTTGGAATGTGAATTGGAACGAAATCGCCAATAGATAAGACCATTTTACAATTTGGGCCCAAGTTAGAAGCAGAGCCTAAGGTGTAAATTATCGATAGTCCATATCTCGGAAACTATAAGAGATAATGCAATTTGGCAACCGGCAATGTAATTAGCATGCCGAATATTACTTGGAATGTGAATTGGAACGAAATCGCCAATAGATAAGACCATTTTACAATTTGGGCCCAAGTTAGAAGCAGAGCCTATGGTGTAAATTATCGATAGTCCATATCTCGGAAACTATAAGAGATAATGCAATTTGGCAACCGGCAATGTAATTAGCATGCCGAATATTACTTGGAATGTGAATTGGAACGAAATCGCCAATAGATAAGACCATTTTACAATTTGGGCCCAAGTTAGAAGCAGAGCCTAAGGTGTAAATTATTGATAGTCCATATCTCGGAAACTATAAGAGATAATGCAATTTCGCAACCGGCAATGTAATTAGCATGCCGAATATCACTTGGAATGTGAATTGGGACGAAATCGCCAATAGATAAGACAATTTTACAATTTGGGCCCAAGTTAGAAGCAGAGCCTAAGGTGTAAATTATCGATAGTCCATATCTTGGAAACTATAAGAGATAATGCAATTTGGCAACCGGCAATGTAATTAGCATGCCGAATATTACTTGGAATGTGAATTGGAACGAAATCGCCAATAGATAAGACCATTTTACAATTTGGGCCCAAGTTAGAAGCAGAGCCTAAGGTGTAAATTATCGATAGTCCATATCTCGGAAACTATAAGAGATAATGCAATTTGGCAACCGGCAATGTAATTAGCATGCCGAATATTACTTGGAATGTGAATTGGAACGAAATCGCCAATAGATAAGACCATTTTACAATTTGGGCCCAAGTTAGAAGCAGAGCCTATGGTGTAAATTATCGATAGTCCATATCTCGGAAACTATAAGAGATAATGCAATTTGGCAACCGGCAATGTAATTAGCATGCCGAATATTACTTGGAATGTGAATTGGAACGAAATCGCCAATAGATAAGACCATTTTACAATTTGGGCCCAAGTTAGAAGCAGAGCCTAAGGTGTAAATTATCGATAGTCCATATCTCGGAAACTATATGAGATAATGCAATTTGGCAACCGGCAATGTAATTAGCATGCCGAATATTACTTGGAATGTGAATTGGAACGAAATCGCCAATAGATAAGACCATTTTACAATTTGGGCTCAAGTTAGAAGCAGAGCCTAAGGTGTAAATTATCGATAGTCCATATCTCGGAAACTATAAGAGATAATGCAATTTCGCAACCGGCAATGTAATTAGCATGCCGAATATCACTTGGAATGTGAATTGGGACGAAATCGCCAATAGATAAGACCATTTTACAATTTGGGCCCAAGTTAGAAGCAGAGCCTAAGGTGTAAATTATCGATAGTCCATATCTCGGAAACTATAAGAGATAATGCAATTTGGCAATCGGCAATGTAATTAGCATGCCGAATATTACTTGGAATGTGAATTGGAACGAAATCGCCAATAGATAAGACCATTTTACAATTTGGGCCCAAGTTAGAAGCAGAGCCTAAGGTGTAAATTATCGATAGTCCATATCTCGGAAACTATAAGAGATAATGCAATTTCGCAACCGGCAATGTAATTAGCATGCCGAATATCACTTGGAATGTGAATTGGGACGAAATCGCCAATAGATAAGACCATTTTACAATTTGGGCCCAAGTTAGAAGCAGAGCCTAAGGTGTAAATTATCGATAGTCCGTATCTCGGAAACTATAAGAGATAATGCAATTTGGCAACCGGCAATGTAATTAGCATGCCGAATATTACTTGAAATGTGAATTGAAACGAAATCGCCAATAGATAAGACCATTTTACAATTTGGGCCCAAGTTAGAAGCAGAGCCTAAGGTGTAAATTATCGATAGTCCATATCTCGGAAACTATAAGAGATAATGCAATTTGGCAACCGGCAATGTAATTAGCATGCCGAATATTACTTGGAGTGTGAATTGGAACGAAATCGCCAATAGATAAGACCATTTTACAATTTGGGCCCAAGTTAGAAGCAGAGCCTAAGGTGTAAATTATCGATAGTCCATATCTCGGAAACTATAAGAGATAATGCAATTTGGCAACCGGCAATGTAATTAGCATGCCGAATATTACTTGGAATGTGAATTGAAACGAAATCGCCAATAGATAAGACCATTTTACAATTTGGGCCCAAGTTAGAAGCAGAGCCTAAGGTGTAAATTATCGATAGTCCATATCTCGGAAACTATAAGAGATAATGCAATTTGGCAACCGGCAATGTAATTAGCATGCCGAATATTACTTGGAATGTGAATTGGAACGAAATCGCCAATAGATAAGGCCATTTTACAATTTGGGCCCAAGTTAGAAGCAGAGCCTAAGGTGTAAATTATTGATAGTCCATATCTCGGAAACTATAAGAGATTATGCAATTTCGCAACCGGCAATGTAATTAGCATGCCGAATATCACTTGGAATATGAATTGGGACGAAATCGCCAATAGATAAGACCATTTTACAATTTGGGCCCAAGTTAGAAGCAGAGCCTAAGGTGTAAATTATCGATAGTCCATATCTCGGAAACTATAAGAGATAATGCAATTTGGCAACCGGCAATGTAATTAGCATGCCGAATATTACTTGGAATGTGAATTGGAACGAAATCGCCAATAGATAAGACCATTTTACAATTTGGGCCCAAGTTAGAAGCAGAGCCTAAGGTGTAAATAATCGATAGTCCATATCTCGGAAACTATAAGAGATAATGCAATTTGGCAACCGGCAATGTAATTAGCATGCCGAATATTACTTGGAATGTGAATTGGAACGAAATCGCCAATAGATAAGACCATTTTACAATTTGGGCCCAAGTTAGAAGCAGAGCCTAAGGTGTAAATTATTGATAGTCCATATCTCGGAAACTATATGAGATAATGCAATTTCGCAACCGGCAATGTAATTAGCATGCCGAATATTACTTGGAGTGTGAATTGGAACGAAATCGCCAATAGGTAAGACCATTTTACAATTTGGGCCCAAGTTAGAAGCAGAGCCTAAGGTGTAAATTATCGATAGTCCATATCTCGGAAACTATAAGAGATAATGCAATTTGGCAACCGGCAATGTAATTAGCATGCCGAATATTACTTGGAATGTGAATTGGAACGAAATCGCCAATAGATAAGACCATTTTACAATTTGGGCCCAAGTTAGAAGCAGAGCCTAAGGTGTAAATTATCGATAGTCCATATCTCGGAAACTATAAGAGATAATGCAATTTGGCAACCGGCAATGTAATTAGCATGCCGAATATTACTTGGAATGTGAATTGGAACGAAATCGCCAATAGATAAGACCATTTTACAATTTGGGCCCAAGTTAGAAGCAGAGCCTAAGGTGTAAATTATCGATAGTCCATATCTCGGAAACTATAAGGGATAATGCAATTTGGCAACCGGCAATGTAATTAGCATGCCGAATATTACTTGGAATGTGACTTGCAACGAAATCGCCAATAGATAAGACAATTTTACAATTTGGGCCCAAGTTAGAAGCAGAGCCTAAGGTGTAAATTATCGATAGTCCATATCTCGGAAACTATAAGAGATAATGCAATTTGGCAACCGGCAATGTAATTAGCATGCCGAATATTACTTGGAATGTGAATTGGAACGAAATCGCCAATAGATAAGACCATTTTACAATTTGGGCTCAAGTTAGAAACAGAGCCTAAGGTGTAAATTATCGATAGTCCATATCTCGGAAACTATAAGAGATAATGCAATTTCGCAACCGGCAATGTAATTAGCATGCCGAATATCACTTGGAATGTGAATTGGGACGAAATCGCCAATAGATAAGACCATTTTACAATTTGGGCCCAAGTTAGAAGCAGAGCCTAAGGTGTAAATTATCGATAGTCCGTATCTCGGAAACTATAAGAGATAATGCAATTTGGCAACCGGCAATGTAATTAGCATGCCGAATATTACTTGGAATGTGAATTGGAACGAAATCGCCAATAGATAAGACCATTTTACAATTTGGGCCCAAGTTAGAAGCAGAGCCTAAGGTGTAAATTATCGATAGTCCATATCTCGGAAACTATAAGAGATAATGCAATTTGGCAACCGGCAATGTAATTAGCTTGCCGAATATTACTTGGAATGTGAATTGGAACGAAATCGCCAATAGGTAAGACCATTTTACAATTTGGGCCCAAGTTAGAAGCAGAGCCTAAGGTGTAAATTATCGATAGTCCATATCTCGGAAACTATAAGAGATAATTCAATTTGGCAACCGGCAATGTAATTAGCATGCCGAATATTACTTGGAATGTGAATTGGAACGAAATCGCCAATAGATAAGACCATTTTACAATTTGGGCCCAAGTTAGAAGCAGAGCCTAAGGTGTAAATTATCGATAGTCCATATCTCGGAAACTATAAGAGATAATGCAATTTGGCAACCGGCAATGTAATTAGCATGCCGAATATTACTTGGAATGTGAATTGGAACGAAATCGCCAATAGATAAGACCATTTTACAATTTGGGCCCAAGTTAGAAGCAGAGCCTAAGGTGTAAATTATCGATAGTCCATATCTCGGAAACTATAAGAGATAATGCAGTTTGGCAACCGGCAATGTAATTAGCATGCCGAATATTACTTGGAATGTGAATTGGAACGAAATCGCCAATAGATAAGACCATTTTACAATTTGGGCCCAAGTTAGAAGCAGAGCCTAAGGTGTAAATTATTGATAGTCCATATCTCGGAAACTATAAGAGATAATGCAATTTCGCAACCGGCAATGTAATTAGCATGCCGAATATCACTTGGAATGTGAATTGGGACGAAATCGCCAATAGATAAGACAATTTTACAATTTGGGCCCAAGTTAGAAGCAGAGCCTAAGGTGTAAATTATCGATAGTCCATATCTCGGAAACTATAAGAGATAATGCAATTTGGCAACCGGCAATGTAATTAGCATGCCGAATATTACTTGGAATGTGAATTGGAACGAAATCGCCAATAGATAAGACCATTTTACAATTTGGGCCCAAGTTAGAAGCAGAGCCTAAGGTGTAAATTATCGATAGTCCATATCTCGGAAACTATAAGAGATAATGCAATTTGGCAACCGGCAATGTAATTAGCATGCCGAATATTACTTGGAATGTGAATTGGAACGAAATCGCCAATAGATAAGACCATTTTACAATTTGGGAGCAAGTTAGAAGCAGAGCCTAAGGTGTAAATTATCGATAGTCCATATCTCGGAAACTATAAGAGATAATGCAATTTGGCAACCGGCAATGTAATTAGCATGCCGAATATTACTTGGAATGTGAATTGGAACGAAATCGCCAATAGATAAGACCATTTTACAATTTGGGCCCAAGCTAGAAGCAGAGCCTATGGTGTAAATTATTGACAGTCCATATCTCGGAAACTATAAGAGATAATGCAATTTCGCAACCGGCAATGTAATTAGCATGCCGAATATTACTTGGAGTGTGAATTGGAACGAAATCGCCAATAGATAAGACCATTTTACAATTTGGGCCCAAGTTAGAAGCAGAGCCTAAGGTGTAAATTATCGATAGTCCATATCTCGGAAACTATAAGAGATAATGCAATTTAGCAACCGGCAATGTAATTAGCATGCCGAATATTACTTGGAATGTGAATTGGAACGAAATCGCCAATAGATAAGACCATTTTACAATTTGGGCCCAAATTAGAAGCAGAGCCTAAGGTGTAAATTATCGATAGTCCATATCTCGGAAACTATAAGAGATAATGCAATTTGGCAACCGGCAATATAATTAGCATGCCGAATATTACTTGGAATGTGAATTGGAACGAAGTCGCCAATAGATAAGACCATTTTACAATTTGGGCCCAAGTTAGAAGCAGAGCCTAAGGTGTAAATTATCGATAGTCCATATCTCGGAAACTATAAGAGATAATGCAATTTGGCAACCGGCAATGTAATTAGCATGCCGAATATTACTTGGAATGTGAATTGGAACGAAATCGCCAATAGATAAGACCATTTTACAATTTGGGCCCAAGTTAGAAGCAGAGCCTAAGGTGTAAATTATCGATAGTCCATATCTCGGAAACTATAAGAGATAATGCAATTTGGCAACCGGCAATGTAATTAGCATGCCGAATATTACTTGGAATGTGAATTGGAACGAAATCGCCAATAGATAAGGCCATTTTACAATTTGGGCCCAAGTTAGAAGCAGAGCCTAAGGTGTAAATTATTGATAGTCCATATCTCGGAAACTATAAGAGATAATGCAATTTCGCAACCGGCAATGTAATTAGCATGCCGAATATCACTTGGAATATGAATTGGGACGAAATCGCCAATAGATAAGACCATTTTACAATTTGGGCCCAAGTTAGAAGCAGAGCCTAAGGTGTAAATTATCGATAGTCCATATCTCGGAAACTATAAGAGATAATGCAATTTGGCAACCGGCAATGCAATTAGCATGCCGAATATTACTTGGAATGTGAATTGGAACGAAATCGCCAATAGATAAGACCATTTTACAATTTGGGCCCAAGTTAGAAGCAGAGCCTAAGGTGTAAATTATCGATAGTCCATATCTCGGAAACTATAAGAGATAATGCAATTTGGCAACCGGCAATGTAATTAGCATGCCGAATATTACTTGGAATGTGAATTGGAACGAAATCGCCAATAGATAAGACCATTTTACAATTTGGGCCCAAGTTAGAAGCAGAGCCTAAGGTGTAAATTATTGATAGTCCATATCTCGGAAACTATATGAGATAATGCAATTTCGCAACCGGCAATGTAATTAGCATGCCGAATATTACTTGGAGTGTGAATTGGAACGAAATCGCCAATAGGTAAGACCATTTTACAATTTGGGCCCAAGTTAGAAGCAGAGCCTAAGGTGTAAATTATCGATAGTCCATATCTCGGAAACTATAAGAGATAATGCAATTTGGCAACCGGCAATGTAATTAGCATGCCGAATATTACTTGGAATGTGAATTGGAACGAAATCGCCAATAGATAAGACCATTTTACAATTTGGGCCCAAGTTAGAAGCAGAGCCTAAGGTGTAAATTATCGATAGTCCATATCTCGGAAACTATGAGAGATAATGCAATTTGGCAACCGGCAATGTAATTAGCATGCCGAATATTACTTGGAATGTGAATTGGAACGAAATCGCCAATAGATAAGACCATTTTACAATTTGGGCCCAAATTAGAAGCAGAGCCTAAGGTGTAAATTATCGATAGTCCATATCTCGGAAACTATAAGAGATAATGCAATTTGGCAACCGGCAATATAATTAGCATGCCGAATATTACTTGGAATGTGAATTGGAACGAAGTCGCCAATAGATAAGACCATTTTACAATTTGGGCCCAAGTTAGAAGCAGAGCCTAAGGTGTAAATTATCGATAGTCCATATCTCGGAAACTATAAGAGATAATGCAATTTGGCAACCGGCAATGTAATTAGCATGCCGAATATTACTTGGAATGTGAATTGGAACGAAATCGCCAATAGATAAGACCATTTTACAATTTGGGCCCAAGTTAGAAGCAGAGCCTAAGGTGTAAATTATCGATAGTCCATATCTCGGAAACTATAAGAGATAATGCAATTTGGCAACCGGCAATGTAATTAGCATGCCGAATATTACTTGGAATGTGAATTGGAACGAAATCGCCAATAGATAAGGCCATTTTACAATTTGGGCCCAAGTTAGAAGCAGAGCCTAAGGTGTAAATTATTGATAGTCCATATCTCGGAAACTATAAGAGATAATGCAATTTCGCAACCGGCAATGTAATTAGCATGCCGAATATCACTTGGAATATGAATTGGGACGAAATCGCCAATAGATAAGACCATTTTACAATTTGGGCCCAAGTTAGAAGCAGAGCCTAAGGTGTAAATTATCGATAGTCCATATCTCGGAAACTATAAGAGATAATGCAATTTGGCAACCGGCAATGCAATTAGCATGCCGAATATTACTTGGAATGTGAATTGGAACGAAATCGCCAATAGATAAGACCATTTTACAATTTGGGCCCAAGTTAGAAGCAGAGCCTAAGGTGTAAATTATCGATAGTCCATATCTCGGAAACTATAAGAGATAATGCAATTTGGCAACCGGCAATGTAATTAGCATGCCGAATATTACTTGGAATGTGAATTGGAACGAAATCGCCAATAGATAAGACCATTTTACAATTTGGGCCCAAGTTAGAAGCAGAGCCTAAGGTGTAAATTATTGATAGTCCATATCTCGGAAACTATATGAGATAATGCAATTTCGCAACCGGCAATGTAATTAGCATGCCGAATATTACTTGGAGTGTGAATTGGAACGAAATCGCCAATAGGTAAGACCATTTTACAATTTGGGCCCAAGTTAGAAGCAGAGCCTAAGGTGTAAATTATCGATAGTCCATATCTCGGAAACTATAAGAGATAATGCAATTTGGCAACCGGCAATGTAATTAGCATGCCGAATATTACTTGGAATGTGAATTGGAACGAAATCGCCAATAGATAAGACCATTTTACAATTTGGGCCCAAGTTAGAAGCAGAGCCTAAGGTATAAATTATCGATAGTCCATATCTCGGAAACTATGAGAGATAATGCAATTTGGCAACCGGCAATGTAATTAGCATGCCGAATATTACTTGGAATGTGAATTGGAACGAAATCGCCAATAGATAAGACCATTTTACAATTTGGGCCCAAGTTAGAAGCAGAGCCTAAGGTGTAAATTATCGATAGTCCATATCTCGGAAACTATAAGAGATAATGCAATTTGGCAACCGGCAATGTAATTAGCATGCCGAATATTACTTGGAATGTGAATTGGAACGAAATCGCCAATAGATAAGGCCATTTTACAATTTGGGCCCAAGTTAGAAGCAGAGCCTAAGGTGTAAATTATTGATAGTCCATATCTCGGAAACTATAAGAGATAATGCAATTTCGCAACCGGCAATGTAATTAGCATGCCGAATATCACTTGGAATATGAATTGGGACGAAATCGCCAATAGATAAGACCATTTTACAATTTGGGCCCAAGTTAGAAGCAGAGCCTAAGGTGTAAATTATCGATAGTCCATATCTCGGAAACTATAAGAGATAATGCAATTTGGCAACCGGCAATGCAATTAGCATGCCGAATATTACTTGGAATGTGAATTGGAACGAAATCGCCAATAGATAAGACCATTTTACAATTTGGGCCCAAGTTAGAAGCAGAGCCTAAGGTGTAAATTATCGATAGTCCATATCTCGGAAACTATAAGAGATAATGCAATTTGGCAACCGGCAATGTAATTAGCATGCCGAATATTACTTGGAATGTGAATTGGAACGAAATCGCCAATAGATAAGACCATTTTACAATTTGGGCCCAAGTTAGAAGCAGAGCCTAAGGTGTAAATTATTGATAGTCCATATCTCGGAAACTATATGAGATAATGCAATTTCGCAACCGGCAATGTAATTAGCATGCCGAATATTACTTGGAGTGTGAATTGGAACGAAATCGCCAATAGGTAAGACCATTTTACAATTTGGGCCCAAGTTAGAAGCAGAGCCTAAGGTGTAAATTATCGATAGTCCATATCTCGGAAACTATAAGAGATAATGCAATTTGGCAACCGGCAATGTAATTAGCATGCCGAATATTACTTGGAATGTGAATTGGAACGAAATCGCCAATAGATAAGACCATTTTACAATTTGGGCCCAAGTTAGAAGCAGAGCCTAAGGTGTAAATTATCGATAGTCCATATCTCGGAAACTATGAGAGATAATGCAATTTGGCAACCGGCAATGTAATTAGCATGCCGAATATTACTTGGAATGTGAATTGGAACGAAATCGCCAATAGATAAGACCATTTTACAATTTGGGCCCAAATTAGAAGCAGAGCCTAAGGTGTAAATTATCGATAGTCCATATCTCGGAAACTATAAGAGATAATGCAATTTGGCAACCGGCAATATAATTAGCATGCCGAATATTACTTGGAATGTGAATTGGAACGAAGTCGCCAATAGATAAGACCATTTTACAATTTGGGCCCAAGTTAGAAGCAGAGCCTAAGGTGTAAATTATCGATAGTCCATATCTCGGAAACTATAAGAGATAATGCAATTTGGCAACCGGCAATGTAATTAGCATGCCGAATATTACTTGGAATGTGAATTGGAACGAAATCGCCAATAGATAAGACCATTTTACAATTTGGGCCCAAGTTAGAAGCAGAGCCTAAGGTGTAAATTATCGATAGTCCATATCTCGGAAACTATAAGAGATAATGCAATTTGGCAACCGGCAATGTAATTAGCATGCCGAATATTACTTGGAATGTGAATTGGAACGAAATCGCCAATAGATAAGGCCATTTTACAATTTGGGCCCAAGTTAGAAGCAGAGCCTAAGGTGTAAATTATTGATAGTCCATATCTCGGAAACTATAAGAGATAATGCAATTTCGCAACCGGCAATGTAATTAGCATGCCGAATATCACTTGGAATATGAATTGGGACGAAATCGCCAATAGATAAGACCATTTTACAATTTGGGCCCAAGTTAGAAGCAGAGCCAAAGGTGTAAATTATCGATAGTCCATATCTCGGAAACTATAAGAGATAATGCAATTTGGCAACCGGCAATGCAATTAGCATGCCGAATATTACTTGGAATGTGAATTGGAACGAAATCGCCAATAGATAAGACCATTTTACAATTTGGGCCCAAGTTAGAAGCAGAGCCTAAGGTGTAAATTATCGATAGTCCATATCTCGGAAACTATAAGAGATAATGCAATTTGGCAACCGGCAATGTAATTAGCATGCCGAATATTACTTGGAATGTGAATTGGAACGAAATCGCCAATAGATAAGACCATTTTACAATTTGGGCCCAAGTTAGAAGCAGAGCCTAAGGTGTAAATTATTGATAGTCCATATCTCGGAAACTATATGAGATAATGCAATTTCGCAACCGGCAATGTAATTAGCATGCCGAATATTACTTGGAGTGTGAATTGGAACGAAATCGCCAATAGGTAAGACCATTTTACAATTTGGGCCCAAGTTAGAAGCAGAGCCTAAGGTGTAAATTATCGATAGTCCATATCTCGGAAACTATAAGAGATAATGCAATTTGGCAACCGGCAATGTAATTAGCATGCCGAATATTACTTGGAATGTGAATTGGAACGAAATCGCCAATAGATAAGACCATTTTACAATTTGGGCCCAAGTTAGAAGCAGAGCCTAAGGTGTAAATTATCGATAGTCCATATCTCGGAAACTATGAGAGATAATGCAATTTGGCAACCGGCAATGTAATTAGCATGCCGAATATTACTTGGAATGTGAATTGGAACGAAATCGCCAATAGATAAGACCATTTTACAATTTGGGCCCAAGTTAGAAGCAGAGCCTAAGGTGTAAATTATCGATAGTCCATATCTCGGAAACTATAAGAGATAATGCAATTTGGCAACCGGCAATGTAATTAGCATGCCGAATATTACTTGGAATGTGACTTGCAACGAAATCGCCAATAGATAAGACAATTTTACAATTTGGGCCCAAGTTAGAAGCAGAGCCTAAGGTGTAAATTATCGATAGTCCATATCTCGGAAACTATAAGAGATAATGCAATTTGGCAACCGGCAATGTAATTAGCATGCCGAATATTACTTGGAATGTGAATTGGAACGAAATCGCCAATAGATAAGACCATTTTACAATTTGGGCTCAAGTTAGAAGCAGAGCCTAAGGTGTAAATTATCGATAGTCCATATCTCGGAAACTATAAGAGATAATGCAATTTCGCAACCGGCAATGTAATTAGCATGCCGAATATCACTTGGAATGTGAATTGGGACGAAATCGCCAATAGATAAGACCATTTTACAATTTGGGCCCAAGTTAGAAGCAGAGCCTAAGGTGTAAATTATCGATAGTCCGTATCTCGGAAACTATAAGAGATAATGCAATTTGGCAACCGGCAATGTAATTAGCATGCCGAATATTACTTGGAATGTGAATTGGAACGAAATCGCCAATAGATAAGACCATTTTACAATTTGGGCCCAAGTTAGAAGTAGAGCCTAAGGTGTAAATTATCGATAGTCCATATCTCGGAAACTATAAGAGATAATGCAATTTGGCAACCGGCAATGTAATTAGCATGCCGAATATTACTTGGAATGTGAATTGGAACGAAATCGCCAATAGATAAGACCATTTTACAATTTGGGAGCAAGTTAGAAGCAGAGCCTAAGGTGTAAATTATCGATAGTCCATATCTCGGAAACTATAAGAGATAATGCAATTTGGCAACCGGCAATGTAATTAGCATGCCGAATATTACTTGGAATGTGAATTGGAACGAAATCGCCAATAGATAAGACCATTTTACAATTTGGGCCCAAGTTAGAAGCAGATCCTATGGTGTAAATTATCGATAGTCCATATCTCGGAAACTATAAGAGATAATGCAATTTGGCAACCGGCAATGTAATTAGCATGCCGAATATTACTTGGAATGTGAATTGGAACGAAATCGAAAATAAATAAGACCATTTTACAATTTGGGCCCAAGTTAGAAGCAGAGCCTAAGGTGTAAATTATCGATAGTCCATATCTCAGAAACTATAAGAGATAATGCAATTTGGCAACCGGCAGTGTAATTAGCATGCCGAATATTACTTGGAATGTGAATTGGAACGAAATCGCCAATAGATAAGACCATTTTACAATTTGGGCCCAAGTTAGAAGCAGAGCCTAAGGTGTAAATTATCGATAGTCCATATCTCGGAAACTATAAGAGATAATGCAATTTCGCAACCGGCAATGTAATTAGCATGCCGAATATCACTTGGAATGTGAATTGGGACGAAATCGCCAATAGATAAGACCATTTCACAATTTGGGCCCAAGTTAGAAGCAGAGCCTAAGGTGTAAATTATCGATAGTCCATATCTCGGAAACTATAAGAGATAATGCAATTTCGCAACCGGCAATGTAATTAGCATGCCGAATATCACTTGGAATGTGAATTGGGACGAAATCGCCAATAGATAAGACCATTTTACAATTTGGGCCCAAGTTAGAAGCAGAGCCTAAGGTGTAAATTATCGATAGTCCGTATCTCGGAAACTATAAGAGATAATGCAATTTGGCAACCGGCAATGTAATTAGCATGCCGAATATTACTTGGAATGTGAATTGGAACGAAATCGCCAATAGATAAGACCATTTTACAATTTGGGCCCAAGTTAGAAGTAGAGCCTAAGGTGTAAATTATCGATAGTCCATATCTCGGAAACTATAAGAGATAATGCAATTTGGCAACCGGCAATGTAATTAGCATGCCGAATATTACTTGGAATGTGAATTGGAACGAAATCGCCAATAGATAAGACCATTTTACAATTTGGGAGCAAGTTAGAAGCAGAGCCTAAGGTGTAAATTATCGATAGTCCATATCTCGGAAACTATAAGAGATAATGCAATTTGGCAACCGGCAATGTAATTAGCATGCCGAATATTACTTGGAATGTGAATTGGAACGAAATCGCCAATAGATAAGACCATTTTACAATTTGGGCCCAAGTTAGAAGCAGATCCTATGGTGTAAATTATCGATAGTCCATATCTCGGAAACTATAAGAGATAATGCAATTTGGCAACCGGCAATGTAATTAGCATGCCGAATATTACTTGGAATGTGAATTGGAACGAAATCGAAAATAAATAAGACCATTTTACAATTTGGGCCCAAGTTAGAAGCAGAGCCTAAGGTGTAAATTATCGATAGTCCATATCTCAGAAACTATAAGAGATAATGCAATTTGGCAACCGGCAGTGTAATTAGCATGCCGAATATTACTTGGAATGTGAATTGGAACGAAATCGCCAATAGATAAGACCATTTTACAATTTGGGCCCAAGTTAGAAGCAGAGCCTAAGGTGTAAATTATCGATAGTCCATATCTCGGAAACTATAAGAGATAATGCAATTTCGCAACCGGCAATGTAATTAGCATGCCGAATATCACTTGGAATGTGAATTGGGACGAAATCGCCAATAGATAAGACCATTTTACAATTTGGGCCCAAGTTAGAAGCAGAGCCTAAGGTGTAAATTATCGATAGTCCATATCTCGGAAACTATAAGAGATAATGCAATTTGGCAACCGGCAATGTAATTAGCATGCCGAATATTACTTGGAATGTGAATTGGAACGAAATCGCCAATAGATAAGACCATTTTACAATTTGGGCCCAAGTTAGAAGCAGAGCCTAAGGTGTAAATTATCGATAGTCCATATCTCGGAAACTATAAGAGATAATGCAATTTGGCAACCGGCAATGTAATTACCATGCCGAATATTACTTGGAATGTAAATTGGAACGAAATCGCCAATAGATAATACCATTTTACAATTTGGGCCCAAGTTAGAAGCAGAGCCTAAGGTGTAAATTATCGATAGTCCATATCTCGGAAACTATAAGAGATAATGCAATTTCGCAACCGGCAATGTAATTAGCATGCCGAATATCACTTGGAATGTGAATTGGGACGAAATCGCCAATAGATAAAACCATTTTACAATTTGGGCCCAAGTTAGAAGCAGAGCCTAAGGTGTAAATTATCGATAGTCCATATCTCGGAAACTATAAGAGATAATGCAATTTGGCAACCGGCAATCTAATTAGCATGCCGAATTTTACTTGGAATGTGAATTGGAACGAAATCGCCAATAGATAAGACCATTTTACAACTTGGGCCCAAGTTAGAAGCAGAGCCTAAGGAGTAAATTATCGATAGTCCATATCTCGGAAACTATAAGAGATAATGCAATTTGGCAACCGGCAATGTAATTAGCATGCCGAATATTACTTGGAATGTGAATTGGAACGAAATCGCCAATAGGTAAGACCATTTTACAATTTGGGCCCAAGTTAGAAGCAGAGCCTAAGGTGTAAATTATCGATAGTCCATATCTCGGAAACTATAAGAGATAATTCAATTTGGCAACCGGCAATGTAATTAGCATGCCGAATATTACTTGGAATGTGAATTGGAACGAAATCGCCAATAGATAAGACCATTTTACAATTTGGGCCCAAGTTAGAAGCAGAGCCTTAGGTGTAAATTATCGATAGTCCATATCTCGGAAACTATAAGAGATAATGCAATTTGGCAACCGGCAATGTAATTAGCATGCCGAATATTACTTGGAATGTGAATTGGAACGAAATCGCCAATAGATAAGACCATTTTACAATTTGGGCCCAAGTTAGAAGCAGAGCCTATGGTGTAAATTATCGATAGTCCATATCTCGGAAACTATAAGAGAATATGCAATTTGGCAACCGGCAATGTAATTAGCATGCCGAATATTACTTGGAATGTGAATTGGAACGAAATCGCCAATAGATAAGACCATTTTACAATTTTGGCCCAAGTTAGAAGCAGAGCCTAAGGTGTAAATTATTGATAGTCCATATCTCGGAAACTATAAGAGATAATGCAATTTCGCAACCGGCAATGTAATTAGCATGCCGAATATCACTTGGAATGTGAATTGGGATGAAATCGCCAATAGATAAGACAATTTTACAATTTGGGCCCAAGTTAGAAGCAGAGCCTAAGGTGTAAATTATCGATAGTCCATATCTCGGAAACTATAAGAGATAATGCAATTTGGCAACCGGCAATGTAATTAGCATGCCGAATATTACTTGGTATGTGAATTGGAACGAAATCGCCAATAGATAAGACCATTTTACAATTTGGGCCCAAGTTAGAAGCAGAGCCTAAGGTGTAAATTATCGATAGTCCATATCTCGGAAACTATAAGAGATAATGCAATTTCGCAACCGGCAATGTAATTAGCATGCCGAATATCACTTGGAATGTGAATTGGGACGAAATCGCCAATAGATAAGACCATTTTACAATTTGGGCCCAAGTTAGAAGCAGAGCCTAAGGTGTAAATTATCGATAGTCCGTATCTCGGAAACTATAAGAGATAATGCAATTTGGCAACCGGCAATGTAATTAGCATGCCGAATATTACTTGGAATGTGAATTGGAACGAAATCGCCAATAGATAAGACCATTTTACAATTTGGGCCCAAGTTAGAAGCAGAGCCTTAGGTGTAAATTATCGATAGTCCATATCTCGGAAACTATAAGAGATAATGCAATTTGGCAACCGGCAATGTAATTAGCATGCCGAATATTACTTGGAATGTGAATTGGAACGAAATCGCCAATAGATAAGACCATTTTACAATTTGGGCCCAAGTTAGAAGCAGAGCCTAAGGTGTAAATTATCGATAGTCCATATCTGGGAAACTATAAGAGATAATGCAATTTGGCAACCGGCAATGTAATTAGCATGCCGAATATTACTTGGAATGTGAATTGGAACGAAATCGCCAATAGATAAGACCATTTTACAATTTGGGCCCAAGTTAGAAGCAGAGCCTATGGTGTAAATTATCGATAGTCCATATCTCGGAAACTATAAGAGATAATGCAATTTGGCAACCGGCAATGTAATTAGCATGCCGAATATTACTTGGAATGTGAATTGGAACGAAATCGCCAATAGATAAGACCATTTTACAATTTGGGCCCAAGTTAGAAGCAGAGCCTAAGGTGTAAATTATTGATAGTCCATATCTCGAAAACTATAAGAGATAATGCAATTTCGCAACCGGCAATGTAATTAGCATGCCGAATATCACTTGGAATGTGAATTGGGACGAAATCGCCAATAGATAAGACAATTTTACAATTTGGGCCCAAGTTAGAAGCAGAGCCTAAGGTGTAAATTATCGATAGTCCATATCTCGGAAACTATAAGAGATAATGCAATTTGGCAACCGGCAATGTAATTAGCATGCCGAATATTACTTGGTATGTGAATTGGAACGAAATCGCCAATAGATAAGACCATTTTACAATTTGGGCCCAAGTTAGAAGCAGAGCCTAAGGTGTAAATTATCGATAGTCCATATCTCGGAAACTATAAGAGATAATGCAATTTCGCAACCGGCAATGTAATTAGCATGCCGAATATCACTTGGAATGTGAATTGGGACGAAATCGCCAATAGATAAGACCATTTTACAATTTGGGCCCAAGTTAGAAGCAGAGCCTAAGGTGTAAATTATCGATAGTCCGTATCTCGGAAACTATAAGAGATAATGCAATTTGGCAACCGGCAATGTAATTAGCATGCCGAATATTACTTGGAATGTGAATTGGAACGAAATCGCCAATAGATTAGACCATTTTACAATTTGGGCCCAAGTTAGAAGCAGAGCCTAAGGTGTAAATTATCGATAGTCCATATCTCGGAAACTATAAGAGATAATGCAATTTGGCAACCGGCAATGTAATTAGCATGCCGAATATTACTTGGAATGTGAATTGGAACGAAATCGCCAATAGGTAAGACCATTTTACAATTTGGGCCCAAGTTAGAAGCAGAGCCTAAGGTGTAAATTATCGATAGTCCATATCTCGGAAACTATAAGAGATAATTCAATTTGGCAACCGGCAATGTAATTAGCATGCCGAATATTACTTGGAATGTGAATTGGAACGAAATCGCCAATAGATAAGGCCATTTTACAATTTGGGCCCAAGTTAGAAGCAGAGCCTAAGGTGTAAATTATCGATAGTCCATATCTCGGAAACTATAAGAGATAATGCAATTTGGCAAACGGCAATGTAATTAGCATGCCGAATATTACTTGGAATGTGAATTGGAACGAAATCGCCAATAGATAAGACCATTTTACAATTTGGGAGCAAGTTAGAAGCAGAGCCTAAGGTGTAAATTATCGATAGTCCATATCTCGGAAACTATAAGAGATAATGCAATTTGGCAACCGGCAATGTAATTAGCATGCCGAATATTACTTGGAATGTGAATTGGAACGAAATCGCCAATAGATAAGACCATTTTACAATTTGGGAGCAAGTTAGAAGCAGAGCCTAAGGTGTAAATTATCGATAGTCCATATCTCGGAAACTATAAGAGATAATGCAATTTGGCAACCGGCAATGTAATTAGCATGCCGAATATTTCTTGGAATGTGAATTGGAACGAAATCGCCAATAGATAAGACCATTTTACAATTTGGGCCCAAGTTAGAAGCAGAGCCTAAGGAGTAAATTATCGATAGTCCATATCTCAGAAACTATAAGAGATAATGCAATTTGGCAACCGGCAATGTAATTAGCATGCCGAATATTACTTGGAATGTGAATTGGAACGAAATCGCCAATAGGTAAGACCATTTTACAATTTGGGCCCAAGTTAGAAGCAGAGCCTAAGGTGTAAATTATCGATAGTCCATATCTCGGAAACTATAAGAGATAATTCAATTTGGCAACCGGCAATGTAATTAGCATGCCGAATATTACTTGGAATGTGAATTGGAACGAAATCGCCAATAGATAAGACCATTTTACAATTTGGGCCCAAGTTAGAAGCAGAGCCTAAGGTGTAAATTATCGATAGTCCATATCTCGGAAACTATAAGAGATAATGCAATTTGGCAACCGGCAATGTAATTAGCATGCCGAATATTACTTGGAATGTGAATTGGAACGAAATCGCCAATAGATAAGACCATTTTACAATTTGGGCCCAAGTTAGAAGCAGAGCCTAAGGTGTAAATTATCGATAGTCCATATCTCGGAAACTATAAGAGATAATGCAATTTGGCAACCGGCAATGTAATTAGCATGCCGAATATTACTTGGAATGTGAATTGGAACGAAATCGCCAATAGATAAGACCATTTTACAATTTGGGCCCAAGTTAGAAGCAGAGCCTAAGGTGTAAATTATCGATAGTCCATATCTCGGAAACTATAAGAGATAATGCAATTTGGCAACCGGCAATGTAATTAGCATGCCGAATATTACTTGGAATGTGAATTGGAACGGAATCGCCAATAGATAAGACCATTTTACAATTTGGGCCCAAGTTAGAAGCAGAGCCTAAGGTGTAAATTATCGATAGTCCATATCTCGGAAACTATAAGAGATAATGCAATTTGGCAACCGGCAATGTAATTAGCATGCCGAATATTACTTGGAATGTGAATTGGAACGAAATCGCCAATAGATAAGACCATTTTACAATTTGGGCCCAAGTTAGAAGCAGAGCCTATGGTGTAAATTATCGATAGTCCATATCTCGGAAACTATAAGAGATAATGCAATTTGGCAACCGGCAATGTAATTAGCATGCCGAATATTACTTGGAATGTGAATTGGAACGAAATCGCCTATAGATAAGACCATTTTACAATTTGGGCCCAAGTTAGAAGCAGAGCCTAAGGTGTAAATTATTGATAGTCCATATCTCGGAAACTATAAGAGATAATGCAATTTCGCAACCGGCAATGTAATTAGCATGCCGAATATCACTTGGAATGTGAATTGGGACGATATCGCCAATAGATAAGACCATTTTACAATTTGGGCCCAAGTTAGAAGCAGAGCCTAAGGTGTAAATTATCGATAGTCCATATCTCGGAAACTATAAGAGATAATGCAATTTGGCAACCGGCAATGTAATTAGAATGCCGAATATTACTTGGAATGTAAATTGGAACGAAATCGCCAATAGATAAGACCATTTTACAATTTGGGAGCAAGTTAGAAGCAGAGCCTAAGGTGTAAATTATCGATAGTCCATATCTCGGAAACTATAAGAGATAATGCAATTTGGCAACCGGCAATGTAATTGGCATGCCAAATATTACTTGGAATGTGAATTGGAACGAAATCGCCAATAGATAAGACCATTTTACAATTTGGGCCCAAGTTAGAAGCAGAGCCTAAGGTGTAAATTATCGATAGTCCATATCTCGGAAACTATAAGAGATAATGCAATTTGGCAACCGGCAATGTAATTAGCATGCCGAATATTACTTGGAATGTGAATTGGAACGAAATCGCCAATAGATAAGACCATTTTACAATTTGGGCCCAAGTTAGAAGCAGAGCCTAAGGTGTAAATTATCGATAGTCCATATCTCGGAAACTATAAGAGATAATGCAATTTGGCAACCGGCAATGTAATTAGCATGCCGAATATTACTTGGAATGTGAATTGGAACGAAATCGCCAATAGATAAGACCATTTTACAATTTGGGCCCAAGTTAGAAGCAGAGCCTATGGTGTAAATTATCGATAGTCCATATCTCGGAAACTTGGCAACCGGCAATGTAATTAGCATGCCGAATATTACTTGGAATGTGAATTGGAACGAAATCGCCAATAGATAAGACCATTTTACAATTTGGGCCCAAGTTAGAAGCAGAGCCTAAGGTGTAAATTATTGATAGTCCATATCTCGGAAACTATAAGAGATAATGCAATTTCGCAACCGGCAATGTAATTAGCATGCCGAATATCACTTGGAATGTGAATTGGGACGATATCGCCAATAGATAAGACCATTTTACAATTTGGGCCCAAGTTAGAAGCAGAGCCTAAGGTGTAAATTATCGATAGTCCATATCTCGGAAACTATAAGAGATAATGCAATTTGGCAACCGGCAATGTAATTGGCATGCCGAATATTACTTGGAATGTGAATTGGAACGAAATCGCCAATAGATAAGACCATTTTACAATTTGGGCCCAAGTTAGAAGCAGAGCCTAAGGTGTAAATTATCGATAGTCCATATCTCGGAAACTATAAGAGATAATGCAATTTGGCAACCGGCAATGTAATTAGCATGCCGAATATTACTTGGAATGTGAATTGGAACGAAATCGCCAATAGATAAGACCATTTTACAATTTGGGCCCAAGTTAGAAGCAGAGCCTAAGGTGTAAATTATCGATAGTCCATATCTCGGAAACTATAAGAGATAATGCAATTTGGCAACCGGCAATGTAATTAGCATGCCGAATATTACTTGGAATGTGAATTGGAACGAAATCGCCAATAGATAAGACCATTTTACAATTTGGGCCCAAGTTAGAAGCAGAGCCTATGGTGTAAATTATCGATAGTCCATATCTCGGAAACTTGGCAACCGGCAATGTAATTAGCATGCCGAATATTACTTGGAATGTGAATTGGAACGAAATCGCCAATAGATAAGACCATTTTACAATTTGGGCCCAAGTTAGAAGCAGAGCCTAAGGTGTAAATTATTGATAGTCCATATCTCGGAAACTATAAGAGATAATGCAATTTCGCAACCGGCAATGTAATTAGCATGCCGAATATCACATGGAATGTGAATTGGGACGATATCGCCAATAGATAAGACCATTTTACAATTTGGGCCCAAGTTAGAAGCAGAGCCTAAGGTGTAAATTATCGATAGTCCATATCTCGGAAACTATAAGAGATAATGCAATTTGGCAACCGGCAATGTAATTAGAATGCCGAATATTACTTGGAATGTAAATTGGAACGAAATCGCCAATAGATAAGACCATTTTACAATTTGGGAGCAAGTTAGAAGCAGAGCCTAAGGTGTAAATTATCGATAGTCCATATCTCGGAAACTATAAGAGATAATGCAATTTGGCAACCGGCAATGTAATTAGCATGCCGAATATTACTTGGAATGTGAATTGGAACGAAATCGCCAATAGATAAGACCATTTTACAATTTGGGCCCAAGTTAGAAGCAGAGCCTAAGGTGTAAATTATTGATAGTCCATATCTCGGAAACTATAAGAGATAATGCAATTTCGCAATCGGCAATGTAATTAGCATGCCGAATATTACTTGGAGTGTGAATTGGAACGAAATCGCCAATAGGTAAGACCATTTTACAATTTGGGCCCTAGTTAGAAGCAGAGCCTAAGGTGTAAATTATCGATAGTCCATATCTCGGAAACTATAAGAGATAATGCAATTTGGCAACCGGAAATGTAATTAGCATGCCGAATATTACTTGGAATGTGAATTGGAACGAAATCGCCAATAGATAAGACCATTTTACAATTTGGGCCCAAGTTAGAAGCAGAGCCTAAGGTGTAAATTATTGATAGTCCATATCTCGGAAACTATAAGAGATAATGCAATTTCGCAACCGGCAATGTAATTAGCATGCCGAATATCACTTGGAATGTGAATTGGGACGAAATCGCCAATAGATAAGACAATTTTACAATTTGGGCCCAAGTTAGAAGCAGAGCCTAAGGTGTAAATTATCGATAGTCCATATCTCGGAAACTATAAGAGATAATGCAATTTGGCAACCGGCAATGTAATTAGCATGCCGAATATTACTTGGTATGTGAATTGGAACGAAATCGCCAATAGATAAGACCATTTTACAATTTGGGCCCAAGTTAGAAGCAGAGCCTAAGGTGTAAATTATCGATAGTCCATATCTCGGAAACTATAAGAGATAATGCAATTTCGCAACCGGCAATGTAATTAGCATGCCGAATATCACTTGGAATGTGAATTGGGACGAAATCGCCAATAGATAAGACCATTTTACAATTTGGGCCCAAGTTAGAAGCAGAGCCTAAGGTGTAAATTATCGATAGTCCGTATCTCGGAAACTATAAGAGATAATGCAATTTGGCAACCGGCAATGTAATTAGCATGCCGAATATTACTTGGAATGTGAATTGGAACGAAATCGCCAATAGATAAGACCATTTTACAATTTGGGCCCAAGTTAGAAGCAGAGCCTAAGGTGTAAATTATCGATAGTCCATATCTCGGAAACTATAAGAGATAATGCAATTTGGCAACCGGCAATGTAATTAGCATGCCGAATATTACTTGGAATGTGAATTGGAACGAAATCGCCAATAGGTAAGACCATTTTACAATTTGGGCCCAAGTTAGAAGCAGAGCCTAAGGTGTAAATTATCGATAGTCCATATCTCGGAAACTATAAGAGATAATTCAATTTGGCAACCGGCAATGTAATTAGCATGCCGAATATTACTTGGAATGTGAATTGGAACGAAATCGCCAATAGATAAGACCATTTTACAATTTGGGCCCAAGTTAGAAGCAGAGCCTAAGGTGTAAATTATCGATAGTCCATATCTCGGAAACTATAAGAGATAATGCAATTTGGCAAACGGCAATGTAATTAGCATTCCGAATATTACTTGGAATGTGAATTGGAACGAAATCGCCAATAGATAAGACCATTTTACAATTTGGGAGCAAGTTAGAAGCAGAGCCTAAGGTGTAAATTATCGATAGTCCATATCTCGGAAACTATAAGAGATAATGCAATTTGGCAACCGGCAATGTAATTAGCATGCCGAATATTACTTGGAATGTGAATTGGAACGAAATCGCCAATAGATAAGACCATTTTACAATTTGGGAGCAAGTTAGAAGCAGAGCCTAAGGTGTAAATTATCGATAGTCCATATCTCGGAAACTATAAGAGATAATGCAATTTGGCAACCGGCAATGTAATTAGCATGCCGAATATTACTTGGAATGTGAATTGGAACGAAATCGCCAATAGATAAGACCATTTTACAATTTGGGCCCAAGTTAGAAGCAGAGCCTAAGGAGTAAATTATCGATAGTCCATATCTCGGAAACTATAAGAGATAATGCAATTTGGCAACCGGCAATGTAATTAGCATGCCGAATATTACTTGGAATGTGAATTGGAACGAAATCGCCAATAGGTAAGACCATTTTACAATTTGGGCCCAAGTTAGAAGCAGAGCCTAAGGTGTAAATTATCGATAGTCCATATCTCGGAAACTATAAGAGGTAATTCAATTTGGCAACCGGCAATGTAATTAGCATGCCGAATATTACTTGGAATGTGAATTGGAACGAAATCGCCAATAGATAAGACCATTTTACAATTTGGGCCCAAGTTAGAAGCAGAGCCTAAGGTGTAAATTATCGATAGTCCATATCTCGGAAACTATAAGAGATAATGCAATTTGGCAACCGGCAATGTAATTAGCATGCCGAATATTACTTGGAATGTGAATTGGAACGAAATCGCCAATAGATAAGACCATTTTACAATTTGGGCCCAAGTTAGAAGCAGAGCCTAAGGTGTAAATTATCGATAGTCCATATCTCGGAAACTATAAGAGATAATGCAATTTGGCAACCGGCAATGTAATTAGCATGCCGAATATTACTTGGAATGTGAATTGGAACGAAATCGCCAATAGATAAGACCATTTTACAATTTGGGCCCAAGTTAGAAGCAGAGCCTAAGGTGTAAATTATCGATAGTCCATATCTCGGAAACTATAAGAGATAATGCAATTTGGCAACCGGCAATGTAATTAGAATGCCGAATATTACTTGGAATGTAAATTGGAACGAAATCGCCAATAGATAAGACCATTTTACAATTTGGGAGCAAGTTAGAAGCAGAGCCTAAGGTGTAAATTATCGATAGTCCATATCTCGGAAACTATAAGAGATAATGCAATTTGGCAACCGGCAATGTAATTAGCATGCCGAATATTACTTGGAATGTGAATTGGAACGAAATCGCCAATAGATAAGACCATTTTACAATTTGGGCCCAAGTTAGAAGCAGAGCCTAAGGTGTAAATTATTGATAGTCCATATCTCGGAAACTATAAGAGATAATGCAATTTCGCAATCGGCAATGTAATTAGCATGCCGAATATTACTTGGAGTGTGAATTGGAACGAAATCGCCAATAGGTAAGACCATTTTACAATTTGGGCCCTAGTTAGAAGCAGAGCCTAAGGTGTAAATTATCGATAGTCCATATCTCGGAAACTATAAGAGATAATGCAATTTGGCAACCGGAAATGTAATTAGCATGCCGAATATTACTTGGAATGTGAATTGGAACGAAATCGCCAATAGATAAGACCATTTTACAATTTGGGCCCAAGTTAGAAGCAGAGCCTAAGGTGTAAATTATTGATAGTCCATATCTCGGAAACTATAAGAGATAATGCAATTTCGCAACCGGCAATGTAATTAGCATGCCGAATATCACTTGGAATGTGAATTGGGACGAAATCGCCAATAGATAAGACAATTTTACAATTTGGGCCCAAGTTAGAAGCAGAGCCTAAGGTGTAAATTATCGATAGTCCATATCTCGGAAACTATAAGAGATAATGCAATTTGGCAACCGGCAATGTAATTAGCATGCCGAATATTACTTGGTATGTGAATTGGAACGAAATCGCCAATAGATAAGACCATTTTACAATTTGGGCCCAAGTTAGAAGCAGAGCCTAAGGTGTAAATTATCGATAGTCCATATCTCGGAAACTATAAGAGATAATGCAATTTCGCAACCGGCAATGTAATTAGCATGCCGAATATCACTTGGAATGTGAATTGGGACGAAATCGCCAATAGATAAGACCATTTTACAATTTGGGCCCAAGTTAGAAGCAGAGCCTAAGGTGTAAATTATCGATAGTCCGTATCTCGGAAACTATAAGAGATAATGCAATTTGGCAACCGGCAATGTAATTAGCATGCCGAATATTACTTGGAATGTGAATTGGAACGAAATCGCCAATAGATAAGACCATTTTACAATTTGGGCCCAAGTTAGAAGCAGAGCCTAAGGTGTAAATTATCGATAGTCCATATCTCGGAAACTATAAGAGATAATGCAATTTGGCAACCGGCAATGTAATTAGCATGCCGAATATTACTTGGAATGTGAATTGGAACGAAATCGCCAATAGGTAAGACCATTTTACAATTTGGGCCCAAGTTAGAAGCAGAGCCTAAGGTGTAAATTATCGATAGTCCATATCTCGGAAACTATAAGAGATAATTCAATTTGGCAACCGGCAATGTAATTAGCATGCCGAATATTACTTGGAATGTGAATTGGAACGAAATCGCCAATAGATAAGACCATTTTACAATTTGGGCCCAAGTTAGAAGCAGAGCCTAAGGTGTAAATTATCGATAGTCCATATCTCGGAAACTATAAGAGATAATGCAATTTGGCAAACGGCAATGTAATTAGCATTCCGAATATTACTTGGAATGTGAATTGGAACGAAATCGCCAATAGATAAGACCATTTTACAATTTGGGAGCAAGTTAGATGCAGAGCCTAAGGTGTAAATTATCGATAGTCCATATCTCGGAAACTATAAGAGATAATGCAATTTGGCAACCGGCAATGTAATTAGCATGCCGAATATTACTTGGAATGTGAATTGGAACGAAATCGCCAATAGATAAGACCATTTTACAATTTGGGCCCAAGTTAGAAGCAGAGCCTAAGGAGTAAATTATCGATAGTCCATATCTCGGAAACTATAAGAGATAATGCAATTTGGCAACCGGCAATGTAATTAGCATGCCGAATATTACTTGGAATGTGAATTGGAACGAAATCGCCAATAGGTAAGACCATTTTACAATTTGGGCCCAAGTTAGAAGCAGAGCCTAAGGTGTAAATTATCGATAGTCCATATCTCGGAAACTATAAGAGATAATTCAATTTGGCAACCGGCAATGTAATTAGCATGCCGAATATTACTTGGAATGTGAATTGGAACGAAATCGCCAATAGATAAGACCATTTTACAATTTGGGCCCAAGTTAGAAGCAGAGCCTAAGGTGTAAATTATCGATAGTCCATATCTCGGAAACTATAAGAGATAATGCAATTTGGCAACCGGCAATGTAATTAGCATGCCGAATATTACTTGGAATGTGAATTGGAACGAAATCGCCAATAGATAAGACCATTTTACAATTTGGGCCCAAGTTAGAAGCAGAGCCTAAGGTGTAAATTATCGATAGTCCATATCTCGGAAACTATAAGAGATAATGCAATTTGGCAACCGGCAATGTAATTAGCATGCCGAATATTACTTGGAATGTGAATTGGAACGAAATCGCCAATAGATAAGACCATTTTACAATTTGGGCCCAAGTTAGAAGCAGAGCCTAAGGTGTAAATTATCGATAGTCCATATCTCGGAAACTATAAGAGATAATGCAATTTGGCAACCGGTAATGTAATTAGCATGCCGAATATTACTTGGAATGTGAATTGGAACGGAATCGCCAATAGATAAGACCATTTTACAATTTGGGCCCAAGTTAGAAGCAGAGCCTAAGGTGTAAATTATCGATAGTCCATATCTCGGAAACTATAAGAGATAATGCAATTTGGCAACCGGCAATGTAATTAGCATGCCGAATATTACTTGGAATGCGAATTGGAACGAAATCGCCAATAGATAAGACCATTTTACAATTTGGGCCCAAGTTAGAAGCAGAGCCTATGGTGTAAATTATCGATAGTCCATATCTCGGAAACTATAAGAGATAATGCAATTTGGCAACCGGCAATGTAATTAGCATGCCGAATATTACTTGGAATGTGAATTGGAACGAAATCGCCTATAGATAAGACCATTTTACAATTTGGGCCCAAGTTAGAAGCAGAGCCTAAGGTGTAAATTATTGATAGTCCATATCTCGGAAACTATAAGAGATAATGCAATTTCGCAACCGGCAATGTAATTAGCATGCCGAATATCACTTGGAATGTGAATTGGGACGATATCGCCAATAGATAAGACCATTTTACAATTTGGGCCCAAGTTAGAAGCAGAGCCTAAGGTGTAAATTATCGATAGTCCATATCTCGGAAACTATAAGAGATAATGCAATTTGGCAACCGGCAATGTAATTAGAATGCCGAATATTACTTGGAATGTAAATTGGAACGAAATCGCCAATAGATAAGACCATTTTACAATTTGGGAGCAAGTTAGAAGCAGAGCCTAAGGTGTAAATTATCGATAGTCCATATCTCGGAAACTATAAGAGATAATGCAATTTGGCAACCGGCAATGTAATTGGCATGCCGAATATTACTTGGAATGTGAATTGGAACGAAATCGCCAATAGATAAGACCATTTTACAATTTGGGCCCAAGTTAGAAGCAGAGCCTAAGGTGTAAATTATCGATAGTCCATATCTCGGAAACTATAAGAGATAATGCAATTTGGCAACCGGCAATGTAATTAGCATGCCGAATATTACTTGGAATGTGAATTGGAACGAAATCGCCAATAGATAAGACCATTTTACAATTTGGGCCCAAGTTAGAAGCAGAGCCTAAGGTGTAAATTATCGATAGTCCATATCTCGGAAACTATAAGAGATAATGCAATTTGGCAACCGGCAATGTAATTAGCATGCCGAATATTACTTGGAATGTGAATTGGAACGAAATCGCCAATAGATAAGACCATTTTACAATTTGGGCCCAAGTTAGAAGCAGAGCCTATGGTGTAAATTATCGATAGTCCATATCTCGGAAACTTGGCAACCGGCAATGTAATTAGCATGCCGAATATTACTTGGAATGTGAATTGGAACGAAATCGCCAATAGATAAGACCATTTTACAATTTGGGCCCAAGTTAGAAGCAGAGCCTAAGGTGTAAATTATTGATAGTCCATATCTCGGAAACTATAAGAGATAATGCAATTTCGCAACCGGCAATGTAATTAGCATGCCGAATATCACATGGAATGTGAATTGGGACGATATCGCCAATAGATAAGACCATTTTACAATTTGGGCCCAAGTTAGAAGCAGAGCCTAAGGTGTAAATTATCGATAGTCCATATCTCGGAAACTATAAGAGATAATGCAATTTGGCAACCGGCAATGTAATTAGAATGCCGAATATTACTTGGAATGTAAATTGGAACGAAATCGCCAATAGATAAGACCATTTTACAATTTGGGAGCAAGTTAGAAGCAGAGCCTAAGGTGTAAATTATCGATAGTCCATATCTCGGAAACTATAAGAGATAATGCAATTTGGCAACCGGCAATGTAATTAGCATGCCGAATATTACTTGGAATGTGAATTGGAACGAAATCGCCAATAGATAAGACCATTTTACAATTTGGGCCCAAGTTAGAAGCAGAGCCTAAGGTGTAAATTATTGATAGTCCATATCTCGGAAACTATAAGAGATAATGCAATTTCGCAATCGGCAATGTAATTAGCATGCCGAATATTACTTGGAGTGTTAATTGGAACGAAATCGCCAATAGGTAAGACCATTTTACAATTTGGGCCCTAGTTAGAAGCAGAGCCTAAGGTGTAAATTATCGATAGTCCATATCTCGGAAACTATAAGAGATAATGCAATTTGGCAACCGGAAATGTAATTAGCATGCCGAATATTACTTGGAATGTGAATTGGAACGAAATCGCCAATAGATAAGACCATTTTACAATTTGGGCCCAAGTTAGAAGCAGAGCCTAAGGTGTAAATTATCGATAGTCCATATCTCGGAAACTATAAGAGATAATGCAATTTGGCAACCGGCAATGTAATTAGCATGCCGAATATTACTTGGAATGTGAATTGCAACGAAATCGCCAATAGATAAGACAATTTTACAATTTGGGCCCAAGTTAGAAGCAGAGCCTAAGGTGTAAATTATCGATAGTCCATATCTCGGAAACTATAAGAGATAATGCAATTTTGCAACCGGCAATGTAATTAGCATGCCGAATATTACTTGCAATGTGAATTGGAACGAAATCGCCAATAGATAAGACCATTTTACAATTTGGGCCCAAGTTAGAACCAGAGCCTAAGGTGTAAATTATTGATAGTCCATATCTCGGAAACTATAAGAGATAATACAATTTCGCAACCGGCAATGTAATTAGCATGCCGAATATCACTTGGAATGTGAATTGGGACGAAATCGCCAATAGATAAGACCATTTTACAATTTGGGCCCAAGTTAGAAGCAGAGCCTAAGGTGTAAATTATCGATAGTCCGTATCTCGGAAACTATAAGAGATAATGCAATTTGGCAACCGGCAATGTAATTAGCATGCCGAATATTACTTGGAATGTGAATTGGAACGAAATCGCCAATAGATAAGACCATTTTACAATTTGGGCCCAAGTTAGAAGCAGAGCCTATGGTGTAAATTATCGATAGTCCATATCTCGGAAACTATAAGAGATAATGCAATTTAGCAACCGGCAATGTAATTAGCATGCCGAATATTACTTGGAGTCTGAATTGGAACGAAATCGCCAATAGATAAGACCATTTTACAATTTGGGCCCAAGTTAGAAGCAGAGCCTAAGGTGTAAATTATCGATAGTCCATATCTCGGAAACTATAAGAGATAATGCAATTTGGCAACCGGCAATGTAATTAGCATGCCGAATATTACTTGGAATGTGAATTGGAACGAAATCGCCAATAGATAAGACCATTTTACAATTTGGGCCCAAGTTAGAAGCAGAGCCTAAGGTGTAAATTATCGATAGTCCATATCTCGGAAACTATAAGAGATAATGCAATTTGGCAACCGGCAATGTAATTAGCATGCCGAATATTACTTGGAATGTGAATTGGAACGAAATCGCCAATAGATAAGACCATTTTACAATTTGGGCCCAAGTTAGAAGCAGAGCCTAAGGTGTAAATTATTGATAGTCCATATCTCGGAAACTATAAGAGATAATGCAATTTCGCAACCGGCAATGTAATTAGCATGCCGAATATTACTTGGAGTGTGAATTGGAACGAAATCGCCAATAGATAAGACCATTTTACAATTTGGGCCCAAGTTAGAAGCAGAGCCTAAGGTGTAAATTATCGATAGTCCATATCTCGGAAACTATAAGAGATAATGTAATTTGGCAACCGGCAATGTAATTAGCATGCCGAATATTACTTGGAATGTGAATTGGAACGAAATCGCCAATAGATAAGACCATTTTACAATTTGGGCCCAAGTTAGAAGCAGAGCCTAAGGTGTAAATTATCGAAAGTCCATATCTCGGAAACTATAAGAGATAATGCAATTTGGCAACCGGCAATGTAATTAGCATGCCGAATATTACTTGGAATGTGAATTGGAACGAAATCGCCAATAGATAAGACCATTTTACAATTTGGGCCCAAGTTAGAAGCAGAGCCTAAGGTGTAAATTATCGATAGTGCGTATCTCGGAAACTATAAGAGATAATGCAATTTGGCAACCGGCAATGTAATTAGCATGCCGAATATTACTTGGAATGTGAATTGGAACGAAATCGCCAATAGATAAGACCATTTTACAATTTGGGCCCAAGTTAGAAGCAGAGCCTAAGGTGTAAATTATCGATAGTCCATATCTCGGAAACTATAAGAGATAATGCAATTTGGCAACCGGCAATGTAATTAGCATGCCGAATATTACTTGGAATGAGAATTGGAACGAAATCGCCAATAGGTAAGACCATTTTACAATTTGGGCCCAAGTTAGAAGCAGAGCCTAAGGTGTAAATTATCGATAGTCCATATCTCGGAAACTATAAGAGATAATTCAATTTGGCAACCGGCAATGTAATTAGCATGCCGAATATTACTTGGAATGTGAATTGGAACGAAATCGCCAATAGATAAGACCATTTTACAATTTGGGCCCAAGTTAGAAGCAGAGCCTAAGGTGTAAATTATCGATAGTCCATATCTCGGAAACTATAAGAGATAATGCAATTTGGCAAACGGCAATGTAATTAGCATGCCGAATATTACTTGGAATGTGAATTGGAACGAAATCGCCAATAGATAAGACCATTTTACAATTTGGGCCCAAGTTAGAAGCAGAGCCTAAGGTGTAAATTATCGATAGTCCATATCTCGGAAACTATAAGAGATAATGCAATTTGGCAACCGGCAATGTAATTAGCATGCCGAATATTACTTGGAATGTGAATTGGAACGAAATCGCCAAAAGATAAGACCATTATACAATTTGGGCCCAAGTTAGAAGCAGAGCCTATGGTGTAAATTATCGATAGTCCATATCTCGGAAACTATAAGAGATAATGCAATTTGGCAACCGGCAATGTAATTAGCATGCCGAATATTACTTGGAGTCTGAATTGGAACGAAATCGCCAATAGATAAGACCATTTTACAATTTGGGCCCAAGTTAGAAGCAGAGCCTAAGGTGTAAATTATCGATAGTCCATATCTCGGAAACTATAAGAGATAATGCAATTTGGCAACCGGCAATGTAATTAGCATGCCGAATATTACTTGGAATGTGAATTAGAACGAAATCGCCAATAGATAAGACCATTTTACAATTTGGGCCCAAGTTAGAAGCAGAGCCTAAGGTGTAAATTATCGATAGTCCATATCTCGGAAACTATAAGAGATAATGCAATTTGGCAACCGGCAATGTAATTAGCATGCCGAATATTACTTGGAATGTGATTTGGAACGAAATCGCCAATAGATAAGACCATTTTACAATTTGGGCCCAAGTTAGAAGCAGAGCCTATGGTGTAAATTATCGATAGTCCATATCTCGGAAACTATAAGAGATAATGCAATTTGGCAACCGGCAATGTAATTAGCATTCCGAATATTACTTGGAATGTGAATTGGAACGAAATCGCCAATAGATAAGACCATTTTACAATTTGGGCCCAAGTTAGAAGCAGAGCCTAAGGTGTAAATTATCGATAGTCCATATCTCGGAAACTATAAGAGATAATGCAATTTCGCAACCGGCAATGTAATTAGCATGCCGAATATCACTTGGAATGTGAATTGGGACGATATCGCCAATAGATAAGACCATTTTACAATTTGGGCCCAAGTTAGAAGCAGAGCCTAAGGTGTAAATTATCGATAGTCCATATCTCGGAAACTATAAGAGATAATGCAATTTGGCAACCGGCAATGTAATTAGAATGCCGAATATTACTTGGAATGTAAATTGGAACGAAATCGCCAATAGATAAGACCATTTTACAATTTGGGAGCAAGTTAGAAGCAGAGCCTAAGGTGTAAATTATCGATAGTCCATATCTCGGAAACTATAAGAGATAATGCAATTTGGCAACCGGCAATGTAATTAGCATGCCGAATATTACTTGGAATGTGAATTGGAACGAAATCGCCAATAGATAAGACCATTTTACAATTTGGGCCCAAGTTAGAAGCAGAGCCTAAGGTGTAAATTATTGATAGTCCATATCTCGGAAACTATAAGAGATAATGCAATTTCGCAACCGGCAATGTAATTAGCATGCCGAATATTACTTGGAGTGTGAATTGGAACGAAATCGCCAATAGGTAAGACCATTTTACAATTTGGGCCCAAGTTAGAAGCAGAGCCTAAGGTGTAAATTATCGATAGTCCATATCTCGGAAACTATAAGAGATAATGCAATTTGGCAACCGGCAATGTAATTAGCATGCCGAATATTACTTGGAATGTGAATTGGAACGAAATCGCCAATAGATAAGACCATTTTACAATTTGGGCCCAAGTTAGAAGCAGAGCCAAAGGTGTAAATTATCGATAGTCCATATCTCGGAAACTATAAGAGATAATGCAATTTGGCAACCGGCAATGTAATTAGCATGCCGAATATTACTTGGAATGTGAATTGCAACGAAATCGCCAATAGATAAGACAATTTTACAATTTGGGCCCAAGTTAGAAGCAGAGCCTAAGGTGTAAATTATCGATAGTCCATATCTCGGAAACTATAAGAGATAATGCAATTTTGCAACCGGCAATGTAATTAGCATGCCGAATATTACTTGGAATGTGAATTGGAACGAAATCGCCAATAGATAAGACCATTTTACAATTTGGGCCCAAGTTAGAAGCAGAGCCTAAGGTGTAAATTATTGATAGTCCATATCTCGGAAACTATAAGAGATAATACAATTTCGCAACCGGCAATGTAATTAGCATGCCGAATATCACTTGGAATGTGAATTGGGACGAAATCGCCAATAGATAAGACCATTTTACAATTTGGGCCCAAGTTAGAAGCAGAGCCTAAGGTGTAAATTATCGATAGTCCGTATCTCGGAAACTATAAGAGATAATGCAATTTGGCAACCGGCAATGTAATTAGCATGCCGAATATTACTTGGAATGTGAATTGGAACGAAATCGCCAATAGATAAGACCATTTTATAATTTGGGCCCAAGTTAGAAGCAGAGCCTAAGGTGTAAATAATCGATAGTCCATATCTCGGAAACTATAAGAGATAATGCAATTTGGCAACCGGAAATGTAATTAGCATGCCGAATATTACTTGGAATGTGAATTGGAACGAAATCGCCAATAGGTAAGACCATTTTACAATTTGGGCCCAAGTTAGAAGCAGAGCCTAAGGTGTAAATTATCGATAGTCCATATCTCGGAAACTATAAGAGATAATTCAATTTGGCAACCGGCAATGTAATTAGCATGCCGAATATTACTTGGAATGTGAATTGGAACGAAATCGCCAATAGATAAGACCATTTTACAATTTGGGCCCAAGTTAGAAGCAGAGCCTATGGTGTAAATTATCGATAGTCCATATCTCGGAAACTATAAGAGATAATGCAATTTGGCAACCGGCAATGTAATTAGCATGCCGAATATTACTTGGAGTCTGAATTGGAACGAAATCGCCAATAGATAAGACCATTTTACAATTTGGGCCCAAGTTAGAAGCAGAGCCTAAGGTGTAAATTATCGATAGTCCATATCTCGGAAACTATAAGAGATAATGCAATTTGGCAACCGGCAATGTAATTAGCATGCCGAATATTACTTGGAATGTGAATTGGAACGAAATCGCCAATAGATAAGACCATTTTACAATTTGGGCCCAAGTTAGAAGCAGAGCCTAAGGTGTAAATTATCGATAGTCCATATCTCGGAAACTATAAGAGATAATGCAATTTGGCAACCGGCAATGTAATTAGCATGCCGAATATTACTTGGAATGTGAATGGGAACGAAATCGCCAATAGATAAGACCATTTTACAATTTGGGCCCAAGTTAGAAGCAGAGCCTAAGGTGTAAATTATTGATAGTCCATATCTCGGAAACTATAAGAGATAATGCAATTTCGCAACCGGCAATGTAATTAGCATGCCGAATATTACTTGGAGTGTGAATTGGGACGAAATCGCCAATAGATAAGACCATTTTACAATTTGGGCCCAAGTTAGAAGCAGAGCCTAAGGTGTAAATTATCGATAGTCCATATCTCGGAAACTATAAGAGATAATGCAATTTGGCAACCGGCAATGTAATTAGCATGCCGAATATTACTTGGAATGTGAATTGGAACGAAATCGCCAATAGATAAGACCATTTTACAATTTGGGCCCAAGTTAGAAGCAGAGCCTAAGGTGTAAATTATCGAAAGTCCATATCTCGGAAACTATAAGAGATAATGCAATTTGGCAACCGGCAATGTAATTAGCATGCCGAATATTACTTGGAATGTGAATTGGAACGAAATCGCCAATAGATAAGACCATTTTACAATTTGGGCCCAAGTTAGAAGCAGAGCCTAAGGTGTAAATTATCGATAGTCCATATCTCGGAAACTATAAGAGATAATGCAATTTGGCAACCGGCAATGTAATTAGCATGCCGAATATTACTTGGAATGTGAATTGGAACGAAATCGCCAATAGATAAGACCATTTTACAATTTGGGCCCAAGTTAGAAGCAGAGCCTAAGGTGTAAATTATTGATAGTCCATATCTCGGAAACTATAAGAGATAATGCAATTTCGCAACCGGCAATGTAATTAGCATGCCGAATATTACTTGGAGTGTGAATTGGAACGAAATCGCCAATAGGTAAGACCATTTTACAATTTGGGCCCAAGTTAGAAGCAGAGCCTAAGGTGTAAATTATCGATAGTCCATATCTCGGAAACTATAAGAGATAATGCAATTTGGCAACCGGCAATGTAATTAGCATGCCGAATATTACTTGGAATGTGAATTGGAACGAAATCGCCAATAGATAAGACCATTTTACAATTTGGGCCCAAGTTAGAAGCAGAGCCTAAGGTGTAAATTATCGATAGTCCATATCTCGGAAACTATAAGAGATAATGCAATTTGGCAACCGGCAATGTAATTAGAATGCCGAATATTACTTGGAATGTGAATTGGAACGAAATCGCCAATAGATAAGACCATTTTACAATTTGGGAGCAAGTTAGAAGCAGAGCCTAAGGTGTAAATTATCGATAGTCCATATCTCGGAAACTATAAGAGATAATGCAATTTGGCAACCGGCAATGTAATTAGCATGCCGAATATTACTTGGAATGTGAATTGGAACGAAATCGCCAATAGATAAGACCATTTTACAATTTGGGCCCAAGTTAGAAGCAGAGCCTAAGGTGTAAATTATTGATAGTCCATATCTCGGAAACTATAAGAGATAATGCAATTTCGCAACCGGCAATGTAATTAGCATGCCGAATATTACTTGGAGTGTGAATTGCAACGAAATCGCCAATAGATAAGACAATTTTACAATTTGGGCCCAAGTTAGAAGCAGAGCTTAAGGTGTAAATTATCGATAGTCCATATCTCGGAAACTATAAGAGATAATGCAGTTTTGCAACCGGCAATGTAATTAGCATGCCGAATATTACTTGGAATGTGAATTGGAACGAAATCGCCAATAGATAAGACCATTTTACAATTTGGGCCCATGTTAGAAGCAGAGCCTAAGGTGTAAATTATTGATAGTCCATATCTCGGAAACTATAAGAGATAATACAATTTCGCAACCGGCAATGTAATTAGCATGCCGAATATCACTTGGAATGTGAATTGGGACGAAATCGCCAATAGATAAGACCATTTTACAATATTGGCCCAAGTTAGAAGCAGAGCCTAAGGTGTAAAGTATCGATAGTCCGTATCTCGGAAACTATAAGAGATAATGCAATTTGGCAACCGGCAATGTAATTAGCATGCCGAATATTACTTGGAATGTGAATTGGAACGAAATCGCCAATAGATAAGACCATTTTACAATTTGGGCCCAAGTTAGAAGCAGAGCCTAAGGTGTTAATTATCGATAGTCCATATCTCGGAAACTATAAGAGATAATGCAATTTGGCAACCGGCAATGTAATTAGCATGCCGAATATTACTTGGAATAAGAATTGGAACGAAATCGCCAATAGGTAAGACCATTTTACAATTTGGGCCCAAGTTAGAAGCAGAGCCTAAGGTGTAAATTATCGATAGTCCATATCTCGGAAACTATAAGAGATAATGCAATTTGGCAACCGGCAATGTAATTAGCATGCCGAATATTACTTGGAGTGTGAATTGGAACGAAATCGCCAATAGATAAGACCATTTTACAATTTGGGCCCAAGTTAGAAGCAGAGCCTAAGGTGTAAATTATCGATAGTCCATATCTCGGAAACTATAAGAGATAATGCAATTTGGCAAACGGCAATGTAATTAGCATGCCGAATATTACTTGGAATGTGAATTGGAACGAAATCGCCAATAGATAAGACCATTTTACAATTTGGGCCCAAGTTAGAAGCAGAGCCTAAGGTGTAAATTATCGATAGTCCATATCTCGGAAACTATAAGAGATAATGCAATTTGGCAACCGGCAATGTAATTAGCATGCCGAATATTACTTGGAATGTGAATTGGAACGAAATCGCCAAAAGATAAGACCATTTTACAATTTGGGCCCAAGTTAGAAGCAGAGCCTATGGTGTAAATTATCGATAGTCCATATCTCGGAAACTATAAGAGATAATGCAATTTGGCAACCGGCAATGTAATTAGCATGCCGAATATTACTTGGAGTCTGAATTGGAACGAAATCGCCAATAGATAAGACCATTTTACAATTTGGGCCCAAGTTAGAAGCAGATCCTAAGGTGTAAATTATCGATAGTCCATATCTCGGAAACTATAAGAGATAATGCAATTTGGCAACCGGCAATGTAATTAGCATGCCGAATATTACTTGGAATGTGAATTGGAACGAAATCGCCAATAGATAAGACCATTTTACAATTTGGGCCCAAGTTAGAAGCAGAGCCTAAGGTGTAAATTATCGATAGTCCATATCTCGGAAACTATAAGAGATAATGCAATTTGGCAACCGGCAATGTAATTAGCATGCCGAATATTACTTGGAATGTGAATTGGAACGAAATCGCCAATAGATAAGACCATTTTACAATTTGGGCCCAAGTTAGAAGCAGAGCCTATGGTGTAAATTATCGATAGTCCATATCTCGGAAACTATAAGAGATAATGCAATTTGGCAACCGGCAATGTAATTAGCATGCCGAATATTACTTGGAATGTGAATTGGAACGAAATCGCCAATAGATAAGACCATTTTACAATTTGGGCCCAAGTTAGAAGCAGAGCCTAAGGTGTAAATTATTGATAGTCCATATCTCGGAAACTATAAGAGATAATGCAATTTCGCAACCGGCAATGTAATTAGCATGCCGAATATCACTTGGAATGTGAATTGGGACGATATCGCCAATAGATAAGACCATTTCACAATTTGGGCCCAAGTTAGAAGCAGAGCCTAAGGTGTAAATTATCGATAGTCCATATCTCGGAAACTATAAGAGATAATGCAATTTGGCAACCGGCAATGTAATTAGAATGCCGAATATTACTTGGAATGTAAATTGGAACGAAATCGCCAATAGATAAGACCATTTTACAATTTGGGAGCAAGTTAGAAGCAGAGCCTAAGGTGTAAATTATCGATAGTCCATATCTCGGAAACTATAAGAGATAATGCAATTTGGCAACCGGCAATGTAATTAGCATGCCGAATATTACTTGGAATGTGAATTGGAACGAAATCGCCAATAGATAAGACCATTTTACAATTTGGGCCCAAGTTAGAAGCAGAGCCTAAGGTGTAAATTATTGATAGTCCATATCTCGGAAACTATAAGAGATTATGCAATTTCGCAACCGGCAATGTAATTAGCATGCCGAATATTACTTGGAGTGTGAATTGGAACGAAATCGCCAATAGGTAAGACCATTTTACAATTTGGGCCCAAGTTAGAAGCAGAGCCTAAGGTGTAAATTATCGATAGTCCATATCTCGGAAACTATAAGAGATAATGCAATTTGGCAACCGGCAATGTAATTAGCATGCCGAATATTACTTGGAATGTGAATTGGAACGAAATCGCCAATAGATAAGACCATTTTACAATTTGGGCCCAAGTTAGAAGCAGAGCCTAAGGTGTAAATTATCGATAGTCCATATCTCGGAAACTATAAGAGATAATGCAATTTGGCAACCGGCAATGTAATTAGCATGCCGAATATTACTTGGAATGTGAATTGCAACGAAATCGCCAATAGATAAGACAATTTTACAATTTGGGCCCAAGTTAGAAGCAGAGCCTAAGGTGTAAATTATCGATAGTCCATATCTCGGAAACTATAAGAGATAATGCAATTTTGCAACCGGCAATGTAATTAGCATGCCGAATATTACTTGGAATGTGAATTGGAACGATATCGCCAATAGATAAGACCATTTTACAATTTGGGCCCAAGTTAGAAGCAGAGCCTAAGGTGTAAATTATTGATAGTCCATATCTCGGAAACTATAAGAGATAATACAATTTCGCAACCGGCAATGTAATTAGCATGCCGAATATCACTTGGAATGTGAATTGGGACGAAATCGCCAATAGATAAGACCATTTTACAATTTGGGCCCAAGTTAGAAGCAGAGCCTAAGGTGTAAATTATCGATAGTCCGTATCTCGGAAACTATAAGAGATAATGCAATTTGGCAACCGGCAATGTAATTAGCATGCCGAATATTACTTGGAATGTGAATTGGAACGAAATCGCCAATAGATAAGACCATTTTATAATTTGGGCCCAAGTTAGAAGCAGAGCCTAAGGTGTAAATTATCGATAGTCCATATCTCGGAAACTATAAGAGATAATGCAATTTGGCAACCGGCAATGTAATTAGCATGCCGAATATTACTTGGAATGTGAATTGGAACGAAATCGCCAATAGATAAGACCATTTTACAATTTGGGCCCAAGTTAGAAGCAGAGCCTAAGGTGTAAATTATCGATAGTCCATATCTCGGAAACTATAAGAGATAATGCAATTTGGCAACCGGCAATGTAATTAGCATGCCGAATATTACTTGGAATGAGAATTGGAACGAAATCGCCAATAGGTAAGACCATTTTACAATTTGGGCCCAAGTTAGAAGCAGAGCCTAAGGTGTAAATTATCGATAGTCCATATCTCGGAAACTATAAGAGATAATTCAATTTGGCAACCGGCAATGTAATTAGCATGCCGAATATTACTTGGAATGTGAATTGGAACGAAATCGCCAATAGATAAGACCATTTTACAATTTGGGCCCAAGTTAGAAGCAGAGCCTAAGGTGTAAATTATCGATAGTCCATATCTCGGAAACTATAAGAGATAATGCAATTTGGCAAACGGCAATGTAATTAGCATGCCGAATATTACTTGGAATGTGAATTGGAACGAAATCGCCAATAGATAAGACCATTTTACAATTTGGGCCCAAGTTAGAAGCAGAGCCTAAGGTGTAAATTATCGATAGTCCATATCTCGGAAACTATAAGAGATAATGCAATTTGGCAACCGGCAATGTAATTAGCATGCCGAATATTACTTGGAATGTGAATTGGAACGAAATCGCCAAAAGATAAGACCATTTTACAATTTGGGCCCAAGTTAGAAGCAGAGCCTATGGTGTAAATTATCGATAGTCCATATCTCGGAAACTATAAGAGATAATGCAATTTGGCAACCGGCAATGTAATTAGCATGCCGAATATTACTTGGAGTCTGAATTGGAACGAAATCGCCAATAGATAAGACCATTTTTCAATTTGGGCCCAAGTTAGAAGCAGAGCCTAAGGTGTAAATTATCGATAGTCCATATCTCGGAAACTATAAGAGATAATGCAATTTGGCAACCGGCAATGTAATTAGCATGCCGAATATTACTTGGAATGTGAATTGGAACGAAATCGCCAATAGATAAGACCATTTTACAATTTGGGCCCAAGTTAGAAGCAGAGCCTAAGGTGTAAATTATCGATAGTCCATATCTCGGAAACTATAAGAGATAATGCAATTTGGCACCCGGCAATGTAATTAGCATGCCGAATATTACTTGGAGTCTGAATTGGAACGAAATCGCCAATAGATAAGACCATTTTACAATTTGGGCCCAAGTTAGAAGCAGAGCCTAAGGTGTAAATTATCGATAGTCCATATCTCGGAAACTATAAGAGATAATGCAATTGGGCAACCGGCAATGTAATTAGCATGCCGAATATTACTTGGAATGTGAATTGGAACGAAATCGCCAATAGATAAGACCATTTTACAATTTGGGCCCAAGTTAGAAGCAGAGCCTAAGGTGTAAATTATCGATAGTCCATATCTCGGAAACTATAAGAGATAATGCAATTTGGCAACCGGCAATGTAATTAGCATGCCGAATATTACTTGGAATGTGAATTGGAACGAAATCGCCAATAGATAAGACCATTTTACAATTTGGGCCCAACTTAGAAGCAGAGCCTATGGTGTAAATTATCGATAGTCCATATCTCGGAAACTATAAGAGATAATGCAATTTGGCAACCGGCAATGTAATTAGCATGCCGAATATTACTTGGAATGTGAATTGGAACGAAATCGCCTATAGATAAGACCATTTTACAATTTGGGCCCAAGTTAGAAGCAGAGCCTAAGGTGTAAATTATTGATAGTCCATATCTCGGAAACTATAAGAGATAATGCAATTTCGCAACCGGCAATGTAATTAGCATGCCGAATATCACTTGGAATGTGAATTGGGACGATATCGCCAATAGATAAGACCATTTTACAATTTGGGCCCAAGTTAGAAGCAGAGCCTAAGGTGTAAATTATCGATAGTCCATATCTCGGAAACTATAAGAGATAATGCAATTTGGCAACCGGCAATGTAATTAGAATGCCGAATATTACTTGGAATGTAAATTGGAACGAAATCGCCAATAGATAAGACCATTTTACAATTTGGGAGCAAGTTAGAAGCAGAGCCTAAGGTGTAAATTATCGATAGTCCATATCTCGGAAACTATAAGAGATAATGCAATTTGGCAACCGGCAATGTAATTAGCATGCCGAATATTACTTGGAATGTGAATTGGAACGAAATCGCCAATAGATAAGACCATTTTACAATTTGGGCCCAAGTTAGAAGCAGAGCCTAAGGTGTAAATTATCGATAGTCCATATCTTGGAAACTATAAGAGATAATGCAATTTGGCAACCGGCAATGTAATTAGCATGCCGAATATTACTTGGAATGTGAATTGGAACGAAATCGCCAATAGATAAGACCATTTTACAATTTGGGCCCAAGTTAGAAGCAGAGCCTAAGGTGTAAATTATCGATAGTCCATATCTCGGAAACTATAAGAGATAATGCAATTTGGCAACCGGCAATGTAATTAGCATGCCGAATATTACTTGGAATGTGAATTGGAACGAAATCGCCAATAGATAAGACCATTTTACAATTTGGGCCCAAGTTAGAAGCAGAGCCTATGGTGTAAATTATCGATAGTCCATATCTCGGAAACTATAAGAGATAATGCAATTTGGCAACCGGCAATGTAATTAGCATGCCGAATATTACTTGGAATGTGAATTGGAACGAAATCGCCAATAGATAAGACCATTTTACAATTTGGGCCCAAGTTAGAAGCAGAGCCTAAGGTGTAAATTATTGATAGTCCATATCTCGGAAACTATAAGAGATAATGCAATTTGGCAACCGGCAATGTAATTAGCATGCCGAACATCACTTGGAATGTGAATTGGGACGATATCGCCAATAGATAAGACCATTTTACAATTTGGGCCCAAGTTAGAAGCAGAGCCTAAGGTGTAAATTATCGATAGTCCATATCTCGGAAACTATAAGAGATAATGCAATTTGGCAACCGGCAATGTAATTAGAATGCCGAATATTACTTGGAATGTAAATTGGAACGAAATCGCCAATAGATAAGACCATTTTACAATTTGGGAGCAAGTTAGAAGCAGAGCCTAAGGTGTAAATTATCGATAGTCCATATCTCGGAAACTATAAGAGATAATGCAATTTGGCAACCGGCAATGTAATTAGCATGCCGAATATTACTTGGAATGTGAATTGGAACGAAATCGCCAATAGATAAGACCATTTTACAATTTGGGCCCAAGTTAGAAGCAGAGCCTAAGGTGTAAATTATTGATAGTCCATATCTCGGAAACTATAAGAGATAATGCAATTTCGCAACCGGCAATGTAATTAGCATGCCGAATATTACTTGGAGTGTGAATTGGAACGAAATCGCCAATAGGTAAGACCATTTTACAATTTGGGAACAAGTTAGAAGCAGAGCCTAAGGTGTAAATTATCGATAGTCCATATCTCGGAAACTATAAGAGATAATGCAATTTGGCAACCGGCAATGTAATTAGCATGCCGAATATTACTTGGAATGTGAATTGGAACGAAATCGCCAATAGATAAGACCATTTTACAATTTGGGCCCAAGTTAGAAGCAGAGCCTAAAGTGTAAATTATCGATAGTCCATATCTCGGAAACTATAAGAGATAATGCAATTTGGCAACCGGCAATGTAATTAGCATGCCGAATATTACTTGGAATGTGAATTGCAACGAAATCGCCAATAGATAAGACAATTTTACAATTTGGGCCCAAGTTAGAAGCAGAGCCTAAGGTGTAAATTATCGATAGTCCATATCTCGGAAACTATAAGAGATAATGCAATTTTGCAACCGGCAATGTAATTAGCATGCCGAATATTACTTGGAATGTGAATTGGAACGAAATCGCCAATAGATAAGACCATTTTACAATTTGGGCCCAAGTTAGAAGCAGAGCCTAAGGTGTAAATTATTGATAGTCCATATCTCGGAAACTATAAGAGATAATACAATTTCGCAACCGGCAATGTAATTAGCATGCCGAATATCACTTGGAATGTGAATTGGGACGAAATCGCCAATAGATAAGACCATTTTACAATTTGGGCCCAAGTTAGAAGCAGAGCCTAAGGTGTAAATTATCGATAGTCCGTATCTCGGAAACTATAAGAGATAATGCAATTTGGCAACCGGCAATGTAATTAGCATGCCGAATATTACTTGGAGTGTGAATTGGAACGAAATCGCCAATAGATAAGACCATTTTACAATTTGGGCCCAAGTTAGAAGCAGAGCCTAAGGTGTAAATTATCGATAGTCCATATCTCGGAAACTATAAGAGATAATGCAATTTGGCAAACGGCAATGTAATTAGCATGCCGAATATTACTTGGAATGTGAATTGGAACGAAATCGCCAATAGATAAGACCATTTTACAATTTGGGCCCAAGTTAGAAGCAGAGCCTAAGGTGTAAATTATCGATAGTCCATATCTCGGAAACTATAAGAGATTATGCAATTTGGCAACCGGCAATGTAATTAGCATGCCGAATATTACTTGGAATGTGAATTGGAACGAAATCGCCAAAAGATAAGACCATTTTACAATTTGGGCCCAAGTTAGAAGCAGAGCCTATGGTGTAAATTATTGATAGTCCATATCTCGGAAACTATAAGAGATAATGCAATTTGGCAACCGGCAATGTAATTAGCATGCCGAATATTACTTGGAATGTGAATTGGAACGAAATCGCCAATAGATAAGACCATTTTACAATTTGGGCCCAAGTTAGAAGCAGAGCCTATGGTGTAAATTATCGATAGTCCATATCTCGGAAACTATAAGAGATAATGCAATTTGGCAACCGGCAATGTAATTAGCATGCCGAATATTACTTGGAATGTGAATTGGAACGAAATCGCCAATAGATAAGACCATTTTACAATTTGGGCCCAAGTTAGAAGCAGAGCCTAAGGTGTAAATTATTGATAGTCCATATCTCGGAAACTATAAGAGATAATGCAATTTGGCAACCGGCAATGTAATTAGCATGCCGAACATCACTTGGAATGTGAATTGGGACGATATCGCCAATAGATAAGACCATTTTACAATTTGGGCCCAAGTTAGAAGCAGAGCCTAAGGTGTAAATTATCGATAGTCCATATCTCGGAAACTATAAGAGATAATGCAATTTGGCAACCGGCAATGTAATTAGAATGCCGAATATTACTTGGAATGTAAATTGGAACGAAATCGCCAATAGATAAGACCATTTTACAATTTGGGAGCAAGTTAGAAGCAGAGCCTAAGGTGTAAATTATCGATAGTCCATATCTCGGAAACTATAAGAGATAATGCAATTTGGCAACCGGCAATGTAATTAGCATGCCGAATATTACTTGGAATGTGAATTGGAACGAAATCGCCAATAGATAAGACCATTTTACAATTTGGGCCCAAGTTAGAAGCAGAGCCTAAGGTGTAAATTATTGATAGTCCATATCTCGGAAACTATAAGAGATAATGCAATTTCGCAACCGGCAATGTAATTAGCATGCCGAATATTACTTGGAGTGTGAATTGGAACGAAATCGCCAATAGGTAAGACCATTTTACAATTTGGGAACAAGTTAGAAGCAGAGCCTAAGGTGTAAATTATCGATAGTCCATATCTCGGAAACTATAAGAGATAATGCAATTTGGCAACCGGCAATGTAATTAGCATGCCGAATATTACTTGGAATGTGAATTGGAACGAAATCGCCAATAGATAAGACCATTTTACAATTTGGGCCCAAGTTAGAAGCAGAGCCTAAGGTGTAAATTATCGATAGTCCATATCTCGGAAACTATAAGAGATAATGCAATTTGGCAACCGGCAATGTAATTAGCATGCCGAATATTACTTGGAATGTGAATTGCAACGAAATCGCCAATAGATAAGACAATTTTACAATTTGGGCCCAAGTTAGAAGCAGAGCCTAAGGTGTAAATTATCGATAGTCCATATCTCGGAAACTATAAGAGATAATGCAATTTTGCAACCGGCAATGTAATTAGCATGCCGAATATTACTTGGAATGTGAATTGGAACGAAATCGCCAATAGATAAGACCATTTTACAATTTGGGCCCAAGTTAGAAGCAGAGCCTAAGGTGTAAATTATTGATAGTCCATATCTCGGAAACTATAAGAGATAATACAATTTCGCAACCGGCAATGTAATTAGCATGCCGAATATCACTTGGAATGTGAATTGGGACGAAATCGCCAATAGATAAGACCATTTTACAATTTGGGCCCAAGTTAGAAGCAGAGCCTAAGGTGTAAATTATCGATAGTCCGTATCTCGGAAACTATAAGAGATAATGCAATTTGGCAACCGGCAATGTAATTAGCATGCCGAATATTACTTGGAGTGTGAATTGGAACGAAATCGCCAATAGATAAGACCATTTTACAATTTGGGCCCAAGTTAGAAGCAGAGCCTAAGGTGTAAATTATCGATAGTCCATATCTCGGAAACTATAAGAGATAATGCAATTTGGCAAACGGCAATGTAATTAGCATGCCGAATATTACTTGGAATGTGAATTGGAACGAAATCGCCAATAGATAAGACCATTTTACAATTTGGGCCCAAGTTAGAAGCAGAGCCTAAGGTGTAAATTATCGATAGTCCATATCTCGGAAACTATAAGAGATTATGCAATTTGGCAACCGGCAATGTAATTAGCATGCCGAATATTACTTGGAATGTGAATTGGAACGAAATCGCCAAAAGATAAGACCATTTTACAATTTGGGCCCAAGTTAGAAGCAGAGCCTATGGTGTAAATTATCGATAGTCCATATCTCGGAAACTATAAGAGATAATGCAATTTGGCAACCGGCAATGTAATTAGCATGCCGAATATTACTTGGAGTCTGAATTGGAACGAAATCGCCAATAGATAAGGCCATTTTACAATTTGGGCCCAAGTTAGAAGCAGATCCTAAGGTGTAAATTATCGATAGTCCATATCTCGGAAACTATAAGAGATAATGCAATTTGGCAACCGGCAATGTAATTAGCATGCCGAATATTACTTGGAATGTGAATTGGAACGAAATCGCCAATAGATAAGACCATTTTACAATTTGGGCCCAAGTTAGAAGCAGAGCCTAAGGTGTAAATTATCGATAGTCCATATCTCGGAAACTATAAGAGATAATGCAATTTGGCAACCGGCAATGTAATTAGCATGCCGAATATTACTTGGAATGTGAATTGGAACGAAATCGCCAATAGATAAGACCATTTTACAATTTGGGCCCAAGTTAGAAGCAGAGCCTATGGTGTAAATTATCGATAGTCCATATCTCGGAAACTATAAGAGATAATGCAATTTGGCAACCGGCAATGTAATTAGCATGCCGAATATTACTTGGAATGTGAATTGGAACGAAATCGCCAATAGATAAGACCATTTTACAATTTGGGCCCAAGTTAGAAGCAGAGCCTAAGGTGTAAATTATTGATAGTCCATATCTCGGAAACTATAAGAGATAATGCAATTTCGCAACCGGCAATGTAATTAGCATGCCGAATATCACTTGGAATGTGAATTGGGACGATATCGCCAATAGATAAGACCATTTCACAATTTGGGCCCAAGTTAGAAGCAGAGCCTAAGGTGTAAATTATCGATAGTCCATATCTCGGAAACTATAAGAGATAATGCAATTTGGCAACCGGCAATGTAATTAGAATGCCGAATATTACTTGGAATGTAAATTGGAACGAAATCGCCAATAGATAAGACCATTTTACAATTTGGGAGCAAGTTAGAAGCAGAGCCTAAGGTGTAAATTATCGATAGTCCATATCTCGGAAACTATAAGAGATAATGCAATTTGGCAACCGGCAATGTAATTAGCATGCCGAATATTACTTGGAATGTGAATTGGAACGAAATCGCCAATAGATAAGACCATTTTACAATTTGGGCCCAAGTTAGAAGCAGAGCCTAAGGTGTAAATTATTGATAGTCCATATCTCGGAAACTATAAGAGATAATGCAATTTCGCAACCGGCAATGTAATTAGCATGCCGAATATTACTTGGAGTGTGAATTGGAACGAAATCGCCAATAGGTAAGACCATTTTACAATTTGGGCCCAAGTTAGAAGCAGAGCCTAAGGTGTAAATTATCGATAGTCCATATCTCGGAAACTATAAGAGATAATGCAATTTGGCAACCGGCAATGTAATTAGCATGCCGAATATTACTTGGAATGTGAATTGGAACGAAATCGCCAATAGATAAGACCATTTTACAATTTGGGCCCAAGTTAGAAGCAGAGCCTAAGGTGTAAATTATCGATAGTCCATATCTCGGAAACTATAAGAGATAATGCAATTTGGCAACCGGCAATGTAATTAGCATGCCGAATATTACTTGGAATGTGAATTGCAACGAAATCGCCAATAGATAAGACAATTTTACAATTTGGGCCCAAGTTAGAAGCAGAGCCTAAGGTGTAAATTATCGATAGTCCATATCTCGGAAACTATAAGAGATAATGCAATTTTGCAACCGGCAATGTAATTAGCATGCCGAATATTACTTGGAATGTGAATTGGAACGATATCGCCAATAGATAAGACCATTTTACAATTTGGGCCCAAGTTAGAAGCAGAGCCTAAGGTGTAAATTATTGATAGTCCATATCTCGGAAACTATAAGAGATAATACAATTTCGCAACCGGCAATGTAATTAGCATGCCGAATATCACTTGGAATGTGAATTGGGACGAAATCGCCAATAGATAAGACCATTTTACAATTTGGGCCCAAGTTAGAAGCAGAGCCTAAGGTGTAAATTATCGATAGTCCGTATCTCGGAAACTATAAGAGATAATGCAATTTGGCAACCGGCAATGTAATTAGCATGCCGAATATTACTTGGAATGTGAATTGGAACGAAATCGCCAATAGATAAGACCATTTTATAATTTGGGCCCAAGTTAGAAGCAGAGCCTAAGGTGTAAATTATCGATAGTCCATATCTCGGAAACTATAAGAGATAATGCAATTTGGCAACCGGCAATGTAATTAGCATGCCGAATATTACTTGGAATGTGAATTGGAACGAAATCGCCAATAGATAAGACCATTTTACAATTTGGGCCCAAGTTAGAAGCAGAGCCTAAGGTGTAAATTATCGATAGTCCATATCTCGGAAACTATAAGAGATAATGCAATTTGGCAACCGGCAATGTAATTAGCATGCCGAATATTACTTGGAATGAGAATTGGAACGAAATCGCCAATAGGTAAGACCATTTTACAATTTGGGCCCAAGTTAGAAGCAGAGCCTAAGGTGTAAATTATCGATAGTCCATATCTCGGAAACTATAAGAGATAATTCAATTTGGCAACCGGCAATGTAATTAGCATGCCGAATATTACTTGGAATGTGAATTGGAACGAAATCGCCAATAGATAAGACCATTTTACAATTTGGGCCCAAGTTAGAAGCAGAGCCTAAGGTGTAAATTATCGATAGTCCATATCTCGGAAACTATAAGAGATAATGCAATTTGGCAAACGGCAATGTAATTAGCATGCCGAATATTACTTGGAATGTGAATTGGAACGAAATCGCCAATAGATAAGACCATTTTACAATTTGGGCCCAAGTTAGAAGCAGAGCCTAAGGTGTAAATTATCGATAGTCCATATCTCGGAAACTATAAGAGATAATGCAATTTGGCAACCGGCAATGTAATTAGCATGCCGAATATTACTTGGAATGTGAATTGGAACGAAATCGCCAAAAGATAAGACCATTTTACAATTTGGGCCCAAGTTAGAAGCAGAGCCTATGGTGTAAATTATCGATAGTCCATATCTCGGAAACTATAAGAGATAATGCAATTTGGCAACCGGCAATGTAATTAGCATGCCGAATATTACTTGGAGTCTGAATTGGAACGAAATCGCCAATAGATAAGACCATTTTTCAATTTGGGCATAAGTTAGAAGCAGAGCCTAAGGTGTAAATTATCGATAGTCCATATCTCGGAAACTATAAGAGATAATGCAATTTGGCAACCGGCAATGTAATTAGCATGCCGAATATTACTTGGAATGTGAATTGGAACGAAATCGCCAATAGATAAGACCATTTTACAATTTGGGCCCAAGTTAGAAGCAGAGCCTAAGGTGTAAATTATCGATAGTCCATATCTCGGAAACTATAAGAGATAATGCAATTTGGCAACCGGCAATGTAATTAGCATGCCGAATATTACTTGGAGTCTGAATTGGAACGAAATCGCCAATAGATAAGACCATTTTACAATTTGGGCCCAAGTTAGAAGCAGAGCCCAAGGTGTAAATTATAGATAGTCCATATCTCGGAAACTATAAGAGATAATGCAATTGGGCAACCGGCAATGTAATTAGCATGCCGAATATTACTTGGAATGTGAATTGGAACGAAATCGCCAATAGATAAGACCATTTTACAATTTGGGCCCAAGTTAGAAGCAGAGCCTAAGGTGTAAATTATCGATAGTCCATATCTCGGAAACTATAAGAGATAATGCAATTTGGCAACCGGCAATGTAATTAGCATGCCGAATATTACTTGGAATGTGAATTGGAACGAAATCGCCAATAGATAAGACCATTTTACAATTTGGGCCCAACTTAGAAGCAGAGCCTATGGTGTAAATTATCGATAGTCCATATCTCGGAAACAATAAGAGATAATGCAATTTGGCAACCGGCAATGTAATTAGCATGCCGAATATTACTTGGAATGTGAATTGGAACGAAATCGCCTATAGATAAGACCATTTTACAATTTGGGCCCAAGTTAGAAGCAGAGCCTAAGGTGTAAATTATTGATAGTCCATATCTCGGAAACTATAAGAGATAATGCAATTTCGCAACCGGCAATGTAATTAGCATGCCGAATATCACTTGGAATGTGAATTGGGACGATATCGCCAATAGATAAGACCATTTTACAATTTGGGCCCAAGTTAGAAGCAGAGCCTAAGGTGTAAATTATCGATAGTCCATATCTTGGAAACTATAAGAGATAATGCAATTTGGCAACCGGCAATGTAATTAGAATGCCGAATATTACTTGGAATGTAAATTGGAACGAAATCGCCAATAGATAAGACCATTTTACAATTTGGGAGCAAGTTAGAAGCAGAGCCTAAGGTGTAAATTATCGATAGTCCATATCTCGGAAACTATAAGAGATAATGCAATTTGGCAACCGGCAATGTAATTAGCATGCCGAATATTACTTGGAATGTGAATTGGAACGAAATCGCCAATAGATAAGACCATTTTACAATTTGGGCCCAAGTTAGAAGCAGAGCCTAAGGTGTAAATTATCGATAGTCCATATCTTGGAAACTATAAGAGATAATGCAATTTGGCAACCGGCAATGTAATTAGCATGCCGAATATTACTTGGAATGTGAATTGGAACGAAATCGCCAATAGATAAGACCATTTTACAATTTGGGCCCAAGTTAGAAGCAGAGCCTAAGGTGTAAATTATCGATAGTCCATATCTCGGAAACTATAAGAGATAATGCAATTTGGCAACCGGCAATGTAATTAGCATGCCGAATATTACTTGGAATGTGAATTGGAACGAAATCGCCAATAGATAAGACCATTTTACAATTTGGGCCCAAGTTAGAAGCAGAGCCTATGGTGTAAATTATCGATAGTCCATATCTCGGAAACTATAAGAGATAATGCAATTTGGCAACCGGCAATGTAATTAGCATGCCGAATATTACTTGGAATGTGAATTGGAACGAAATCGCCAATAGATAAGACCATTTTACAATTTGGGCCCAAGTTAGAAGCAGAGCCTAAGGTGTAAATTATTGATAGTCCATATCTCGGAAACTATAAGAGATAATGCAATTTGGCAACCGGCAATGTAATTAGCATGCCGAACATCACTTGGAATGTGAATTGGGACGATATCGCCAATAGATAAGACCATTTTACAATTTGGGCCCAAGTTAGAAGCAGAGCCTAAGGTGTAAATTATCGATAGTCCATATCTCGGAAACTATAAGAGATAATGCAATTTGGCAACCGGCAATGTAATTAGAATGCCGAATATTACTTGGAATGTAAATTGGAACGAAATCGCCAATAGATAAGACCATTTTACAATTTGGGAGCAAGTTAGAAGCAGAGCCTAAGGTGTAAATTATCGATAGTCCATATCTCGGAAACTATAAGAGATAATGCAATTTGGCAACCGGCAATGTAATTAGCATGCCGAATATTACTTGGAATGTGAATTGGAACGAAATCGCCAATAGATAAGACCATTTTACAATTTGGGCCCAAGTTAGAAGCAGAGCCTAAGGTGTAAATTATTGATAGTCCATATCTCGGAAACTATAAGAGATAATGCAATTTCGCAACCGGCAATGTAATTAGCATGCCGAATATTACTTGGAGTGTGAATTGGAACGAAATCGCCAATAGGTAAGACCATTTTACAATTTGGGCCCAAGTTAGAAGCAGAGCCTAAGGTGTAAATTATCGATAGTCCATATCTCGGAAACTATAAGAGATAATGCAATTTGGCAACCGGCAATGTAATTAGCATGCCGAATATTACTTGGAATGTGAATTGGAACGAAATCGCCAATAGATAAGACCATTTTACAATTTGGGCCCAAGTTAGAAGCAGAGCCTAAGGTGTAAATTATCGATAGTCCATATCTCGGAAACTATAAGAGATAATGCAATTTGGCAACCGGCAATGTAATTAGCATGCCGAATATTACTTGGAATGTGAATTGCAACGAAATCGCCAATAGATAAGACAATTTTACAATTTGGGCCCAAGTTAGAAGCAGAGCCTAAGGTGTAAATTATCGATAGTCCATATCTCGGAAACTATAAGAGATAATGCAATTTTGCAACCGGCAATGTAATTAGCATGCCGAATATTACTTGGAATGTGAATTGGAACGAAATCGCCAATAGATAAGACCATTTTACAATTTGGGCCCAAGTTAGAAGCAGAGCCTAAGGTGTAAATTATTGATAGTCCATATCTCGGAAACTATAAGAGATAATACAATTTCGCAACCGGCAATGTAATTAGCATGCCGAATATCACTTGGAATGTGAATTGGGACGAAATCGCCAATAGATAAGACCATTTTACAATTTGGGCCCAAGTTAGAAGCAGAGCCTAAGGTGTAAATTATCGATAGTCCGTATCTCGGAAACTATAAGAGATAATGCAATTTGGCAACCGGCAATGTAATTAGCATGCCGAATATTACTTGGAATGTGAATTGGAACGAAATCGCCAATAGATAAGACCATTTTATAATTTGGGCCCAAGTTAGAAGCAGAGCCTAAGGTGTAAATTATCGATAGTCCATATCTCGGAAACTATAAGAGATAATGCAATTTGGCAACCGGAAATGTAATTAGCATGCCGAATATTACTTGGAATGTGAATTGGAACGAAATCACCAATAGGTAAGACCATTTTACAATTTGGGCCCAAGTTAGAAGCAGAGCCTAAGGTGTAAATTATCGATAGTCCATATCTCGGAAACTATAAGAGATAATTCAATTTGGCAACCGGCAATGTAATTAGCATGCCGAATATTACTTGGAATGTGAATTGGAACGAAATCGCCAATAGATAAGACCATTTTACAATTTGGGCCCAAGTTAGAAGCAGAGCCTATGGTGTAAATTATCGATAGTCCATATCTCGGAAACTATAAGAGATAATGCAATTTGGCAACCGGCAATGTAATTAGCATGCCGAATATTACTTGGAGTCTGAATTGGAACGAAATCGCCAATAGATAAGACCATTTTACAATTTGGGCCCAAGTTAGAAGCAGAGCCTAAGGTGTAAATTATCGATAGTCCATATCTCGGAAACTATAAGAGATAATGCAATTTGGCAACCGGCAATGTAATTAGCATGCCGAATATTACTTGGAATGTGAATTGGAACGAAATCGCCAATAGATAAGACCATTTTACAATTTGGGCCCAAGTTAGAAGCAGAGCCTAAGGTGTAAATTATCGATAGTCCATATCTCGGAAACTATAAGAGATAATGCAATTTGGCAACCGGCAATGTAATTAGCATGCCGAATATTACTTGGAATGTGAATTGGAATGAAATCGCCAATAGATAAGACCATTTTACAATTTGGGCCCAAGTTAGAAGCAGAGCATAAGGTGTAAATTATTGATAGTCCATATCTCGGAAACTATAAGAGATAATGCAATTTCGCAACCGGCAATGTAATTAGCATGCCGAATATTACTTGGAGTGTGAATTGGAACGAAATCGCCAATAGATAAGACCATTTTACAATTTGGGCCCAAGTTAGAAGCAGAGCCTAAGGTGTAAATTATCGATAGTCCATATCTCGGAAACTATAAGAGATAATGCAATTTGGCAACCGGAAATGTAATTAGCATGCCGAATATTACTTGGAATGTGAATTGGAACGAAATCGCCAATAGATAAGACCATTTTACAATTTGGGCCCAAGTTAGAAGCAGAGCCTAAGGTGTAAATTATCGAAAGTCCATATCTCGGAAACTATAAGAGATAATGCAATTTGGCAACCGGCAATGTAATTAGCATGCCGAATATTACTTGGAATGTGAATTGGAACGAAATCGCCAATAGATAAGACCATTTTACAATTTGGGCCCAAGTTAGAAGCAGAGCCTAAGGTGTAAATTATCGATAGTCCATATCTCGGAAACTATAAGAGATAATGCAATTTGGCAACCGGCAATGTAATTAGAATGCCGAATATTACTTGGAATGTAAATTGGAACGAAATCGCCAATAGATAAGACCATTTTACAATTTGGGAGCAAGTTAGAAGCAGAGCCTAAGGTGTAAATTATCGATAGTCCATATCTCGGAAACTATAAGAGATAATGCAATTTGGCAACCGGCAATGTAATTAGCATGCCGAATATTACTTGGAATGTGAATTGGAACGAAATCGCCAATAGATAAGACCATTTTACAATTTGGGCCCAAGTTAGAAGCAGAGCCTAAGGTGTAAATTATTGATAGTCCATATCTCGGAAACTATAAGAGATAATGCAATTTCGCAACCGGCAATGTAATTAGCATGCCGAATATTACTTGGAGTGTGAATTGGAACGAAATCGCCAATAGGTAAGACCATTTTACAATTTGGGCCCAAGTTAGAAGCAGAGCCTAAGGTGTAAATTATCGATAGTCCATATCTCGGAAACTATAAGAGATAATGCAATTTGGCAACCGGCAATGTAATTAGCATGCCGAATATTACTTGGAATGTGAATTGGAACGAAATCGCCAATAGATAAGACCATTTTACAATTTGGGCCCAAGTTAGAAGCAGAGCCTAAGGTGTAAATTATCGATAGTCCATATCTCGGAAACTATAAGAGATAATGCAATTTGGCAACCGGCAATGTAATTAGCATGCCGAATATTACTTGGAATGTGAATTGCAACGAAATCGCCAATAGATAAGACAATTTTACAATTTGGGCCCAAGTTAGAAGCAGAGCCTAAGGTGTAAATTATCGATAGTCCATATCTCGGAAACTATAAGAGATAATGCAATTTTGCAACCGGCAATGTAATTAGCATGCCGAATATTACTTGGAATGTGAATTGGAACGAAATCGCCAATAGATAAGACCATTTTACAATTTGGGCCCAAGTTAGAAGCAGAGCCTAAGGTGTAAATTATTGATAGTCCATATCTCGGAAACTATAAGAGATAATACAATTTCGCAACCGGCAATGTAATTAGCATGCCGAATATCACTTGGAATGTGAATTGGGACGAAATCGCCAATAGATAAGACCATTTTACAGTTTGGGCCCAAGTTAGAAGCAGAGCCTAAGGTGTAAATTATCGATAGTCCATATCTCGGAAACTATAAGAGATAATGCAATTTGGCAACCGGCAATGTAATTAGCATGCCGAATATTACTTGGAGTCTTAATTGGAACGAAATCGCCAATAGATAAGACCATTTTACAATTTGGGCCCAAGTTAGAAGCAGAGCCTAAGGTGTAAATTATCGATAGTCCATATCTCGGAAACTATAAGAGATAATGCAATTTGGCAACCGGCAATGTAATTAGCATGCCGAATATGACTTGGAATGTGAATTGGAATGAAATCGCCAATAGATAAGACCATTTTACAATTTGGGCCCAAGTTAGAAGCAGAGCCTAAGGTGTAAATTATTGATAGTCCATATCCCGGAAACTATAAGAGATAATGCAATTTCGCAACCGGCAATGTAATTAGCATGCCGAATATTACTTGGAGTGTGAATTGGAACGAAATCGCCAATAGGTAAGACCATTTTACAATTTGGGCCCAAGTTAGAAGCAGAGCCTAAGGTGTAAATTATCGATAGTCCATATCTCGGAAACTATAAGAGATAATGCAATTTGGCAACCGGCAATGTAATTAGCATGCCGAATATTACTTGGAATGTGAATTGGAACGAAATCGCCAATAGATAAGACCATTTTACAATTTGGGCCCAAGTTAGAAGCAGAGCCTAAGGTGTAAATTATCGATAGTCCATATCTCGGAAACTATAAGAGATAATGCAATTTGGCAACCGGCAATGTAATTAGCATGCCGAATATTACTTGGAATGTGAATTGCAACGAAATCGCCAATAGATAAGACAATTTTACAATTTGGGCCCAAGTTAGAAGCAGAGCCTAAGGTGTAAATTATCGATAGTCCATATCTCGGAAACTATAAGAGATAATGCAATTTTGCAACCGGCAATGTAATTAGCATGCCGAATATTACTTGGAATGTGAATTGGAACGAAATCGCCAATAGATAAGACCATTTTACAATTTGGGCCCAAGTTAGAAGCAGAGCCTAAGGTGTAAATTATTGATAGTCCATATCTCGGAAACTATAAGAGATAATACAATTTCGCAACCGGCAATGTAATTAGCATGCCGAATATCACTTGGAATGTGAATTGGGACGAAATCGCCAATAGATAAGACCATTTTACAGTTTGGGCCCAAGTTAGAAGCAGAGCCTAAGGTGTAAATTATCGATAGTCCATATCTCGGAAACTATAAGAGATAATGCAATTTGGCAACCGGCAATGTAATTAGCATGCCGAATATTACTTGGAGTCTTAATTGGAACGAAATCGCCAATAGATAAGACCATTTTAAAATTTGGGCCCAAGTTAGAAGCAGAGCCTAAGGTGTAAATTATCGATAGTCCATATCTCGGAAACTATAAAAGATAATGCAATTTGGCAACCGGCAATGTAATTAGCATGCCGAATATTACTTGGAATGTGAATTGGAACGAAATCGCCAATAGATAAGACCATTTTACAATTTGGGCCCAAGTTAGAAGCAGAGCCTAAGGTGTAAATTATCGATAGTCCATATCTCGGAAACTATAAGAGATAATGCAATTTGGCAACCGGCAATGTAATTAGCATGCCGAATATGACTTGGAATGTGAATTGGAATGAAATCGCCAATAGATGAGACCATTTTACAATTTGGGCCCAAGTTAGAAGCAGAGCCTAAGGTGTAAATTATTGATAGTCCATATCCCGGAAACTATAAGAGATAATGCAATTTCGCAACCGGCAATGTAATTAGCATGCCGAATATTACTTGGAGTGTGAATTGGAACGAAATCGCCAATAGATAAGACCATTTTACAATTTGGGCCCAAGTTAGAAGCAGAGCCTAAGGTGTAAATTATCGATAGTTCATATCTCGGAAACTATAAGAGATAATGCAATTTGGCAACCGGCAATGTAATTAGCATGCCGAATATTACTTGGAATGTGAATTGGAACGAAATCGCCAATAGATAAGACCATTTTACAATTTGGACCCAAGTTAGAAGCAGAGCCTAAGGTGTAAATTATCGAAAGTCCATATCTCGGAAACTATAAGAGATAATGCAATTTGGCAACCGGCAATGTAATTAGCATGCCGAATATTACTTGGAATGTGAATTGGAACGAAATCGCCAATAGATAAGACCATTTTACAATTTGGGCCCAAGTTAGAAGCAGAGCCTAAGGTGTAAATTATCGATAGTCCATATCTCGGAAACTATAAGAGATAATGCAATTTGGCAACCGGCAATGTAATTAGCATGCCGAATATTACTTGGAATGTGAATTGGAACGAAATCGCCAATAGATAAGACCATTTTACAATTTGGGCCCAAGTTAGAAGCAGAGCCTAAGGTGTAAATTATCGATAGTCCATATCTCGGAAACTATAAGAGATAATGCAATTTGGCAACCGGCAATGTAATTAGCATGCCGAATATTACTTGGAGTGTGAATTGGAACGAAATCGCCAATAGGTAAGACCATTTTACAATTTGGGCCCAAGTTAGAAGCAGAGCCTAAGGTGTAAATTATCGATAGTCCATATCTCGGAAACTATAAGAGATAATGCAATTTGGCAACCGGCAATGTAATTAGCATGCCGAATATTACTTGGAATGTGAATTGGAACGAAATCGCCAATAGATAAGACCATTTTACAATTTGGGCCCAAGTTAGAAGCAGAGCCTAAGGTGTAAATTATCGATAGTCCATATCTCGGAAACTATAAGAGATAATGCAATTTGGCAGCCGGCAATGTAATTAGAATGCCGAATATTACTTGGAATGTGAATTGGAACGAAATCGCCAATAGATAAGACCATTTTACAATTTGGGAGCAAGTTAGAAGCAGAGCCTAAGGTGTAAATTATCGATAGTCCATATCTCGGAAACTATAAGAGATAATGCAATTTGGCAACCGGCAATGTAATTAGCATGCCGAATATTACTTGGAATGTGAATTGGAACGAAATCGCCAATAGATAAGACCATTTTACAATTTGGGCCCAAGTTAGAAGCAGAGCCTAATGTGTAAATTATTGATAGTCCATATCTCGGAAACTATAAGAGATAATGCAATTTCGCAACCGGCAATGTAATTAGCATGCCGAATATTACTTGGAGTGTGAATTGGAAGGAAATCGCCAATAGGTAAGACCATTTTACAATTTGGGCCCAAGTTAGAAGCAGAGCCTAAGGTGTAAATTATCGATAGTCCATATCTCGGAAACTATAAGAGATAATACAATTTGGCAACCGGCAATGTAATTAGCATGCCGAATATTACTTGGAATGTGAATTGGAACGAAATCGCCAATAGATAAGACCATTTTACAATTTGGGCCCAAGTTAGAAGCAGAGCCTAAGGTGTAAATTATCGATAGTTAATATCTCGGAAACTATAAGAGATAATGCAATTTGGCAACCGGCAATGTAATTAGCATGCCGAATATTACTTGGAATGTGAATTGCAACGAAATCGCCAATAGATAAGACAATTTTACAATTTGGGCCCAAGTTAGAAGCAGAGCCTAAGGTGTAAATTATCGATAGTCCATATCTCGGAAACTATAAGAGATAATGCAGTTTTGCAACCGGCAATGTAATTAGCATGCCGAATATTACTTGGAATGTGAATTGGAACGAAATCGCCAATAGATAAGACCATTTTACAATTTGGGCCCAAGTTAGAAGCAGAGCCTAAGGTGTAAATTATTGATAGTCCATATCTCGGAAACTATAAGAGATAATACAATTTCGCAACCGGCAATGTAATTAGCATGCCGAATATCACTTGGAATGTGAATTGGGACGAAATCGCCAATAGATAAGACCATTTTACAATTTGGGCCCAAGTTAGAAGCAGAGCCTAAGGTGTAAATTATCGATAGTCCGTATCTCGGAAACTATAAGAGATAATGCAATTTGGCAACCGGCAATGTAATTAGCATGCCGAATATTACTTGGAATGTGAATTGGAACGAAATCGCCAATAGATAAGACCATTTTACAATTTGGGCCCAAGTTAGAAGCAGAGCCTAAGGTGTAAATTATCGATAGTCCATATCTCGGAAACTATAAGAGATAATGCAATTTGGCAACCGGCAATGTAATTAGCATGCCGAATATTACTTGGAATGAGAATTGGAACGAAATCGCCAATAGGTAAGACCATTTTACAATTTGGGCCCAAGTTAGAAGCAGAGCCTAAGGTGTAAATTATCGATAGTCCATATCTCGAAAACTATAAGAGATAATTCAATTTGGCAATCGGCAATGTAATTAGCATGCCGAATATTACTTGGAATGTGAATTGGAACGAAATCGCCAATAGATAAGACCATTTTACAATTTGGGCCCAAGTTAGAAGCAGAGCCTAAGGGGTAAATTATCGATAGTCCATATCTCGGAAACTATAAGAGATAATGCAATTTGGCAAACGGCAATGTAATTAGCATGCTGAATATTACTTGGAATGTGAATTGGAACGAAATCGCCAATAGATAAGACCATTTTACAATTTGGGCCCAAGTTAGAAGCAGAGCCTAAGGTGTAAATTATCGATAGTCCATATCTCGGAAACTATAAGAGATAATGCAATTTGGCAACCGGCAATGTAATTAGCATGCCGAATATTACTTGGAATGTGAATTGGAACGAAATCGCCAAAAGATAAGACCATTTTACAATTTGGGCCCAAGTTAGAAGCAGAGCCTATGGTGTAAATTATCGATAGTCCATATCTCGGAAACTATAAGAGATAATGCAATTTGGCAACCGGCAATGTAATTAGCATGCCGAATATTACTTGGAGTCTGAATTGGAACGAAATCGCCAATAGATAAGACCATTTTACAATTTGGGCCCAAGTTAGAAGCAGAGCCTAAGGTGTAAATTATCGATAGTCCATATCTCGGAAACTATAAGAGATAATGCAATTTGGCAACCGGCAATGTAATTAGCATGCCGAATATTACTTGGAATGTGAATTGGAACGAAATCGCCAATAGATAAGACCATTTTACAATTTGGGCCCAAGTTAGAAGCAGAGCCTAAGGTGTAAATTATCGATAGTCCATATCTCGGAAACTATAAGAGATAATGCAATTTGGCAACCGGCAATGTAATTACCATGCCGAATATTACTTGGAATGAGAATTGGAACGAAATCGCCAATAGGTAAGACCATTTTACAATTTGGGCCCAAGTTAGAAGCAGAGCCTAAGGTGTAAATTATCGATAGTCCATATCTCGGAAACTATAAGAGATAATTCAATTTGGCAACCGGCAATGTAATTAGCATGCCGAATATTACTTGGAATGTGAATTGGAACGAAATCGCCAATAGATAAGACCATTTTACAATTTGGGCCCAAGTTAGAAGCAGAGCCTAAGGGGTAAATTATCGATAGTCCATATCTCGGAAACTATAAGAGATAATGCAATTTGGCAAACGGCAATGTAATTAGCATGCCGAATATTACTTGGAATGTGAATTGGAACGAAATCGCCAATAGATAAGACCATTTTACAATTTGGGCCCAAGTTAGAAGCAGAGCCTAAGGTGTAAATTATCGATAGTCCATATCTCGGAAACTATAAGAGATAATGCAATTTGGCAACCGGCAATGTAATTAGCATGCCGAATATTACTTGGAATGTGAATTGGAACGAAATCGCCAATAGATAAGACCATTTTACAATTTGGGCCCAAGTTAGAAGCAGAGCCTAAGGTGTAAATTATCGATAGTCCATACCTCGGAAACTATAAGAGATAATGCAATTTGGCAGCCGGCAATGTAATTAGAATGCCGAATATTACTTGGAATGTGAATTGGAACGAAATCGCCAATAGATAAGACCATTTTACAATTTGGGAGCAAGTTAGAAGCAGAGCCTAAGGTGTAAATTATCGATAGTCCATATCTCGGAAACTATAAGAGATAATGCAATTTGGCAACCGGCAATGTAATTAGCATGCCGAATATTACTTGGAATGTGAATTGGAACGAAATCGCCAATAGATAAGACCATTTTACAATTTGGGCCCAAGTTAGAAGCAGAGCCTAAGGTGTAAATTATTGATAGTCCATATCTCGGAAACTATAAGAGATAATGCAATTTCGCAACCGGCAATGTAATTAGCATGCCGAATATTACTTGGAGTGTGAATTGGAACGAAATCGCCAATAGGTAAGACCATTTTACAATTTGGGCCCAAGTTAGAAGCAGAGCCTAAGGTGTAAATTATCGATAGTCCATATCTCGGAAACTATAAGAGATAATGCAATTTGGCAACCGGCAATGTAATTAGCATGCCGAATATTACTTGGAATGTGAATTGGAACGAAATCGCCAATAGATAAGACCATTTTACAATTTGGGCCCAAGTTAGAAGCAGAGCCTAAGGTGTAAATTATCGATAGTTAATATCTCGGAAACTATAAGAGATAATGCAATTTGGCAACCGGCAATGTAATTAGCATGCCGAATATTACTTGGAATGTGAATTGCAACGAAATCGCCAATAGATAAGACAATTTTACAATTTGGGCCCAAGTTAGAAGCAGAGCCTAAGGTGTAAATTATCGATAGTCCATATCTCGGAAACTATAAGAGATAATGCAGTTTTGCAACCGGCAATGTAATTAGCATGCCGAATATTACTTGGAATGTGAATTGGAACGAAATCGCCAATAGATAAGACCATTTTACAATTTGGGCCCAAGTTAGAAGCAGAGCCTAAGGTGTAAATTATTGATAGTCCATATCTCGGAAACTATAAGAGATAATACAATTTCGCAACCGGCAATGTAATTAGCATGCCGAATATCACTTGGAATGTGAATTGGGACGAAATCGCCAATAGATAAGACCATTTTACAATTTGGGCCCAAGTTAGAAGCAGAGCCTAAGGTGTAAATTATCGATAGTCCGTATCTCGGAAACTATAAGAGATAATGCAATTTGGCAACCGGCAATGTAATTAGCATGCCGAATATTACTTGGAATGTGAATTGGAACGAAATCGCCAATAGATAAGACCATTTTACAATTTGGGCCCAAGTTAGAAGCAGAGCCTAAGGTGTAAATTATCGATAGTCCATATCTCGGAAACTATAAGAGATAATGCAATTCGGCAACCGGCAATGTAATTAGCATGCCGAATATTACTTGGAATGAGAATTGGAACGAAATCGCCAATAGGTAAGACCATTTTACAATTTGGGCCCAAGTTAGAAGCAGAGCCTAAGGTGTAAATTATCGATAGTCCATATCTCGGAAACTATAAGAGATAATTCAATTTGGCAACCGGCAATGTAATTAGCATGCCGAATATTACTTGGAATGTGAATTGGAACGAAATCGCCAATAGATAAGACCATTTTACAATTTGGGCCCAAGTTAGAAGCAGAGCCTAAGGGGTAAATTATCGATAGTCCATATCTCGGAAACTATAAGAGATAATGCAATTTGGCAAACGGCAATGTAATTAGCATGCCGAATATTACTTGGAATGTGAATTGGAACGAAATCGCCAATAGATAAGACCATTTTACAATTTGGGCCCAAGTTAGAAGCAGAGCCTATGGTGTAAATTATCGATAGTCCATATCTCGGAAACTATAAGAGATAATGCAATTTGGCAACCGGCAATGTAATTAGCATGCCGAATATTACTTGGAGTCTGAATTGGAACGAAATCGCCAATAGATAAGACCATTTTACAATTTGGGCCCAAGTTAGAAGCAGAGCCTAAGGTGTAAATTATCGATAGTCCATATCTCGGAAACTATAAGAGATAATGCAATTTGGCAACCGGCAATGTAATTAGCATGCCGAATATTACTTGGAGTCTGAATTGGAACGAAATCGCCAATAGATAAGACCATTTTACAATTTGGGCCCAAGTTAGAAGCAGAGCCTAAGGTGTAAATTATCGATAGTCCATATCTCGGAAACTATAAGAGATAATGCAATTTGGCAACCGGCAATGTAATTAGCATGCCGAATATTACTTGGAATGTGAATTGGAACGAAATCGCCAAAAGATAAGACCATTTTACAATTTGGGCCCAAGTTAGAAGCAGAGCCTATGGTGTAAATTATCGATAGTCCATATCTCGGAAACTATAAGAGATAATGCAATTTGGCAACCGGCAATGTAATTAGCATGCCGAATATTACTTGGAGTCTGAATTGGAACGAAATCGCCAATAGATAAGACCATTTTACAATTTGGGCCCAAGTTAGAAGCAGAGCCTAAGGTGTAAATTATCGATAGTCCATATCTCGGAAACTATAAGAGATAATGCAATTTGGCAACCGGCAATGTAATTAGCATGCCGAATATTACTTGGAATGTGAATTGGAACGAAATCGCCAATAGATAAGACCATTTTACAATTTGGGCCCAAGTTAGAAGCAGAGCCTAAGGTGTAAATTATCGATAGTCCATATCTCGGAAACTATAAGAGATAATGCAATTTGGCAACCGGCAATGTAATTAGCATGCCGAATATTACTTGGAATGTGAATTGGAACGAAATCGCCAAAAGATAAGACCATTTTACAATTTGGGCCCAAGTTAGAAGCAGAGCCTATGGTGTAAATTATCGATAGTCCATATCTCGGAAACTATAAGAGATAATGCAATTTGGCAACCGGCAATGTAATTAGCATGCCGAATATTACTTGGAGTCTGAATTGGAACGAAATCGCCAATAGATAAGACCATTTTACAATTTGGGCCCAAGTTAGAAGCAGAGCCTAAGGTGTAAATTATCGATAGTCCATATCTCGGAAACTATAAGAGATAATGCAATTTGGCAACCGGCAATGTAATTAGCATGCCGAATATTACTTGGAATGTGAATTGGAACGAAATCGCCAAAAGATAAGACCATTTTACAATTTGGGCCCAAGTTAGAAGCAGAGCCTATGGTGTAAATTATCGATAGTCCATATCTCGGAAACTATAAGAGATAATGCAATTTGGCAACCGGCAATGTCATTAGCATGCCGAATATTACTTGGAGTCTGAATTGGAACGAAATCGCCAATAGATAAGACCATTTTACAATTTGGGCCCAAGTTAGAAGCAGAGCCTAAGGTGTAAATTATCGATAGTCCATATCTCGGAAACTATAAGAGATAATGCAATTTGGCAACCGGCAATGTAATTAGCATGCCGAATATTACTTGGAATGTGAATTGGAACGAAATCGCCAATAGATAAGACCATTTTACAATTTGGGCCCAAGTTAGAAGCAGAGCCTAAGGTGTAAATTATCGATAGTCCATATCTCGGAAACTATAAGAGATAATGCAATTTGGCAACCGGCAATGTAATTAGCATGCCGAATATTACTTGGAATGTGAATTGGAACGAAATCGCCAAAAGATAAGACCATTTTACAATTTGGGCCCAAGTTAGAAGCAGAGCCTATGGTGTAAATTATCGATAGTCCATATCTCGGAAACTATAAGAGATAATGCAATTTGGCAACCGGCAATGTAATTAGCATGCCGAATATTACTTGGAATGTGAATTGGAACGAAATCGCCAATAGATAAGACCATTTTACAATTTGGGCCCAAGTTAGAAGCAGAGCCTAAGGTGTAAATTATCGATAGTCCATATCTCGGAAACTATAAGAGATAATGCAATTTGGCAACCGGCAATGTAATTAGCATGCCGAATATTACTTGGAATGTGAATTGGAACGAAATCGCCAAAAGATAAGACCATTTTACAATTTGGGCCCAAGTTAGAAGCAGAGCCTATGGTGTAAATTATCGATAGTCCATATCTCGGAAACTATAAGAGATAATGCAATTTGGCAACCGGCAATGAAATTAGCATGCCGAATATTACTTGGAATGTGAATTGGAACGAAATCGCCAATAGATAAGACCATTTTACAATTTGGGCCCAAGTTAGAAGCAGAGCCTAAGGTGTAAATTATCAATAGTCCATATCTCGGAAACTATAAGAGATAATGCAATTTGGCAACCGGCAATATAATTAGCATGCCGAATATTACTTGGAATGTGAATTGGAACGAATTCGCCAATAGATAAGACCATTTTACAATTTGGGCCCAAGTTAGAAGCAGAGCCTAAGGTGTAAATTATCGATAGTCCATATCTCGGAAACTATAAGAGATAATGCAATTTGGCAACCGGCAATGTAATTAGCATGCCGAATATTACTTGGAATGTGAATTGGAACGAAATCGCCAATAGATAAGACCATTTTACAATTTGGGCCCAAGTTAGAAGCAGAGCCTAAGGTGTAAATTATCGATAGTCCATAACTCGGAAACTATAAGAGATAATGCAATTTGGCAACCGGCAATGTAATTAGCATGCCGAATATTACTTGGAATGTGAATTGGAAAGAAATCGCCAATAGATAAGACCATTTTACAATTTGGGCCCAAGTTAGAAGCAGAGCCTAAGGTGTAAATTATTGATAGTCCATATTTCGGAAACTATAAGAGATAATGCAATTTCGCAACCGGCAATGTAATTAGCATGCCGAATATCACTTGGAATGTGAATTGGGACGAAATCGCCAATAGATAAGACCATTTTACAATTTGGGCACAAGTTAGAAGCAGAGCCTAAGGTGTAAATTATCGATAGTCCATATCTCGGAAACTATAAGAGATAATGCAATTTGGCAACCGGCAATGTAATTAGCATGCCGAATATTACTTGGAATGTGAATTGGAACGAAATCGCCAATAGATAAGACCATTTTACAATTTGGGCCCAAGTTAGAAGCAGAGCCTAAGGTGTAAATTATCGATAGTCCATATCTCGGAAACTATAAGAGATAATGCAATTTGGCAACCGGCAATGTAATTAGCATGCCGAATATTACTTGGAATGTGAATTGGAACGAAATCGCCAATAGATAAGACCATTTTACAATTTGGGCCCAAGTTAGAAGCAGAGCCTAAGGTGTAAATTATCGATAGCCCATATCTCGGAAACTATAAGAGATAATGCAATTTGGAAACCGGCAATGTAATTAGCATGCCGAATATTACTTGGAATGTGACTTGCAACGAAATCGATAAATAGATAAGACAATTTTACAATTTGGGCCCAAGTTAGAAGCAGAGCCTAAGGTGTAAATTATCGATAGTCCATATCTCGGAAACTATAAGAGATAATGCAATTTCGCAACCGGCAATGTAATTAGCATGCCGAATATCACTTGGAATGTGAATTGGGACGAAATCGCCAATAGATAAGACCATTTTACAATTTGGGCCCAAGTTAGAAGCAGAGCCTAAGGTGTAAATTATCGATAGTCCGTATCTCGGAAACTATAAGAGATAATGCAATTTGGCAACCGGCAATGTAATTAGCATGCCGAATATTACTTAGAATGTGAATTGGAACGAAATCGCCAATAGATAAGACCATTTTACAATTTGGGCCCAAGTTAGAAGCAGAGCCTAAGGTGTAAATTATCGATAGTCCATATCTCGGAAACTATAAGAGATAATGCAATTTGGCAACCGGCAATGTAATTAGCATGCCGAATATTACTTGGAATGTGAATTGGAACGAAATCGCCAATAGGTAAGACCATTTTACAATTTGGGCCCAAGTTAGAAGCAGAGCCTAAGGTGTAAATTACCGATAGTCCATATCTCGGAAACTATAAGAGATAATTCAATTTGGCAACCGGCAATGTAATTAGCATGCCGAATATTACTTGGAATGTGAATTGGAACGAAATCGCCAATAGATAAGACCATTTTACAATTTGGGCCCAAGTTAGAAGCAGAGCCTAAGGTGTAAATTATCGATAGTCCATATCTCGGAAACTATAAGAGATAATGCAATTTGGCAACCGGCAATGTAATTAGCATGCCGAATATTACTTGGAATGTGAATTGGAACGAAATCGCCAATAGATAAGACCATTTTACAATTTGGGAGCAAGTTAGAAGCAGAGCCTAAGGTGTAAATTATCGATAGTCCATATCTCGGAAACTATAAGAGATAATGCAATTTGGCAACCGGCAATGTAATTAGCATGCCGAATATTACTTGGAATGTGAATTGGAACGAAATCGCCAATAGATAAGACCATTTTACAATTTGGGCCCAAGTTAGAAGCAGATCCTATGGTGTAAATTATCGATAGTCCATATCTCGGAAACTATAAGAGATAATGCAATTTCGCAACCGGCAATGTAATTAGCATGCCGAATATCACTTGGAATGTGAATTGGGACGAAATCGCCAATAGATAAGACCATTTTACAATTTGGGCCCAAGTTAGAAGCAGAGCCTAAGGTGTAAATTATCGATAGTCCATATCTCGGAAAATATAAGAGATAATGCAATTTGGCAACCGGCAATGTAATTAGCATGCCGAATATTACTTGGAATGTGAATTGGAACGAAATCGCCAATAGATAAGACCATTTTACAATTTGGGCCCAAGTTAGAAGCAGAGCCTAAGGTGTAAATTATCGATAGTCCATATCTCGGAAACTATAAGAGATAATGCAATTTGGCAACCGGCAATGTAATTAGCATGCCGAATATTACTTGGAATATAAATTGGAACGAATTCGCCAATAGATAATACCCTTTTACAATTTGGGCCCAAGTTAGAAGCAGAGCCTAAGGTGTAAATTATCGATAGTCCATATCTCGGAAACTATAAGAGATAATGCAATTTCGCAACCGGCAATGTAATTAGCATGCCGAATATCACTTGGAATGTGAATTGGGACGAAATCGCCAATAGATAAGACCATTTTACAATTTGGGCCCAAGTTAGAAGCAGAGCCTAAGGTGTAAATTATCGATAGTCCATATCTCGGAAACTATAAGAGATAATGCAATTTGGCAACCGGCAATGTAATTAGCATGCCGAATATTACTTGGAATGTGAATTGGAACGAAATCGCCAATAGATAAGACCATTTTACAATTTGGGCCCAAGTTAGAAGCAGAGCCTAAGGAGTAAATTATCGATAGTCCATATCTCGGAAACTATAAGAGATAATGCAATTTGGCAACCGGCAATGTAATTAGCATGCCGAATATTACTTGGAATGTGAATTGGAACGAAATCGCCAATAGGTAAGACCATTTTACAATTTGGGCCCAAGTTAGAAGCAGAGCCTAAGGTGTAAATTACCGATAGTCCATATCTCGGAAACTATAAGAGATAATTCAATTTGGCAACCGGCAATGTAATTAGCATGCCGAATATTACTTGGAATGTGAATTGGAACGAAATCGCCAATAGATAAGACCATTTTACAATTTGGGCCCAAGTTAGAAGCAGAGCCTAAGGTGTAAATTATCGATAGTCCATATCTCGGAAACTATAAGAGATAATGCAATTTGGCAACCGGCAATGTAATTAGCATGCCGAATATTACTTGGAATGTGAATTGGAACGAAATCGCCCATAGATAAGACCATTTTACAATTTGGGCCCAAGTTAGAAGCAGAGCCTAAGGTGTAAATTATCGATAGTCCATATCTCTGAAACTATAAGAGATAATGCAATTTGGCAACCGGCAATGTAATTAGCATGCCGAATATTACTTGGAATGTGAATTGGAACGAAATCGCCAATAGATAAGACCATTTTACAATTTGGGCCCAAGTTAGAAGCAGAGCCTAAGGTGTAAATTATCGATAGTCCATATCTCGGAAACTATAATAGATAATGCAATTTGGCAACCGGCAATGTAATTAGAATGCCGAATATTACTTGGAATGTGAATTGGAACGAAATCGCCAATAGATAAGACCATTTTACAATTTGGGAGCAAGTTAGAAGCAGAGCCTAAGGTGTAAATTATCGATAGTCCATATCTCGGAAACTATAAGAGATAATGCAATTTGGCAACCGGCAATGTAATTAGCATGCCGAATATTACTTGGAATGTGAATTGGAACGAAATCGCCAATAGATAAGACCATTTTACAATTTGGGCCCAAATTAGAAGCAGAGCCTAAGGTGTAAATTATCGATAGTCCATATCTCGGAAACTATAAGAGATAATGCAATTTCGCAACCGGCAATGTAATTAGCATGCCGAATATTACTTGGAGTGTGAATTGGAACGAAATCGCCAATAGATAAGACCATTTTACAATTTGGGCCCAAGTTAGAAGCAGAGCCTAAGGTGTAAATTATCGATAGTCCATATCTCGGAAACTATAAGAGATAATGCAATTTGGCAACCGGCAATGTAATTAGCATGCCGAATATTACTTGGAATGTGAATTGGAACGAAATCGCCAATAGATAAGACCATTTTACAATTTGGGCCCAAGTTAGAAGCAGAGCCTAAGGTGTAAATTATCGATAGTCCATATCTCGGAAACTATAAGAGATAATGCAATTTGGCAACCGGCAATGTAATTAGCATGCCGAATATTACTTGGAATGTGAATTGGAACGAAATCGCCAATAGATAAGACCATTTTACAATTTGGGCCCAAGTTAGAAGCAGAGCCTAAGGTGTAAATTATTGATAGTCCATATCTCGGAAACTATAAGAGATAATGCAATTTCGCAACCGGCAATGTAATTAGCATGCCGAATATTACTTGGAATGTGAATTGGAACGAAATCGCCAATAGATAAGACCATTTTACAATTTGGGCCCAAGTTAGAAGCAGAGCCTAAGGTGTAAATTATCGATAGTCCATATCTCGGAAACTATAAGAGATAATGCAATTTGGCAACCGGCAATGTAATTAGCATGCCGAATATTACTTGGAATGTGAATTGCAACGAAATCGCCAATAGATAAGACAATTTTACAATTTGGGCCCAAGTTAGAAGCAGAGCCTAAGGTGTAAATTATCGATAGTCCATATCTCGGAAACTATAAGAGATAATGCAATTTGGCAACCGGCAATGTAATTAGCATGCCGAATATTACTTGGAATGTGAATTGGAACGAAATCGCCAATAGATAAGACCATTTTACAATTTGGGCCCAAGTTAGAAGCAGAGCCTAAGGTGTAAATTATCGATAGTCCATATCTCGGAAACTATAAGAGATAATGAAATTTGGCAACCGGCAATGTAATTAGCATGCCGAATATTACTTGGAATGCGAATTGGAACGAAATCGCCAATAGATAAGACCATTTTACAATTTGGGCCCAAGTTAGAAGCAGAGCCTAAGGTGTAAATTATCGATAGTCCATATCTCGGAAACTATAAGAGATAATGCAATTTGGCAACCGGCAATGTAATTAGCATGCCGAATATTACTTGGAATGTGAATTGGAACGAAATCGCCAATAGATAAGACCATTTTACAATTTGGGCCCAAGTTAGAAGCAGAGCCTAAGGTGTAAATTATTGATAGTCCATATCTCGGAAACTATAAGAGATAATGCAATTTCGCAACCGGCAATGTAATTAGCATGCCGAATATTACTTGGAGTGTGAATTGGAACGAAATCGCCAATAGATAAGACCATTTTACAATTTGGGCCCAAGTTAGAAGCAGAGCCTAAGGTGTAAATTATCGATAGTCCATATCTCGGAAACTATAAGAGATAATGCAATTAGGCAACCGGCAATGTAATTAGCATGCCGAATATTACTTGGAATGTGAATTGGAACGAAATCGCCAATAGATAAGACCATTTTACAATTTGGGCCCAAGTTAGAAGCAGAGCCTAAGGTGTAAATTATCGATAGTCCATATCTCGGAAACTATAAGAGATAATGCAATTTGGCAACCGGCAATATAATTAGCATGCCGAATATTACTTGGAATGTGAATTGGAACGAATTCGCCAATAGATAAGACCATTTTACAATTTGGGCCCAAGTTAGAAGCAGAGCCTAAGGTGTAAATTATCGATAGTCCATATCTCGGAAACTATAAGAGATAATGCAATTTGGCAACCGGCAATGTAATTAGCATGCCGAATATTACTTGGAATGTGAATTGGAACGAAATCGCCAATAGATAAGACCATTTTACAATTTGGGCCCAAGTTAGAAGCAGAGCCTAAGGTGTAAATTATCGATAGTCCATAACTCGGAAACTATAAGAGATAATGCAATTTGGCAATCGGCAATGTAATTAGCATGCCGAATATTACTTGGAATGTGAATTGGAACGAAATCGCCAATAGATAAGACCATTTTACAATTTGGGCCCAAGTTAGAAGCAGAGCCTAAGGTGTAAATTATTGATAGTCCATATCTCGGAAACTATAAGAGATAATGCAATTTCGCAACCGGCAATGTAATTAGCATGCCGAATATCACTTGGAATGTGAATTGGGACGAAATCGCCAATAGATAAGACCATTTTACAATTTGGGCCCAAGTTAGAAGCAGAGCCTAAGGTGTAAATTATCGATAGTCCATATCTCGGAAACTATAAGAGATAATGCAATTTGGCAACCGGCAATGTAATTAGCATGCCGAATATTACTTGGAATGTGAATTGGAACGAAATCGCCAATAGATAAGACCATTTTACAATTTGGGAGCAAGTTAGAAGCAGAGCCTAAGGTGTAAATAATCGATAGTCCATATCTCGGAAACTATAAGAGATAATGCAATTTGGCAACCGGCAATGTAATTAGCATGCCGAATATTACTTGGAATGTGAATTGGAACGAAATCGCCAATAGATAAGACCATTTTACAATATGGGCCCAAGTTAGAAGCAGAGCCTAAGGTGTAAATTATCGATAGTCCATATCTCGGAAACTATAAGAGATAATGCAATTTGGCAACCGGCAATGTAATTAGCATGCCGAATATTACTTGGAATGTGAATTGCAACGAAATCGCCAATAGATAAGACAATTTTACAATTTGGGCCCAAGTTAGAAGCAGAGCCTAAGGTGTAAATTATCGATAGTCCATATCTCGGAAACTATAAGAGATAATGCAATTTGGCAACCGGCAATGTAATTAGCATGCCGAATATTACTTGGAATGTGAATTGGAACGAAATCGCCAATAGATAAGACCATTTTACAATTTGGGCCCAAGTTAGAAGCAGAGCCTAAGGTGTAAATTATTGATAGTCCATATCTCGGAAAATATAAGAGATAATGCAATTTCGCAACCGGCAATGTAATTAGCATGCCGAATATTACTTGGAATGTGAATTGGGAAGAAATCGCCAATAGATAAGGCCATTTTACAATTTGGGCCCAAGTTAGAAGCAGAGCCTAAGGTGTAAATTATTGATAGTCCATATCTCGGAAACTATAAGAGATAATGCAATTTCGCAACCGGCAATGTAATTAGCATGCCGAATATTACATGGAGTGTGAATTGGAACGAAATCGCCAATAGATAAGACCATTTTACAATTTGGGCCCAAGTTTGAAGCAGAGCCTAAGGTGTAAATTATCGATAGTCCATATCTCGGAAACTATAAGAGATAATGCAATTTGGCAAACGGCAATGTAATTAGCATGCCGAATATTACTTGGAATGTGAATTGGAACGAAATCGCCAATAGATAAGACCATTTTACAATTTGGGCCCAAGTTAGAAGCAGAGCCTAAGGTGTAAATTATCGATAGTCCATATCTCGGAAACTATAAGTGATAATGCAATTTGGCAACCGGCAATGTAATTAGCATGCCGAATATTACTTGGAATGTGAATTGGAACGAAATCACCAATAGATAAGATCATTTTACAATTTGGGCCCAAGTTAGAAGCAGAGCCTAAGGTGTAAATTATCGATAGTCCATATCTCGGAAACTATAAGAGATAATGCAATTTGGCAACCGGCAATGTAATTAGCATGCCGAATATTACTTGGAATGTGAATTGGAACGAAATCGCCAATAGATAAGACCATTTTACAATTTGGGCCCACGTTAGAAGCAGAGCCTAAGGTGTAAATTATCGATAGTCCATATCTCGGAAACTATCAGAGATAATGCAATTTGGCAACCGGCGATGTAATTAGCATGCCGAATATTACTTGGAATGTGAATTGGAACGAAATCGCCAATAGATAAGACCATTTTACAATTTGGGCCCAAGTTAGAAGCAGAGCCTAAGGTGTAAATTATCGATAGTCCATATCTCGGAAACTATAAGAGATAATGCAATTTCGCAACCGGCAATGTAATTAGCATGCCGAATATCACTTGGAATGTGAATTGGGACGAAATCGCCAATAGATAAGACCATTTTACAATTTGGTCCCAAGTTAGAAGCAGAGCCTAAGGTGTAAATTATCGATAGTCCATATCTCTGAAACTATAAGAGATAATGCAATTTCGCAACCGGCAATGTAATTAGCATGCCGAATATTACTTGGAATGTGAATTGGGACGAAATCGCCAATAGATAAGGCCATTTTACAATTTGGGCCCAAGTTAGAAGCAGAGCCTAAGGTGTAAATTATTGATAGTCTATATCTCGGAAACTATAAGAGATAATGCAATTTCGCAACCGGCAATGTAATTAGCATGCCGAATATTACTTGGAGTGTGAATTGGAACGAAATCGCCAATAGATAAGACCATTTTACAATTTGGGCCCAAGTTAGAAGCAGAGCCTAAGGTGTAAATTATCGATAGTCCATATCTCGGAAACTATAAGAGATAATGCAATTTTGCAACCGGCAATGTAATTAGCATGCCGAATATTACTTGGAATGTGAATTGGAACGAAATCGCCAATAGATAAGACCATTTTACAATTTGGGCCCAAGTTAGAAGCAGAGCCTAAGGTGTAAATTATCGATAGTCCATATCTCGGAAACTATAAGAGATAATGCAATTTGGCAACCGGCAATGCAATTAGCATGCCGAATATTACTTGGAATGTGAATTGGAACGAAATCGCCAATGGATAAGACCATTTTACAATTTGGGCCCAAGTTAGAAGCAGAGCCTAAGGTGTAAATTATCGATAGTCCATATCTCGGAAACTATAAGAGATAATGCAATTTGGCAACCGGCAATGTAATTAGCATGCCGAATATTACTTGGAATGTGAATTGCAACGAAATCGCCAATAGATAAGACAATTTTACAATTTGGGCCCAAGTTAGAAGCAGAGCCTAAGGTGTAAATTATCGATAGTCCATATCTCGGAAACTATAAGAGATAATGCAATTTGGCAACCGGCAATGTAATTAGCATGCCGAATATTACTTGGAATGTGAATTGGAACGAAATCGCCAATAGATAAGACCATTTTACAATTTGGGCCCAAGTTAGAAGCAGAGCCTAAGGTGTAAATTATCGATAGTCCATATCTCGGAAACTATAAGAGATAATGCAATTTGGCAACCGGCAATGTAATTAGCATGCCGAATATTACTTGGAATGTGAATTGGAACGAAATCGCCAATAGATAAGACCATTTTACAATTTGGGCCCAAGTTAGAAGCAGAGCCTAAGGTGTAAATTATCGATAGTCCATATCTCTGAAACTATAAGAGATAATGCAATTTGGCAACCGGCAATGTAATTAGCATGCCGAATATTACTTGGAATGTGAATTGGAACGAAATCGCCAATAGATAAGACCATTTTACAATTTGGGCCCAAGTTAGAAGCAGAGCCTAAGGTGTAAATTATCGATAGTCCATATCTCGGAAACTATAATAGATAATGCAATTTGGCAACCGGCAATGTAATTAGAATGCCGAATATTACTTGGAATGTGAATTGGAACGAAATCGCCAATAGATAAGACCATTTTACAATTTGGGAGCAAGTTAGAAGCAGAGCCTAAGGTGTAAATTATCGATAGTCCATATCTCGGAAACTATAAGAGATAATGCAATTTGGCAACCGGCAATGTAATTAGCATGCCGAATATTACTTGGAATGTGAATTGGAACGAAATCGCCAATAGATAAGACCATTTTACAATTTGGGCCCAAATTAGAAGCAGAGCCTAAGGTGTAAATTATCGATAGTCCATATCTCGGAAACTATAAGAGATAATGCAATTTCGCAACCGGCAATGTAATTAGCATGCCGAATATTACTTGGAGTGTGAATTGGAACGAAATCGCCAATAGATAAGACCATTTTACAATTTGGGCCCAAGTTAGAAGCAGAGCCTAAGGTGTAAATTATCGATAGTCCATATCTCGGAAACTATAAGAGATAATGCAATTTGGCAACCGGCAATGTAATTAGCATGCCGAATATTACTTGGAATGTGAATTGGAACGAAATCGCCAATAGATAAGACCATTTTACAATTTGGGCCCAAGTTAGAAGCAGAGCCTAAGGTGTAAATTATCGATAGTCCATATCTCGGAAACTATAAGAGATAATGCAATTTGGCAACCGGCAATGTAATTAGCATGCCGAATATTACTTGGAATGTGAATTGGAACGAAATCGCCAATAGATAAGACCATTTTACAATTTGGGCCCAAGTTAGAAGCAGAGCCTAAGGTGTAAATTATTGATAGTCCATATCTCGGAAACTATAAGAGATAATGCAATTTCGCAACCGGCAATGTAATTAGCATGCCGAATATTACTTGGAATGTGAATTGGAACGAAATCGCCAATAGATAAGACCATTTTACAATTTGGGCCCAAGTTAGAAGCAGAGCCTAAGGTGTAAATTATCGATAGTCCATATCTCGGAAACTATAAGAGATAATGCAATTTGGCAACCGGCAATGTAATTAGCATGCCGAATATTACTTGGAATGTGAATTGCAACGAAATCGCCAATAGATAAGACAATTTTACAATTTGGGCCCAAGTTAGAAGCAGAGCCTAAGGTGTAAATTATCGATAGTCCATATCTCGGAAACTATAAGAGATAATGCAATTTGGCAACCGGCAATGTAATTAGCATGCCGAATATTACTTGGAATGTGAATTGGAACGAAATCGCCAATAGATAAGACCATTTTACAATTTGGGCCCAAGTTAGAAGCAGAGCCTAAGGTGTAAATTATCGATAGTCCATATCTCGGAAACTATAAGAGATAATGCAATTTGGCAACCGGCAATGTAATTAGCATGCCGAATATTACTTGGAATGCGAATTGGAACGAAATCGCCAATAGATAAGACCATTTTACAATTTGGGCCCAAGTTAGAAGCAGAGCCTAAGGTGTAAATTATCGATAGTCCATATCTCGGAAACTATAAGAGATAATGCAATTTGGCAACCGGCAATGTAATTAGCATGCCGAATATTACTTGGAATGTGAATTGGAACGAAATCGCCAATAGATAAGACCATTTTACAATTTGGGCCCAAGTTAGAAGCAGAGCCTAAGGTGTAAATTATTGATAGTCCATATCTCGGAAACTATAAGAGATAATGCAATTTCGCAACCGGCAATGTAATTAGCATGCCGAATATTACTTGGAGTGTGAATTGGAACGAAATCGCCAATAGATAAGACCATTTTACAATTTGGGCCCAAGTTAGAAGCAGAGCCTAAGGTGTAAATTATCGATAGTCCATATCTCGGAAACTATAAGAGATAATGCAATTAGGCAACCGGCAATGTAATTAGCATGCCGAATATTACTTGGAATGTGAATTGGAACGAAATCGCCAATAGATAAGACCATTTTACAATTTGGGCCCAAGTTAGAAGCAGAGCCTAAGGTGTAAATTATCGATAGTCCATATCTCGGAAACTATAAGAGATAATGCAATTTGGCAACCGGCAATATAATTAGCATGCCGAATATTACTTGGAATGTGAATTGGAACGAATTCGCCAATAGATAAGACCATTTTACAATTTGGGCCCAAGTTAGAAGCAGAGCCTAAGGTGTAAATTATCGATAGTCCATATCTCGGAAACTATAAGAGATAATGCAATTTGGCAACCGGCAATGTAATTAGCATGCCGAATATTACTTGGAATGTGAATTGGAACGAAATCGCCAATAGATAAGACCATTTTACAATTTGGGCCCAAGTTAGAAGCAGAGCCTAAGGTGTAAATTATCGATAGTCCATAACTCGGAAACTATAAGAGATAATGCAATTTGGCAATCGGCAATGTAATTAGCATGCCGAATATTACTTGGAATGTGAATTGGAACGAAATCGCCAATAGATAAGACCATTTTACAATTTGGGCCCAAGTTAGAAGCAGAGCCTAAGGTGTAAATTATTGATAGTCCATATCTCGGAAACTATAAGAGATAATGCAATTTCGCAACCGGCAATGTAATTAGCATGCCGAATATCACTTGGAATGTGAATTGGGACGAAATCGCCAATAGATAAGACCATTTTACAATTTGGGCCCAAGTTAGAAGCAGAGCCTAAGGTGTAAATTATCGATAGTCCATATCTCGGAAACTATAAGAGATAATGCAATTTGGCAACCGGCAATGTAATTAGCATGCCGAATATTACTTGGAATGTGAATTGGAACGAAATCGCCAATAGATAAGACCATTTTACAATTTGGGAGCAAGTTAGAAGCAGAGCCTAAGGTGTAAATAATCGATAGTCCATATCTCGGAAACTATAAGAGATAATGCAATTTGGCAACCGGCAATGTAATTAGCATGCCGAATATTACTTGGAATGTGAATTGGAACGAAATCGCCAATAGATAAGACCATTTTACAATATGGGCCCAAGTTAGAAGCAGAGCCTAAGGTGTAAATTATCGATAGTCCATATCTCGGAAACTATAAGAGATAATGCAATTTGGCAACCGGCAATGTAATTAGCATGCCGAATATTACTTGGAATGTGAATTGCAACGAAATCGCCAATAGATAAGACAATTTTACAATTTGGGCCCAAGTTAGAAGCAGAGCCTAAGGTGTAAATTATCGATAGTCCATATCTCGGAAACTATAAGAGATAATGCAATTTGGCAACCGGCAATGTAATTAGCATGCCGAATATTACTTGGAATGTGAATTGGAACGAAATCGCCAATAGATAAGACCATTTTACAATTTGGGCCCAAGTTAGAAGCAGAGCCTAAGGTGTAAATTATTGATAGTCCATATCTCGGAAAATATAAGAGATAATGCAATTTCGCAACCGGCAATGTAATTAGCATGCCGAATATCACTTGGAATGTGAATTGGGACGAAATCGCCAATAGATAAGACCATTTTACAATTTGGGCCCAAGTTAGAAGCAGAGCCTAAGGTGTATATTATCGATAGTCCATATCTCTGAAACTATAAGAGATAATGCAATTTCGCAACCGGCAATGTAATTAGCATGCCGAATATTACTTGGAATGTGAATTGGGAAGAAATCGCCAATAGATAAGGCCATTTTACAATTTGGGCCCAAGTTAGAAGCAGAGCCTAAGGTGTAAATTATTGATAGTCCATATCTCGGAAACTATAAGAGATAATGCAATTTCGCAACCGGCAATGTAATTAGCATGCCGAATATTACATGGAGTGTGAATTGGAACGAAATCGCCAATAGATAAGACCATTTTACAATTTGGGCCCAAGTTTGAAGCAGAGCCTAAGGTGTAAATTATCGATAGTCCATATCTCGGAAACTATAAGAGATAATGCAATTTGGCAAACGGCAATGTAATTAGCATGCCGAATATTACTTGGAATGTGAATTGGAACGAAATCGCCAATAGATAAGACCATTTTACAATTTGGGCCCAAGTTAGAAGCAGAGCCTAAGGTGTAAATTATCGATAGTCCATATCTCGGAAACTATAAGTGATAATGCAATTTGGCAACCGGCAATGTAATTAGCATGCCGAATATTACTTGGAATGTGAATTGGAACGAAATCACCAATAGATAAGATCATTTTACAATTTGGGCCCAAGTTAGAAGCAGAGCCTAAGGTGTAAATTATCGATAGTCCATATCTCGGAAACTATAAGAGATAATGCAATTTGGCAACCGGCAATGTAATTAGCATGCCGAATATTACTTGGAATGTGAATTGGAACGAAATCGCCAATAGATAAGACCATTTTACAATTTGGGCCCACGTTAGAAGCAGAGCCTAAGGTGTAAATTATCGATAGTCCATATCTCGGAAACTATCAGAGATAATGCAATTTGGCAACCGGCGATGTAATTAGCATGCCGAATATTACTTGGAATGTGAATTGGAACGAAATCGCCAATAGATAAGACCATTTTACAATTTGGGCCCAAGTTAGAAGCAGAGCCTAAGGTGTAAATTATCGATAGTCCATATCTCGGAAACTATAAGAGATAATGCAATTTCGCAACCGGCAATGTAATTAGCATGCCGAATATCACTTGGAATGTGAATTGGGACGAAATCGCCAATAGATAAGACCATTTTACAATTTGGTCCCAAGTTAGAAGCAGAGCCTAAGGTGTAAATTATCGATAGTCCATATCTCTGAAACTATAAGAGATAATGCAATTTCGCAACCGGCAATGTAATTAGCATGCCGAATATTACTTGGAATGTGAATTGGGACGAAATCGCCAATAGATAAGGCCATTTTACAATTTGGGCCCAAGTTAGAAGCAGAGCCTAAGGTGTAAATTATTGATAGTCTATATCTCGGAAACTATAAGAGATAATGCAATTTCGCAACCGGCAATGTAATTAGCATGCCGAATATTACTTGGAGTGTGAATTGGAACGAAATCGCCAATAGATAAGACCATTTTACAATTTGGGCCCAAGTTAGAAGCAGAGCCTAAGGTGTAAATTATCGATAGTCCATATCTCGGAAACTATAAGAGATAATGCAATTTTGCAACCGGCAATGTAATTAGCATGCCGAATATTACTTGGAATGTGAATTGGAACGAAATCGCCAATAGATAAGACCATTTTACAATTTGGGCCCAAGTTAGAAGCAGAGCCTAAGGTGTAAATTATCGATAGTCCATATCTCGGAAACTATAAGAGATAATGCAATTTGGCAACCGGCAATGTAATTAGCATGCCGAATATTACTTGGAATGTGAATTGGAACGAAATCGCCAATGGATAAGACCATTTTACAATTTGGGCCCAAGTTAGAAGCAGAGCCTAAGGTGTAAATTATCGATAGTCCATATCTCGGAAACTATAAGAGATAATGCAATTTGGCAACCGGCAATGTAATTAGCATGCCGAATATTACTTGGAATGTGAATTGCAACGAAATCGCCAATAGATAAGACAATTTTACAATTTGGGCCCAAGTTAGAAGCAGAGCCTAAGGTGTAAATTATCGATAGTCCATATCTCGGAAACTATAAGAGATAATGCAATTTGGCAACCGGCAATGTAATTAGCATGCCGAATATTACTTGGAATGTGAATTGGAACGAAATCGCCAATAGATAAGACCATTTTACAATTTGGGCCCAAGTTAGAAGCAGAGCCTAAGGTGTAAATTATCGATAGTCCATATCTCGGAAACTATAAGAGATAATGCAATTTCGCAACCGGCAATGTAATTAGCATGCCGAATATCACTTGGAATGTGAATTGGGACGATATCGCCAATAGATAAGACCATTTTACAATTTGGGCCCAAGTTAGAAGCAGAGCCTAAGGTGTAAATTATCGATAGTCCATATCTCGGAAACTATAAGAGATAATGCAATTTGGCAACCGGCAATGTAATTAGCATGCCGAATATTACTTGGAATGTGAATTGCAACGAAATCGCCAATAGATAAGACAATTTTACAATTTGGGCCCAAGTTAGAAGCAGAGCCTAAGGTGTAAATTATCGATAGTCCATATCTCGGAAACTATAAGAGATAATGCAATTTGGCAACCGGCAATGTAATTAGCATGCCGAATATTACTTGGAATGTGAATTGGAACGAAATCGCCAATAGATAAGACCATTTTACAATTTGTTCCCAAGTTAGAAGCAGAGCCTAAGGTGTAAATTATCGATAGTCCATATCTCGGAAACTATAAGAGATAATGCAATTTCGCAACCGGCAATGTAATTAGCATGCCGAATATCACTTGGAATGTGAATTGGGACGAAATCGCCAATAGATAAGACCATTTTACAATTTGGGCCCAAGTTAGAAGCAGAGCCTAAGGTGTAAATTATCGATAGTCCGTATCTCGGAAACTATAAGAGATAATGCAATTTGGCAACCGGCAATGTAATTAGCATGCCGAATATTACTTGGAATGTGAATTGGAACGAAATCGCCAATAGATAAGACCATTTTACAATTTGGGCCCAAGTTAGAAGCAGAGCCTAAGGTGTAAATTATCGATAGTCCATATCTCGGAAACTATAAGAGATAATGCAATTTGGCAACCGGCAATGTAATTAGCATGCCGAATATTACTTGGAATGTGAATTGGAACGAAATCGCCAATAGGTAAGACCATTTTACAATTTGGGCCCAAGTTAGAAGCAGAGCCTAAGGTGTAAATTATCGATAGTCCATATCTCGGAAACTATAAGAGATAATGCAATTTGGCAACCGGCAATGTAATTAGCATGCCGAATATTACTTGGAGTGTGAATTGGAACGAAATCGCCAATAGATAAGACCATTTTACAATTTGGGCCCAAGTTAGAAGCAGAGCCTAAGGTGTAAATTATCGATAGTCCATATCTCGGAAACTATAAGAGATAATGCAATTTGGCAACCGGCAATGTAATTAGCATGCCGAATATTTCTTGGAATGTGAATTGGAACGAAATCGCCAATAGATAAGACCATTTTACAATTTGGGCCCAAGTTAGAAGCAGAGCCTAAGGTGTAAATTATCGATAGTCCATATCTCGGAAACTATAAGAGATAATGCAATTTGGCAACCGGCAATGTAATTAGCATGCCGAATATTACTTGGAATGTGAATTGGAACGAAATCGCCAATAGATAAGACCATTTTACAATTTGGGCCCAAGTTAGAAGCAGAGCCTAAGGTGTAAATTATTGATAGTCCATATCTCGGAAACTATAAGAGATAATGCAATTTCGCAACCGGCAATGTAATTAGCATGCCGAATATTACTTGGAGTGTGAATTGGAACGAAATCGCCAATAGATAAGACCATTTTACAATTTGGGCCCAAGTTAGAAGCAGAGCCTAAGGTGTAAATTATCGATAGTCCATATCTCGGAAACTATAAGAGATAATGCAATTTGGCAACCGGCAATGTAATTAGCATGCCGAATATTACTTGGAATGTGAATTGCAACGAAATCGCCAATAGATAAGACAATTTTACAATTTGGGCCCAAGTTAGAAGCAGAGCCTAAGGTGTAAATTATCGATAGTCCATATCTCGGAAACTATAAGAGATAATGCAATTTGGCAACCGGCAATGTAATTAGCATGCCGAATATTACTTGGAATGTGAATTGGAACGAAATAGCCAATAGATAAGACCATTTTACAATTTGGGAGCAAGTTGGAAGCAGAGCCTAAGGTGTAAATTATCGATAGTCCATATCTCGGAAACTATAAGAGATAATGCAATTTGGCAAACGGCAATGTAATTAGCATGCCGAATATTACTTGGAATGTGAATTGGAACGAAATCGCCAATAGATAAGACCATTTTACAATTTGGGCCCAAGTTAGAAGCAGAGCCTAAGGTGTAAATTATCGATAGTCCATATCTCAGAAACTATAAGAGATAATGCAATTTGGCAACCGGCAATGTAATTAGCATGCCGAATATTACTTGGAATGTGAATTGGAACGAAATCGCCAATAAATAAGACCATTTTACAATTTGGGCCCAAGTTAGAAGCAGAGCCTAAGGTGTAAATTATCGATAGTCCATATCTCGGAAACTATAAGAGATAATGCAATTTCGCAACCGGCAATGTAATTAGCATGCCGAATATCACTTGGAATGTGAATTGGGACGAAATCGCCAATAGATAAGACCATTTTACAATTTGGGCCCAAGTTAGAAGCAGAGCCTAAGGTGTAAATTATCGATAGTCCATATCTCGGAAACTATAAGAGATAATGCAATTTGGCAACCGGCAATGTAATTAGCATGCCGAATATTACTTGGAATGTGAATTGGAACGAAATCGCCAATAGATAAGACCATTTTACAATTTGGGCCCAAGTTAGAAGCAGAGCCTAAGGTGTAAATTATCGATAGTCCATATCTTGGAAACTATAAGAGATAATGCAATTTGGCAACCGGCAATGTATTTAGCATGCCGAATATTACTTGGAATGTGAATTGGAACGAAATCGCCAATAGATAATACCATTTTACAATTTGGGCCCAAGTTAGAAGCAGAGCCTAAGGTGTAAATAATCGATAGTCCATATCTCGGAAACTATAAGAGATAATGCAATTTCGCAACCGGCAATGTAATTAGCATGCCGAATATCACTTGGAATGTGAATTGGGACGAAATCGCCAATAGATAAGACCATTTTACAATTTGGGCCCAAGTTAGAAGCAGAGCCTAAGGTGTAAATTATCGATAGTCCATATCTCGGAAACTATAAGAGATAATTCAATTTGGCAACCGGCAATGTAATTAGCATGCCGAATATTACTTGGAATGTGAATTGGAACGAAATCGCCAATAGATAAGACCATTTTACAATTTGGGCCCAAGTTAGAAGCAGAGCCTAAGGTGTAAATTATCGATAGTCCATATCTCGGAAACTATAAGAGATAATGCAATTTGGCAACCGGCAATGTAATTAGCATGCCGAATATTACTTGGAATGTGAATTGGAACGAAATCGCCAATAGATAAGACCATTTTACAATTTGGGCCCAAGTTAGAAGCAGAGCCTAAGGTGTAAATTATCGATAGTCCATATCTCGGAAACTATAAGAGATAATGCAATTTGGCAACCGGCAATGTAATTAGCATGCCGAATATTACTTGGAATGTGAATTGGAACGAAATCGCCAATAGATAAGACCATTTTACAATTTGGGCCCAAGTTAGAAGCAGAGCCTATGGTGTAAATTATCGATAGTCCATATCTCGGAAACTATAAGAGATAATGCAATTTGGCAACCGGCAATGTAATTAGCATGCCGAATATTACTTGGAGTGTGAATTGGAACGAAATCGCCAATAGATAAGACCATTTTACAATTTGGGCCCAAGTTAGAAGCAGAGCCTAAGGTGTAAATTATTGATAGTCCATATCTCGGAAACTATAAGAGATAATGCAATTTCGCAACCGGCAATGTAATTAGCATGCCGAATATCACTTGGAATGTGAATTGGGACGAAATCGCCAATAGATAAGACCATTTTACAATTTGGGCCCAAGTTAGAAGCAGAGCCTAAGGTGTAAATTATCGATAGTCCATATCTCGGAAACTATAAGAGATAATGCAATTTGGCAACCGGCAATGTAATTAGAATGCCGAATATTACTTGGAATGTGAATTGGAACGAAATCGCCAATAGATAAGACCATTTTACAATTTGGGAGCAAGTTAGAAGCAGAGCCTAAGGTGTAAATTATCGATAGTCCATATCTCGGAAACTATAAGAGATAATGCAATTTGGCAACCGGCAATGTAATTAGCATGCCGAATATTACTTGGAATGTGAATTGGAACGAAATCGCCAATAGATAAGACCATTTTACAATTTGGGCCCAAGTTAGAAGCAGAGCCTAAGGTGTAAATTATTGATAGTCCATATCTCGGAAACTATAAGAGATAATGCAATTTCGCAACCGGCAATGTAATTAGCATGCCGAATATTACTTGGAGTGTGAATTGGAACGAAATCGCCAATAGGTAAGACCATTTTACAATTTGGGCCCAAGTTAGAAGCAGAGCCTAAGTTGTAAATTATCGATAGTCCATATCTCGGAAACTATAAGAGATAATGCAATTTGGCAACCGGCAATGTAATTAGCATGCCGAATATTACTTGGAATGTGAATTGGAACGAAATCGCCAATAGATAAGACCATTTTACAATTTGGGCCCAAGTTAGAAGCAGAGCCTAAGGTGTAAATTATCGATAGTCCATATCTCGGAAACTATAAGAGATAATGCAATTTGGCAACCGGCAATGTAATTAGCATGCCGAATATTACTTGGAATGTGAATTGCAACGAAATCGCCAATAGATAAGACAATTTTACAATTTGGGCCCAAGTTAGAAGCAGAGCCTAAGGTGTAAATTATCGATAGTCCATATCTCGGAAACTATAAGAGATAATGCAATTTTGCAACCGGCAATGTAATTAGCATGCCGAATATTACTTGGAATGTGAATTGGAACGAAATCGCCAATAGATAAGACCATTTTACGATTTGGGCCCAAGTTAGAAGCAGAGCCTAAGGTGTAAATTATTGATAGTCCATATCTCGGAAACTATAAGAGATAATACAATTTCGCAACCGGCAATGTAATTAGCATGCCGAATATTACTTGGAATGTGAATTGCAACGAAATCGCCAATAGATAAGACCATTTTACAATTTGGGCCCAAGTTAGAAGCAGAGCCTAAGGTGTAAATTATCGATAGTCCATATCTCGGAAACTATAAGAGATAATGCAATTTGGCAACCGGCAATGTAATTAGCATGCCGAATATTACTTGGAATGTGAATTGGAACGAAATCGCCAACAGGTAAGACCATTTTACAATTTGGTCCCAAGTTAGAAGCAGAGTCTAAGGTGTAAATTATCGATAGTCCATATCTCGGAAACTATAAGAGATAATGCAATTTGGCAACCGGCAATGTAATTAGCATGCCGAATATTACTTGGAATGTGAATTGCAACGAAATCGCCAATAGATAAGACCATTTTACAATTTGGGCCCAAGTTAGAAGCAGAGCCTAAGGTGTAAATTATCGATAGTCCATATCTCGGAAACTATAAGAGATAATGCAATTTGGCAACCGGCAATGTAATTAGCATGCCGAATATTACTTGGAATGTGAATTGGAACGAAATCGCCAACAGGTAAGACCATTTTACAATTTGGGCCCAAGTTAGAAGCAGAGCCTAAGGTGTAAATTATCGATAGTCCATATCTCGGAAACTATAAGAGATAATGCAATTTGGCAACCGGCAATGTAATTAGCATGCCGAATATTACTTGGAATGTGAATTGCAACGAAATCGCCAATAGATAAGACCATTTTACAATTTGGGCCCAAGTTAGAAGCAGAGCCTAAGGTGTAAATTATCGATAGTCCATATCTCGGAAACTATAAGAGATAATGCAATTTGGCAACCGGCAATGTAATTAGCATGCCGAATATTACTTGGAATGTGAATTGGAACGAAATCGCCAATAGATAAGACCATTTTACAATTTGGGCCCAAGTTAGAAGCAGAGCCTAAGGTGTAAATTATCGATAGTCCATATCTCGGAAACTATAAGAGATAATGCAATTTGGCAACCGGCAATGTAATTAGCATGCCGAATATTACTTGGAATGTGAATTGGAACGAAATCGCCAATAGATAAGACCATTTTACAATTTGGGCCCAAGTTAGAAGCAGAGCCTAAAGTGTAAATTATCGATAGTCCATATCTCGGAAACTATAAGAGATAATGCAATTTGGCAACCGGCAATGTAATTAGAATGCCGAATATTACTTGGAGTATGAATTGGAACGAAATCGCCAATAGATAAGACCATTTTACAATTTGGGAGCAAGTTAGAAGCAGAGCCTAAGGTGTAAATTATCGATAGTCCATATCTCGGAAACTATAAGAGATAATGCAATTTGGCAACCGGCAATGTAATTAGCATGCCGAATATTACTTGGAATGTGAATTGGAACGAAATCGCCAATAGATAAGACCATTTTACAATTTGGGCCCAAGTTAGAAGCAGAGCCTAAGGTGTAAATTATTGATAGTCCATATCTCGGAAACTATAAGAGATAATGCAATTTCGCAACCGGCAATGTAATTAGCATGCCGAATATTACTTGGAGTGTGAATTGGAACGAAATCGCCAATAGGTAAGACCATTTTACAATTTGGGCCCAAGTTAGAAGCAGAGCCTAAGGTGTAAATTATCGATAGTCCATATCTCGGAAACTATAAGAGATAATGCAATTTGGCAACCGGCAATGTAATTAGCATGCCGAATATTACTTGGAATGTGAATTGGAACGAAATCGCCAATAGATAAGACCATTTTACAATTTGGGCCCAAGTTAGAAGCAGAGCCTAAGGTGTAAATTATCGATAGTCCATATCTCGGAAACTATAAGAGATAATGCAATTTGGCAACCGGCAATGTAATTAGCATGCCGAATATTACTTGGAATGTGAATTGGAACGAAATCGCCAATAGATAAGACCATTTTACAATTTGGGCCCAAGTTAGAAGCAGAGCCTAAGGTGTAAATTATCGATAGTCCATATCTCGGAAACTATAAGAGATAATGCAATTTGGCAACCGGCAATGTAATTAGCATGCCGAATATTACTTGGAATGTGAATTGGAACGAAATCGCCAACAGGTAAGACCATTTTACAATTTGGTCCCAAGTTAGAAGCAGAGCCTAAGGTGTAAATTATCGATAGTCCATATCTCGGAAACTATAAGAGATAATTCAATTTGGCAACCGGCAATGTAATTAGCATGCCGAATATTACTTGGAATGTGAATTGGAAAGAAATCGCCAATAGATAAGACCATTTTACAATTTGGGAGCAAGTTAGAAGCAGAGCCTAAGGTGTAAATTATCGATAGTCCATATCTCGGAAACTATAAGAGATAATGCAATTTGGCAACCGGCAATGTAATTAGCATGCCGAATATTACTTGGAATGTGAATTGGAACGAAATCGCCAATAGATAAGACCATTTTACAATTTGGGCCCAAGTTAGAAGCAGAGCCTATGGTGTAAATTATCGATAATCCATATCTCGGAAACTATAAGAGATAATGCAATTTGGCAACCGGCAATGTAATTAGCATGCCGAATATTACTTGAAATGTGAATTGGAACGAAATCGCCAATAGATAAGACCATTTTACAATTTGGGCCCAAGTTAGAAGCAGAGCCTAAGGTGTAAATTATCGATAGTCCATATCTCGGAAACTATAAGAGATAATGCAATTTGGCAACCGGCAATGTAATTAGCATGCCGAATATTACTTGGAATGTGAATTGGAACGATATCGCCAATAGATAAGACCATTTTACAATTTGGGCCCAAGTTAGAAGCAGAGCCTATGGTGTAAATTATCGATAGTCCATATCTCGGAAACTATAAGAGATAATGCAATTTGGCAACCGGCAATGTAATTAGCATGCCGAATATTACTTGGAATGTGAATTGGAACGAAATCGCCAATAGATAAGACCATTTTACAATTTGGGCCCAAGTTAGAAGCAGAGCCTAAGGTGTAAATTATCGATAGTCCATATCTCGGAAACTATAAGAGATAATGCAATTTGGCAACCGGCAATGTAATTAGCATGCCGAATATTACTTGGAATGTGAATTGGAACGAAATCGCCAATAGATAAGACCATTTTACAATTTGGGTCCAAGTTAGAAGCAGAGCCTAAGGTGTAAATTATCGATAGTCCATATCTCGGAAACTATAAGAGATAATGCAATTTGGCAACCGGCAATGTAATTAGCATGCCGAATATTACTTGGAATGTGAATTGCAACGAAATCGCCAATAGATAAGACCATTTTACAATTTGGGCCCAAGTTAGAAGCAGAGCCTAAGGTGTAAATTATCGATAGTACATATCTCGGAAACTATAAGAGATAATGCAATTTGGCAACCGGCAATGTAATTAGCATGCCGAATATTACTTGGAATGTGAATTGGAACGAAATCGCCAATAGATAAGACCATTTTACAATTTGGGCCCAAGTTAGAAGCAGAGCCTAAGGTGTAAATTATCGATAGTCCATATCTCGGAAACTATAAGAGATAATGCAATTTGGCAACCGGCAATGTAATTAGCATGCCGAATATTACTTGGAATGTGAATTGGAACGAAATCGCCAATAGATAAGACCATTTTACAATTTGGGCCCAAGTTAGAAGCAGAGCCTATGGTGTAAATTATCGATAGTCCATATCTCGGAAACTATAAGAGATAATGCAATTTGGCAACCGGCAATGTAATTAGCATGCCGAATATTACTTGGAATGTGAATTGGAACGAAATCGCCAATAGATAAGACCATTTTACAATTTGGGCCCAAGTTAGAAGCAGAGCCTAAGGTGTAAATTACCGATAGTCCATATCTCGGAAACTATAAGAGATAATGCAATTTGGCAACCGGCAATGTAATTAGCATGCCGAATATTACTTGGAATGTGAATTGCAACGAAATCGCCAATAGATAAGACCATTTTACAATTTGGGCCCAAGTTAGAAGCAGAGCCTAAGGTGTAAATTATCGATAGTCCATATCTCGGAAACTATAAGAGATAATGCAATTTGGCAACCGGCAATGTAATTAGCATGCCGAATATTACTTGGAATGTGAATTGGAACGAAATCGCCAACAGGTAAGACCATTTTACAATTTGGTCCCAAGTTAGAAGCAGAGCCTAAGGTGTAAATTATCGATAGTCCATATCTCGGAAACTATAAGAGATAATGCAATTTGGCAACCGGCAATGTAATTAGCATGCCGAATATTACTTGGAATGTGAATTGCAACGAAATCGCCAATAGATAAGACCATTTTACAATTTGGGCCCAAGTTAGAAGCAGAGCCTAAGGTGTAAATTATCGATAGTCCATATCTCGGAAACTATAAGAGATAATGCAATTTGGCAACCGGCAATGTAATTAGCATGCCGAATATTACTTGGAATGTGAATTGGAACGAAATCGCCAACAGGTAAGACCATTTTACAATTTGGGCCCAAGTTAGAAGCAGAGCCTAAGGTGTAAATTATCGATAGTCCATATCTCGGAAACTATAAGAGATAATGCAATTTGGCAACCGGCAATGTAATTAGCATGCCGAATATTACTTGGAATGTGAATTGCAACGAAATCGCCAATAGATAAGACCATTTTACAATTTGGGCCCAAGTTAGAAGCAGAGCCTAAGGTGTAAATTATCGATAGTCCATATCTCGGAAACTATAAGAGATAATGCAATTTGGCAACCGGCAATGTAATTAGCATGCCGAATATTACTTGGAATGTGAATTGGAACGAAATCGCCAATAGATAAGACCATTTTACAATTTGGGCCCAAGTTAGAAGCAGAGCCTAAGGTGTAAATTATCGATAGTCCATATCTCGGAAACTATAAGAGATAATGCAATTTGGCAACTGGCAATGTAATTAGCATGCCGAATATTACTTGGAATGTGAATTGGAACGAAATCGCCAATAGATAAGACCATTTTACAATTTGGGCCCAAGTTAGAAGCAGAGCCTAAGGTGTAAATTATCAATAGTCCATATCTTGGAAACTATAAGAGATAATGCAATTTGGCAACCGGCAATGAAATTAGCATGCCGAATATTACTTGGAATGTGAATTGGAACGAAATCGCCAATAGATAAGACCATTTTACAATTTGGGCCCAAGTTAGAAGCAGAGCCTAAGGTGTAAATTATCAATAGTCCATATCTTGGAAACTATAAGAGATAATGCAATTTGGCAACCGGCAATATAATTAGCATGCCGAATATTACTTGGAATGTGAATTGGAACGAATTCGCCAATAGATAAGACCATTTTACAATTTGGGCCCAAGTTAGAAGCAGAGCCTAAGGTGTAAATTATCGATAGTCCATATCTCGGAAACTATAAGAGATAATGCAATTTGGCAACCGGCAATGTAATTAGCATGCCGAATATTACTTGGAATGTGAATTGGAACGAAATCGCCAATAGATAAGACCATTTTACAATTTGGGCCCAAGTTAGAAGCAGAGCCTAAGGTGTAAATTATCGATAGTCCATAACTCGGAAACTATAAGAGATAATGCAATTTGGCAACCGGCAATGTAATTAGCATGCCGAATATTACTTGGAATGTGAATTGGAAAGAAATCGCCAATAGATAAGACCATTTTACAATTTGGGCCCAAGTTAGAAGCAGAGCCTAAGGTGTAAATTATTGATAGTCCATATCTCGGAAACTATAAGAGATAATGCAATTTCGCAACCGGCAATGTAATTAGCATGCCGAATATCACTTGGAATGTGAATTGGGACGAAATCGCCAATAGATAAGACCATTTTACAATTTGGGCACAAGTTAGAAGCAGAGCCTAAGGTGTAAATTATCGATAGTCCATATCTCGGAAACTATAAGAGATAATGCAATTTGGCAACCGGCAATGTAATTAGCATGCCGAATATTACTTGGAATGTGAATTGGAACGAAATCGCCAATAGATAAGACCATTTTACAATTTGGGCCCAAGTTAGAAGCAGAGCCTAAGGTGTAAATTATCGATAGTCCATATCTCGGAAACTATAAGAGATAATGCAATTTGGCAACCGGCAATGTAATTAGCATGCCGAATATTACTTGGAATGTGAATTGGAACGAAATCGCCAATAGATAAGACCATTTTACAATTTGGGCCCAAGTTAGAAGCAGAGCCTAAGGTGTAAATTATCGATAGCCCATATCTCGGAAACTATAAGAGATAATGCAATTTGGATACCGGCAATGTAATTAGCATGCCGAATATTACTTGGAATGTGACTTGCAACGAAATCGATAAATAGATAAGACAATTTTACAATTTGGGCCCAAGTTAGAAGCAGAGCCTAAGGTGTAAATTATCGATAGTCCATATCTCGGAAACTATAAGAGATAATGCAATTTCGCAACCGGCAATGTAATTAGCATGCCGAATATCACTTGGAATGTGAATTGGGACGAAATCGCCAATAGATAAGACCATTTTACAATTTGGGCCCAAGTTAGAAGCAGAGCCTAAGGTGTAAATTATCGATAGTCCGTATCTCGGAAACTATAAGAGATAATGCAATTTGGCAACCGGCAATGTAATTAGCATGCCGAATATTACTTAGAATGTGAATTGGAACGAAATCGCCAATAGATAAGACCATTTTACAATTTGGGCCCAAGTTAGAGGCAGAGCCTAAGGTGTAAATTATCGATAGTCCATATCTCGGAAACTATAAGAGATAATGCAATTTGGCAACCGGCAATGTAATTAGCATGCCGAATATTACTTGGAATGTGAATTGGAACGAAATCGCCAATAGGTAAGACCATTTTACAATTTGGGCCCAAGTTAGAAGCAGAGCCTAAGGTGTAAATTACCGATAGTCCATATCTCGGAAACTATAAGAGATAATTCAATTTGGCAACCGGCAATGTAATTAGCATGCCGAATATTACTTGGAATGTGAATTGGAACGAAATCGCCAATAGATAAGACCATTTTACAATTTGGGCCCAAGTTAGAAGCAGAGCCTAAGGTGTAAATTATCGATAGTCCATATCTCGGAAACTATAAGAGATAATGCAATTTGGCAACCGGCAATGTAATTAGCATGCCGAATATTACTTGGAATGTGAATTGGAACGAAATCGCCAATAGATAAGACCATTTTACAATTTGGGAGCAAGTTAGAAGCAGAGCCTAAGGTGTAAATTATCGATAGTCCATATCTCGGAAACTATAAGAGATAATGCAATTTGGCAACCGGCAATGTAATTAGCATGCCGAATATTACTTGGAATGTGAATTGGAACGAAATCGCCAATAGATAAGACCATTTTACAATTTGGGCCCAAGTTAGAAGCAGATCCTATGGTGTAAATTATCGATAGTCCATATCTCGGAAACTATAAGAGATAATGCAATTTCGCAACCGGCAATGTAATTAGCATGCCGAATATCACTTGGAATGTGAATTGGGACGAAATCGCCAATAGATAAGACCATTTTACAATTTGGGCCCAAGTTAGAAGCAGAGCCTAAGGTGTAAATTATCGATAGTCCATATCTCGGAAAATATAAGAGATAATGCAATTTGGCAACCGGCAATGTAATTAGCATGCCGAATATTACTTGGAATGTGAATTGGAACGAAATCGCCAATAGATAAGACCATTTTACAATTTGGGCCCAAGTTAGAAGCAGAGCCTAAGGTGTAAATTATCGATAGTCCATATCTCGGAAACTATAAGAGATAATGCAATTTGGCAACCGGCAATGTAATTAGCATGCCGAATATTACTTGGAATGTAAATTGGAACGAAATCGCCAATAGATAATACCATTTTACAATTTGGGCCCAAGTTAGAAGCAGAGCCTAAGGTGTAAATTATCGATAGTCCATATCTCGGAAACTATAAGAGATAATGCAATTTCGCAACCGGCAATGTAATTAGCATGCCGAATATCACTTGGAATGTGAATTGGGACGAAATCGCCAATAGATAAGACCATTTTACAATTTGGGCCCAAGTTAGAAGCAGAGCCTAAGGTGTAAATTATCGATAGTCCATATCTCGGAAACTATAAGAGATAATGCAATTTGGCAACCGGCAATGTAATTAGCATGCCGAATATTACTTGGAATGTGAATTGGAACGAAATCGCCAATAGATAAGACCATTTTACAATTTGGGCCCAAGTTAGAAGCAGAGCCTAAGGAGTAAATTATCGATAGTCCATATCTCGGAAACTATAAGAGATAATGCAATTTGGCAACCGGCAATGTAATTAGCATGCCGAATATTACTTGGAATGTGAATTGGAACGAAATCGCCAATAGGTAAGACCATTTTACAATTTGGGCCCAAGTTAGAAGCAGAGCCTAAGGTGTAAATTATCGATAGTCCATATCTCGGAAACTATAAGAGATAATTCAATTTGGCAACCGGCAATGTAATTAGCATGCCGAATATTACTTGGAATGTGAATTGGAACGAAATCGCCAATAGATAAGACCATTTTACAATTTTGGCCCAAGTTAGAAGCAGAGCCTAAGGTGTAAATTATCGATAGTCCATATCTCGGAAACTATAAGAGATAATGCAATTTGGCAACCGGCAATGTAATTAGCATGCCGAATATTACTTGGAATGTGAATTGGAACGAAATCGCCAATAGATAAGACCATTTTACAATTTGGGCCCAAGTTAGAAGCAGAGCCTAAGGTGTAAATTATCGATAGTCCATATCTCTGAAACTATAAGAGATAATGCAATTTGGCAACCGGCAATGTAATTAGCATGCCGAATATTACTTGGAATGTGAATTGGAACGAAATCGCCAATAGATAAGACCATTTTACAATTTGGGCCCAAATTAGAAGCAGAGCCTAAGGTGTAAATTATCGATAGTCCATATCTCGGAAACTATAAGAGATAATGCAATTTCGCAACCGGCAATGTAATTAGCATGCCGAATATTACTTGGAGTGTGAATTGGAACGAAATCGCCAATAGATAAGACCATTTTACAATTTGGGCCCAAGTTAGAAGCAGAGCCTAAGGTGTAAATTATCGATAGTCCATATCTCGGAAACTATAAGAGATAATGCAATTTGGCAACCGGCAATGTAATTAGCATGCCGAATATTACTTGGAATGTGAATTGGAACGAAATCGCCAATAGATAAGACCATTTTACAATTTGGGCCCAAGTTAGAAGCAGAGCCTAAGGTGTAAATTATCGATAGTCCATATCTCGGAAACTATAAGAGATAATGCAATTTGGCAACCGGCAATGTAATTAGCATGCCGAATATTACTTGGAATGTGAATTGGAACGAAATCGCCAATAGATAAGACCATTTTACAATTTGGGCCCAAGTTAGAAGCAGAGCCTAAGGTGTAAATTATTGATAGTCCATATCTCGGAAACTATAAGAGATAATGCAATTTCGCAACCGGCAATGTAATTAGCATGCCGAATATTACTTGGAATGTGAATTGGAACGAAATCGCCAATAGATAAGACCATTTTACAATTTGGGCCCAAGTTAGAAGCAGAGCCTAAGGTGTAAATTATCGATAGTCCATATCTCGGAAACTATAAGAGATAATGCAATTTGGCAACCGGCAATGTAATTAGCATGCCGAATATTACTTGGAATGTGAATTGCAACGAAATCGCCAATAGATAAGACAATTTTACAATTTGGGCCCAAGTTAGAAGCAGAGCCTAAGGTGTAAATTATCGATAGTCCATATCTCGGAAACTATAAGAGATAATGCAATTTGGCAACCGGCAATGTAATTAGCATGCCGAATATTACTTGGAATGTGAATTGGAACGAAATCGCCAATAGATAAGACCATTTTACAATTTGGGCCCAAGTTAGAAGCAGAGCCTAAGGTGTAAATTATCGATAGTCCATATCTCGGAAACTATAAGAGATAATGCAATTTGGCAACCGGCAATGTAATTAGCATGCCGAATATTACTTGGAATGCGAATTGGAACGAAATCGCCAATAGATAAGACCATTTTACAATTTGGGCCCAAGTTAGAAGCAGAGCCTAAGGTGTAAATTATCGATAGTCCATATCTCGGAAACTATAAGAGATAATGCAATTTGGCAACCGGCAATGTAATTAGCATGCCGAATATTACTTGGAATGTGAATTGGAACGAAATCGCCAATAGATAAGACCATTTTACAATTTGGGCCCAAGTTAGAAGCAGAGCCTAAGGTGTAAATTATTGATAGTCCATATCTCGGAAACTATAAGAGATAATGCAATTTCGCAACCGGCAATGTAATTAGCATGCCGAATATTACTTGGAGTGTGAATTGGAACGAAATCGCCAATAGATAAGACCATTTTACAATTTGGGCCCAAGTTAGAAGCAGAGCCTAAGGTGTAAATTATCGATAGTCCATATCTCGGAAACTATAAGAGATAATGCAATTAGGCAACCGGCAATGTAATTAGCATGCCGAATATTACTTGGAATGTGAATTGGAACGAAATCGCCAATAGATAAGACCATTTTACAATTTGGGCCCAAGTTAGAAGCAGAGCCTAAGGTGTAAATTATCGATAGTCCATATCTCGGAAACTATAAGAGATAATGCAATTTGGCAACCGGCAATATAATTAGCATGCCGAATATTACTTGGAATGTGAATTGGAACGAATTCGCCAATAGATAAGACCATTTTACAATTTGGGCCCAAGTTAGAAGCAGAGCCTAAGGTGTAAATTATCGATAGTCCATATCTCGGAAACTATAAGAGATAATGCAATTTGGCAACCGGCAATGTAATTAGCATGCCGAATATTACTTGGAATGTGAATTGGAACGAAATCGCCAATAGATAAGACCATTTTACAATTTGGGCCCAAGTTAGAAGCAGAGCCTAAGGTGTAAATTATCGATAGTCCATAACTCGGAAACTATAAGAGATAATGCAATTTGGCAATCGGCAATGTAATTAGCATGCCGAATATTACTTGGAATGTGAATTGGAACGAAATCGCCAATAGATAAGACCATTTTACAATTTGGGCCCAAGTTAGAAGCAGAGCCTAAGGTGTAAATTATTGATAGTCCATATCTCGGAAACTATAAGAGATAATGCAATTTCGCAACCGGCAATGTAATTAGCATGCCGAATATCACTTGGAATGTGAATTGGGACGAAATCGCCAATAGATAAGACCATTTTACAATTTGGGCCCAAGTTAGAAGCAGAGCCTAAGGTGTAAATTATCGATAGTCCATATCTCGGAAACTATAAGAGATAATGCAATTTGGCAACCGGCAATGTAATTAGCATGCCGAATATTACTTGGAATGTGAATTGGAACGAAATCGCCAATAGATAAGACCATTTTACAATTTGGGAGCAAGTTAGAAGCAGAGCCTAAGGTGTAAATAATCGATAGTCCATATCTCGGAAACTATAAGAGATAATGCAATTTGGCAACCGGCAATGTAATTAGCATGCCGAATATTACTTGGAATGTGAATTGGAACGAAATCGCCAATAGATAAGACCATTTTACAATATGGGCCCAAGTTAGAAGCAGAGCCTAAGGTGTAAATTATCGATAGTCCATATCTCGGAAACTATAAGAGATAATGCAATTTGGCAACCGGCAATGTAATTAGCATGCCGAATATTACTTGGAATGTGAATTGCAACGAAATCGCCAATAGATAAGACAATTTTACAATTTGGGCCCAAGTTAGAAGCAGAGCCTAAGGTGTAAATTATCGATAGTCCATATCTCGGAAACTATAAGAGATAATGCAATTTGGCAACCGGCAATGTAATTAGCATGCCGAATATTACTTGGAATGTGAATTGGAACGAAATCGCCAATAGATAAGACCATTTTACAATTTGGGCCCAAGTTAGAAGCAGAGCCTAAGGTGTAAATTATTGATAGTCCATATCTCGGAAAATATAAGAGATAATGCAATTTCGCAACCGGCAATGTAATTAGCATGCCGAATATCACTTGGAATGTGAATTGGGACGAAATCGCCAATAGATAAGACCATTTTACAATTTGGGCCCAAGTTAGAAGCAGAGCCTAAGGTGTATATTATCGATAGTCCATATCTCTGAAACTATAAGAGATAATGCAATTTCGCAACCGGCAATATAATTAGCATGCCGAATATTACTTGGAATGTGAATTGGGAAGAAATCGCCAATAGATAAGGCCATTTTACAATTTGGGCCCAAGTTAGAAGCAGAGCCTAAGGTGTAAATTATTGATAGTCCATATCTCGGAAACTATAAGAGATAATGCAATTTCGCAACCGGCAATGTAATTAGCATGCCGAATATTACATGGAGTGTGAATTGGAACGAAATCGCCAATAGATAAGACCATTTTACAATTTGGGCCCAAGTTTGAAGCAGAGCCTAAGGTGTAAATTATCGATAGTCCATATCTCGGAAACTATAAGAGATAATGCAATTTGGCAACCGGCAGTGTAATTAGCATGCCGAATATTACTTGGAATGTGAATTGGAACGAAATCGCCAATAGATAAGACCATTTTACAATATGGGCCCACGTTAGAAGCAGAGCCTAAGGTGTAAATTATCGATAGTCCATATCTCGGAAACTATCAGAGATAATGCAATTTGGCAACCGGCAATGTAATTAGCATGCCGAATATTACTTGGAATGTGAATTGGAACGAAATCGCCAATAGATAAGACCATTTTACAATTTGGGCCCAAGTTAGAAGCAGAGCCTAAGGTGTAAATTATCGATAGTCCATATCTCGGAAACTATAAGAGATAATGCAATTTCGCAACCGGCAATGTAATTAGCATGCCGAATATCACTTGGAATGTGAATTGGGACGAAATCGCCAATAGATAAGACCATTTTACAATTTGGTCCCAAGTTAGAAGCAGAGCCTAAGGTGTAAATTATCGATAGTCCATATCTCTGAAACTATAAGAGATAATGCAATTTCGCAACCGGCAATGTAATTAGCATGCCGAATATTACTTGGAATGTGAATTGGGACGAAATCGCCAATAGATAAGGCCATTTTACAATTTGGGCCCAAGTTAGAAGCAGAGCCTAAGGTGTAAATTATTGATAGTCTATATCTCGGAAACTATAAGAGATAATGCAATTTCGCAACCGGCAATGTAATTAGCATGCCGAATATTACTTGGAGTGTGAATTGGAACGAAATCGCCAATAGATAAGACCATTTTACAATTTGGGCCCAAGTTAGAAGCAGAGCCTAAGGTGTAAATTATCGATAGTCCATATCTCGGAAACTATAAGAGATAATGCAATTTTGCAACCGGCAATGTAATTAGCATGCCGAATATTACTTGGAATGTGAATTGGAACGAAATCGCCAATAGATAAGACCATTTTACAATTTGGGCCCAAGTTAGAAGCAGAGCCTAAGGTGTAAATTATCGATAGTCCATATCTCGGAAACTATAAGAGATAATGCAATTTGGCAACCGGCAATGTAATTAGCATGCCGAATATTACTTGGAATGTGAATTGGAACGAAATCGCCAATGGATAAGACCATTTTACAATTTGGGCCCAAGTTAGAAGCAGAGCCTAAGGTGTAAATTATCGATAGTCCATATCTCGGAAACTATAAGAGATAATGCAATTTGGCAACCGGCAATGTAATTAGCATGCCGAATATTACTTGGAATGTGAATTGCAACGAAATCGCCAATAGATAAGACAATTTTACAATTTGGGCCCAAGTTAGAAGCAGAGCCTAAGGTGTAAATTATCGATAGTCCATATCTCGGAAACTATAAGAGATAATGCAATTTGGCAACCGGCAATGTAATTAGCATGCCGAATATTACTTGGAATGTGAATTGGAACGAAATCGCCAATAGATAAGACCATTTTACAATTTGGGCCCAAGTTAGAAGCAGAGCCTAAGGTGTAAATTATCGATAGTCCATATCTCGGAAACTATAAGAGATAATGCAATTTCGCAACCGGCAATGTAATTAGCATGCCGAATATCACTTGGAATGTGAATTGGGACGATATCGCCAATAGATAAGACCATTTTACAATTTGGGCCCAAGTTAGAAGCAGAGCCTAAGGTGTAAATTATCGATAGTCCATATCTCGGAAACTATAAGAGATAATGCAATTTGGCAACCGGCAATGTAATTAGCATGCCGAATATTACTTGGAATGTGAATTGCAACGAAATCGCCAATAGATAAGACAATTTTACAATTTGGGCCCAAGTTAGAAGCAGAGCCTAAGGTGTAAATTATCGATAGTCCATATCTCGGAAACTATAAGAGATAATGCAATTTGGCAACCGGCAATGTAATTAGCATGCCGAATATTACTTGGAATGTGAATTGGAACGAAATCGCCAATAGATAAGACCATTTTACAATTTGTTCCCAAGTTAGAAGCAGAGCCTAAGGTGTAAATTATCGATAGTCCATATCTCGGAAACTATAAGAGATAATGCAATTTCGCAACCGGCAATGTAATTAGCATGCCGAATATCACTTGGAATGTGAATTGGGACGAAATCGCCAATAGATAAGACCATTTTACAATTTGGGCCCAAGTTAGAAGCAGAGCCTAAGGTGTAAATTATCGATAGTCCGTATCTCGGAAACTATAAGAGATAATGCAATTTGGCAACCGGCAATGTAATTAGCATGCCGAATATTACTTGGAATGTGAATTGGAACGAAATCGCCAATAGATAAGACCATTTTACAATTTGGGCCCAAGTTAGAAGCAGAGCCTAAGGTGTAAATTATCGATAGTCCATATCTCGGAAACTATAAGAGATAATGCAATTTGGCAACCGGCAATGTAATTAGCATGCCGAATATTACTTGGAATGTGAATTGGAACGAAATCGCCAATAGGTAAGACCATTTTACAATTTGGGCCCAAGTTAGAAGCAGAGCCTAAGGTGTAAATTATCGATAGTCCATATCTCGGAAACTATAAGAGATAATGCAATTTGGCAACCGGCAATGTAATTAGCATGCCGAATATTACTTGGAGTGTGAATTGGAACGAAATCGCCAATAGATAAGACCATTTTACAATTTGGGCCCAAGTTAGAAGCAGAGCCTAAGGTGTAAATTATCGATAGTCCATATCTCGGAAACTATAAGAGATAATGCAATTTGGCAACCGGCAATGTAATTAGCATGCCGAATATTTCTTGGAATGTGAATTGGAACGAAATCGCCAATAGATAAGACCATTTTACAATTTGGGCCCAAGTTAGAAGCAGAGCCTAAGGTGTAAATTATCGATAGTCCATATCTCGGAAACTATAAGAGATAATGCAATTTGGCAACCGGCAATGTAATTAGCATGCCGAATATTACTTGGAATGTGAATTGGAACGAAATCGCCAATAGATAAGACCATTTTACAATTTGGGCCCAAGTTAGAAGCAGAGCCTAAGGTGTAAATTATTGATAGTCCATATCTCGGAAACTATAAGAGATAATGCAATTTCGCAACCGGCAATGTAATTAGCATGCCGAATATTACTTGGAGTGTGAATTGGAACGAAATCGCCAATAGATAAGACCATTTTACAATTTGGGCCCAAGTTAGAAGCAGAGCCTAAGGTGTAAATTATCGATAGTCCATATCTCGGAAACTATAAGAGATAATGCAATTTGGCAACCGGCAATGTAATTAGCATGCCGAATATTACTTGGAATGTGAATTGCAACGAAATCGCCAATAGATAAGACAATTTTACAATTTGGGCCCAAGTTAGAAGCAGAGCCTAAGGTGTAAATTATCGATAGTCCATATCTCGGAAACTATAAGAGATAATGCAATTTGGCAACCGGCAATGTAATTAGCATGCCGAATATTACTTGGAATGTGAATTGGAACGAAATCGCCAATAGATAAGACCATTTTACAATTTGGGAGCAAGTTGGAAGCAGAGCCTAAGGTGTAAATTATCGATAGTCCATATCTCGGAAACTATAAGAGATAATGCAATTTGGCAAACGGCAATGTAATTAGCATGCCGAATATTACTTGGAATGTGAATTGGAACGAAATCGCCAATAGATAAGACCATTTTACAATTTGGGCCCAAGTTAGAAGCAGAGCCTAAGGTGTAAATTATCGATAGTCCATATCTCAGAAACTATAAGAGATAATGCAATTTGGCAACCGGCAATGTAATTAGCATGCCGAATATTACTTGGAATGTGAATTGGAACGAAATCGCCAATAAATAAGACCATTTTACAATTTGGGCCCAAGTTAGAAGCAGAGCCTAAGGTGTAAATTATCGATAGTCCATATCTCGGAAACTATAAGAGATAATGCAATTTCGCAACCGGCAATGTAATTAGCATGCCGAATATCACTTGGAATGTGAATTGGGACGAAATCGCCAATAGATAAGACCATTTTACAATTTGGGCCCAAGTTAGAAGCAGAGCCTAAGGTGTAAATTATCGATAGTCCATATCTCGGAAACTATAAGAGATAATGCAATTTGGCAACCGGCAATGTAATTAGCATGCCGAATATTACTTGGAATGTGAATTGGAACGAAATCGCCAATAGATAAGACCTTTTTACAATTTGGGCCCAAGTTAGAAGCAGAGCCTAAGGTGTAAATTATCGATAGTCCATATCTTGGAAACTATAAGAGATAATGCAATTTGGCAACCGGCAATGTATTTAGCATGCCGAATATTACTTGGAATGTGAATTGGAACGAAATCGCCAATAGATAATACCATTTTACAATTTGGGCCCAAGTTAGAAGCAGAGCCTAAGGTGTAAATAATCGATAGTCCATATCTCGGAAACTATAAGAGATAATGCAATTTCGCAACCGGCAATGTAATTAGCATGCCGAATATCACTTGGAATGTGAATTGGGACGAAATCGCCAATAGATAAGACCATTTTACAATTTGGGCCCAAGTTAGAAGCAGAGCCTAAGGTGTAAATTATCGATAGTCCATATCTCGGAAACTATAAGAGATAATTCAATTTGGCAACCGGCAATGTAATTAGCATGCCGAATATTACTTGGAATGTGAATTGGAACGAAATCGCCAATAGATAAGACCATTTTACAATTTGGGCCCAAGTTAGAAGCAGAGCCTAAGGTGTAAATTATCGATAGTCCATATCTCGGAAACTATAAGAGATAATGCAATTTGGCAACCGGCAATGTAATTAGCATGCCGAATATTACTTGGAATGTGAATTGGAACGAAATCGCCAATAGATAAGACCATTTTACAATTTGGGCCCAAGTTAGAAGCAGAGCCTAAGGTGTAAATTATCGATAGTCCATATCTCGGAAACTATAAGAGATAATGCAATTTGGCAACCGGCAATGTAATTAGCATGCCGAATATTACTTGGAATGTGAATTGGAACGAAATCGCCAATAGATAAGACCATTTTACAATTTGGGCCCAAGTTAGAAGCAGAGCCTATGGTGTAAATTATCGATAGTCCATATCTCGGAAACTATAAGAGATAATGCAATTTGGCAACCGGCAATGTAATTAGCATGCCGAATATTACTTGGAGTGTGAATTGGAACGATATCGCCAATAGATAAGACCATTTTACAATTTGGGCCCAAGTTAGAAGCAGAGCCTAAGGTGTAAATTATTGATAGTCCATATCTCGGAAACTATAAGAGATAATGCAATTTCGCAACCGGCAATGTAATTAGCATGCCGAATATCACTTGGAATGTGAATTGGGACGAAATCGCCAATAGATAAGACCATTTTACAATTTGGGCCCAAGTTAGAAGCAGAGCCTAAGGTGTAAATTATCGATAGTCCATATCTCGGAAACTATAAGAGATAATGCAATTTGGCAACCGGCAATGTAATTAGAATGCCGAATATTACTTGGAATGTGAATTGGAACGAAATCGCCAATAGATAAGACCATTTTACAATTTGGGAGCAAGTTAGAAGCAGAGCCTAAGGTGTAAATTATCGATAGCCCATATCTCGGAAACTATAAGAGATAATGCAATTTGGCAACCGGCAATGTAATTAGCATGCCGAATATTACTTGGAATGTGAATTGGAACGAAATCGCCAATAGATAAGACCATTTTACAATTTGGGCCCAAGTTAGAAGCAGAGCCTAAGGTGTAAATTATTGATAGTCCATTTCTCGGAAACTATAAGAGATAATGCAATTTCGCAACCGGCAATGTAATTAGCATGCCGAATATTACTTGGAGTGTGAATTGGAACGAAATCGCCAATAGGTAAGACCATTTTACAATTTGGGCCCAAGTTAGAAGCAGAGCCTAAGTTGTAAATTATCGATAGTCCATATCTCGGAAACTATAAGAGATAATGCAATTTTGCAACCGGCAATGTAATTAGCATGCCGAATATTACTTGGAATGTGAATTGGAACGAAATCGCCAATAGATAAGACCATTTTACGATTTGGGCCCAAGTTAGAAGCAGAGCCTAAGGTGTAAATTATTGATAGTCCATATCTCGGAAACTATAATAGATAATACAATTTCGCAACCGGCAATGTAATTAGCATGCCGAATATTACTTGGAATGTGAATTGCAACGAAATCGCCAATAGATAAGACCATTTTACAATTTGGGCCCAAGTTAGAAGCAGAGCCTAAGGTGTAAATTATCGATAGTCCATATCTCGGAAACTATAAGAGATAATGCAATTTTGCAACCGGCAATGTAATTAGCATGCCGAATATTACTTGGAATGTGAATTGGAACGAAATCGCCAACAGGTAAGACCATTTTACAATTTGGTCCCAAGTTAGAAGCAGAGTCTAAGGTGTAAATTATCGATAGTCCATATCTCGGAAACTATAAGAGATAATGCAATTTGGCAACCGGCAATGTAATTAGCATGCCGAATATTACTTGGAATGTGAATTGCAACGAAATCGCCAATAGATAAGACCATTTTACAATTTGGGCCCAAGTTAGAAGCAGAGCCTAAGGTGTAAATTATCGATAGTCCATATCTCGGAAACTATAAGAGATAATGCAATTTGGCAACCGGCAATGTAATTAGCATGCCGAATATTACTTGGAATGTGAATTGGAACGAAATCGCCAACAGGTAAGACCATTTTACAATTTGGGCCCAAGTTAGAAGCAGAGCCTAAGGTGTAAATTATCGATAGTCCATATCTCGGAAACTATAAGAGATAATGCAATTTGGCAACCGGCAATGTAATTAGCATGCCGAATATTACTTGGAATGTGAATTGCAACGAAATCGCCAATAGATAAGACCATTTTACAATTTGGGCCCGAGTTAGAAGCAGAGCCTAAGGTGTAAATTATCGATAGTCCATATCTCGGAAACTATAAGAGATAATGCAATTTGGCAACCGGCAATGTAATTAGCATGCCGAATATTACTTGGAATGTGAATTGGAACGAAATCGCCAATAGATAAGACCATTTTACAATTTGGGCCCAAGTTAGAAGCAGAGCCTAAGGTGTAAATTATCGATAGTCCATATCTCGGAAACTATAAGAGATAATGCAATTTGGCAACCGGCAATGTAATTAGCATGCCGAATATTACTTGGAATGTGAATTGGAACGAAATCGCCAATAGATAAGACCATTTTACAATTTGGGCCCAAGTTAGAAGCAGAGCCTAAAGTGTAAATTATCGATAGTCCATATCTCGGAAACTATAAGAGATAATGCAATTTGGCAACCGGCAATGTAATTAGAATGCCGAATATTACTTGGAGTATGAATTGGAACGAAATCGCCAATAGATAAGACCATTTTACAATTTGGGAGCAAGTTAGAAGCAGAGCCTAAGGTGTAAATTATCGATAGTCCATATCTCGGAAACTATAAGAGATAATGCAATTTGGCAACCGGCAATGTAATTAGCATGCCGAATATTACTTGGAATGTGAATTGGAACGAAATCGCCAATAGATAAGACCATTTTACAATTTGGGCCCAAGTTAGAAGCAGAGCCTAAGGTGTAAATTATTGATAGTCCATATCTCGGAAACTATAAGAGATAATGCAATTTCGCAACCGGCAATGTAATTAGCATGCCGAATATTACTTGGAGTGTGAATTGGAACGAAATCGCCAATAGGTAAGACCATTTTACAATTTGGGCCCAAGTTAGAAGCAGAGCCTAAGGTGTAAATTATCGATAGTCCATATCTCGGAAACTATAAGAGATAATGCAATTTGGCAACCGGCAATGTAATTAGCATGCCGAATATTACTTGGAATGTGAATTGGAACGAAATCGCCAATAGATAAGACCATTTTACAATTTGGGCCCAAGTTAGAAGCAGAGCCTAAGGTGTAAATTATCGATAGTCCATATCTCGGAAACTATAAGAGATAATGCAATTTGGCAACCGGCAATGTAATTAGCATGCCGAATATTACTTGGAATGTGAATTGGAACGAAATCGCCAATAGATAAGACCATTTTACAATTTGGGCCCAAGTTAGAAGCAGAGCCTAAGGTGTAAATTATCGATAGTCCATATCTCGGAAACTATAAGAGATAATGCAATTTGGCAACCGGCAATGTAATTAGCATGCCGAATATTACTTGGAATGTGAATTGGAACGAAATCGCCAACAGGTAAGACCATTTTACAATTTGGTCCCAAGTTAGAAGCAGAGCCTAAGGTGTAAATTATCGATAGTCCATATCTCGGAAACTATAAGAGATAATTCAATTTGGCAACCGGCAATGTAATTAGCATGCCGAATATTACTTGGAATGTGAATTGGAATGAAATCGCCAATAGATAAGACCATTTTACAATTTGGGAGCAAGTTAGAAGCAGAGCCTAAGGTGTAAATTATCGATAGTCCATATCTCGGAAACTATAAGAGATAATGCAATTTGGCAACCGGCAATGTAATTAGCATGCCGAATATTACTTGGAATGTGAATTGGAACGAAATCGCCAATAGATAAGACCATTTTACAATTTGGGCCCAAGTTAGAAGCAGAGCCTATGGTGTAAATTATCGATAGTCCATATCTCGGAAACTATAAGAGATAATGCAATTTGGCAACCGGCAATGTAATTAGCATGCCGAATATTACTTGGAATGTGAATTGGAACGAAATCGCCAATAGATAAGACCATTTTACAATTTGGGCCCAAGTTAGAAGCAGAGCCTATGGTGTAAATTATCGATAATCCATATCTCGGAAACTATAAGAGATAATGCAATTTGGCAACCGGCAATGTAATTAGCATGCCGAATATTACTTGAAATGTGAATTGGAACGAAATCGCCAATAGATAAGACCATTTTACAATTTGGGCCCAAGTTAGAAGCAGAGCCTAAGGTGTAAATTATCGATAGTCCATATCTCGGAAACTATAAGAGATAATGCAATTTGGCAACCGGCAATGTAATTAGCATGCCGAATATTACTTGGAATGTGAATTGGAACGATATCGCCAATAGATAAGACCATTTTACAATTTGGGCCCAAGTTAGAAGCAGAGCCTATGGTGTAAATTATCGATAGTCCATATCTCGGAAACTATAAGAGATAATGCAATTTGGCAACCGGCAATGTAATTAGCATGCCGAATATTACTTGGAATGTGAATTGGAACGAAATCGCCAATAGATAAGACCATTTTACAATTTGGGCCCAAGTTAGAAGCAGAGCCTAAGGTGTAAATTATCGATAGTCCATATCTCGGAAACTATAAGAGATAATGCAATTTGGCAACCGGCAATGTAATTAGCATGCCGAATATTACTTGGAATGTGAATTGGAACGAAATCGCCAATAGATAAGACCATTTTACAATTTGGGTCCAAGTTAGAAGCAGAGCCTAAGGTGTAAATTATCGATAGTCCATATCACGGAAACTATAAGAGATAATGCAATTTGGCAACCGGCAATGTAATTAGCATGCCGAATATTACTTGGAATGTGAATTGCAACGAAATCGCCAATAGATAAGACCATTTTACAATTTGGGCCCAAGTTAGAAGCAGAGCCTAAGGTGTAAATTATCGATAGTACATATCTCGGAAACTATAAGAGATAATGCAATTTGGCAACCGGCAATGTAATTAGCATGCCGAATATTACTTGGAATGTGAATTGGAACGAAATCGCCAATAGATAAGACCATTTTACAATTTGGGCCCAAGTTAGAAGCAGAGCCTAAGGTGTAAATTATCGATAGTCCATATCTCGGAAACTATAAGAGATAATGCAATTTGGCAACCGGCAATGTAATTAGCATGCCGAATATTACTTGGAATGTGAATTGGAACGAAATCGCCAATAGATAAGACCATTTTACAATTTGGGCCCAAGTTAGAAGCAGAGCCTATGGTGCAAATTATCGATAGTCCATATCTCGGAAACTATAAGAGATAATGCAATTTGGCAACCGGCAATGTAATTAGCATGCCGAATATTACTTGGAATGTGAATTGGAACGAAATCGCCAATAGATAAGACCATTTTACAATTTGGGCCCAAGTTAGAAGCAGAGCCTAAGGTGTAAATTACCGATAGTCCATATCTCGGAAACTATAAGAGATAATGCAATTTGGCAACCGGCAATGTAATTAGCATGCCGAATATTACTTGGAATGTGAATTGCAACGAAATCGCCAATAGATAAGACCATTTTACAATTTGGGCCCAAGTTAGAAGCAGAGCCTAAGGTGTAAATTATCGATAGTCCATATCTCGGAAACTATAAGAGATAATGCAATTTGGCAACCGGCAATGTAATTAGCATGCCGAATATTACTTGGAATGTGAATTGGAACGAAATCGCCAACAGGTAAGACCATTTTACAATTTGGTCCCAAGTTAGAAGCAGAGCCTAAGGTGTAAATTATCGATAGTCCATATCTCGGAAACTATAAGAGATAATGCAATTTGGCAACCGGCAATGTAATTAGCATGCCGAATATTACTTGGAATGTGAATTGCAACGAAATCGCCAATAGATAAGACCATTTTACAATTTGGGCCCAAGTTAGAAGCAGAGCCTAAGGTGTAAATTATCGATAGTCCATATCTCGGAAACTATAAGAGATAATGCAATTTGGCAACCGGCAATGTAATTAGCATGCCGAATATTACTTGGAATGTGAATTGGAACGAAATCGCCAACAGGTAAGACCATTTTACAATTTGGGCCCAAGTTAGAAGCAGAGCCTAAGGTGTAAATTATCGATAGTCCATATCTCGGAAACTATAAGAGATAATGCAATTTGGCAACCGGCAATGTAATTAGCATGCCGAATATTACTTGGAATGTGAATTGCAACGAAATCGCCAATAGATAAGACCATTTTACAATTTGGGCCCAAGTTAGAAGCAGAGCCTAAGGTGTAAATTATCGATAGTCCATATCTCGGAAACTATAAGAGATAATGCAATTTGGCAACCGGCAATGTAATTAGCATGCCGAATATTACTTGGAATGTGAATTGGAACGAAATCGCCAATAGATAAGACCATTTTACAATTTGGGCCCAAGTTAGAAGCAGAGCCTAAGGTGTAAATTATCGATAGTCCATATCTCGGAAACTATAAGAGATAATGCAATTTGGCAACCGGCAATGTAATTAGCATGCCGAATATTACTTGGAATGTGAATTGGAACGAAATCGCCAACAGGTAAGACCATTTTACAATTTGGTACCAAGTTAGAAGCAGAGCCTAAGGTGTAAATTATCGATAGTCCATATCTCGGAAACTATAAGAGATAATTCAATTTGGCAACCGGCAATGTAATTAGCATGCCGAATATTACTTGGAATGTGAATTGGAACGAAATCGCCAATAGATAAGACCATTTTACAATTTGGGCCCAAGTTAGAAGCAGAGCCTAAGGTGTAAATTATCGATAGTCCATATCTCGGAAACTATAAGAGATAATGCAATTTGGCAACCGGCAATGTAATTAGCATGCCGAATATTACTTGGAATGTGAATTGGAACGAAATCGCCAATAGATAAGACCATTTTACAATTTGGGAGCAAGTTAGAAGCAGAGCCTAAGGTGTAAATTATCGATAGTCCATATCTCGGAAACTATAAGAGATAATGCAATTTGGCAACCGGCAATGTAATTAGCATGCCGAATATTACTTGGAATGTGAATTGGAACGAAATCGCCAATAGATAAGACCATTTTACAATTTGGGCCCAAGTTAGAAGCAGAGCCTATGGTGTAAATTATCGATTGTCCATATCTCGGAAACTATAAGAGATAATGCAATTTGGCAACCGGCAATGTAATTAGCATGCCGAATATTACTTGGAATGTGAATTGGAACGAAATCGCCAATAGATAAGACCATTTTACAATTTGGGCCCAAGTTAGAAGCAGAGCCTAAGGTGTAAATTATCGATAGTCGATATCTCGGAAACTATAAGAGATAATGCAATTTGGCAACCGGCAATGTAATTAGCATGCCGAATATTACTTGGAATGTGAATTGGAACGAAATCGCCAATAGATAAGACCATTTTACAATTTGGGCCCAAGTTAGAAGCAGAGCCTAAGGTGTAAATTATCGATAGTCCATATCTCGGAAACTATAAGAGATAATGCAATTTGGCAACCGGCAATGTAATTAGCATGCCGAATATTACTTGGAATGTGAATTGGAACGAAATCGCCAATAGATAAGACCATTTTACAATTTGGGCCCAAGTTAGAAGCAGAGCCTAAGGTGTAAATTATCGATAGTCCATATCTCGGAAACTATAAGAGATAATGCAATTTGGCAACCGGCAATGTAATTAGCATGCCGAATATTACTTGGAATGTGAATTGCAACGAAATCGCCAATAGATAAGACAATTTTACAATTTGGGCCCAAGTTAGAAGCAGAGCCTAAGGTGTAAATTATCGATAGTCCATATCTCGGAAACTATAAGAGATAATGCAATTTTGCAACCGGCAATGTAATTAGCATGCCGAATATTACTTGGAATGTGAATTGGAACGAAATCGCCAATAGATAAGACCATTTTACGATTTGGGCCCAAGTTAGAAGCAGAGCCTAAGGTGTAAATTATTGATAGTCCATATCTCGGAAACTATAAGAGATAATACAATTTCGCAACCGGCAATGTAATTAGCATGCCGAATATCACTTGGAATGTGAATTGGGACGAAATCGCCAATAGATAAGACCATTTTACAATTTGGGCCCAAGTTAGAAGCAGAGCCTAAGGTGTAAATTATCGATAGTCCGTATCTCGGAAACTATAAGAGATAATGCAATTTGGCTACCGGCAATGTAATTAGCATGCCGAATATTACTTGGAATGTGAATTGGAACGAAATCGCCAATAGATAAGACCATTTTACAATTTGGGCCCAAGTTAGAAGCAGAGCCTAAGGTGTAAATTATCGATAGTCCATATCTCGGAAACTATAAGAGATAATGCAATTTGGCAACCGGCAATGTAATTAGCATGCCGAATATTACTTGGAATGTGAATTGGAACGAAATCGCCAACAGGTAAGACCATTTTACAATTTGGTACCAAGTTAGAAGCAGAGCCTAAGGTGTAAATTATCGATAGTCCATATCTCGGAAACTATAAGAGATAATTCAATTTGGCAACCGGCAATGTAATTAGCATGCCGAATATTACTTGGAATGTGAATTGGAACGAAATCGCCAATAGATAAGACCATTTTACAATTTGGGCCCAAGTTAGAAGCAGAGCCTAAGGTGTAAATTATCGATAGTCCATATCTCGGAAACTATAAGAGATAATGCAATTTGGCAACCGGCAATGTAATTAGCATGCCGAATATTACTTGGAATGTGAATTGGAACGAAATCGCCAATAGATAAGACCATTTTACAATTTGGGAGCAAGTTAGAAGCAGAGCCTAAGGTGTAAATTATCGATAGTCCATATCTCGGAAACTATAAGAGATAATGCAATTTGGCAACCGGCAATGTAATTAGCATGCCGAATATTACTTGGAATGTGAATTGGAACGAAATCGCCAATAGATAAGACCATTTTACAATTTGGGCCCAAGTTAGAAGCAGAGCCTATGGTGTAAATTATCGATAGTCCATATCTCGGAAACTATAAGAGATAATGCAATTTGGCAACCGGCAATGTAATTAGCATGCCGAATATTACTTGGAATGTGAATTGGAACGAAATCGCCAATAGATAAGACCATTTTACAATTTGGGCCCAAGTTAGAAGCAGAGCCTAAGGTGTAAATTATCGATAGTCCATATCTCGGAAACTATAAGAGATAATGCAATTTGGCAACCGGCAATGTAATTAGCATGCCGAATATTACTTGGAATGTGAATTGGAACGAAATCGCCAATAGATAAGACCATTTTACAATTTGGGCCCAAGTTAGAAGCAGAGCCTAAGGTGTAAATTATCGATAGTCCATATCTCGGAAACTATAAGAGATAATGCAATTTGGCAACCGGCAATGTAATTAGCATGCCGAATATTACTTGGAATGTGAATTGGAACGAAATCGCCAATAGATAAGACCATTTTACAATTTGGGCCCAAGTTAGAAGCAGAGCCTAAGGTGTAAATTATCGATAGTCCATATCTCGGAAACTATAAGAGATAATGCAATTTGGCAACCGGCAATGTAATTAGCATGCCGAATATTACTTGGAATGTGAATTTGAACGAAATCGCCAATAGATAAGACCATTTTACAATTTGGGCCCAAGTTAGAAGCAGAGCCTAAGGTGTAAATTATTGATAGTCCATATCTCGGAAACTATAAGAGATAATGCAATTTCGCAACCGGCAATGTAATTAGCATGCCGAATATCACTTGGAATATGAATTGGGACGAAATCGCCAATAGATAAGACCATTTTACAATTTGGGCCCAAGTTAGAAGCAGAGCCTAAGGTGTAAATTATTGATAGTCCATATCTCGGAAACTATAAGAGATAATGCAATTTCGCAACCGGCAATGTAATTAGCATGCCGAATATCACTTGGAATGTGAATTGGGACGAAATCGCCAATAGATAAGACCATTTTACAATTTGGGCCCAAGTTAGAAGCAGAGCCTAAGGTGTAAATTATCGATAGTCCATATCTCGGAAACTATAAGAGATAATGCAATTTGGCAACCGGCAATGTAATTAGCATGCCGAATATTACTTGGAATGTGAATTGGAACGAAATCGCCAATAGATAAGACCATTTTACAATTTGGGCACAAGTTAGAAGCAGAGCCTAAGGTGTAAATTATCGATAGTCCATATCTCGGAAACTATAAGAGATAATGCAATTTGGCAACCGGCAATGTAATTAGCATGCCGAATATTACTTGGAATGTGAATTGGAACGAAATCGCCAATAGATAAGACCATTTTACAATTTGGGCCCAAGTTAGAAGCAGAGCCTAAGGTGTAAATTATCGATAGTCCATATCTCGGAAACTATAAGAGATAATGCAATTTGGCAACCGGCAATGTAATTAGCATGCCGAATATTACTTGGAATGTGAATTGGAACGAAATCGCCAATAGATAAGACCATTTTACAATTTGGGCCCAAGTTAGAAGCAGAGCCTATGGTGTAAATTATCGATAGTCCATATCTCGGAAACTATAAGAGATAATGCAATTTGGCAACCGGCAATGTAATTAGCATGCCGAATATTACTTGGAATGTGAATTGGAACGAAATCACCAATAGATAAGACCATTTTACAATTTGGGCCCAAGTTAGAAGCAGAGCCTAAGGTGTAAATTATCGATAGTCCATATCTCGGAAACTATAAGAGATAATGAAATTTGGCAACCGGCAATGTAATTAGCATGCCGAATATTACTTGGAATGTGAATTGGAACGAAATCGCCAATAGATAAGACCATTTTACAATTTGGGCCCAAGTTAGAAGCAGAGCCTAAGGTGTAAATTATCGATAGTCCATATCTCGGAAACTATAAGAGATAATGCAATTTGGCAACCGGCAATGTAATTAGCATGCCGAATATTACTTGGAATGTGAATTGGAACGAAATCGCCAATAGGTAAGACCATTTTACAATTTGGGCCCAAGTTAGAAGCAGAGCCTAAGGTGTAAATTATCGATAGTCCATATCTCGGAAACTATAAGAGATAATTCAATTTGGCAACCGGCAATGTAATTAGCATGCCGAATATTACTTGGAATGTGAATTGGAACAAAATCGCCAATAGATAAGACCATTTTACAATTTGGGCCCAAGTTAGAAGCAGAGCCTAAGGTGTAAAAGTCCATATCTCGGAAACTATAAGAGATAATGCAATTTGGCAACCGGCAATGTAATTAGCATGCCGAATAATACTTGGAATGTGAATTGGAACGAAATCGCCAATAGATAAGACCATTTTACAATTTGGGAGCAAGTTAGAAGCAGAGCCTAAGGTGTAAATTATCGATAGTCCATATCTCGGAAACTATAAGAGATAATGCAATTTGGCAACCGGCAATGTAATTAGCATGCCGAATATTACTTGGAATGTGAATTGGAACGAAATCGCCAATAGATAAGACCATTTTACAATTTGGGCCCAAGTTAGAAGCAGAGCCTATGGTGTAAATTATCGATAGTCCATATCTCGGAAACTATAAGAGATAATGCAATTTGGCAACCGGCAATGTAATTAGCATGCCGAATATTACTTGGAATGTGAATTGGAACGAGATCGCCAATAGATAAGACCATTTTACAATTTGGGCCCAAGTTAGAAGCAGAGCCTAAGGTGTAAATTATCGATAGTCCATATCTCGGAAACTATAAGAGATAATGCAATTTGGCAACCGGCAATGTAATTTGCATGCCTAATATTACTTGGAATGTGAATTGGAACGAGATCGCCAATAGATAAGACCATTTTACAATTTGGGCCCAAGTTAGAAGCAGAGCCTATGGTGTAAATTATCGATAGTCCATATCTCGGAAACTATAAGAGATAATGCAATTTGGCAACCGGCAATGTAATTAGCATGCCGAATATTACTTGGAATGTGAATTGGAACGAGATCGCCAATAGATAAGACCATTTTACAATTTGGGCCCAAGTTAGAAGCAGAGCCTAAGGTGTAAATTATCGATAGTCCATATCTCGGAAACTATAAGAGATAATGCAATTTGGCAACCGGTAATGTAATTAGCATGCCGAATATTACTTGGAATGTGAATTGGAACGAAATCGCCAATAGATAAGACCATTTTACAATTTGGGCCCAAGTTAGAAGCAGAGCCTAAGGTGTAAATTATTGATAGTCCATATCTCGGAAACTATAAGAGATAATGCAATTTCGCAACCGGCAATGTAATTAGCATGCCGAATATCACTTGGAATGTGAATTGGGACGAAATCGCCAATAGATAAGACCATTTTACAATTTGGGCCCAAGTTAGAAGCAGAGCCTAAGGTGTAAATTATCGATAGTCCATATCTCGGAAACTATAAGAGATAATGCAATTTGGCAACCGGCAATGTAATTAGCATGCTGAATATTACTTGGAATGTGAATTGGAACGAAATCGCCAATAGATAAGACCATTTTACAATTTGGGCCCAAGTTAGAAGCAGAGCCTAAGGTGTAAATTATCGATAGTCCATATCTCGGAAACTATAAGAGATAATGCAATTTGGCAACCGGCAATGTAATTAGCATGCCGAATATTACCTGGAATGTGAATTGGAACGAAATCGCCAATAGATAAGACCATTTTACAATTTGGGCCCAAGTTAGAAACAGAGCCTAAGGTGTAAATTATCGATAGTCCATATCTCGGAAACTATAAGGGATAATGCAATTTCGCAACCGGCAATGTAATTAGCATGCCGAATATTACTTGGAGTGTGAATTGGAACGAAATCGCCAATAGATAAGACCATTTTACAATTTGGGCCCAAGTTAGAAGCAGAGCCTAAGGTGTAAATTATCGATAGTCCATATCTCGGAAACTATAAGAGATAATGAAATTTGGCAACCGGCAATGTAATTAGCATGCCGAATATTACTTGGAATGTGAATTGGAACGAAATCGCCAATAGATAAGACCATTTTACAATTTGGGCCCAAGTTAGAAGCAGAGCCTAAGGTGTAAATTATCGATAGTCCATATCTCGGAAACTATAAGAGATAATGCAATTTGGCAACCGGCAATGTAATTAGCATGCCGAATATTACTTGGAATGTGAATTGGAACGAAATCGCCAATAGATAAGACCATTTTACAATTTGGGCCCAAGTTAGAAGCAGAGCCTAAGGTGTAAATTATTGATAGTCCATATCTCGGAAACTATAAGAGATAATGCAATTTCGCAACCGGCAATGTAATTAGCATGCCGAATATCACTTGGAATATGAATTGGGACGAAATCGCCAATAGATAAGACCATTTTACAATTTGGGCCCAAGTTAGAAGCAGAGCCTAAGGTGTAAATTATCGATAGTCCATATCTCGGAAACTATAAGAGATAATGCAATTTGGCAACCGGCAATGTAATTAGCATGCCGAATATTACTTGGAATGTGAATTGGAACGAAATCGCCAATAGATAAGACCATTTTACAATTTGGGCCCAAGTTAGAAGCAGAGCCTAAGGTGTAAATTATTGATAGTCCATATCTCGGAAACTATAAGAGATAATGCAATTTCGCAACCGGCAATGTAATTAGCATGCCGAATATTACTTGGAGTGTGAATTGGAACGAAATCGCCAATAGGTAAGACCATTTTACAATTTGGGCCCAAGTTAGAAGCAGAGCCTAAGGTGTAAATTATCGATAGTCCATATCTCGGAAACTATAAGAGATAATGCAATTTGGCAACCGGCAATGTAATTAGCATGCCGAATATTACTTGGAATGTGAATTGGAACGAAATCGCCAATAGATAAGACCATTTTACAATTTGGGCCCAAGTTAGAAGCAGAGCCTAAGGTGTAAATTATCGATAGTCCATATCTCGGAAACTATAAGAGATAATGCAATTTGGCAACCGGCAATGTAATTAGCATGCCGAATATTACTTGGAATGTGAATTGGAACGAAATCGCCAATAGATAAGACCATTTTACAATTTGGGCCCAAGTTAGAAGCAGAGCCTAAGGTGTAAATTATCGATAGTCCATATCTCGGAAACTATAAGAGATAATGCAATTTGGCAACCGGCAATGTAATTAGCATGCCGAATATTACTTGGAATGTGAATTGGAACGAAATCGCCAATAGATAAGACCATTTTACAATTTGGGCCCAAGTTAGAAGCAGAGCCTAAGGTGTATATTATCGATAGTCCATATCTCGGAAACTATAAGAGATAATGCAATTTGGCAACCGGCAATGTAATTAGCATGCCGAATATTACTTGGAGTGTGAATTGGAACGAAATCGCCAATAGGTAAGACCATTTTACAATTTGGGCCCAAGTTAGAAGCAGAGCCTAAGGTGTAAATTATCGATAGTCCATATCTCGGAAACTATAAGAGATAATGCAATTTGGCAACCGGCAATGTAATTAGCATGCCGAATATTACTTGGAATGTGAATTGGAACGAAATCGCCAATAGATAAGACCATTTTACAATTTGGGCCCAAGTTAGAAGCAGAGCCTAAGGTGTAAATTATCGATAGTCCATATCTCGGAAACTATAAGAGATAATGCAATTTGGCAACCGGCAATGTAATTAGCATGCCGAATATTACTTGGAATGTGAATTGGAACGAAATCGCCAATAGATAAGACCATTTTACAATTTGGGCCCAAGTTAGAAGCAGAGCCTAAGGTGTAAATTATCGATAGTCCATATCTCGGAAACTATAAGAGATAATGCAATTTGGCAACCGGCAATGTAATTAGCATGCCAAATATTACTTGGAATGTGAATTGCAACGAAATCGCCAATAGATAAGACAATTTTACAATTTGGGCCCAAGTTAGAAGCAGAGCCTAAGGTGTAAATTATCGATAGTCCATATCTCGGAAACTATAAGAGATAATGCAATTTGGCAACCGGCAATGTAATTAGCATGCCGAATATTACTTGGAAAGTGAATTGGAACGAAATCGCCAATAGATAAGACCATTTTACAATTTGGGCCCAAGTTAGAAGCAGAGCCTAAGGTGTAAATTATCGATAGTCCATATCTCGGGAACTATAAGAGATAATGCAATTTCGCAACCGGCAATGTAATTAGCATGCCGAATATCACTTGGAATGTGAATTGGGACGAAATCGCCAATAGATAAGACCATTTTACAATTTGGGCCCAAGTTAGAAGCAGAGCCTAAGGTGTAAATTATCGATAGTCCGTATCTCGGAAACTATAAGAGATAATGCAATTTGGCAACCGGCAATGTAATTAGCATGCCGAATATTACTTGGAATGTGAATTGGAACGAAATCGCCAATAGATAAGACCATTTTACAATTTGGGCCCAAGTTAGAAGCAGAGCCTAAGGTGTAAATTATCGATAGTCCATATCTCGGAAACTATAAGAGATAATGCAATTTGGCAACCGGCAATGTAATTAGCATGCCGAATATTACTTGGAATGTGAATTGGAACGAAATCGCCAATAGATAAGACCATTTTACAATTTGGGCCCAAGTTAGAAGCAGAGCCTAAGGTGTAAATTATCGATAGTCCATATCTCGGAAACTATAAGAGATAATGCAATTTCGCAACCGGCAATGTAATTAGCATGCCGAATATCACTTGGAATGTAAATTAGGACGAAATCGCCAATAGATAAGACCATTTTACAATTTGGGCCCAAGTTAGAAGCAGAGCCTAAGGTGTAAATTATCGATAGTCCGTATCTCGGAAACTATAAGAGATAATGCAATTTGGCAACCGTCAATGTAATTAGCATGCCGAATATTACTTGGAATGTGAATTGGAACGAAATCGCCAATAGATAAGACCATTTTACAATTTGGGCCCAAGTTAGAAGCAGAGCCTAAGGTGTAAATTATCGATAGTCCATATCTCGGAAACTATAAGAGATAATGCAATTTGGCAACCGGCAATGTAATTAGCATGCCGAATATTACTTGGAATGTGAATTGGAACGAAATCGCCAATAGGTAAGACCATTTTACAATTTGGGCCCAAGTTAGAAGCAGAGCCTAAGGTGTAAATTATCGATAGTCCATATCTCGGAAACTATAAGAGATAATTCAATTTGGCAACCGGCAATGTAATTAGCATGCCGAATATTACTTGGAATGTGAATTGGAACGAAATCGCCAATAGATAAGACCATTTTACAATTTGGGCCCAAGTTAGAAGCAGAGCCTAAGGTGTAAATTATCGATAGTCCATATCTCGGAAACTATAAGAGATAATGCAATTTGGCAACCGGCAATGTAATTAGCATGCCGAATATTACTTGGAATGTGAATTGGAACGAAATCGCCAATAGATAAGACCATTTTACAATTTGGGAGCAAGTTAGAAGCAGAGCCTAAGGTGTAAATTATCGATAGTCCATATCTCGGAAACTATAAGAGATAATGCAATTTGGCAACCGGCAATGTAATTAGCATGCCGAATATTACTTGGAATGTGAATTGGAACGAAATCGCCAATAGATAAGACCATTTTACAATTTGGGCCCAAGTTAGAAGCAGATCCTATGGTGTAAATTATCGATAGTCCATATCTCGGAAACTATAAGAGATAATGCAATTTGGCAACCGGCAATGTAATTAGCATGCCGAATATTACTTGGAATGTGAATTGGAACGAAATCGCCAATAGATAAGACCATTTTACAATTTGGGCCCAAGTTAGAAGCAGAGCCTAAGGTGTAAATTATCGATAGTCCATATCTCAGAAACTATAAGAGATAATGCAATTTGGCAATCGGCAATGTAATTAGCATGCCGAATATTACTTGGAATGTGAATTGGAACGAAATCGCCAATAGATAAGACCATTTTACAATTTGGGCCCAAGTTAGAAGCAGAGCCTAAGGTGTAAATTATCGATAGTCCATATCTCGGAAACTATAAGAGATAATGCAATTTCGCAACCGGCAATGTAATTAGCATGCCGAATATCACTTGGAATGTGAATTGGGACGAAATCGCCAATAGATAAGAACATTTTACAATTTGGGCCCAAGTTAGAAGCAGAGCCTAAGGTGTAAATTATCGATAGTCCATATCTCGGAAACTATAAGAGATAATGCAATTTGGCAACCGGCAATGTAATTAGCATGCCGAATATTACTTGGAATGTGAATTGGAACGAAATCGCCAATAGATAAGACCATTTTACAATTTGGGCCCAAGTTAGAAGCAGAGCCTAAGGTGTAAATTATCGATAGTCCATATCTCGGAAACTATAAGAGATAATGCAATTTGGCAACCGGCAATGTAATTAGCATGGCGAATATTACTTGGAATGTGAATTGGAACGAAATCGCCAATAGATAATACCATTTTACAATTTGGGCCCAAGTTAGAAGCAGAGCCTAAGGTGTAAATTATCGATAGTCCATATCTCGGAAACTATAAGAGATAATGCAATTTGGCAACCGGCAATGTAATTAGCATGCCGAATATTACTTGGAATGTGAATTGGAATGAAATCGCCAATAGATAAGACCATTTTACAATTTGGGCCCAAGTTAGAAGCAGAGCCTAAGGTGTAAATTATCGATAGTCCATATCTCGGAAACTATAAGAGATAAAGCAATTTGGCAACCGGCAATGTAATTAGCATGCCGAATATTACTTGGAATGTGAATTGGAACGAAATCGCCAATAGATAAGACCATTTTACAATTTGGGCCCAAGTTAGAAGCAGAGCCTAAGGTGTAAATTATCGATAGTCCATATCTCGGAAACTATAAGAGATAATGCAATTTCGCAACCGGCAATGTAATTAGCATGCCGAATATCACTTGGAATGTGAATTGGGACGAAATCGCCAATAGATAAGACCATTTTACAATTTGGGCCCAAGTTAGAAGCAGAGCCTAAGGTGTAAATTATCGATAGTCCATATCTCGGAAACTATAAGAGATAATGCAATTTGGCAACCGGCAATGTAATTAGCATGCCGAATATTACTTGGAATGTGAATTGGAACGAAATCGCCAATAGATAAGACCATTTTACAATTTGGGCCCAAGTTAGAAGCAGAGCCTAAGGTGTAAATTATCGATAGTCCATATCTCGGAAACTATAAGAGATAATGCAATTTCGCAACCGGCAATGTAATTAGCATGCCGAATATCACTTGGAATGTAAATTGGGACGAAATCGCCAATAGATAAGACCATTTTACAATTTGGGCCCAAGTTAGAAGCAGAGCCTAAGGTGTAAATTATCGATAGTCCGTATCTCGGAAACTATAAGAGATAATGCAATTTGGCAACCGTCAATGTAATTAGCATGCCGAATATTACTTGGAATGTGAATTGGAACGAAATCGCCAATAGATAAGACCATTTTACAATTTGGGCCCAAGTTAGAAGCAGAGCCTAAGGTGTAAATTATCGATAGTCCATATCTCGGAAACTATAAGAGATAATGCAATTTGGCAACCGGCAATGTAATTAGCATGCCGAATATTACTTGGAATGTGAATTGGAACGAAATCGCCAATAGGTAAGACCATTTTACAATTTGGGCCCAAGTTAGAAGCAGAGCCTAAGGTGTAAATTATCGATAGTCCATATCTCGGAAACTATAAGAGATAATTCAATTTGGCAACCGGCAATGTAATTAGCATGCCGAATATTACTTGGAATGTGAATTGGAACGAAATCGCCAATAGATAAGACCATTTTACAATTTGGGCCCAAGTTAGAAGCAGAGCCTAAGGTGTAAATTATCGATAGTCCATATCTCGGAAACTATAAGAGATAATGCAATTTGGCAACCGGCAATGTAATTAGCATGCCGAATATTACTTGGAATGTGAATTGGAACGAAATCGCCAATAGATAAGACCATTTTACAATTTGGGAGCAAGTTAGAAGCAGAGCCTAAGGTGTAAATTATCGATAGTCCATATCTCGGAAACTATAAGAGATAATGCAATTTGGCAACCGGCAATGTAATTAGCATGCCGAATATTACTTGGAATGTGAATTGGAACGAAATCGCCAATAGATAAGACCATTTTACAATTTGGGCCCAAGTTAGAAGCAGATCCTATGGTGTAAATTATCGATAGTCCATATCTCGGAAACTATAAGAGATAATGCAATTTGGCAACCGGCAATGTAATTAGCATGCCGAATATTACTTGGAATGTGAATTGGAACGAAATCGCCAATAGATAAGACCATTTTACAATTTGGGCCCAAGTTAGAAGCAGAGCCTAAGGTGTAAATTATCGATAGTCCATATCTCAGAAACTATAAGAGATAATGCAATTTGGCAATCGGCAATGTAATTAGCATGCCGAATATTACTTGGAATGTGAATTGGAACGAAATCGCCAATAGATAAGACCATTTTACAATTTGGGCCCAAGTTAGAAGCAGAGCCTAAGGTGTAAATTATCGATAGTCCATATCTCGGAAACTATAAGAGATAATGCAATTTCGCAACCGGCAATGTAATTAGCATGCCGAATATCACTTGGAATGTGAATTGGGACGAAATCGCCAATAGATAAGAACATTTTACAATTTGGGCCCAAGTTAGAAGCAGAGCCTAAGGTGTAAATTATCGATAGTCCATATCTCGGAAACTATAAGAGATAATGCAATTTGGCAACCGGCAATGTAATTAGCATGCCGAATATTACTTGGAATGTGAATTGGAACGAAATCGCCAATAGATAAGACCATTTTACAATTTGGGCCCAAGTTAGAAGCAGAGCCTAAGGTGTAAATTATCGATAGTCCATATCTCGGAAACTATAAGAGATAATGCAATTTGGCAACCGGCAATGTAATTAGCATGGCGAATATTACTTGGAATGTGAATTGGAACGAAATCGCCAATAGATAATACCATTTTACAATTTGGGCCCAAGTTAGAAGCAGAGCCTAAGGTGTAAATTATCGATAGTCCATATCTCGGAAACTATAAGAGATAATGCAATTTGGCAACCGGCAATGTAATTAGCATGCCGAATATTACTTGGAATGTGAATTGGAATGAAATCGCCAATAGATAAGACCATTTTACAATTTGGGCCCAAGTTAGAAGCAGAGCCTAAGGTGTAAATTATCGATAGTCCATATCTCGGAAACTATAAGAGATAAAGCAATTTGGCAACCGGCAATGTAATTAGCATGCCGAATATTACTTGGAATGTGAATTGGAACGAAATCGCCAATAGATAAGACCATTTTACAATTTGGGCCCAAGTTAGAAGCAGAGCCTAAGGTGTAAATTATCGATAGTCCATATCTCGGAAACTATAAGAGATAATGCAATTTCGCAACCGGCAATGTAATTAGCATGCCGAATATCACTTGGAATGTGAATTGGGACGAAATCGCCAATAGATAAGACCATTTTACAATTTGGGCCCAAGTTAGAAGCAGAGCCTAAGGTGTAAATTATCGATAGTCCATATCTCGGAAACTATAAGAGATAATGCAATTTGGCAACCGGCAATGTAATTAGCATGCCGAATATTACTTGGAATGTGAATTGGAACGAAATCGCCAATAGATAAGACCATTTTACAATTTGGGCCCAAGTTAGAAGCAGAGCCTAAGGTGTAAATTATCGATAGTCCATATCTCGGAAACTATAAGAGATAATGCAATTTGGCAACCGGCAATGTAATTAGCATGGCGAAAATTACTTGGAATGTGAATTGGAACGAAATCGCCAATAGATAATACCATTTTACAATTTGGGCCCAAGTTAGAAGCAGAGCCTAAGGTGTAAATTATCGATAGTCCATATCTCGGAAACTATAAGAGATAATGCAATTTGGCAACCGGCAATGTAATTAGCATGCCGAATATTACTTGGAATGTGAATTGGAACGAAATCGCCAATAGATAAGACCATTTTACAATTTGGGCCCAAGTTAGAAGCAGAGCCTAAGGTGTAAATTATCGATAGTCCATATCTCGGAAACTATAAGAGATAATGCAATTTGGCAACCGGCAATGTAATTAGCATGCCGAATATTACTTGGAATGTGAATTGGAACGAAATAGCCAATAGATAAGACCATTTTACAATTTGGGCCCAAGTTAGAAGCAGAGCCTAAGGTGTAAATTATCGATAGTCCATATCTCGGAAACTATAAGAGATAATGCAATTTCGCAACCGGCAATGTAATTAGCATGCCGAATATCACTTGGAATGTGAATTGGGACGAAATCGCCAATAGATAAGACCATTTTACAATTTGGGCCCAAGTTAGAAGCAGAGCCTAAGGTGTAAATTATCGATAGTCCATATCTCGGAAACTATAAGAGATAATGCAATTTGGCAACCGGCAATGTAATTAGCATGCCGAATATTACTTGGAATGTGAATTGGAACGAAATCGCCAATAGATAAGACCATTTTACAATTTGGGCCCAAGTTAGAAGCAGAGCCTAAGGAGTAAATTATCGATAGTCCATATCTCGGAAACTATAAGAGATAATGCAATTTGGCAACCGGCAATGTAATTAGCATGCCGAATATTACCTGGAATGTGAATTGGAACGAAATCGCCAATAGGTAAGACCATTTTACAATTTGGGCCCAAGTTAGAAGCAGAGCCTAAGGTGTAAATTATCGATAGTCCATATCTCGGAAACTATAAGAGATAATTCAATTTGGCAACCGGCAATGTAATTAGCATGCCGAATATTACTTGGAATGTGAATTGGAACGAAATTGCCAATAGATAAGACCATTTTACAATTTGGGCCCAAGTTAGAAGCAGAGCCTAAGGTGTAAATTATCGATAGTCCATATCTCGGAAACTATAAGAGATAATGCAATTTGGCCACCGGCAATGTAATTAGCATGCCGAATATAACTTGGAATGTGAATTGGAACGAAATCGCCAATAGATAAGACCATTTTACAATTTAGGCCCAAGTTAGAAGCAGAGCCTAAGGTGTAAATTATCGATAGTCCATATCTCGGAAACTATAAGAGATAATGCAATTTGGCAACCGGCAATGTAATTAGCATGCCGAATATTACTTGGAATGTGAATTGGAACGAAATCGCCAATAGATAAGACCATTTTACAATTTGGGCCCAAGTTAGAAGCAGAGCCTATGGTGTAAATTATCGATAGTCCATATCTCGGAAACTATAAGAGATAATGCAATTTGGCAACCGGCAATGTAATTAGCATGTCGAATATTACTTGGAATGTGAATTGGAACGAAATCGCCAATAGATAAGACCATTTTACAATTTGGGCCCAAGTTAGAAGCAGAGCCTAAGGTGTAGATTATTGATAGTCCATATCTCGGAAACTATAAGAGATAATGCAATTTCGCAACCGGCAATGTAATTAGCATGCCGAATATCACTTGGAATGTGAATTGGGACGAAATCGCCAATAGATAAGACCATTTTACAATTTGGGCCCAAGTTAGAAGCAGAGCCTAAGGTGTAAATTATCGATAGTCCATATCTCGGAAACTATAAGAGATAATGCAATTTGGCAACCGGCAATGTAATTAGAATGCCGAATATTACTTGGAATGTGAATTGGAACGAAATCGCCAATAGATAAGACCATTTTACAATTTGGGAGCAAGTTAGAAGCAGAGCCTAAGGTGTAAATTATCGATAGTCCATATCTCGGAAACTATAAGAGATAATGCAATTTGGCAACCGGCAATGTAATTAGCATGCCGAATATTACTTGGAATGTGAATTGGAACGAAATCGCCAATAGATAAGACCATTTTACAATTTGGGCCCAAGTTAGAAGTAGAGCCTAAGGTGTAAATTATTGATAGTCCATATCTCGGAAACTATAAGAGATAATGCAATTTCGCAACCGGCAATGTAATTAGCATGCCGAATATTACTTGGAGTGTGAATTGGAACGAAATCGCCAATAGGTAAGACCATTTTACAATTTGGGCCCAAGTTAGAAGCAGAGCCTAAGGTGTAAATTATCGATAGTCCATATCTCGGAAACTATAAGAGGTAATGCAATTTGGCAACCGGCAATGTAATTAGCATGCCGAATATCACTTGGATTGTGAATTGGGACGAAATCGCCAATAGATAAGAACATTTTACAATTTGGGCCCAAGTTAGAAGCAGAGCCTAAGGTCTAAATTATAGATAGTCCATATCTCGGAAACTTTAAGAGATAATGCAATTTGGCAACCGGCAATGTAATTAGCATGCCGAATATTACTTGGAATGTGAATTGGAACGAAATCGCCAATAGATAAGACCATTTTACAATTTGGGCCCAAGTTAGAAGCAGAGCCTAAGGTGTAAATTATCTTTAGTCCATATCTCGGAAACTATAAGAGATAATGCAATTTGGCAACCGGCAATGTAATTAGCATGGCGAATATTACTTGGAATGTGAATTGGAACGAAATCACCAATAGATAATGCCATTTTACAATTTGGGCCCAAGTTAGAAGCAGAGCCTAAGGTGTAAATTATCGATAGTCCATATCTCGGAGACTATAAGAGATAATGCAATTTCACAACCGGCAATGTAATTAGCATGCCGAATATCACTTGGAATGTGAATTGGGACGAAATCGCCAATAGATAAGACCATTTTACAATTTGGGCCCAAGTTAGAAGCAGAGCCTAAGGTGTAAATTATCGATAGTCCATATCTCGGAAACTATAAGAGATAATGCAATTTGGCAACCGGCAATGTAATTAGCATGCCGAATATTACTTGGAATGTGAATTGGAACGAAATCGCCAATAGATAAGACCATTTTACAATTTGGGTCCAAGTTAGAAGCAGAGCCTAAGGAGTAAATTATCGATAGTCCATATCTCGGAAACTATAAGAGATAATACAATTTGGCAACCGGCAATGTAATTAGCATGCCGAATATTACCTGGAATGTGAATTGGAACGAAATCGCCAATAGGTAAGACCATTTTACAATTTGGGCCCAAGTTAGAAGCAGAGCCTAAGGTGTAAATTATTGATAGTCCATATCTCGGAAACTATAAGAGATAATGCAATTTCGCAACCGGCAATGTAATTAGCATGCCGAATATCACTTGGAATGTGAATTGGGACGAAATCGCCAATAGATAAGACCATTTTACAATTTGGGCCCAAGTTAGAAGCAGAGCCTAAGGTGTAAATTATCGATAGTCCATATCTCGGAAACTATAAGAGATAATGCAATTTGGCAACCGGCAATGTAATTAGAATGCCGAATATTACTTGGAATGTGAATTGGAACGAAATCGCCAATAGATAAGACCATTTTACAATTTGGGAGCAAGTTAGAAGCAGAGCCTAAGGTGTAAATTATCGATAGTCCATATCTCGGAAACTATAAGAGATAATGCAATTTGGCAACCGGCAATGTAATTAGCATGCCGAATATTACTTGGAATGTGAATTGGAACGAAATCGCCAATAGATAAGACCATTTTACAATTTGGGCCCAAGTTAGAAGCAGAGCCTAAGGTGTAAATTATTGATAGTCCATATCTCGGAAACTATAAGAGATAATGCAATTTCGCAACCGGCAATGTAATTAGCATGCCGAATATTACTTGGAGTGTGAATTGGAACGAAATCGCCAATAGGTAAGACCATTTTACAATTTGGGCCCAAGTTAGAAGCAGAGCCTAAGGTGTAAATTATCGATAGTCCATATCTCGGAAACTATAAGAGATAATGCAATTTGGCAACCGGCAATGTAATTAGCATGCCGAATATCACTTGGAATGTGAATTGGGACGAAATCGCCAATAGATAAGAACATTTTACAATTTGGGCCCAAGTTAGAAGAAGAGCCTAAGGTGTAAATTATCGATAGTCCATATCTCGGAAACTATAAGAGATAATGCAATTTGGCAACCGGCAATGTAATTAGCATGCCGAATATTACTTGGAATGTGAATTGGAACGAAATCGCCAATAGATAAGACCATTTTACAATTTGGGCCCAAGTTAGAAGCAGAGCCTAAGGTGTAAATTATCGATAGTCCATATCTCGGAAACTATAAGAGATAATGCAATTTGGCAACCGGCAATGTAATTAGCATGGCGAATATTACTTGGAATGTGAATTGGAACGAAATCGCCAATAGATAATACCATTTTACAATTTGGGCCCAAGTTAGAAGCAGAGCCTAAGGTGTAAATTATCGATAGTCCATATCTCGGAAACTATAAGAGATAATGCAATTTCGCAACCGGCAATGTAGTTAGCATGCCGAATATCACTTGGAATGTGAATTGGGACGAAATCGCCAATAGATAAGACCACTTTACAATTTGGGCCCAAGTTAGAAGCAGAGCCTAAGGTGTAAATTATCGATAGTCCATATCTCGGAAACTATAAGAGATAATGCAATTTGGCAACCGGCAATGTAATTAGCATGCCGAATATTACTTGGAATGTGAATTGGAACGAAATCGCCAATAGGTAAGACCATTTTACAATTTGGGCCCAAGTTAGAAGCAGAGCCTAAGGAGTAAATTATCGATAGTCCATATCTCGGAAACTATAAGAGATAATGCAATTTGGCAACCGGCAATGTAATTAGCATGCCGAATATTACCTGGAATGTGAATTGGAACGAAATCGCCAATAGGTAAGACCATTTTACAATTTGGGCCCAAGTTAGAAGCAGAGCCTAAGGTGTAAATTATCGATAGTCCATATCTCGGAAACTATAAGAGATAATGCAATTTGGCAACCGGCAATGTAATTAGCATGCCGAATATTACTTGGAATGTGAATTGCAACGAAATCGCCAATAGATAAGACCATTTTACAATTTGGGCCCAAGTTAGAAGCAGAGCCTAAGGTGTAAATTATCGATAGTCCATATCTCGGAAACTATAAGAGATAATGCAATTTGGCAACCGGCAATGTAATTAGCATGCCGAATATTACTTGGAATGTGAATTGGAACGAAATCGCCAATAGATAAGACCATTTTACAATTTAGGCCCAAGTTAGAAGCAGAGCCTAAGGTGTAAATTATCGATAGTCCATATCTCGGAAACTATAAGAGATAATGCAATTTGGCAACCGGCAATGTAATTAGCATGCCGAATATTACTTGGAATCTGAATTGGAACGAAATCGCCAATAGATAAGACCATTTTACAATTTGGGCCCAAGTTAGAAGCAGAGCCTATGGTGTAAATTATCGATAGTCCATATCTCGGAAACTATAAGAGATAATGCAATTTGGCAACCGGCAATGTAATTAGCATGCCGAATATTACTTGGAATGTGAATTGGAACGAAATCGCCAATAGATAAGACCATTTTACAATTTGGGCCCAAGTTAGAAGTAGAGCCTAAGGTGTAAATTATCGATAGTCCATATCTCGGAAACTATAAGAGATAATGCAATTTGGCAACCGGCAATGTAATTAGAATACCGAATATTACTTGGAATGTGAATTGGAACGAAATCGCCAATAGATAAGACCATTTTACAATTTGGGAGCAAGTTAGAAGCAGAGCCTAAGGTGTAAATTATCGATAGTCCATATCTCGGAAACTATAAGAGATAATGCAATTTGGCAACCGGCAATGTAATTAGCATGCCGAATATTACTTGGAATGTGAATTGGAACGAAATCGCCAATAGATAAGACCATTTTACAATTTGGGCCCAAGTTAGAAGCAGAGCCTAAGGTGTAAATTATCGATAGTCCATATCTCGGAAACTATAAGAGATAAAGCAATTTGGCAACCGGCAATGTAATTAGCATGCCGAATATTACTTGGAATGTGAATTGGAACGAAATCGCCAATAGATAAGACCATTTTACAATTTGGGCCCAAGTTAGAAGCAGAGCCTAAGGTGTAAATTATCGATAGTCCATATCTCGGAAACTATAAGAGATAATGCAATTTCGCAACCGGCAATGTAATTAGCATGCCGAATATCACTTGGAATGTGAATTGGGACGAAATCGCCAATAGATAAGACCATTTTACAATTTGGGCCCAAGTTAGAAGCAGAGCCTAAGGTGTAAATTATCGATAGTCCATATCTCGGAAACTATAAGAGATAATGCAATTTGGCAACCGGCAATGTAATTAGCATGCCGAATATTACTTGGAATGTGAATTGGAACGAAATCGCCAATAGATAAGACCATTTTACAATTTGGGCCCAAGTTAGAAGCAGAGCCTAAGGTGTAAATTATCTTTAGTCCATATCTCGGAAACTATAAGAGATAATGCAATTTGGCAACCGGCAATGTAATTAGCATGGCGAATATTACTTGGAATGTGAATTGGAACGAAATCACCAATAGATAATGCCATTTTACAATTTGGGCCCAAGTTAGAAGCAGAGCCTAAGGTGTAAATTATCGATAGTCCATATCTCGGAGACTATAAGAGATAATGCAATTTCACAACCGGCAATGTAATTAGCATGCCGAATATCACTTGGAATGTGAATTGGGACGAAATCGCCAATAGATAAGACCATTTTACAATTTGGGCCCAAGTTAGAAGCAGAGCCTAAGGTGTAAATTATCGATAGTCCATATCTCGGAAACTATAAGAGATAATGCAATTTGGCAACCGGCAATGTAATTAGCATGCCGAATATTACTTGGAATGTGAATTGGAACGAAATCGCCAATAGATAAGACCATTTTACAATTTGGGCCCAAGTTAGAAGCAGAGCCTAAGGTGTAAATTATCGATAGTCCATATCTCGGAGACTATAAGAGATAATGCAATTTCACAACCGGCAATGTAATTAGCATGCCGAATATCACTTGGAATGTGAATTGGGACGAAATCGCCAATAGATAAGACCATTTTACAATTTGGGCCCAAGTTAGAAGCAGAGCCTAAGGTGTAAATTATCGATAGTCCATATCTCGGAAACTATAAGAGATAATGCAATTTGGCAACCGGCAATGTAATTAGCATGCCGAATATCACTTGGAATGTGAATTGGGACGAAATCGCCAATAGATAAGACCATTTTACAATTTGGGCCCAAGTTAGAAGCAGAGCCTAAGGTGTAAATTATCGATAGTCCATATCTCGGAAACTATAAGAGATAAAGCAATTTGGCAACCGGCAATGTAATTAGCATGCCGAATATTACTTGGAATGTGAATTGGAACGAAATCGCCAATAGATAAGACCATTTTACAATTTGGGCCCAAGTTAGAAGCAGAGCCTAAGGTGTAAATTATCGATAGTCCATATCTCGGAAACTATAAGAGATAATGCAATTTCGCAACCGGCAATGTAATTAGCATGCCGAATATCACTTGGAATGTGAATTGGGACGAAATCGCCAATAGATAAGACCATTTTACAATTTGGGCCCAAGTTAGAAGCAGAGCCTAAGGTGTAAATTATCGATAGTCCATATCTCGGAAACTATAAGAGATAATGCAATTTGGCAACCGGCAATGTAATTAGCATGCCGAATATTACTTGGAATGTGAATTGGAACGAAATCGCCAATAGATAAGACCATTTTACAATTTGGGCCCAAGTTAGAAGCAGAGCCTAAGGTGTAAATTATCGATAGTCCATATCTCGGAAACTATAAGAGATAATGCAATTTGGCAACCGGCAATGTAATTAGCATGCCGAATATTACTTGGAATGTGAATTGGAACGAAATCGCCAATAGATAAGACCATTTTACAATTTGGGCCCAAGTTAGAAGTAGAGCCTAAGGTGTAAATTATCGATAGTCCATATCTCGGAAACTATAAGAGATAATGCAATTTGGCAACCGGCAATGTAATTAGAATACCGAATATTACTTGGAATGTGAATTGGAACGAAATCGCCAATAGATAATACCATTTTACAATTTGGGCCCAAGTTAGAAGCAGAGCCTAAGGTGTAAATTATCGATAGTCCATATCTCGGAAACTATAAGAGATAATGCAATTTGGCAACCGGCAATGTAATTAGCATGCCGAATATTACTTGGAATGTGAATTGGAATGAAATCGCCAATAGATAAGACCATTTTACAATTTGGGCCCAAGTTAGAAGCAGAGCCTAAGGTGTAAATTATCGATAGTCCATATCTCGGAAACTATAAGAGATAAAGCAATTTGGCAACCGGCAATGTAATTAGCATGCCGAATATTACTTGGAATGTGAATTGGAACGAAATCGCCAATAGATAAGACCATTTTACAATTTGGGCCCAAGTTAGAAGCAGAGCCTAAGGTGTAAATTATCGATAGTCCATATCTCGGAAACTATAAGAGATAATGCAATTTCGCAACCGGCAATGTAATTAGCATGCCGAATATCACTTGGAATGTGAATTGGGACGAAATCGCCAATAGATAAGACCATTTTACAATTTGGGCCCAAGTTAGAAGCAGAGCCTAAGGTGTAAATTATCGATAGTCCATATCTCGGAAACTATAAGAGATAATGCAATTTGGCAACCGGCAATGTAATTAGCATGCCGAATATTACTTGGAATGTGAATTGGAACGAAATCGCCAATAGATAAGACCATTTTACAATTTGGGCCCAAGTTAGAAGCAGAGCCTAAGGTGTAAATTATCGATAGTCCATATCTCGGAAACTATAAGAGATAATGCAATTTGGCAACCGGCAATGTAATTAGCATGGCGAAAATTACTTGGAATGTGAATTGGAACGAAATCGCCAATAGATAATACCATTTTACAATTTGGGCCCAAGTTAGAAGCAGAGCCTAAGGTGTAAATTATCGATAGTCCATATCTCGGAAACTATAAGAGATAATGCAATTTGGCAACCGGCAATGTAATTAGCATGCCGAATATTACTTGGAATGTGAATTGGAACGAAATCGCCAATAGATAAGACCATTTTACAATTTGGGCCCAAGTTAGAAGCAGAGCCTAAGGTGTAAATTATCGATAGTCCATATCTCGGAAACTATAAGAGATAATGCAATTTGGCAACCGGCAATGTAATTAGCATGCCGAATATTACTTGGAATGTGAATTGGAACGAAATAGCCAATAGATAAGACCATTTTACAATTTGGGCCCAAGTTAGAAGCAGAGCCTAAGGTGTAAATTATCGATAGTCCATATCTCGGAAACTATAAGAGATAATGCAATTTCGCAACCGGCAATGTAATTAGCATGCCGAATATCACTTGGAATGTGAATTGGGACGAAATCGCCAATAGATAAGACCATTTTACAATTTGGGCCCAAGTTAGAAGCAGAGCCTAAGGTGTAAATTATCGATAGTCCATATCTCGGAAACTATAAGAGATAATGCAATTTGGCAACCGGCAATGTAATTAGCATGCCGAATATTACTTGGAATGTGAATTGGAACGAAATCGCCAATAGATAAGACCATTTTACAATTTGGGCCCAAGTTAGAAGCAGAGCCTAAGGAGTAAATTATCGATAGTCCATATCTCGGAAACTATAAGAGATAATGCAATTTGGCAACCGGCAATGTAATTAGCATGCCGAATATTACCTGGAATGTGAATTGGAACGAAATCGCCAATAGGTAAGACCATTTTACAATTTGGGCCCAAGTTAGAAGCAGAGCCTAAGGTGTAAATTATCGATAGTCCATATCTCGGAAACTATAAGAGATAATTCAATTTGGCAACCGGCAATGTAATTAGCATGCCGAATATTACTTGGAATGTGAATTGGAACGAAATTGCCAATAGATAAGACCATTTTACAATTTGGGCCCAAGTTAGAAGCAGAGCCTAAGGTGTAAATTATCGATAGTCCATATCTCGGAAACTATAAGAGATAATGCAATTTGGCCACCGGCAATGTAATTAGCATGCCGAATATAACTTGGAATGTGAATTGGAACGAAATCGCCAATAGATAAGACCATTTTACAATTTAGGCCCAAGTTAGAAGCAGAGCCTAAGGTGTAAATTATCGATAGTCCATATCTCGGAAACTATAAGAGATAATGCAATTTGGCAACCGGCAATGTAATTAGCATGCCGAATATTACTTGGAATGTGAATTGGAACGAAATCGCCAATAGATAAGACCATTTTACAATTTGGGCCCAAGTTAGAAGCAGAGCCTATGGTGTAAATTATCGATAGTCCATATCTCGGAAACTATAAGAGATAATGCAATTTGGCAACCGGCAATGTAATTAGCATGTCGAATATTACTTGGAATGTGAATTGGAACGAAATCGCCAATAGATAAGACCATTTTACAATTTGGGCCCAAGTTAGAAGCAGAGCCTAAGGTGTAGATTATTGATAGTCCATATCTCGGAAACTATAAGAGATAATGCAATTTCGCAACCGGCAATGTAATTAGCATGCCGAATATCACTTGGAATGTGAATTGGGACGAAATCGCCAATAGATAAGACCATTTTACAATTTGGGCCCAAGTTAGAAGCAGAGCCTAAGGTGTAAATTATCGATAGTCCATATCTCGGAAACTATAAGAGATAATGCAATTTGGCAACCGGCAATGTAATTAGAATGCCGAATATTACTTGGAATGTGAATTGGAACGAAATCGCCAATAGATAAGACCATTTTACAATTTGGGAGCAAGTTAGAAGCAGAGCCTAAGGTGTAAATTATCGATAGTCCATATCTCGGAAACTATAAGAGATAATGCAATTTGGCAACCGGCAATGTAATTAGCATGCCGAATATTACTTGGAATGTGAATTGGAACGAAATCGCCAATAGATAAGACCATTTTACAATTTGGGCCTAAGTTAGAAGTAGAGCCTAAGGTGTAAATTATTGATAGTCCATATCTCGGAAACTATAAGAGATAATGCAATTTCGCAACCGGCAATGTAATTAGCATGCCGAATATTACTTGGAGTGTGAATTGGAACGAAATCGCCAATAGGTAAGACCATTTTACAATTTGGGCCCAAGTTAGAAGCAGAGCCTAAGGTGTAAATTATCGATAGTCCATATCTCGGAAACTATAAGAGGTAATGCAATTTGGCAACCGGCAATGTAATTAGCATGCCGAATATCACTTGGATTGTGAATTGGGACGAAATCGCCAATAGATAAGAACATTTTACAATTTGGGCCCAAGTTAGAAGCAGAGCCTAAGGTCTAAATTATAGATAGTCCATATCTCGGAAACTTTAAGAGATAATGCAATTTGGCAACCGGCAATGTAATTAGCATGCCGAATATTACTTGGAATGTGAATTGGAACGAAATCGCCAATAGATAAGACCATTTTACAATTTGGGCCCAAGTTAGAAGCAGAGCCTAAGGTGTAAATTATCTTTAGTCCATATCTCGGAAACTATAAGAGATAATGCAATTTGGCAACCGGCAATGTAATTAGCATGGCGAATATTACTTGGAATGTGAATTGGAACGAAATCACCAATAGATAATGCCATTTTACAATTTGGGCCCAAGTTAGAAGCAGAGCCTAAGGTGTAAATTATCGATAGTCCATATCTCGGAGACTATAAGAGATAATGCAATTTCACAACCGGCAATGTAATTAGCATGCCGAATATCACTTGGAATGTGAATTGGGACGAAATCGCCAATAGATAAGACCATTTTACAATTTGGGCCCAAGTTAGAAGCAGAGCCTAAGGTGTAAATTATCGATAGTCCATATCTCGGAAACTATAAGAGATAATGCAATTTGGCAACCGGCAATGTAATTAGCATGCCGAATATTACTTGGAATGTGAATTGGAACGAAATCGCCAATAGATAAGACCATTTTACAATTTGGGTCCAAGTTAGAAGCAGAGCCTAAGGAGTAAATTATCGATAGTCCATATCTCGGAAACTATAAGAGATAATACAATTTGGCAACCGGCAATGTAATTAGCATGCCGAATATTACCTGGAATGTGAATTGGAACGAAATCGCCAATAGGTAAGACCATTTTACAATTTGGGCCCAAGTTAGAAGCAGAGCCTAAGGTGTAAATTATTGATAGTCCATATCTCGGAAACTATAAGAGATAATGCAATTTCGCAACCGGCAATGTAATTAGCATGCCGAATATCACTTGGAATGTGAATTGGGACGAAATCGCCAATAGATAAGACCATTTTACAATTTGGGCCCAAGTTAGAAGCAGAGCCTAAGGTGTAAATTATCGATAGTCCATATCTCGGAAACTATAAGAGATAATGCAATTTGGCAACCGGCAATGTAATTAGAATGCCGAATATTACTTGGAATGTGAATTGGAACGAAATCGCCAATAGATAAGACCATTTTACAATTTGGGAGCAAGTTAGAAGCAGAGCCTAAGGTGTAAATTATCGATAGTCCATATCTCGGAAACTATAAGAGATAATGCAATTTGGCAACCGGCAATGTAATTAGCATGCCGAATATTACTTGGAATGTGAATTGGAACGAAATCGCCAATAGATAAGACCATTTTACAATTTGGGCCCAAGTTAGAAGCAGAGCCTAAGGTGTAAATTATTGATAGTCCATATCTCGGAAACTATAAGAGATAATGCAATTTCGCAACCGGCAATGTAATTAGCATGCCGAATATTACTTGGAGTGTGAATTGGAACGAAATCGCCAATAGGTAAGACCATTTTACAATTTGGGCCCAAGTTAGAAGCAGAGCCTAAGGTGTAAATTATCGATAGTCCATATCTCGGAAACTATAAGAGATAATGCAATTTGGCAACCGGCAATGTAATTAGCATGCCGAATATCACTTGGAATGTGAATTGGGACGAAATCGCCAATAGATAAGAACATTTTACAATTTGGGCCCAAGTTAGAAGAAGAGCCTAAGGTGTAAATTATCGATAGTCCATATCTCGGAAACTATAAGAGATAATGCAATTTGGCAACCGGCAATGTAATTAGCATGCCGAATATTACTTGGAATGTGAATTGGAACGAAATCGCCAATAGATAAGACCATTTTACAATTTGGGCCCAAGTTAGAAGCAGAGCCTAAGGTGTAAATTATCGATAGTCCATATCTCGGAAACTATAAGAGATAATGCAATTTGGCAACCGGCAATGTAATTAGCATGGCGAATATTACTTGGAATGTGAATTGGAACGAAATCGCCAATAGATAATACCATTTTACAATTTGGGCCCAAGTTAGAAGCAGAGCCTAAGGTGTAAATTATCGATAGTCCATATCTCGGAAACTATAAGAGATAATGCAATTTCGCAACCGGCAATGTAGTTAGCATGCCGAATATCACTTGGAATGTGAATTGGGACGAAATCGCCAATAGATAAGACCACTTTACAATTTGGGCCCAAGTTAGAAGCAGAGCCTAAGGTGTAAATTATCGATAGTCCATATCTCGGAAACTATAAGAGATAATGCAATTTGGCAACCGGCAATGTAATTAGCATGCCGAATATTACTTGGAATGTGAATTGGAACGAAATCGCCAATAGGTAAGACCATTTTACAATTTGGGCCCAAGTTAGAAGCAGAGCCTAAGGAGTAAATTATCGATAGTCCATATCTCGGAAACTATAAGAGATAATGCAATTTGGCAACCGGCAATGTAATTAGCATGCCGAATATTACCTGGAATGTGAATTGGAACGAAATCGCCAATAGGTAAGACCATTTTACAATTTGGGCCCAAGTTAGAAGCAGAGCCTAAGGTGTAAATTATCGATAGTCCATATCTCGGAAACTATAAGAGATAATGCAATTTGGCAACCGGCAATGTAATTAGCATGCCGAATATTACTTGGAATGTGAATTGCAACGAAATCGCCAATAGATAAGACCATTTTACAATTTGGGCCCAAGTTAGAAGCAGAGCCTAAGGTGTAAATTATCGATAGTCCATATCTCGGAAACTATAAGAGATAATGCAATTTGGCAACCGGCAATGTAATTAGCATGCCGAATATTACTTGGAATGTGAATTGGAACGAAATCGCCAATAGATAAGACCATTTTACAATTTAGGCCCAAGTTAGAAGCAGAGCCTAAGGTGTAAATTATCGATAGTCCATATCTCGGAAACTATAAGAGATAATGCAATTTGGCAACCGGCAATGTAATTAGCATGCCGAATATTACTTGGAATCTGAATTGGAACGAAATCGCCAATAGATAAGACCATTTTACAATTTGGGCCCAAGTTAGAAGCAGAGCCTATGGTGTAAATTATCGATAGTCCATATCTCGGAAACTATAAGAGATAATGCAATTTGGCAACCGGCAATGTAATTAGCATGCCGAATATTACTTGGAATGTGAATTGGAACGAAATCGCCAATAGATAAGACCATTTTACAATTTGGGCCCAAGTTAGAAGTAGAGCCTAAGGTGTAAATTATCGATAGTCCATATCTCGGAAACTATAAGAGATAATGCAATTTGGCAACCGGCAATGTAATTAGAATACCGAATATTACTTGGAATGTGAATTGGAACGAAATCGCCAATAGATAAGACCATTTTACAATTTGGGAGCAAGTTAGAAGCAGAGCCTAAGGTGTAAATTATCGATAGTCCATATCTCGGAAACTATAAGAGATAATGCAATTTGGCAACCGGCAATGTAATTAGCATGCCGAATATTACTTGGAATGTGAATTGGAACGAAATCGCCAATAGATAAGACCATTTTACAATTTGGGCCCAAGTTAGAAGCAGAGCCTAAGGTGTAAATTATTGATAGTCCATATCTCGGAAACTATAAGAGATAATGCAATTTCGCAACCGGCAATGTAATTAGCATGCCGAATATTACTTGGAGTGTGAATTGGAACGAAATCGCCAATAGGTAAGACCATTTTACAATTTGGGCCCAAGTTAGAAGCAGAGCCTAAGGTGTAAATAATCGATAGTCCATATCTCGGAAACTATAAGAGATAATGCAATTTGGCAACCGGCAATGTAATTAGCATGCCGAATATTACTTGGAATGTGAATTGGAACGAAATCGCCAATAGATAAGACCATTTTACAATTTGGGCCCAAGTTAGAAGCAGAGCCTAAGGTGTAAATTATCGATAGTCCATATCTCGGAAACTATAAGAGATAATGCAATTTGGCAACCGGCAATGTAATTAGCATGCCGAATATTACTTGGAATGTGAATTGCAACGAAATCGCCAATAGATAAGACAATTTTACAATTTGGGCCCAAGTTAGAAGCAGAGCCTAAGGTGTAAATTATCGATAGTCCATATCTCGGAAACTATAAGAGATAATGCAATTTTGCAACCGGCAATGTAATTAGCATGCCGAATATTACTTGGAATGTGAATTGGAACGAAATCGCCAATAGATAAGACCATTTTACAATTTGGGCCCAAGTTAGAAGCAGAGCCTAAGGTGTAAATTATTGATAGTCCATATCTCGGAAACTATAAGAGATAATACAATTTCGCAACCGGCAATGTAATTAGCATGCCGAATATCACTCGGAATGTGAATTGGGACGAAATCGCCAATAGATAAGACCATTTTACAATTTGGGCCCAAGTTAGAAGCAGAGCCTAAGGTGTAAATTATCGATAGTCCGTATCTCGGAAACTATAAGAGATAATGCAATTTGGCAACCGGCAATGTAATTAGCATGCCGAATATTACTTGGAATGTGAATTGGAACGAAATCGCCAATAGATAAGACCATTTTACAATTTGGGCCCAAGTTAGAAGCAGAGCCTAAGGTGTAAATTATCGATAGTCCATATCTCGGAAACTATAAGAGATAATGCAATTTGGCAACCGGCAATGTAATTAGCATGCCGAATATTACTTGGAATATGAATTGGAACGAAATCGCCAATAGGTAAGACCATTTTACAATTTGGGCCCAAGTTAGAAGCAGAGCCTAAGGTGTAAATTATCGATAGTCCATATCTCGAAAACTATAAGAGATAATTCAATTTGGCAACCGGCAATGTAATTAGCATGCCGAATATTACTTGGAATGTGAATTGGAACGAAATCGCCAATAGATAAGACCATTTTACAATTTGGGCCCAAGTTAGAAGCAGAGCCTAAGGTGTAAATTATCGATAGTCCATATCTCGGAAACTATAAGAGATAATGCAATTTGGCAAACGGCAATGTAATTAGCATGCCGAATATTACTTGGAATGTGAATTGGAACGAAATCGCCAATAGATAAGACCATTTTACAATTTGGGCCCAAGTTAGAAGCAGAGCCTAAGGTGTAAATTATCGATAGTCCATATCTCGGAAACTATAAGAGATAATGCAATTTGGCAACCGGCAATGTAATTAGCATGCCGAATATTACTTGGAATGTGAATTGGAACGAAATCGCCAAAAGATAAGACCATTTTACAATTTGGGCCCAAGTTAGAAGCAGAGCCTATGGTGTAAATTATCGATAGTCCATATCTCGGAAACTATAAGAGATAATGCAATTTGGCAACCGGCAATGTAATTAGCATGCCGAATATTACTTGGAGTCTGAATTGGAACGAAATCGCCAATAGATAAGACCATTTTACAATTTGGGCCCAAGTTAGAAGCAGAGCCTAAGGTGTAAATTATCGATAGTCCATATCTCGGAAACTATAAGAGATAATGCAATTTGGCAACCGGCAATGTAATTAGCATGCCGAATATTACTTGGAATGTGAATTGGAACGAAATCGCCAATAGATAAGACCATTTTACAATTTGGGCCCAAGTTAGAAGCAGAGCCTAAGGTGTAAATTATCGATAGTCCATATCTCGGAAACTATAAGAGATAATGCAATTTGGCAAACGGCAATGTAATTAGCATGCCGAATATTACTTGGAATGTGAATTGGAACGAAATCGCCAATAGATAAGACCATTTTACAATTTGGGCCCAAGTTAGAAGCAGAGCCTAAGGTGTAAATTATTGATAGTCCATATCTCGGAAACTATAAGAGATAATGCAATTTCGCAACCGGCAATGTAATTAGCATGCCGAATATTACTTGGAGTGTGAATTGGAACGAAATCGCCAATAGATAAGACCATTTTACAATTTGGGCCCAAGTTAGAAGCAGAGCCTAAGGTGTAAATTATCGATAGTCCATATCTCGGAAACTATAAGAGATAATGCAATTTGGCAACCGGCAATGTAATTAGCATGCCGAATATTACTTGGAATGTGAATTGGAACGAAATCGCCAATAGATAAGACCATTTTACAATTTGGGCCCAAATTAGAAGCAGAGCCTAAGGTGTAAATTATCGATAGTCCATATCTCGGAAACTATAAGAGATAATGCAATTTGGCAACCGGCAATATAATTAGCATGCCGAATATTACTTGGAATGTGAATTGGAACGAAATCGCCAATAGATAAGACCATTTTACAATTTGGGCCCAAGTTAGAAGCAGAGCCTAAGGTGTAAATTATCGATAGTCCATATCTCGGAAACTATAAGAGATAATGCAATTTGGCAACCGGCAATGTAATTAGCATGCCGAATATTACTTGGAATGTGAATTGGAACGAAATCGCCAATAGATAAGACCATTTTACAATTTGGGCCCAAGTTAGAAGCAGAGCCTAAGTTGTAAATTATCGATAGTCCATATCTCGGAAACTATAAGAGATAATGCAATTTGGCAACCGGCAATGTAATTAGAATGCCGAATATTACTTGGAATGTGAATTGGAACGAAATCGCCAATAGATAAGACCATTTTAGAATTTGGGAGCAAGTTAGAAGCACAGCCTAAGGTGTAAATTATCGATAGTCCATATCTCGGAAACTATAAGAGATAATGCAATTTGGCAACCGGCAATGTAATTAGCATGCCGAATATTACTTGGAATGTGAATTGGAACAAATCGCCAAAAGATAAGACCATTTTACAATTTGGGCCCAAGTTAGAAGCAGAGCCTATGGTGTAAATTATCGATAGTCCATATCTCGGAAACTATAAGAGATAATGCAATTTGGCAACCGGCAATGTAATTAGCATGCCAAATATTACTTGGAGTGTGAATTGGAACGAAATCGCCAATAGATAAGACCATTTTACAATTTGGGCCCAAGTTAGAAGCAGAGTCTAAGGTGTAAATTATCGATAGTCCATATCTCGGAAACTATAAGAGATAATGCAATTTGGCAACCGGCAATGTAATTAGCATGCCGAATATTACTTGGAATGTGAATTGGAACGAAATCGCCAATAGATAAGACCATTTTACAATTTGGGCCCAAGTTAGAAGCAGAGCCTAAGGTGTAAATTATCGATAGTCCATATCTCGGAAACTATAAGAGATAATGCAATTTGGCAACCGGCAATGTAATTAGCATGCCGAATATTACTTGGAATGTGAATTGGAACGAAATCGCCAATAGATAAGACCATTTTACAATTTGGGCCCAAGTTAGAAGCAGAGCCTAAGGTGTAAATTATTGATAGTCCATATCTCGGAAACTATAAGAGATAATGCAATTTCGCAACCGGCAATGTAATTAGCATGCCGAATATTACTTGGAGTGTGAATTGGAACGAAATCGCCAATAGATAAGACCATTTTACAATTTGGGCCCAAGTTAGAAGCAGAGCCTAAGGTGTAAATTATCGATAGTCCATATCTCGGAAACTATAAGAGATAATGCAATTTGGCAACCGGCAATGTAATTAGCATGCCGAATATTACTTGGAATGTGAATTGGAACGAAATCGCCAATAGATAAGACCATTTTACAATTTGGGCCCAAATTAGAAGCAGAGCCTAAGGTGTAAATTATCGATAGTCCATATCTCGGAAACTATAAGAGATAATGCAATTTGGCAACCGGCAATATAATTAGCATGCCGAATATTACTTGGAATGTGAATTGGAACGAAATCGCCAATAGATAAGACCATTTTACAATTTGGGCCCAAGTTAGAAGCAGAGCCTAAGGTGTAAATTATCGATAGTCCATATCTCGGAAACTATAAGAGATAATGCAATTTGGCAACCGGCAATGTAATTAGCATGCCGAATATTACTTGGAATGTGAATTGGAACGAAATCGCCAATAGATAAGACCATTTTACAATTTGAGCCCAAGTTAGAAGCAGAGCCTAAGGTGTAAATTATTGATAGTCCATATCTCGGAAACTATAAGAGATAATGCAATTTCGCAACCGGCAATGTAATTAGCATGCCGAATATCACTTGGAATATGAATTGGGACGAAATCGCCAATAGATAAGACCATTTTACAATTTGGGCCCAAGTTAGAAGCAGAGCCTAAGGTGTAAATTATCGATAGTTCATATCTCGGAAACTATAAGAGATAATGCAATTTGGCAACCGGCAATGTAATTAGCATGCCGAATATTACTTGGAATGTGAATTGGAACGAAATCGCCAATAGATAAGACCATTTTACAATTTGGGCCCAAGTTAGAAGCAGAGCCTAAGGTGTAAATTATCGATAGTCCATAACTCGGAAACTATAAGAGATAATGCAATTTGGCAACCGGCAATGTAATTAGCACGCCGAATATTACTTGGAATGTGAATTGGAACGAAATCGCCAATAGATAAGACCATTTTACAATTTGGGCCCAAGTTAGAAGCAGAGCCTAAGGTGTAAATTATTGATAGTCCATATCTCGGAAACTATAAGAGATAATGCAAATTCGCAACCGGCAATGTAATTAGCATGCCGAATATTACTTGGAGTGTGAATTGGAACGAAATCGCCAATAGGTAAGACCATTTTACAATTTGGGCAAAAGTTAGAAGCAGAGCCTAAGGTGTAAATTATCGATAGTCCATATCTCGGAAACTATAAGAGATAATGCAATTTGGCAACCGGCAATGTAATTAGCATGCCGAATATTACTTGGAATGTGAATTGGAACGAAATCGCCAATAGATAAGACCATTTTACAATTTGGGCCCAAGTTATAAGCAGAGCCTAAGGTGTAAATTATCGATAGTCCATATCTCGGAAACTATAAGAGATAATGCAATTTGGCAACCGGCAATGTAATTAGCATGCCGAATATTACTTGGAATGTGAATTGGAACGAAATCGCTAATAGATAAGACCATTTTACAATTTGGGCCCAAGTTAGAAGCAGAGCCTAAGGTGTAAATTATCGATAGTCCATATCTCGGAAACTATAAGAGATAATGCAATTTGGCAACCGGCAATGTAATTAGCATGCCGAATATTACTTGGAATGTGAATTGCAACGAAATCGCCAATAGATAAGACAATTTTACAATTTGGGCCCAAGTTAGAAGCAGAGCCTAAGGTGTAAATTATCGATAGTCCATATCTCGGAAACTATAAGAGATAATGCAATTTGGCAACCGGCAATGTAATTAGCATGCCGAATATTACTTGGAATGTGAATTGGAACGAAATCGCCAATAGATAAGACCATTTTACAATTTGGGCCCAAGTTAGAAGCAGAGCCTAAGGCGTAAATTATCGATAGTCCATATCTCGGAAACTATAAGAGATAATGCAATTTCGCAACCGGCAATGTAATTAGCATGCCGAATATCACTTGGAATGTGAATTGGGACGAAATCGCCAATAGATAAGACCATTTTACAATTTGGGCCCAAGTTAGAAGCAGAGCCTAAGGTGTAAATTATCGATAGTCCGTATCTCGGAAACTATAAGAGATAATGCAATTTGGCAACCGGCAATGTAATTAGCATGCCGAATATTACTTGGAATGTGAATTGGAACGAAATCGCCAATAGATAAGACCATTTTACAATTTGGGCCCAAGTTAGAAGCAGAGCCTAAGGTGTAATTTATCGATAGTCCATATCTCGGAAACTATAAGAGATAATGCAATTTGGCAACCGGCAATGTAATTAGCATGCCGAATATTACTTGGAATGTGAATTGGAACGAAATCGCCAATAGATAATACCATTTTACAATTTGGGCCCAAGTTAGAAGCAGAGCCTAAGGTGTAAATTATCGATAGTCCATATCTCGGAAACTATAAGAGATAATGCAATTTCGCAACCGGCAATGTAATTAGCATGCCGAATATCACTTGGAATGTGAATTGGGACGAAATCGCCAATAGATAAGACCATTTTACAATTTGGGCCCAAGTTAGAAGCAGAGCCTAAGGTGTAAATTATCGATAGTCCATATCTCGGAAACTATAAGAGATAATGCAATTTGGCAACCGGCAATGTAATTAGCATGCCGAATATTACTTGGAATGTGAATTGGAACGAAATCGCCAATAGATAATACCATTTTACAATTTGGGCCCAAGTTAGAAGCAGAGCCTAAGGAGTAAATTATCGATAGTCCATATCTCGGAAACTATAAGAGATAATGCAATTTGGCAACCGGCAATGTAATTAGCATGCCGAATATTACTTGGAATGTGAATTGGAACGAAATCGCCAATAGGTAAGACCATTTTACAATTTGGGCCCAAGTTAGAAGCAGAGCCTAAGGTGTAAATTATCGATAGTCCATATCTCGGAAACTATAAGAGATAATTCAATTTGGCAACCGGCAATGTAATTAGCATGCCGAATATTACTTGGAATGTGAATTGGAACGAAATCGCCAATAGATAAGACCATTTTACAATTTGGGCCCAAGTTAGAAGCAGAGCCTAAGGTGTAAATTATCGATAGTCCATATCTCGGAAACTATAAGAGATAATGCAATTTGGCAACCGGCAATGTAATTAGCATGCCGAATATCACTTGGAATGTGAATTGGGACGAAATCGCCAATAGATAAGACCATTTTACAATTTGGGCCCAAGTTAGAAGCAGAGCCTAAGGTGTAAATTATCGATAGTCCGTATCTCGGAAACTATAAGAGATAATGCAATTTGGCAACCGGCAATGTAATTAGCATGCCGAATATTACTTGGAATGTGAATTGGAACGAAATCGCCAATAGATAAGACCATTTTACAATTTGGGCCCAAGTTAGAAGCAGAGCCTAAGGTGTAATTTATCGATAGTCCATATCTCGGAAACTATAAGAGATAATGCAATTTGGCAACCGGCAATGTAATTAGCATGCCGAATATTACTTGGAATGTGAATTGGAACGAAATCGCCAATAGATAATACCATTTTACAATTTGGGCCCAAGTTAGAAGCAGAGCCTAAGGTGTAAATTATCGATAGTCCATATCTCGGAAACTATAAGAGATAATGCAATTTCGCAACCGGCAATGTAATTAGCATGCCGAATATCACTTGGAATGTGAATTGGGACGAAATCGCCAATAGATAAGACCATTTTACAATTTGGGCCCAAGTTAGAAGCAGAGCCTAAGGTGTAAATTATCGATAGTCCATATCTCGGAAACTATAAGAGATAATGCAATTTGGCAACCGGCAATGTAATTAGCATGCCGAATATTACTTGGAATGTGAATTGGAACGAAATCGCCAATAGATAATACCATTTTACAATTTGGGCCCAAGTTAGAAGCAGAGCCTAAGGAGTAAATTATCGATAGTCCATATCTCGGAAACTATAAGAGATAATGCAATTTGGCAACCGGCAATGTAATTAGCATGCCGAATATTACTTGGAATGTGAATTGGAACGAAATCGCCAATAGGTAAGACCATTTTACAATTTGGGCCCAAGTTAGAAGCAGAGCCTAAGGTGTAAATTATCGATAGTCCATATCTCGGAAACTATAAGAGATAATTCAATTTGGCAACCGGCAATGTAATTAGCATGCCGAATATTACTTGGAATGTGAATTGGAACGAAATCGCCAATAGATAAGACCATTTTACAATTTGGGCCCAAGTTAGAAGCAGAGCCTAAGGTGTAAATTATCGATAGTCCATATCTCGGAAACTATAAGAGATAATGCAATTTGGCAACCGGCAATGTAATTAGCATGCCGAATATTACTTGGAATGTGAATTGGAACGAAATCGCCAATAGATAAGACCATTTTACAATTTGGGCCCGAGTTAGAAGCAGAGCCTAAGGTGTAAATTATCGATAGTCCATATCTCGGAAACTATAAGAGATAATGCAATTTGGCAACCGGCAATGTAATTAGCATGCCGAATATTACTTGGAATGTGAATTGGAACGAAATCGCCAATAGATAAGACCATTTTACAATTTGGGCCCAAGTTAGAAGCAGAGCCTATGGTGTAAATTATCGATAGTCCATATCTCGGAAACTATAAGAGATAATGCAATTTGGCAACCGGCAATGTAATTAGCATGCCGAATATTACTTGGAATGTGAATTGGAACGAAATCGCCAATAGATAAGACCATTTTACAATTTGGGCCCAAGTTAGAAGCAGAGCCTAAGGTGTAAATTATTGATAGTCCATATCTCGGAAACTATAAGAGATAATGCAATTTCGCAACCGGCAATGTAATTAGCATGCCGAATATCACTTGGAATGTGAATTGGGACGAAATCGCCAATAGATAAGACCATTTTACAATTTGGGCCCAAGTTAGAAGCAGAGCCTAAGGTGTAAATTATCGATAGTCCATATCTCGGAAACTATAAGAGATAATGCAATTTGGCAACCGGCAATGTAATTAGAATGCCGAATATTACTTGGAATGTGAATTGGAACGAAATCGCCAATAGATAAGACCATTTTACAATTTGGGAGCAAGTTAGAAGCAGAGCCTAAGGTGTAAATTATCGATAGTCCATATCTCGGAAACTATAAGAGATAATGCAATTTGGCAACCGGCAATGTAATTAGCATGCCAAATATTACTTGGAATGTGAATTGGAACGAAATCGCCAATAGATAAGACCATTTTACAATTTGGGCCCAAGTTAGAAGCAGAGCCTAAGGTGTAAATTATTGATAGTCCATATCTCGGAAACTATAAGAGATAATGCAATTTCGCAACCGGCAATGTAATTAGCATGCCGAATATTACTTGGAGTGTGAATTGGAACGAAATCGCCAATAGGTAAGACCATTTTACAATTTGGGCCCAAGTTAGAAGCAGAGCCTAAGGTGTAAATTATCGATAGTCCATATCTCGGAAACTATAAGAGATAATGCAATTTGGCAACCGGCAATGTAATTAGCATGCCGAATATTACTTGGAATGTGAATTGGAACGAAATCGCCAATAGATAAGACCATTTTACAATTTGGGCCCAAGTTAGAAGCAGAGCCTAAGGTGTAAATTATCGATAGTCCATATCTCGAAAACTATAAGAGATAATGCAATTTGGCAACCGGCAATGTAATTAGCATGCCGAATATTACTTGGAATGTGAATTGCAACGAAATCGCCAATAGATAAGACAATTTTACAATTTGGGCCCAAGTTAGAAGCAGAGCCTAAGGTGTAAATTATCGATAGTCCATATCTCGGAAACTATAAGAGATAATGCAATTTTGCAACCGGCAATGTAATTAGCATGCCGAATATTACTTGGAATGTGAATTGGAACGAAATCGCCAATAGATAAGACCATTTTACAATTTGGGCCCAAGTTAGAAGCAGAGCCTAAGGTGTAAATTATTGATAGTCCATATCTCGGAAACTATAAGAGATAATACAATTTCGCAACCGGCAATGTAATTAGCATGCCGAATATCACTTGGAATGTGAATTGGGACGAAATCGCCAATAGATAAGACCATTTTACAATTTGGGCCCAAGTTAGAAGCAGAGCCTAAGGTGTAAATTATCGATAGTCCGTATCTCGGAAACTATAAGAGATAATGCAATTTGGCAACCGGCAATGTAATTAGCATGCCGAATATTACTTGGAATGTGAATTGGAACGAAATCGCCAATAGATAAGACCATTTTAAAATTTGGGCCCAAGTTAGAAGCAGAGCCTAAGGTGTAAATTATCGATAGTCCATATCTCGGAAACTATAAGAGATAATGCAATTTGGCAACCGGCAATGTAATTAGCATGCCGAATATTACTTGGAATGTGAATTGGAACGAAATCGCCAACAGTTAAGACCATTTTACAATTTGGGCCCAAGTTAGAAGCAGAGCCTAAGGTGTAAATTATCGATAGTCCATATCTCGGAAACTATAAGAGATAATTCAATTTGGCAACCGGCAATGTAATTAGCATGCCGAATATTACTTGGAATGTGAATTGGAACGAAATCGCCAATAGATAAGACCATTTTACAATTTGGGCCCAAGTTAGAAGCAGAGCCTAAGGTGTAAATTATCGATAGTCCATATCTCGGAAACTATAAGAGATAATGCAATTTGGCAACCGGCAATGTAATTAGCATGCCGAATATTACTTGGAATGTGAATTGGAACGAAATCGCCAATAGATAAGACCATTTTACAATTTGGGAGCAAGTTAGAAGCAGAGCCTAAGGTGTAAATTATCGATAGTCCATATCTCGGAAACTATAAGAGATAATGCAATTTGGCAACCGGCAATGTAATTAGCATGCCGAATATTACTTGGAATGTGAATTGGAACGAAATCGCCAATAGATAAGACCATTTTACAATTTGGGCCCAAGTTAGAAGCAGAGCCTATGGTGTAAATTATCGATAGTCCATATCTCGGAAACTATAAGAGATAATGCAATTTGGCAACCAGTAATGTAATTAGCATACCGAATATTACTTGGAATGTGAATTGGAACGAAATCGCCAATAGATAAGACCATTTTACAATTTGGGCCCAAGTTAGAAGCAGAGCCTAAGGTGTAAATTATCGATAGTCCATATCTCGGAAACTATAAGAGATAATTCAATTTGGCAACCGGCAATGTAATTAGCATGCCGAATATTACTTGGAATGTGAATTGGAACGAAATCGCCAATAGATAAGACCATTTTACAATTTGGGCCCAAGTTAGAAGCAGAGCCTAAGGTGTAAATTATCGATAGTCCATATCTCGGAAACTATAAGAGATAATGCAATTTGGCAACCGGCAATGTAATTAGCATGCCGAATATTACTTGGAATGTGAATTGGAACGAAATCGCCAATAGATAAGACCATTTTACAATTTGGGCCCAAGTTAGAAGCAGAGCCTAAGGTGTAAATTATCGATAGTCCATATCTCGGAATCTATAAGAGATAATGCAATTTGGCAACCGGCAATGTAATTAGCATGCCGAATATTACTTGGAATGTGAATTGGAACGAAATTGCCAATAGATAAGACCATTTTACAATTTGGGCCCAAGTTAGAAGCAGAGCCTAAGGTGTAAATTATCGATAGTCCATATCTCTGAAACTATAAGAGATAATGCAGTTTCGCAACCGGCAATGTAATTAGCATGCCTAATATTACTTGGAATGTGAATTGGGACGAAATCGCCAATAGATAAGGCCCTTTTACAATTTGGGCCCAAGTTAGAAGCAGAGCCTAAGGTGTAAATTATCGATAGTCCATATCTCGGAAACTATAAGAGATAATGCAATTTGGCAACCGGCAATGTAATTAGCATGCCGAATATTACTTGGAATGTGAATTGGAACGAAATCGCCAATAGATAAGACCATTTTACAATTTGGGCCCAAGTTAGAAGCAGAGCCTAAGGTGTAAATTATTGATAGTCCATATCTCGGAAACTATAAGAGATAATGCAATTTCGCAACCGGCAATGTAATTAGCATGCCGAATATTACTTGGAGTGTGAATTGGAACGAAATCGCCAATAGATAAGACCATTTTACAATTTGGGCCCAAGTTAGAAGCAGAGCCTAAGGTGTAAATTATCGATAGTCCATATCTCGGAAACTATAAGAGATAATGCAATTTGGTAACCGGCAATGTAATTAGCATGCCGAATATTACTTGGAATGTGAATTGGAACGAAATCGCCAATAGATAAGACCATTTTACAATTTGGGCCCAAGTTAGAAGCAGAGCCTAAGGTGTAAATTATCGATAGTCCATATCTCGGAAACTATAAGAGATAATGCAATTTGGCAACCGGCAATGTAATTAGCATGCCGAATATTACTTGGAATGTGAATTGGAACGAAATCGCCAATAGATAAGACCATTTTACAATTTGGGCCCAAGTTAGAAGCAGAGCCTAAGGTGTAAATTATCGATAGTCCATATCTCGGAAACTATAAGAGATAATGCAATTTGGCAACCGGCAATGTAATTAGCATGCCGAATATTACTTGGAATGTGAATTGGAACGAAATCGCCAATAGATAAGTCCATTTTACAATTTGGGCCCAAGTTTGAAGCAGAGCCTATGGTGTAAATTATCGATAGTCCATATCTCGGAAACTATAAGAGATAATGCAATTTGGCAACCGGCAATGTAATTAGCATGCCGAATATTACTTGGAATGTGAATTGGAACGAAATCGCCAATAGATAAGACCATTTTACAATTTGGGCCCAAGTTTGAAGCAGAGCCTATGGTGTAAATTATCGATAGTCCATATCTCGGAAACTATAAGAGATAATGCAATTTGGCAACCGGCAATGTAATTAGCATGCCGAATATTACTTGGAATGTGAATTGGAACGAAATCGCCAATAGATAAGACCATTTTACAATTTGGGTCCAAGTTAGAAGCAGAGCCTAAGGTGTAAATTATCGATAGTCCATATCTCGGAAACTATAAGAGATAATGCAATTTGGCAACCGGCAATGTAATTAGCATGCCGAATATTACTTGGAATGTGAATTGGAACGAAATCGCCAATAGATAAGACCATTTTACAATTTGGGCCCAAGTTAGAAGCAGAGCCTAAGGTGTAAATTATCGATAGTCCATATCTCGGAAACTATAAGAGATAATGCAATTTGGCAACCGGCAATGTAATTAGCATGCCGAATATTACTTGGAATGTGAATTGGAACGAAATCGCCAATAGATAAGTCCATTTTACAATTTGGGCCCAAGTTTGAAGCAGAGCCTATGGTGTAAATTATCGATAGTCCATATCTCGGAAACTATAAGAGATAATGCAATTTGGCAACCGGCAATGTAATTAGCATGCCGAATATTACTTGGAATGTGAATTGGAACGAAATCGCCAATAGATAAGACCATTTTACAATTTGGGCCCAAGTTTGAAGCAGAGCCTATGGTGTAAATTATCGATAGTCCATATCTCGGAAACTATAAGAGATAATGCAATTTGGCAACCGGCAATGTAATTAGCATGCCGAATATTACTTGGAATGTGAATTGGAACGAAATCGCCAATAGATAAGACCATTTTACAATTTGGGCCCAAGTTTGAAGCAGAGCCTATGGTGTAAATTATCGATAGTCCATATCTCGGAAACTATAAGAGATAATGCAATTTGGCAACCGGCAATGTAATTAGCATGCCGAATATTACTTGGAATGTGAATTGGAACGAAATCGCCAATAGATAAGACCATTTTACAATTTGGGCCCAAGTTAGAAGCAGAGCCTAAGGTGTAAATTATCGATAGTCCATATCTCGGAAACTATAAGAGATAATGCAATTTTGCAACCGGCAATGTAATTAGCATGCCGAATATTACTTGGAATGTGAATTGGAACGAAATCGCCAACAGTTAAGACCATTTTACAATTTGGGCCCAAGTTAGAAGCAGAGCCTAAGGTGTAAATTATCGATAGTCCATATCTCGGAAACTATAAGAGATAATTCAATTTGGCAACCGGCAATGTAATTAGCATGCCGAATATTACTTGGAATGTGAATTGGAACGAAATCGCCAATAGATAAGACCATTTTACAATTTGGGCCCAAGTTAGAAGCAGAGCCTAAGGTGTAAATTATCGATAGTCCATATCTCGGAAACTATAAGAGATAATGCAATTTGGCAACCGGCAATGTAATTAGCATGCCGAATATTACTTGGAATGTGAATTGGAACGAAATCGCCAATAGATAAGACCATTTTACAATTTGGGCCCAAGTTAGAAGCAGAGCCTAAGGTGTAAATTATTGATAGTCCATATCTCGGAAACTATAAGAGATAATACAATTTCGCAACCGGCAATGTAATTAGCATGCCGAATATCACTTGGAATGTGAATTGGGACGAAATCGCCAATAGATAAGACCATTTTACAATTTGGGCCCAAGTTAGAAGCAGAGCCTAAGGTGTAAATTATCGATAGTCCGTATCTCGGAAACTATAAGAGATAATGCAATTTGGCAACCGGCAATGTAATTAGCATGCCGAATATTACTTGGAATGTGAATTGGAACGAAATCGCCAATAGATAAGACCATTTTAAAATTTGGGCCCAAGTTAGAAGCAGAGCCTAAGGTGTAAATTATCGATAGTCCATATCTCGGAAACTATAAGAGATAATGCAATTTGGCAACCGGCAATGTAATTAGCATGCCGAATATTACTTGGAATGTGAATTGGAACGAAATCGCCAACAGTTAAGACCATTTTACAATTTGGGCCCAAGTTAGAAGCAGAGCCTAAGGTGTAAATTATCGATAGTCCATATCTCGGAAACTATAAGAGATAATTCAATTTGGCAACCGGCAATGTAATTAGCATGCCGAATATTACTTGGAATGTGAATTGGAACGAAATCGCCAATAGATAAGACCATTTTACAATTTGGGCCCAAGTTAGAAGCAGAGCCTAAGGTGTAAATTATCGATAGTCCATATCTCGGAAACTATAAGAGATAATGCAATTTGGCAACCGGCAATGTAATTAGCATGCCGAATATTACTTGGAATGTGAATTGGAACGAAATCGCCAATAGATAAGACCATTTTACAATTTGGGAGCAAGTTAGAAGCAGAGCCTAAGGTGTAAATTATCGATAGTCCATATCTCGGAAACTATAAGAGATAATGCAATTTGGCAACCGGCAATGTAATTAGCATGCCGAATATTACTTGGAATGTGAATTGGAACGAAATCGCCAATAGATAAGACCATTTTACAATTTGGGCCCAAGTTAGAAGCAGAGCCTATGGTGTAAATTATCGATAGTCCATATCTCGGAAACTATAAGAGATAATGCAATTTGGCAACCAGTAATGTAATTAGCATACCGAATATTACTTGGAATGTGAATTGGAACGAAATCGCCAATAGATAAGACCATTTTACAATTTGGGCCCAAGTTAGAAGCAGAGCCTAAGGTGTAAATTATCGATAGTCCATATCTCGGAAACTATAAGAGATAATTCAATTTGGCAACCGGCAATGTAATTAGCATGCCGAATATTACTTGGAATGTGAATTGGAACGAAATCGCCAATAGATAAGACCATTTTACAATTTGGGCCCAAGTTAGAAGCAGAGCCTAAGGTGTAAATTATCGATAGTCCATATCTCGGAAACTATAAGAGATAATGCAATTTGGCAACCGGCAATGTAATTAGCATGCCGAATATTACTTGGAATGTGAATTGGAACGAAATCGCCAATAGATAAGACCATTTTACAATTTGGGCCCAAGTTAGAAGCAGAGCCTAAGGTGTAAATTATCGATAGTCCATATCTCGGAATCTATAAGAGATAATGCAATTTGGCAACCGGCAATGTAATTAGCATGCCGAATATTACTTGGAATGTGAATTGGAACGAAATTGCCAATAGATAAGACCATTTTACAATTTGGGCCCAAGTTAGAAGCAGAGCCTAAGGTGTAAATTATCGATAGTCCATATCTCTGAAACTATAAGAGATAATGCAGTTTCGCAACCGGCAATGTAATTAGCATGCCTAATATTACTTGGAATGTGAATTGGGACGAAATCGCCAATAGATAAGGCCCTTTTACAATTTGGGCCCAAGTTAGAAGCAGAGCCTAAGGTGTAAATTATCGATAGTCCATATCTCGGAAACTATAAGAGATAATGCAATTTGGCAACCGGCAATGTAATTAGCATGCCGAATATTACTTGGAATGTGAATTGGAACGAAATCGCCAATAGATAAGACCATTTTACAATTTGGGCCCAAGTTAGAAGCAGAGCCTAAGGTGTAAATTATTGATAGTCCATATCTCGGAAACTATAAGAGATAATGCAATTTCGCAACCGGCAATGTAATTAGCATGCCGAATATTACTTGGAGTGTGAATTGGAACGAAATCGCCAATAGATAAGACCATTTTACAATTTGGGCCCAAGTTAGAAGCAGAGCCTAAGGTGTAAATTATCGATAGTCCATATCTCGGAAACTATAAGAGATAATGCAATATGGCAACCGGCAATGTAATTAGCATGCCGAATATTACTTGGAATGTGAATTGGAACGAAATCGCCAATAGATAAGACCATTTTACAATTTGGGCCCAAGTTAGAAGCAGAGCCTAAGGTGTAAATTATCGATAGTCCATATCTCGGAAACTATAAGAGATAATGCAATTTGGCAACCGGCAATGTAATTAGCATGCCGAATATTACTTGGAATGTGAATTGGAACGAAATCGCCAATAGATAAGACCATTTTACAATTTGGGCCCAAGTTAGAAGCAGAGCCTAAGGTGTAAATTATCGATAGTCCATATCTCGGAAACTATAAGAGATAATGCAATTTGGCAACCGGCAATGTAATTAGCATGCCGAATATTACTTGGAATGTGAATTGGAACGAAATCGCCAATAGATAAGTCCATTTTACAATTTGGGCCCAAGTTTGAAGCAGAGCCTATGGTGTAAATTATCGATAGTCCATATCTTGGAAACTATAAGAGATAATGCAATTTGGCAACCGGCAATGTAATTAGCATGCCGAATATTACTTGGAATGTGAATTGGAACGAAATCGCCAATAGATAAGACCATTTTACAATTTGGGCCCAAGTTTGAAGCAGAGCCTATGGTGTAAATTATCGATAGTCCATATCTCGGAAACTATAAGAGATAATGCAATTTGGCAACCGGCAATGTAATTAGCATGCCGAATATTACTTGGAATGTGAATTGGAACGAAATCGCCAATAGATAAGACCATTTTACAATTTGGGCCCAAGTTAGAAGCAGAGCCTAAGGTGTAAATTATCGATAGTCCATATCTCGGAAACTATAAGAGATAATGCAATTTGGCAACCGGCAATGTAATTAGCATGCCGAATATTACTTGGAATGTGAATTGGAACGAAATCGCCAATAGATAAGACCATTTTACAATTTGGGCCCAAGTTAGAAGCAGAGCCTAAGGTGTAAATTATCGATAGTCCATATCTCGGAAACTATAAGAGATAATGCAATTTGGCAACCGGCAATGTAATTAGCATGCCGAATATTACTTGGAATGTGAATTGGAACGAAATTGCCAATAGATAAGACCATTTTACAATTTGGGCCCAAGTTAGAAGCAGAGCCTAAGGTGTAAATTATCGATAGTCCATATCTCTGAAACTATAAGAGATAATGCAATTTCGCAACCGGCAATGTAATTAGCATGCCGAATATTACTTGGAATGTGAATTGGGACGAAATCGCCAATAGATAAGGCCATTTTACAATTTGGGCCCAAGTTAGAAGCAGAGCCTAAGGTGTAAATTATCGATAGTCCATATCTCGGAAACTATAAGAGATAATGCAATTTGGCAACCGGCAATGTAATTAGCATGCCGAATATTACTTGGAATGTGAATTGGAACGAAATCGCCAATAGATAAGACCATTTTACAATTTGGGCCCAAGTTAGAAGCAGAGCCTAAGGTGTAAATTATCGATAGTCCATATCTCGGAAACTATAAGAGATAATGCAATTTGGCAACCGGCAATGTAATTAGCATGCCGAATATTACTTGGAATGTGAATTGGAACGAAATCGCCAATAGATAAGACCATTTTACAATTTGGGCCCAAGTTAGAAGCAGAGCCTAAGGTGTAAATTATTGATAGTCCATATCTCGGAAACTATAAGAGATAATGCAATTTGGCAACCGGCAATGTAATTAGCATGCCGAATATTACTTGGAATGTGAATTGGAACGAAATCGCCAATAGATAAGACCATTTTACAATTTGGGCCCAAGTTAGAAGCAGAGCCTAAGGTGTAAATTATCGATAGTCCATATCTCGGAAACTATAAGAGATAATGCAATTTGGCAACCGGCAATGTAATTAGCATGCCGAATATTACTTGGAATGTGAATTGGAACGAAATCGCCAATAGATAAGACCATTTTACAATTTGGGCCCAAGTTAGAAGCAGAGCCTAAGGTGTAAATTATTGATAGTCCATATCTCGGAAACTATAAGAGATAATGCAATTTCGCAACCGGCAATGTAATTAGCATGCCGAATATCACTTGGAATGTGAATTGGGACGAAATCGCCAATAGATAAGACCATTTCACAATTTGGGCCCAAGTTAGAAGCAGAGCCTAAGGTGTAAATTATCGATAGTCCATATCTCGGAAACTATAAGAGATAATGCAATTTGGCAACCGGCAATGTAATTAGCATGCCGAATATTACTTGGAATGTGAATTGGAACGAAATCGCCAATAGATAAGACCATTTTACAATTTGGGCCCAAGTTAGAAGCAGAGCCTAAGGTGTAAATTATCGATAGTCCATATCTCGGAAACTATAAGAGATAATGCAATTTGGCAACCGGCAATGTAATTAGCATGCCGAATATTACTTGGAATGTCAATTGGAACGAAATCGCCAATAGATAAGACCATTTTACAATTTGGGCCCAAGTTAGAAGCAGAGCCTATGGTGTAAATTATCGATAGTCCATATCTCGGAAACTATAAGAGATAATGCAATTTGGCAACCGGCAATGTAATTAGCATGCCGAATATTACTTGGAATGTGAATTGGAACGAAATCGCCAATAGATAAGACCATTTTACAATTTGGGCCCAAGTTAGAAGCAGAGCCTAAGGTGTAAATTATCGATAGTCCATATCTCGAAAACTATAAGAGATAATGCAATTGTGCAACCGGCAATGTAATTAGCATGCCGAATATTACTTGGAATGTGAATTGTAACGAAATCGCCAATAGGTAAGACCATTTTACAATTTGGTCCCAAGTTAGAAGCAGAGCCTAAGGTGTAAATTATCGATAGTCCATATCTCGGAAACTATAAGAGATAATTCAATTTGGCAACCGGCAATGTAATTAGCATGCCGAATATTACTTGGAATGTGAATTGGAACGAAATCGCCAATAGATAAGACCATTTTACAATTTGGGCCCAAGTTAGAAGCAGAGCCTAAGGTGTAAATTATCGATAGTCCATATCTCGGAAACTATAAGAGATAATGCAATTTGGCAACCGGCAATGTAATTAGCATGCCGAATATTACTTGGAATGTGAATTGGAACGAAATCGCCAATAGATAAGACCATTTTACAATTTGGGAGCAAGTTAGAAGCAGAGCCTAAGGTGTAAATTATCGATAGTCCATATCTCGGAAACTATAAGAGATAATGCAATTTGGCAACCGGCAATGTAATTAGCATGCCGAATATTACTTGGAATGTGAATTGGAACGAAATCGCCAATAGATAAGACCATTTTACAATTTGGGCCCAAGTTAGAAGCAGAGCCTATGGTGTAAATTATCGATAGTCCATATCTCGGAAACTATAAGAGATAATGCAATTTGGCAACCGGCAATGTAATTAGCATGCCGAATATTACTTGGAATGTGAATTGGAACGAAATCGCCAATAGATAAGACCATTTTACAATTTGGGCCCAAGTTAGAAGCAGAGCCTGAGGTGTAAATTATCGATAGTCCATATCTCGGAAACTATAAGAGATAATGCAATTTGGCAAACGGCAATGTAATTAGCATGCCGAATATTACTTGGAATGTGAATTGGAACGAAATCGCCAATAGATAAGACCATTTTACAATTTGGGCCCAAGTTAGAAGCAGAGCCTAAGGTGTAAATTATCGATAGTCCATATCTCGGAAACTATAAGAGATAATGCAATTTGGCAACCGGCAATGTAATTAGCATGCCGAATATTACTTGGAATGTGAATTGGAACGAAATCGCCAATAGATAAGACCATTTTACAATTTGGGCCCAAGTTAGAAGCAGAGCCTAAGGTGTAAATTATCGATAGTCCATATCTCGGAAACTATAAGAGATAATGCAATTTGGCAACCGGCAATGTAATTAGCATGCCGAATATTACTTGGAATGTGAATTGGAACGAAATTGCCAATAGATAAGACCATTTTACAATTTGGGCCCAAGTTAGAAGCAGAGCCTAAGGTGTAAATTATCGATAGTCCATATCTCTGAAACTATAAGAGATAATGCAATTTCGCAACCGGCAATGTAATTAGCATGCCGAATGTTACTTGGAATGTGAATTGGGACGAAATCGCCAATAGATAAGGCCATTTTACAATTTGGGCCCAAGTTAGAAGCAGAGCCTAAGGTGTAAATTATCGATAGTCCATATCTCGGAAACTATAAGAGATAATGCAATTTGGCAACCGGCAATGTAATTAGCATGCCGAATATTACTTGGAATGTGAATTGGAACGAAATCGCCAATAGATAAGACCATTTTACAATTTGGGCCCAAGTTAGAAGCAGAGCCTAAGGTGTAAATTATCTATAGTCCATATCTCGGAAACTATAAGAGATAATGCAATTTGGCAACCGGCAATGTAATTAGCATGCCGAATATTACTTGGAATGTGAATTGGAACGAAATCGCCAATAGATAAGACCATTTTACAATTTGGGCCCAAGTTAGAAGCAGAGCCAAAGGTGTAAATTATCGATAGTCCATATCTCGGAAACTATAAGAGATAATGCAATTTGGCAACCGGCAATGTAATTAGCATGCCGAATATTACTTGGAATGTGAATTGGAACGAAATCGCCAATAGATAAGACCATTTTACAATTTGGGCCCAAGTTAGAAGCAGAGCCTAAGGTATAAATTATTGATAGTCCATATCTCGGAAACTATAAGAGATAATGCAATTTCGCAACCGGCAATGTAATTAGCATGCCGAATATCACTTGGAATGTGAATTGGGACGAAATCGCCAATAGATAAGACCATTTTACAATTTGGGCCCAAGTTAGAAGCAGAGCCTAAGGTGTAAATTATCGATAGTCCATATCTCGGAAACTATAAGAGATAATGCAATTTGGCAACCGGCAATGTAATTAGCATGCCGAATATTACTTGGAATGTGAATTGGAACGAAATCGCCAATAGATAAGACCATTTCACAATTTGGGCCCAAGTTAGAAGCAGAGCCTAAGGTGTAAATTATCTATAGTCCATATCTCGGAAACTATAAGAGATAATGCAATTTGGCAACCGGCAATGTAATTAGCATGCCGAATATTACTTGGAATGTGAATTGGAACGAAATCGCCAATAGATAAGACCATTTTACAATTTGGGCCCAAGTTAGAAGCGGAGCCTATGGTGTAAATTATCGATAGTCCATATCTCGGAAACTATAAGAGATAATGCAATTTGGCAACCGGCAATGTAATTAGCATGCCGAATATTACTTGGAATGTGAATTGGAACGAAATCGCCAATAGATAAGACCATTTTACAATTTGGGCCCAAGTTAGAAGCAGAGCCTAAAGTGTAAATTATCGATAGTCCATATCTCGGAAACTATAAGAGATAATGCAATTTGGCAACCGGCAATGTAATTAGCATGCCGAATATTACTTGGAATGTGAATCGGAACGAAATCGCCAACAGGTAAGACCATTTTACAATTTGGTCCCAAGTTAGAAGCAGAGCCTAAGGTGTAAATTATCGATAGTCCATATCTCGGAAACTATAAGAGATAATTCAATTTGGCAACCGGCAATGTAATTAGCATGCCGAATATTACTTGGAATGTGAATTGGAACGAAATCGCCAATAGATAAGACCATTTTACAATTTGGGCCCAAGTTAGAAGCAGAGCCTAAGGTGTAAATTATCGATAGTCCATATCTCGGAAACTATAAGAGATAATGCAATTTGGCAACCGGCAATGTAATTAGCATGCCGAATATTACTTGGAATGTGAATTGGAACGAAATCGCCAATAGATAAGACCATTTTACAATTTGGGAGCAAGTTAGAAGCAGAGCCTAAGGTGTAAATTATCGACAGTCCATATCTCGGAAACTATAAGAGATAATGCAATTTGGCAACCGGCAATGTAATTAGCATGCCGAATATTACTTGGAATGTGAATTGGAACGAAATCGCCAATAGATAAGACCATTTTACAATTTGGGCCCAAGTTAGAAGCAGAGCCTATGGTGTAAATTATCGATAGTCCATATCTCGGAAACTATAAGAGATAATGCAATTTGGCAACCGGCAATGTAATTAGCATGCCGAATATTACTTGGAATGTGAATTGGAACGAAATCGCCAATAGATAAGACCATTTTACAATTTGGGCCCAAGTTAGAAGCAGAGCCTAAGGTGTAAATTATCGATAGTCCATATCTCGGAAACTATAAGAGATAATGCAATTTGGCAACCGGCAATGTAATTAGCATGCCGAATATTACTTGGAATGTGAATTGGAACGAAATCGCCAATAGATAAGACCATTTTACAATTTGGGCCCAAGTTAGAAGCAGAGCCTAAGGTGTAAATTATCGATAGTCCATATCTCGGAAACTATAAGAGATAATGCAATTTGGCAACCGGCAATGTAATTAGCATGCCGAATATTACATGGAATGTGAATTGGAACGAAATCGCCAATAGATAAGACCATTTTACAATTTGGGCCCAAGTTAGAAGCAGAGCCTATGGTGTAAATTATCGATAGTCCATATCTCGGAAACTATAAGAGATAATGCAATTTGGCAACCGGCAATGTAATTAGCATGCCGAATATTACTTGGAATGTGAATTGGAACGAAATCGCCAATAGATAAGACCATTTTACAATTTGGGCCCAAGTTAGAAGCAGAGCCTAAGGTGAAAATTATTAATAGTCCATATCTCGGAAACTATAAGAGATAATGCAATTTCGCAACCGGCAATGTAATTAGCATGCCGAATATCACTTGGAATGTGAATTGGGACGAAATCGCCAATAGATAAGACCATTTTACAATTTGGGCCCAAGTTAGAAGCAGAGCCTAAGGTGTAAATTATCGATAGTCCATATCTCGGAAACTATAAGAGATAATGCAATTTGGCAACCGGCAATGTAATTAGCATGCCGAATATTACTTGGAATGTGAATTGGAACGAAATCGCCAATAGATAAGACCATTTTACAATTTGGGCCCAAGTTAGAAGCAGAGCCTAAGATGTAAATTATAGATAGTCCATATCTCGGAAACTAAAAGAGATAATGCAATTTGGCAACCGGCAATGTAATTAGCATGCCGAATATTACTTGGAATGTGAATTGCAACGAAATTGCCAATAGATAAGACCATTTTACAATTTGGGCCCAAGTTAGAAGCAGAGCCTAAGGTGTAAATTATCGATAGTCCATATCTCGGAAACTATAAGAGATAATGCAATTTGGCAACCGGCAATGTAATTAGCATGCCGAATATTACTTGGAATGTGAATTGGAACGAAATCGCCAATAGATAAGACCATTTTACAATTTGGGCCCAAGTTAGAAGCAGAGCCTAAGGTATAAATTATTGATAGTCCATATCTCGGAAACTATAAGAGATAATGCAATTTGGCAACCGGCAATGTAATTAGCATGCCGAATATTACTTGGAATGTGAATTGGAACGAAATCGCCAATAGATAAGACCATTTTACAATTTGGGCCCAAGTTAGAAGCAGAGCCTAAGGTGTAAATTATCTATAGTCCATATCTCGGAAACTATAAGAGATAATGCAATTTGGCAACCGGCAATGTAATTAGCATGCCGAATATTACTTGGAATGTGAATTGGAACGAAATCGCCAATAGATAAGACCATTTTACAATTTGGGCCCAAGTTAGAAGCGGAGCCTATGGTGTAAATTATCGATAGTCCATATCTCGGAAACTATAAGAGATAATGCAATTTGGCAACCGGCAATGTAATTAGCATGCCGAATATTACTTGGAATGTGAATTGGAACGAAATCGCCAATAGATAAGACCATTTTACAATTTGGGCCCAAGTTAGAAGCAGAGCCTAAAGTGTAAATTATCGATAGTCCATATCTCGGAAACTATAAGAGATAATGCAATTTGGCAACCGGCAATGTAATTAGCATGCCGAATATTACTTGGAATGTGAATTGGAACGAAATCGCCAACAGGTAAGACCATTTTACAATTTGGTCCCAAGTTAGAAGCAGAGCCTAAGGTGTAAATTATCGATAGTCCATATCTCGGAAACTATAAGAGATAATTCAATTTGGCAACCGGCAATGTAATTAGCATGCCGAATATTACTTGGAATGTGAATTGGGACGAAATCGCCAATAGATAAGACCATTTTACAATTTGGGCCCAAGTTAGAAGCAGAGCCTAAGGTGTAAATTATCGATAGTCCATATCTCGGAAACTATAAGAGATAATGCAATTTGGCAACCGGCAATGTAATTAGCATGCCGAATATTACTTGGAATGTGAATTGGAACGAAATCGCCAATAGATAAGACCATTTTACAATTTGGGAGCAAGTTAGAAGCAGAGCCTAAGGTGTAAATTATCGACAGTCCATATCTCGGAAACTATAAGAGATAATGCAATTTGGCAACCGGCAATGTAATTAGCATGCCGAATATTACTTGGAATGTGAATTGGAACGAAATCGCCAATAGATAAGACCATTTTACAATTTGGGCCCAAGTTAGAGCAGAGCCTATGGTGTAAATTATCGATAGTCCATATCTCGGAAACTATAAGAGATAATGCAATTTGGCAACCGGCAATGTAATTAGCATGCCGAATATTACTTGGAATGTCAATTGGAACGAAATCGCCAATAGATAAGACCATTTTACAATTTGGGCCCAAGTTAGAAGCAGAGCCTAAGGTGTAAATTATCGATAGTCCATATCTCGGAAACTATAAGAGATAATGCAATTTGGCAACCGGCAATGTAATTAGCATGCCGAATATTACTTGGAATGTGAATTGGAACGAAATCGCCAATAGATAAGACCATTTTACAATTTGGGCCCAAGTTAGAAGCAGAGCCTAAGGTGTAAATTATCGATAGTCCATATCTCGGAAACTATAAGAGATAATGCAATTTGGCAACCGGCAATGTAATTAGCATGCCGAATATTACTTGGAATGTGAATTGGAACGAAATCGCCAATAGATAAGACCATTTTACAATTTGGGCCCAAGTTAGAAGCAGAGCCTAAGGTGTAAATTATCGATAGTCCATATCTCGGAAACTATAAGAGATAATGCAATTTGGCAACCGGCAATGTAATTAGCATGCCGAATATTACTTGGAATGTGAATTGGAACGAAATCGCCAATAGATAAGACCATTTTACAATTTGGGCCCAAGTTAGAAGCAGAGCCTAAGGTGAAAATTATTGATAGTCCATATCTCGGAAACTATAAGAGATAATGCAATTTCGCAACCGGCAATGTAATTAGCATGCCGAATATCACTTGGAATATGAATTGGGACGAAATCGCCAATAGATAAGACCATTTTACAATTTGGGCCCAAGTTAGAAGCAGAGCCTAAGGTGTAAATTATCGATAGTCTATATCTCGGAGACTATAAGAGATAATGCAATTTGGCAACCGGCAATGTAATTAGCATGCCGAATATTACTTGGAATGTGAATTGGAACGAAATCGCCAATAGATAAGACCATTTTACAATTTGGGCCCAAGTTAGAAGCAGAGCCTAACGTGTAAATTATCGATAGTCCATATCTCGGAAACTATAAGAGATAATGCAATTTGGCAACCGGCAATGTAATTAGCATGCCGAATATTACTTGGAATGTGAATTGCAACGAAATCGCCAATAGATAAGACCATTTTACAATTTGGGCCCAAGTTAGAAGCAGAGCCTAAGGTGTAAATTATCGATAGTCCATATCTCGGAAACTATAAGAGATAATGCAATTTGGCAACCGGCAATGTAATTAGCATGCCGAATATTACTTGGAATGTGAATTGGAACGAAATCGCCAATAGATAAGACCATTTTACAATTTGGGCCCAAGTTAGAAGCAGAGCCTAAGATGTAAATTATAGATAGTCCATATCTCGGAAACTAAAAGAGATAATGCAATTTGGCAACCGGCAATGTAATTAGCATGCCGAATATTACTTGGAATGTGAATTGCAACGAAATTGCCAATAGATAAGACCATTTTACAATTTGGGCCCAAGTTAGAAGCAGAGCCTAAGGTGTAAATTATCGATAGTCCATATCTCGGAAACTATAAGAGATAATGCAATTTGGCAACCGGCAATGTAATTAGCATGCCGAATATTACTTGGAATGTGAATTGGAACGAAATCGCCAATAGATAAGACCATTTTACAATTTGGGCCCAAGTTAGAAGCAGAGCCTAAGGTATAAATTATTGATAGTCCATATCTCGGAAACTATAAGAGATAATGCAATTTGGCAACCGGCAATGTAATTAGCATGCCGAATATTACTTGGAATGTGAATTGGAACGAAATCGCCAATAGATAAGACCATTTTACAATTTGGGCCCAAGTTAGAAGCAGAGCCTAAGGTGTAAATTATCTATAGTCCATATCTCGGAAACTATAAGAGATAATGCAATTTGGCAACCGGCAATGTAATTAGCATGCCGAATATTACTTGGAATGTGAATTGGAACGAAATCGCCAATAGATAAGACCATTTTACAATTTGGGCCCAAGTTAGAAGCGGAGCCTATGGTGTAAATTATCGATAGTCCATATCTCGGAAACTATAAGAGATAATGCAATTTGGCAACCGGCAATGTAATTAGCATGCCGAATATTACTTGGAATGTGAATTGGAACGAAATCGCCAATAGATAAGACCATTTTACAATTTGGGCCCAAGTTAGAAGCAGAGCCTAAAGTGTAAATTATCGATAGTCCATATCTCGGAAACTATAAGAGATAATGCAATTTGGCAACCGGCAATGTAATTAGCATGCCGAATATTACTTGGAATGTGAATTGGAACGAAATCGCCAACAGGTAAGACCATTTTACAATTTGGTCCCAAGTTAGAAGCAGAGCCTAAGGTGTAAATTATCGATAGTCCATATCTCGGAAACTATAAGAGATAATTCAATTTGGCAACCGGCAATGTAATTAGCATGCCGAATATTACTTGGAATGTGAATTGGGACGAAATCGCCAATAGATAAGACCATTTTACAATTTGGGCCCAAGTTAGAAGCAGAGCCTAAGGTGTAAATTATCGATAGTCCATATCTCGGAAACTATAAGAGATAATGCAATTTGGCAACCGGCAATGTAATTAGCATGCCGAATATTACTTGGAATGTGAATTGGAACGAAATCGCCAATAGATAAGACCATTTTACAATTTGGGAGCAAGTTAGAAGCAGAGCCTAAGGTGTAAATTATCGACAGTCCATATCTCGGAAACTATAAGAGATAATGCAATTTGGCAACCGGCAATGTAATTAGCATGCCGAATATTACTTGGAATGTGAATTGGAACGAAATCGCCAATAGATAAGACCATTTTACAATTTGGGCCCAAGTTAGAGCAGAGCCTATGGTGTAAATTATCGATAGTCCATATCTCGGAAACTATAAGAGATAATGCAATTTGGCAACCGGCAATGTAATTAGCATGCCGAATATTACTTGGAATGTCAATTGGAACGAAATCGCCAATAGATAAGACCATTTTACAATTTGGGCCCAAGTTAGAAGCAGAGCCTAAGGTGTAAATTATCGATAGTCCATATCTCGGAAACTATAAGAGATAATGCAATTTGGCAACCGGCAATGTAATTAGCATGCCGAATATTACTTGGAATGTGAATTGGAACGAAATCGCCAATAGATAAGACCATTTTACAATTTGGGCCCAAGTTAGAAGCAGAGCCTAAGGTGTAAATTATCGATAGTCCATATCTCGGAAACTATAAGAGATAATGCAATTTGGCAACCGGCAATGTAATTAGCATGCCGAATATTACTTGGAATGTGAATTGGAACGAAATCGCCAATAGATAAGACCATTTTACAATTTGGGCCCAAGTTAGAAGCAGAGCCTAAGGTGTAAATTATCGATAGTCCATATCTCGGAAACTATAAGAGATAATGCAATTTGGCAACCGGCAATGTAATTAGCATGCCGAATATTACTTGGAATGTGAATTGGAACGAAATCGCCAATAGATAAGACCATTTTACAATTTGGGCCCAAGTTAGAAGCAGAGCCTAAGGTGAAAATTATTGATAGTCCATATCTCGGAAACTATAAGAGATAATGCAATTTCGCAACCGGCAATGTAATTAGCATGCCGAATATCACTTGGAATATGAATTGGGACGAAATCGCCAATAGATAAGACCATTTTACAATTTGGGCCCAAGTTAGAAGCAGAGCCTAAGGTGTAAATTATCGATAGTCTATATCTCGGAGACTATAAGAGATAATGCAATTTGGCAACCGGCAATGTAATTAGCATGCCGAATATTACTTGGAATGTGAATTGGAACGAAATCGCCAATAGATAAGACCATTTTACAATTTGGGCCCAAGTTAGAAGCAGAGCCTAACGTGTAAATTATCGATAGTCCATATCTCGGAAACTATAAGAGATAATGCAATTTGGCAACCGGCAATGTAATTAGCATGCCGAATATTACTTGGAATGTGAATTGCAACGAAATCGCCAATAGATAAGACCATTTTACAATTTGGGCCCAAGTTAGAAGCAGAGCCTAAGGTGTAAATTATCGATAGTCCATATCTCGGAAACTATAAGAGATAATGCAATTTGGCAACCGGCAATGTAATTAGCATGCCGAATATTACTTGGAATGTGAATTGGAACGAAATCGCCAATAGATAAGACCATTTTACAATTTGGGCCCAAGTTAGAAGCAGAGCCTAAGGTGTAAATTATCGATAGTCCATATCTCGGAAACTATAAGAGATAATGCAATTTGGCAACCGGCAATGTAATTAGCATGCCGAATACTACTTGGAATGTGAATTGGAACGAAATCGCCAATAGGTAAGACCATTTTACAATTTGGGCCCAAGTTAGAAGCAGAGCCTAAGGTGTAAATTATCGATAGTCCATATCTCGGAAACTATAAGAGATAATTCAATTTGGCAACCGGCAATGTAATTAGCATGCCGAATATTAATTGGAATGTGAATTGGAACGAAATCGCCAATAGATAAGACCATTTTACAATTTGGGCCCAAGTTAGAAGCAGAGCCTAAGGTGTAAATTATTGATAGTCCATATCTCGGAAACTATAAGAGATAATGCAATTTCGCAACCGGCAATGTAATTAGCATGCCGAATATTACTTGGAGTGTGAATTGGAACGAAATCGCCAATAGATAAGACCATTTTACAATTTGGGCCCAAGTTAGAAGCAGAGCCTAAGGTGTATATTATCGATAGTCCATATCTCGGAAACTATAAGAGATAATGCAATTTGGCAACCGGCAATGTAATTGGCATGCCGAATATTACTTGGAATGTGAATTGGAACGAAATCGCCAATAGATAAGACCATTTTACAATTTGGGCCCAAGTTAGAAGCAGAGCCTAAGGTGTAAATTATCGATAGTCCATATCTCGGAAACTATAAGAGATAATGCAATTTGGCAACCGGCAATGTAATTAGCATGCCGAATATTACTTGGAATGTGAATTGGAACGAAATCGCCAATAGATAAGACCATTTTACAATTTGGGCCCAAGTTAGAAGCAGAGCCAAAGGTGTAAATTATCGATAGTCCATATCTCGGAAACTATAAGAGATAATGCAATTTGGCAACCGGCAATGTAATTAGCATGCCGAATATTACTTGGAATGTGAATTGTAACGAAATCGCCAATAGATAAGACCATTTTACAATTTGGGCCCAAGTTAGAAGCAGAGCCTAAGGTGTAAATTATTGATAGTCAATATCTCGGAAACTATAAGAGATAATGCAATTTCGCAACCGGCAATGTAATTAGCATGCCGAATATCACTTGGAATGTGAATTGGGACGAAATCGCCAATAGATAAGACCATTTTACAATTTGGGCCCAAGTTAGAAGCAGAGTCTAAGGTGTAAATTATCGATAGTCCATATCTCGGAAACTATAAGAGATAATGCAATTTGGCAACCGGCAATGTAATTAGCATGCCAAATATTACTTGGAATGTGAATTGAAACGAAATCGCCAATAGATAAGACCATTTTACAATTTGGGCCCAAGTTAGAAGCAGAGCCTAAGGTGTAAATTATAGATAGTCCATATCTCGGAAACTATAAGAGATAATGCAATTTGGCAACCGGCAATGTAATTAGCATGCCGAATATTACTTGGAATGTGAATTTCAACGAAATCGCCAATAGATAAGACCATTTTACAATTTGGGCCCAAGTTAGAAGCAGAGCCTAAGGTGTAAATTATCGATAGTCCATATCTCGGAAACTATAAGAGATAATGCAATTTGGCAACCGGCAATGTAATTAGCATGCCGAATATTACTTGGAATGTGAATTGGAACGAAATCGCCAATAGATAAGACCATTTTACAATTTGGGCCCAAGTTAGAAGCAGAGCCTAAGGTATAAATTATTGATAGTCCATATCTCGGAAACTATAAGAAATAATGCAATTTCGTAACCGGCAATGTATTTAGCATGCCGAATATCACTTGGAATGTGAATTGGGACGAAATCGCCAATAGATAAGACCATTTTACAATTTGGGCCCAAGTTAGAAGCAGAGCCTAAGGTGTAAATTATCGATAGTCCATATCTCGGAAACTATAAGAGATAATGCAATTTGGCAACCGGCAATGTAATTAGCACGCCGAATATTACTTGGAATGTGAATTGGAACGAAATCGCCAATAGATAAGACCATTTTACAATTTGGGCCCAAGTTAGAAGCAGAGCCTAAGGTGTAAATTATCGATAGTCCATATCTCGGAAACTATAAGAGATAATGCAATTTGGCAACCGGCAATGTAATTAGCATGCCGAATATTACTTGGAATGTGAATTGGAACGAAATCGCCAATAGATAAGACCATTTTACAATTTGGGCCCAAGTTAGAAGCAGAGCCTATGGTGTAAATTATCGATAGTCCATATATCGGAAACTATAAGAGATAATGCAATTTGGCAACCGGCAATGTAATTAGCATGCCGAATATTACTTGGAATGTGAATTGGAACGAAATCGCCAATAGATAAGACCATTTTACAATTTGGGCCCAAGTTAGAAGCAGAGCCTAAGGTGTAAATTATCGATAGTCCATATCTCGGAAACTATAAGAGATAATGCAATTTGGCAACCGGCAATGTAATTAGCATGCCGAATATTACTTGGAATGTGAATTGGAACGAAATCGCCAACAGGTAAGACCATTTTACAATTTGGTCCCAAGTTAGAAGCAGAGCCTAAGGTGTAAATTATCGACAGTCCATATCTCGGAAACTATAAGAGATAATTCAATTTGGCAACCGGCAATGTAATTAGCATGCCGAATATTACTTGGAATGTGAATTGGAACGAAATCGCCAATAGATAAGACCATTTTACAATTTGGGCCCAAGTTAGAAGCAGAGCTAAGGTGTAAATTATCGATAGTCCATATCTCGGAAACTATAAGAGATAATGCAATTTGGCAACCGGCAATGTAATTAGCATGCCGAATATTACTTGGAATGTGAATTGGAACGAAATCGCCAATAGATAAGACCATTTTACAATTTGGGAGCAAGTTAGAAGCAGAGCCTAAGGTGTAAATTATCGATAGTCCATATCTCGGAAACTATAAGAGATAATGCAATTTGGCAACCGGCAATGTAATTAGCATGCCGAATATTACTTGGAATGTGAATTGGAACGAAATCGCCAATAGATAAGACCATTTTACAATTTGGGCCCAAGTTAGAAGCAGAGCCTATGGAGTAAATTATCGATAGTCCATATCTCGGAAACTATAAGAGATAATGCAATTTGGCAACCGGCAATGTAATTAGCATGCCGAATATTACTTGGAATGTGAATTGGAACGAAATAGCCAATAGATAAGACCATTTTACAATTTGGGCCCAAGTTAGAAGCAGAGCCTAAGGTGTAAATTATCGATAGTCCATATCTAGGAAACTATAAGAGATAATGCAATTTGGCAACCGGCAATGTAATTAGCATGCCGAATATTACTTGGAATGTGAATTGGAACGAAATCGCCAATAGATAAGACCATTTTACAATTTGATCGATGGACGAACCTAGTTAGAAGCAGAGCCTAAGGTGTAAATTATCGATAGTCCATATCTCGGAAACTATAAGAGATAATGCAATTTGGCAACCGGCAATGTAATTAGCATGCCGAATATTACTTGGAATGTGAATTGGAACGAAATCGCCAATAGATAAGACCATTTTACAATTTGGGCCCAAGTTAGAAGCAGAGCCTAAGGTGTAAATTATCGATAGTCCATATCTCGGAAACTATAAGAGATAATGCAATTTGGCAACCGGCGATGTAATTAGCATGCCGAATATTACTTGGAATGTGAATTGGAAAGAAATCGCCAATAGATAAGACCATTTTACAATTTGGGCCCAAGTTAGAAGCAGAGCCTAAGGTGTAAATTATTGATAGTCCATATCTCGGAAACTATAAGAGATAATGCAATTTCGCAACCGGCAATGTAATTAGCATGCCGAATATCACTTGGAATATGAATTGGGACGAAATCGCCAATAGATAAGACCATTTTACAATTTGGGCCCAAGTTAGAAGCAGAGCCTAAGGTGTAAATTATCGATAGTCCATATCTCGGAAACTATAAGAGATAATGCAATTTGGCAACCGGCAATGTAATTAGCATGCCGAATATTACTTGGAATGTGAATTGGAACGAAATCGCCAATAGATAAGACCATTTTACAATTTGGGCCCAAGTTAGAAGCAGAGCCTAAGGTGTAAATTATCGATAGTCCATATCTCGGAAACTATAAGAGATAATGCAATTTGGCAACCGGCGATGTAATTAGCATGCCGAATATTACTTGGAATGTGAATTGGAAAGAAATCGCCAATAGATAAGACCATTTTACAATTTGGGCCCAAGTTAGAAGCAGAGCCTAAGGTGTAAATTATTGATAGTCCATATCTCGGAAACTATAAGAGATAATGCAATTTCGCAACCGGCAATGTAATTAGCATGCCGAATATCACTTGGAATATGAATTGGGACGAAATCGCCAATAGATAAGACCATTTTACAATTTGGGCCCAAGTTAGAAGCAGAGCCTAAGGTGTAAATTATCGATAGTCCATATCTCGGAAACTATAAGAGATAATGCAATTTGGCAACCGGCAATGTAATTAGCATGCCGAATATTACTTGGAATGTGAATTGGAACGAAATCGCCAATAGATAAGACCATTTTACAATTTGGGCCCAAGTTAGAAGCAGAGCCTAAGGTGTAAATTATCGATAGTCCATATCTCGGAAACTATAAGAGATAATGCAATTTGGCAACCGGCAATGTAATTAGCATGCCGAATATTACTTGGAATGTGAATTGGAATGAAATCGCCAATAGATAAGATCATTTTACAATTTGGGCCCAAGTTAGAAGCAGAGCCTAAGGTGTAAATTATCGATAGTCCATATCTGGGAAACTATAAGAGATAATGCAATTTGGCAACCGGCAATGTAATTAGCATGCCGAATATTACTTGGAATGTGAATTGGAACGAAATCGCCAATAGATAAGGCCATTTTACAATTTGGGCCCAAGTTAGAAGCAGAGCCTAAGGTGTAAATTATCGATAGTCCATATCTCGGAAACTATAAGAGATAATGCAATTTGGCAACCGGCAATGTAATTAGCATGCCGAATATTACTTGGAATGTGAATTGGAACGAAATCGCCAATAGATAAGACCATTTTACAATTTGGGCCCAAGTTAGAAGCAGAGCCTAAGGTGTAAATTATTGATAGTCCATATCTCGGAAACTATAAGAGATAATACAATTTCGCAACCGGCAATGTAATTAGCATGCCGAATATTACTTGGAGTGTGAATTGGAACGAAATCGCCAATAGGTAAGACCATTTTACAATTTGGGCCCAAGTTAGAAGCAGAGCCTAAGGTGTAAATTATCGATAGTCCATATCTCGGAAACTATAAGAGATAATGCAATTTGGCAACCGGCAATGTAATTAGCATGCCGAATATTACTTGGAATGTGAATTGGAACGAAATCGCCAATAGATAAGACCATTTTACAATTTGGGCCCAAGTTAGAAGCAGAGCCTAAGGTGTAAATTATCGATAGTCCATATCTCGGAAACTATAAGAGATAATGCAATTTGGCAACCGGCAATGTAATTAGCATGCCGAATATTACTTGGAATGTGAATTGGAACGAAATCGCCAATAGATAAGACCATTTTACAATTTGGGCCCAAGTTAGAAGCAGAGCCTAAGGTGTAAATTATCGATAGTCCATATCTCGGAAACTATAAGAGATAATGCAATTTGGCAACCGGCAATGTAATTAGCATGCCGAATATTACTTTGAATGTGAATTGCAACGAAATCGCCAATAGATAAGACCATTTTACAATTTGGGCCCAAGTTAGAAGCAGAGCCTAAGGTGTAAATTATCGATAGTCCATATCTCGGAAACTATAAGAGATAATGCAATTTGGCAACCGGCAATATAATTAGCATGCCGAATATTACTTGGAATGTGAATTGGAACGAAATCGCCAATAGATAAGACCATTTTACAATTTGGGCCCAAGTTAGAAGCAGAGCCTAAGGTGTAAATTATTGATAGTCCATATCTCGGAAACTATAAGAGATAATGCAATTTCGAAACCGGCAATGTAATTAGCATGCCGAATATCACTTGGAATGTGAATTGGGACGAAATCGCCAATAGATAAAAATATTTTACAATTTGGGCCCAAGTTAGAAGCAGAGCCTAAGGTGTAAATTATCGATAGTCCATATCTCGGAAACTATAAGAGATAATGCAATTTGGCAACCGGCAATGTAATTAGCATGTCGAATATTACTTGGAATGTGAATTGGAACGATATCGCCAATAGATAAGACCATTTTACAATTTGGGCCCAAGTTAGAAGCAGAGCCTAAGGTGTAAATTATCGATAGTCCATATCTCGGAAACTATAAGAGATAATTCAATTTGGCAACCGGCAATGTAATTAGCATGCCGAATATTACTTGGAATGTGAATTGGAACGAAATCGCCAATAGATAAGACCATTTTACAATTTGGGCCCAAGTTAGAAGCAGAGCTAAGGTGTAAATTATCGATAGTCCATATCTCGGAAACTATAAGAGATAATGCAATTTGGCAACCGGCAATGTAATTAGCATGCCGAATATTACTTGGAATGTGAATTGGAACGAAATCGCCAATAGATAAGACCATTTTACAATTTGGGAGCAAGTTAGAAGCAGAGCCTAAGGTGTAAATTATCGATAGTCCATATCTCGGAAACTATAAGAGATAATGCAATTTGGCAACCGGCAATGTAATTAGCATGCCGAATATTACTTGGAATGTGAATTGGAACGAAATCGCCAATAGATAAGACCATTTTACAATTTGGGCCCAAGTTAGAAGCAGAGCCTATGGTGTAAATTATCGATAGTCCATATCTCGGAAACTATAAGAGATAATGCAATTTGGCAACCGGCAATGTAATTAGCATGCCGAATATTACTTGGAATGTGAATTGGAACGAAATAGCCAATAGATAAGACCATTTTACAATTTGGGCCCAAGTTAGAAGCAGAGCCTAAGGTGTAAATTATCGATAGTCCATATCTAGGAAACTATAAGAGATAATGCAATTTGGCAACCGGCAATGTAATTAGCATGCCGAATATTACTTGGAATGTGAATTGGAACGAAATCGCCAATAGATAAGACCATTTTACAATTTGATCGATGGACGAACCTAGTTAGAAGCAGAGCCTAAGGTGTAAATTATCGATAGTCCATATCTCGGAAACTATAAGAGATAATGCAATTTGGCAACCGGCAATGTAATTAGCATGCCGAATATTACTTGGAATGTGAATTGGAACGAAATCGCCAATAGATAAGACCATTTTACAATTTGGGCCCAAGTTAGAAGCAGAGCCTAAGGTGTAAATTATCGATAGTCCATATCTCGGAAACTATAAGAGATAATGCAATTTGGCAACCGGCGATGTAATTAGCATGCCGAATATTACTTGGAATGTGAATTGGAAAGAAATCGCCAATAGATAAGACCATTTTACAATTTGGGCCCAAGTTAGAAGCAGAGCCTAAGGTGTAAATTATTGATAGTCCATATCTCGGAAACTATAAGAGATAATGCAATTTCGCAACCGGCAATGTAATTAGCATGCCGAATATCACTTGGAATATGAATTGGGACGAAATCGCCAATAGATAAGACCATTTTACAATTTGGGCCCAAGTTAGAAGCAGAGCCTAAGGTGTAAATTATCGATAGTCCATATCTCGGAAACTATAAGAGATAATGCAATTTGGCAACCGGCAATGTAATTAGCATGCCGAATATTACTTGGAATGTGAATTGGAACGAAATCGCCAATAGATAAGACCATTTTACAATTTGGGCCCAAGTTAGAAGCAGAGCCTAAGGTGTAAATTATCGATAGTCCATATCTCGGAAACTATAAGAGATAATGCAATTTGGCAACCGGCGATGTAATTAGCATGCCGAATATTACTTGGAATGTGAATTGGAAAGAAATCGCCAATAGATAAGACCATTTTACAATTTGGGCCCAAGTTAGAAGCAGAGCCTAAGGTGTAAATTATTGATAGTCCATATCTCGGAAACTATAAGAGATAATGCAATTTCGCAACCGGCAATGTAATTAGCATGCCGAATATCACTTGGAATATGAATTGGGACGAAATCGCCAATAGATAAGACCATTTTACAATTTGGGCCCAAGTTAGAAGCAGAGCCTAAGGTGTAAATTATCGATAGTCCATATCTCGGAAACTATAAGAGATAATGCAATTTGGCAACCGGCAATGTAATTAGCATGCCGAATATTACTTGGAATGTGAATTGGAACGAAATCGCCAATAGATAAGACCATTTTACAATTTGGGCCCAAGTTAGAAGCAGAGCCTAAGGTGTAAATTATCGATAGTCCATATCTCGGAAACTATAAGAGATAATGCAATTTGGCAACCGGCAATGTAATTAGCATGCCGAATATTACTTGGAATGTGAATTGGAATGAAATCGCCAATAGATAAGATCATTTTACAATTTGGGCCCAAGTTAGAAGCAGAGCCTAAGGTGTAAATTATCGATAGTCCATATCTGGGAAACTATAAGAGATAATGCAATTTGGCAACCGGCAATGTAATTAGCATGCCGAATATTACTTGGAATGTGAATTGGAACGAAATCGCCAATAGATAAGGCCATTTTACAATTTGGGCCCAAGTTAGAAGCAGAGCCTAAGGTGTAAATTATCGATAGTCCATATCTCGGAAACTATAAGAGATAATGCAATTTGGCAACCGGCAATGTAATTAGCATGCCGAATATTACTTGGAATGTGAATTGGAACGAAATCGCCAATAGATAAGACCATTTTACAATTTGGGCCCAAGTTAGAAGCAGAGCCTAAGGTGTAAATTATTGATAGTCCATATCTCGGAAACTATAAGAGATAATACAATTTCGCAACCGGCAATGTAATTAGCATGCCGAATATTACTTGGAGTGTGAATTGGAACGAAATCGCCAATAGGTAAGACCATTTTACAATTTGGGCCCAAGTTAGAAGCAGAGCCTAAGGTGTAAATTATCGATAGTCCATATCTCGGAAACTATAAGAGATAATGCAATTTGGCAACCGGCAATGTAATTAGCATGCCGAATATTACTTGGAATGTGAATTGGAACGAAATCGCCAATAGATAAGACCATTTTACAATTTGGGCCCAAGTTAGAAGCAGAGCCTAAGGTGTAAATTATCGATAGTCCATATCTCGGAAACTATAAGAGATAATGCAATTTGGCAACCGGCAATGTAATTAGCATGCCGAATATTACTTGGAATGTGAATTGGAACGAAATCGCCAATAGATAAGACCATTTTACAATTTGGGCCCAAGTTAGAAGCAGAGCCTAAGGTGTAAATTATCGATAGTCCATATCTCGGAAACTATAAGAGATAATGCAATTTGGCAACCGGCAATGTAATTAGCATGCCGAATATTACTTTGAATGTGAATTGCAACGAAATCGCCAATAGATAAGACCATTTTACAATTTGGGCCCAAGTTAGAAGCAGAGCCTAAGGTGTAAATTATCGATAGTCCATATCTCGGAAACTATAAGAGATAATGCAATTTGGCAACCGGCAATATAATTAGCATGCCGAATATTACTTGGAATGTGAATTGGAACGAAATCGCCAATAGATAAGACCATTTTACAATTTGGGCCCAAGTTAGAAGCAGAGCCTAAGGTGTAAATTATTGATAGTCCATATCTCGGAAAACTATAAGAGATAATGCAATTTCGAAACCGGCAATGTAATTAGCATGCCGAATATCACTTGGAATGTGAATTGGGACGAAATCGCCAATAGATAAAAATATTTTACAATTTGGGCCCAAGTTAGAAGCAGAGCCTAAGGTGTAAATTATCGATAGTCCATATCTCGGAAACTATAAGAGATAATGCAATTTGGCAACCGGCAATGTAATTAGCATGTCGAATATTACTTGGAATGTGAATTGGAACGATATCGCCAATAGATAAGACCATTTTACAATTTGGGCCCAAGTTAGAAGCAGAGCCTAAGGTGTAAATTATCGATAGTCCATATCTCGGAAACTATAAGAGATAATGCAATTTGGCAACCGGCAATGTAATTAGCATGCCGAATATTACTTGGAATGTGAATTGGAACGAAATCGCCAACAGGTAAGACCATTTTACAATTTGGTCCCAAGTTAGAAGCAGAGCCTAAGGTGTAAATTATCGATAGTCCATATCTCGGAAACTATAAGAGATAATTCAATTTGGCAACCGGCAATGTAATTAGCATGCCGAATATTACTTGGAATGTGAATTGGAACGAAATCGCCAATAGTTAAGACCATTTTACAATTTGGGCCCAAGTTAGAAGCAGAGCTAAGGTGTAAATTATCGATAGTCCATATCTCGGAAACTATAAGAGATAATGCAATTTGGCAACCGGCAATGTAATTAGCATGCCGAATATTACTTGGAATGTGAATTGGAACGAAATCGCCAATAGATAAGACCATTTTACAATTTGGGAGCAAGTTAGAAGCAGAGCCTAAGGTGTAAATTATCGATAGTCCATATCTCGGAAACTATAAGAGATAATGCAATTTGGCAACCGGCAATGTAATTAGCATGCCGAATATTACTTGGAATGTGAATTGGAACGAAATCGCCAATAGATAAGACCATTTTACAATTTGGGCCCAAGTTAGAAGCAGAGCCTATGGTGTAAATTATCGATAGTCCATATCTCGGAAACTATAAGAGATAATGCAATTTGGCAACCGGCAATGTAATTAGCATGCCGAATATTACTTGGAATGTGAATTGGAACGAAATAGCCAATAGATAAGACCATTTTACAATTTGGGCCCAAGTTAGAAGCAGAGCCTAAGGTGTAAATTATCGATAGTCCATATCTAGGAAACTATAAGAGATAATGCAATTTGGCAACCGGCAATGTAATTAGCATGCCGAATATTACTTGGAATGTGAATTGGAACGAAATCGCCAATAGATAAGACCATTTTACAATTTGGGCCCTAGTTAGAAGCAGAGCCTAAGGTGTAAATTATCGATAGTCCATATCTCGGAAACTATAAGAGATAATGCAATTTGGCAACCGGCAATGTAATTAGCATGCCGAATATTACTTGGAATGTGAATTGGAACGAAATCGCCAATAGATAAGACCATTTTACAATTTGGGCCCAAGTTAGAAGCAGAGCCTAAGGTGTAAATTATCGATAGTCCATATCTCGGAAACTATAAGAGATAATGCAATTTGGCAACCGGCGATGTAATTAGCATGCCGAATATTACTTGGAATGTGAATTGGAAAGAAATCGCCAATAGATAAGACCATTTTACAATTTGGGCCCAAGTTAGAAGCAGAGCCTAAGGTGTAAATTATTGATAGTCCATATCTCGGAAACTATAAGAGATAATGCAATTTCGCAACCGGCAATGTAATTAGCATGCCGAATATCACTTGGAATATGAATTGGGACGAAATCGCCAATAGATAAGACCATTTTACAATTTGGGCCCAAGTTAGAAGCAGAGCCTAAGGTGTAAATTATCGATAGTCCATATCTCGGAAACTATAACAGATAATGCAATTTGGCAACCGGCAATGTAATTAGCATGCCGAATATTACTTGGAATGTGAATTGGAACGAAATCGCCAATAGATAAGACCATTTTACAATTTGGGCCCAAGTTAGAAGCAGAGCCTAAGGTGTAAATTATCGATAGTCCATATCTCGGAAACTATAAGAGATAATGCAATTTGGCAACCGGCAATGTAATTAGCATGCCGAATATTACTTGGAATGTGAATTGCAACGAAATCGCCAATAGATAAGACCATTTTACAATTTGGGCCCAAGTTAGAAGCAGAGCCTAAGGTGTAAATTATCGATAGTCCATATCTCGGAAACTATAAGAGATAATGCAATTTGGCAACCGGCAATGTAATTAGCATGCCGAATATTACTTGGAATGTGAATTGGAACGAAATCGCCAATAGATAAGACCATTTTACAATTTGGGCCCAAGTTAGAAGCAGAGCCTAAGGTGTAAATTATTGATAGTCCATATCTCGGAAACTATAAGAGATAATGCAATTTCGCAACCGGCAATGTAATTAGCATGCCGAATATCACTTGGAATGTGAATTGGGACGAAATCGCCAATAGATAAGACCATTTTACAATTTGGGCCCAAGTTAGAAGCAGAGCCTAAGGTGTAAATTATCGATAGTCCATATCTCGGAAACTATAAGAGATAATGCAATTTGGCAACCGGCAATGTAATTAGCATGCCGAATATTACTTGGAATGTGAATTGGAACGAAATCGCCAATAGATAAGACCATTTTACAATTTGGGCCCAAGTTAGAAGCAGAGCCTAAGGTGTAAATTATCGATAGTCCATATCTCGGAAACTATAAGAGATAATGCAATTTCGCAACCGGCAATGTAATTAGCAGGCCGAATATTACTTGGAGTGTGAATTGGAACGAAATCGACAATAGATAAGACCATTTTACAATTTGGGCCCAAGTTAGAAGCAGAGCCTAAGGTGTAAATTATCGATAGTCCATATCTCGGAAACTATAAGAGATAATGTAATTTGGCAACCGGCAATGTAATTAGCATGCCGAATATTACTTGGAATGTGAATTGGAACGAAATCGCCAATAGATAAGACCATTTTACAATTTGGGCCCAAGTTAGAAGCAGAGCCTAAGGTGTAAATTATCGATAGTCCATATCTCGGAAACTATAAGAGATAATGCAGTTTGGCAACCGGCAATGTAATTAGCATGCCGAATATTACTTGGAATGTGAATTGGAACGAAATCGCCAATAGATAAGACCATTTTACAATTTGGGCCCAAGTTAGAAGCAGAGGCTAAGGTGTAAATTATCGATAGTCCATATCTCGGAAACTATAAGAGATAATGCAATTTGGCAACCGGCAATGTAATTAGCATGCCGAATATTACTTGGAATGTGAATTGCAACGAAATCGTCAATAGATAAGACCATTTTACAATTTGGGCCCAAGTTAGAAGCAGAGCCTAAGGTGTAAATAATCGATAGTCCATATCTCGGAAACTATAAGAGATAATGCAATTTGGCAACCGGCAATGTAATTAGCATGCCGAATATTACTTGGAATGTGAATTGGAACGAAATCGCCAATAGATAAGACCATTTTACAATTTGGGCCCAAGTTAGAAGCAGAGCCTAAGGTGTAAATTATTGATAGTCCATATCTCGGAAACTATAAGAGATAATGCAATTTCGCAACCGGCAATGTAATTAGCATGCCGAATATCACTTGGAATGTGAATTGGGACGAAATCGCCAATAGATAAGACCATTTTACAATTTGGGCCCAAGTTAGAAGCAGAGCCTAAGGTGTAAATTATCGATAGTCCATATCTCGGAAACTATAAGAGATAATGCAATTTGGCAACCGGCAATGTAATTAGCATGCCGAATATTACTTGGAATGTGAATTGGAACGAAATCGCCAATAGGTAAGACCATTTTACAATTTGGGCCCAAGTTAGAAGCAGAGCCTAAGGTGTAAATTATCGATAGTCCATATCTCGGAAACTATAAGAGATAATTCAATTTGGCAACCGGCAATGTAATTAGCATGCCGAATATTACTTGGAATGTGAATTGGAACGAAATCGCCAATAGATAAGACCATTTTACAATTTGGGCCCAAGTTAGAAGCAGAGCCTAAGGTGTAAATTATCGATAGTCCATATCTCGGAAACTATAAGAGATAATGCAATTTGGCAAACGGCAATGTAATTAGCATGCCGAATATTACTTGGAATGTGAATTGGAACGAAATCGCCAATAGATAAGACCATTTTACAATTTGGGCCCAAGTTAGAAGCAGAGCCTAAGGTGTAAATTATCGATAGTCCATATCTCGGAAACTATAAGAGATAATGCAATTTGGCAACCGGCAATGTAATTAGCATGCCGAATATTACTTGGAATGTGAATTGGAACGAAATCGCCAAAAGATAAGACCATTTTACAATTTGGGCCCAAGTTAGAAGCAGAGCCTATGGTGTAAATTATCGATAGTCCATATCTCGGAAACTATAAGAGATAATGCAATTTGGCAACCGGCAATGTAATTAGCATGCCGAATATTACTTGGAGTGTGAATTGGAACGAAATCGCCAATAGATAAGACCATTTTACAATTTGGGCCCAAGTTAGAAGCAGAGCCTAAGGTGTAAATTATCGAGAGTCCATATCTCGGAAACTATAAGAGATAATGCAATTTGGCAACCGGCAATGTAATTAGCATGCCGAATATTACTTGGAATGTGAATTGGAACGAAATCGCCAATAGATAAGACCATTTTACAATTTGGGCCCAAGTTAGAAGCAGAGCCTAAGGTGTAAATTATCGATAGTCCATATCTCGGAAACTATAAGAGATAATGCAATTTGGCAACCGGCAATGTAATTAGCATGCCGAATATTACTTGGAATGTGAATTGGAACGAAATCGCCAATAGATAAGACCATTTTACAATTTGGGCCCAAGTTAGAAGCAGAGCCTAAGTTGTAAATTATCGATAGTCCATATCTCGGAAACTATAAGAGATAATGCAATTTGGCAACCGGCAATGTAATTAGCATGCCGAATATTACTTGGAATGTGAATTGGAACGAAATCGCCAATAGATAAGACCATTTTACAATTTGGGCCCAAGTTAGAAGCAGAGCCTAAGGTGTAAATTATTGATAGTCCATATCTCGGAAACTATAAGAGATAATACAATTTCGCAACCGGCAATGTAATTAGCTTGCCGAATATCACTTGGAATATGAATTGGGACGAAATCGCCAATAGATAAGACCATTTTACAATTTGGGCCCAAGTTAGAAGCGGAGCCTAAGGTGTAAATTATCGATAGCCCATATCTCGGAAACTATAAGAGATAATGCAATTTGGCAACCGGCAATGTAATTAGCATGCCGAATATTACTTGGAATGTGAATTGGAACGAAATCGCCAATAGATAAGACCATTTTACAATTTGGGCCCAAGTTAGAAGCAGAGCCTAAGTTGTAAATTATCGATAGTCCATATCTCGGAAACTATAAGAGATAATGCAATTTGGCAACCGGCAATGTAATTAGCATGCCGAATATTACTTGGAATGTGAATTGGAACGAAATCGCCAATAGATAAGACCATTTTACAATTTGGGCCCAAGTTAGAAGCAGAGCCTAAGGTGTAAATTATTGATAGTCCATATCTCGGAAACTATAAGAGATAATACAATTTCGCAACCGGCAATGTAATTAGCTTGCCGAATATCACTTGGAATATGAATTGGGACGAAATCGCCAATAGATAAGACCATTTTACAATTTGGGCCCAAGTTAGAAGCGGAGCCTAAGGTGTAAATTATCGATAGCCCATATCTCGGAAACTATAAGAGATAATGCAATTTGGCAACCGGCAATGTAATTAGCATGCCGAATATTACTTGGAATGTGAATTGCAACGAAATCGCCAATAGATAAGACCATTTTACAATTTGGGCCCAAGTTAGAAGCAGAGCCTAAGGTGTAAATTATCGATAGTCCATATCTCGGAAACTATAAGAGATAATGCAATTTGGCAACCGGCAATGTAATTAGCATGCCGAATATTACTTGGAATGTGAATTGGAACGAAATCGCCAATAGATAAGACCATTTTACAATTTGGGCCCAAGTTAGAAGCAGAGCCTAAGGTGTAAATTATCGATAGTCCATATCTCGGAAACTATAAGAGATAATGCAATTTGGCAACCGGCAATGTAATTAGCATGCCGAATACTACTTGGAATGTGAATTGGAACGAAATCGCCAATAGGTAAGACCATTTTACAATTTGGGCCCAAGTTAGAAGCAGAGCCTAAGGTGTAAATTATCGATAGTCCATATCTCGGAAACTATAAGAGATAATTCAATTTGGCAACCGGCAATGTAATTAGCATGCCGAATATTAATTGGAATGTGAATTGGAACGAAATCGCCAATAGATAAGACCATTTTACAATTTGGGCCCAAGTTAGAAGCAGAGCCTAAGGTGTAAATTATTGATAGTCAATATCTCGGAAACTATAAGAGATAATGCAATTTCGCAACCGGCAATGTAATTAGCATGCCGAATATCACTTGGAATGTGAATTGGGACGAAATCGCCAATAGATAAGACCATTTTACAATTTGGGCCCAAGTTAGAAGCAGAGTCTAAGGTGTAAATTATCGATAGTCCATATCTCGGAAACTATAAGAGATAATGCAATTTGTCAACCGGCAATGTAATTAGCATGCCAAATATTACTTGGAATGTGAATTGGAACGAAATCGCCAATAGATAAGACCATTTTACAATTTGGGCCCAAGTTAGAAGCAGAGCCTAAGGTGTAAATTATAGATAGTCCATATCTCGGAAACTATAAGAGATAATGCAATTTGGCAACCGGCAATGTAATTAGCATGCCGAATATTACTTGGAATGTGAATTTCAACGAAATCGCCAATAGATAAGACCATTTTACAATTTGGGCCCAAGTTAGAAGCAGAGCCTAAGGTGTAAATTATCGATAGTCCATATCTCGGAAACTATAAGAGATAATGCAATTTGGCAACCGGCAATGTAATTAGCATGCCGAATATTACTTGGAATGTGAATTGGAACGAAATCGCCAATAGATAAGACCATTTTACAATTTGGGCCCAAGTTAGAAGCAGAGCCTAAGGTATAAATTATTGATAGTCCATATCTCGGAAACTATAAGAGATAATGCAATTTCGTAACCGGCAATGTAATTAGCATGCCGAATATCACTTGGAATGTGAATTGGGACGAAATCGCCAATAGATAAGACCATTTTACAATTTGGGCCCAAGTTAGAAGCAGAGCCTAAGGTGTAAATTATCGATAGTCCATATCTCGGAAACTATAAGAGATAATGCAATTTGGCAACCGGCAATGTAATTAGCATGCCGAATATTACTTGGAATGTGAATTGGAACGAAATCGCCAATAGATAAGACCATTTTACAATTTGGGCCCAAGTTAGAAGCAGAGCCTAAGGTGTAAATTATCGATAGTCCATATCTCGGAAACTATAAGAGATAATGCAATTTGGCAACCGGCAATGTAATTAGCATGCCGAATATTACATGGAATGTGAATTGGAACGAAATCGCCAATAGATAAGACCATTTTACAATTTGGGCCCAAGTTAGAAGCAGAGCCTATGGTGTAAATTATCGATAGTCCATATATCGGAAACTATAAGAGATAATGCAATTTGGCAACCGGCAATGTAATTAGCATGCCGAATATTACTTGGAATGTGAATTGGAACGAAATCGCCAATAGATAAGACCATTTTACAATTTGGGCCCAAGTTAGAAGCAGAGCCTAAGGTGTAAATTATCGATAGTCCATATCTCGGAAACTATAAGAGATAATGCAATTTGGCAACCGGCAATGTAATTAGCATGCCGAATATTACTTGGAATGTGAATTGGAACGAAATCGCCAACAGGTAAGACCATTTTACAATTTGGTCCCAAGTTAGAAGCAGAGCCTAAGGTGTAAATTATCGATAGTCCATATCTCGGAAACTATAAGAGATAATTCAATTTGGCAACCGGCAATGTAATTAGCATGCCGAATATTACTTGGAATGTGAATTGGAACGAAATCGCCAATAGATAAGACCATTTTACAATTTGGGCCCAAGTTAGAAGCAGAGCTAAGGTGTAAATTATCGATAGTCCATATCTCGGAAACTATAAGAGATAATGCAATTTGGCAACCGGCAATGTAATTAACATGCCGAATATTACTTGGAATGTGAATTAGAACGAAATCGCCAATAGATAAGACCATTTTACAATTTGTGAGCAAGTTAGAAGCAGAGCCTAAGGTGTAAATTATCGATAGTCCATATCTCGGAAACTATAAGAGATAATGCAATTTGGCAACCGGCAATGTAATTAGCATGCCGAATATTACTTGGAATGTGAATTGGAACGAAATCGCCAATAGATAAGACCATTTTACAATTTGGGCCCAAGTTAGAAGCAGAGCCTATGGTGTAAATTATCGATAGTCCATATCTCGGAAACTATAAGAGATAATGCAATTTGGCAACCGGCAATGTAATTAGCATGCCGAATATTACTTGGAATGTGAATTGGAACGAAATAGCCAATAGATAAGACCATTTTACAATTTGGGCCCAAGTTAGAAGCAGAGCCTAAGGTGTAAATTATCGATAGTCCATATCTAGGAAACTATAAGAGATAATGCAATTTAGCAACCGGCAATGTAATTAGCATGCCGAATATTACTTGGAATGTGAATTGGAACGAAATCGCCAATAGATAAGACCATTTTACAATTTGGGCCCTAGTTAGAAGCAGAGCCTAAGGTGTAAATTATCGATAGTCCATATCTCGGAAACTATAAGAGATAATGCAATTTGGCAACCGGCAATGTAATTAGCATGCCGAATATTACTTGGAATGTGAATTGGAACGAAATCGCCAATAGATAAGACCATTTTACAATTTGGGCCCAAGTTAGAAGCAGAGCCTAAGGTGTAAATTATCGATAGTCCATATCTCGGAAACTATAAGAGATAATGCAATTTGGCAACCGGCGATGTAATTAGCATGCCGAATATTACTTGGAATGTGAATTGGAAAGAAATCGCCAATAGATAAGACCATTTTACAATTTGGGCCCAAGTTAGAAGCAGAGCCTAAGGTGTAAATTATTGATAGTCCATATCTCGGAAACTATAAGAGATAATGCAATTTCGCAACCGGCAATGTAATTAGCATGCCGAATATCACTTGGAATATGAATTGGGACGAAATCGCCAATAGATAAGACCATTTTACAATTTGGGCCCAAGTTAGAAGCAGAGCCTAAGGTGTAAATTATCGATAGTCCATATCTCGGAAACTATAAGAGATAATGCAATTTGGCAACCGGCAATGTAATTAGCATGCCGAATATTACTTGGAATGTGAATTGGAACGAAATCGCCAATAGATAAGACCATTTTACAATTTGGGCCCAAGTTAGAAGCAGAGCCTAAGGTGTAAATTATCGATAGTCCATATCTCGGAAACTATAAGAGATAATGCAATTTGGCAACCGGCAATGTAATTAGCATGCCGAATATTACTTGGAATGTGAATTGCAACGAAATCGCCAATAGATAAGACCATTTTACAATTTGGGCCCAAGTTAGAAGCAGAGCCTAAGGTGTAAATTATCGATAGTCCATATCTCGGAAACTATAAGAGATAATGCAACTTGGCAACCGGCAATGTAATTAGCATGCCGAATATTACTTGGAATGTGAATTGGAACGAAATCGCCAATAGATAAGACCATTTTACAATTTGGGCCCAAGTTAGAAGCAGAGCCTAAGGTGTAAATTATTGATAGTCCATATCTCGGAAACTATAAGAGATAATGCAATTTCGCAACCGGCAATGTAATTAGCATGCCGAATATCACTTGGAATGTGAATTGGGACGAAATCGCCAATAGATAAGACCATTTTACAATTTGGGCCCAAGTTAGAAGCAGAGCCTAAGGTGTAAATTATCGATAGTCCATATCTCGGAAACTATAAGATATAATGCAATTTGGCAACCGGCAATGTAATTAGCATGCCGAATATTACTTGGAATGTGAATTGGAACGAAATCGCCAATAGATAAGACCATTTTACAATTTGGGCCCAAGTTAGAAGCAGAGCCTAAGGTGTAAATTATCGATAGTCCATATCTCGGAAACTATAAGAGATAATGCAATTTCGCAACCGGCAATGTAATTAGCAGGCCGAATATTACTTGGAGTGTGAATTGGAACGAAATCGCCAATAGATAAGACCATTTTACAATTTGGGCCCAAGTTAGAAGCAGAGCCTAAGGTGTAAATTATCGATAGTCCATATCTCGGAAACTATAAGAGATAATGTAATTTGGCAACCGGCAATGTAATTAGCATGCCGAATATTACTTGGAATGTGAAATGGAACGAAATCGCCAATAGATAAGACCATTTTACAATTTGGGCCCAAGTTAGAAGCAGAGCCTAAGGTGTAAATTATCGATAGTCCATATCTCGGAAACTATAAGAGATAATGCAGTTTGGCAACCGGCAATGTAATTAGCATGCCGAATATTACTTGGAATGTGAATTGGAACGAAATCGCCAATAGATAAGACCATTTTACAATTTGGGCCCAAGTTAGAAGCAGAGGCTAAGGTGTAAATTATCGATAGTCCATATCTCGGAAACTATAAGAGATAATGCAATTTGGCAACCGGCAATGTAATTAGCATGCCGAATATTACTTGGAATGTGAATTGCAACGAAATCGTCCATCGATCGATGGACGAACCTAGACCATTTTACAATTTGGGCCCAAGTTAGAAGCAGAGCCTAAGGTGTAAATAATCGATAGTCCATATCTCGGAAACTATAAGAGATAATGCAATTTGGCAACCGGCAATGTAATTAGCATGCCGAATATTACTTGGAATGTGAATTGGAACGAAATCGCCAATAGATAAGACCATTTTACAATTTGGGCCCAAGTTAGAAGCAGAGCCTAAGGTGTAAATTATTGATAGTCCATATCTCGGAAACTATAAGAGATAATGCAATTTCGCAACCGGCAATGTAATTAGCATGCCGAATATCACTTGGAATGTGAATTGGGACGAAATCGCCAATAGATAAGACCATTTTACAATTTGGGCCCAAGTCAGAAGCAGAGCCTAAGGTGTAAATTATCGATAGTCCATATCTCGGAAACTATAAGAGATAATGCAATTTGGCAACCGGCAATGTAATTAGCATGCCGAATATTACTTGGAATGTGAATTGGAACGAAATCGCCAATAGGTAAGACCATTTTACAATTTGGGCCCAAGTTAGAAGCAGAGCCTAAGGTGTAAATTATCGATAGTCCATATCTCGGAAACTATAAGAGATAATTCAATTTGGCAACCGGCAATGTAATTAGCATGCCGAATATTACTTGGAATGTGAATTGGAACGAAATCGCCAATAGATAAGACCATTTTACAATTTGGGCCCAAGTTAGAAGCAGAGCCTAAGGTGTAAATTATCGATAGTCCATATCTCGGAAACTATAAGAGATAATGCAATTTGGCAAACGGCAATGTAATTAGCATGCCGAATATTACTTGGAATGTGAATTGGAACGAAATCGCCAATAGATAAGACCATTTTACAATTTGGGCCCAAGTTAGAAGCAGAGCCTAAGGTGTAAATTATCGATAGTCCATATCTCGGAAACTATAAGAGATAATGCAATTTGGCAACCGGCAATGTAATTAGCATGCCGAATATTACTTGGAATGTGAATTGGAACGAAATCGCCAAAAGATAAGACCATTTTACAATTTGGGCCCAAGTTAGAAGCAGAGCCTATGGTGTAAATTATCGATAGTCCATATCTCGGAAACTATAAGAGATAATGCAATTTGGCAACCGGCAATGTAATTAGCATGCCGAATATTACTTGGAGTGTGAATTGGAACGAAATCGCCAATAGATAAGACCATTTTACAATTTGGGCCCAAGTTAGAAGCAGAGCCTAAGGTGTAAATTATCGAGAGTCCATATCTCGGAAACTATAAGAGATAATGCAATTTGGCAACCGGCAATGTAATTAGCATGCCGAATATTACTTGGAATGTGAATTGGAACGAAATCGCCAATAGATAAGACCATTTTACAATTTGGGCCCAAGTTAGAAGCAGAGCCTAAGGTGTAAATTATCGATAGTCCATATCTCGGAAACTATAAGAGATAATGCAATTTGGCAACCGGCAATGTAATTAGCATGCCGAATATTACTTGGAATGTGAATTGGAACGAAATCGCCAATAGATAAGACCATTTTACAATTTGGGCCCAAGTTAGAAGCAGAGCCTAAGTTGTAAATTATCGATAGTCCATATCTCGGAAACTATAAGAGATAATGCAATTTGGCAACCGGCAATGTAATTAGCATGCCGAATATTACTTGGAATGTGAATTGGAACGAAATCGCCAATAGATAAGACCATTTTACAATTTGGGCCCAAGTTAGAAGCAGAGCCTAAGGTGTAAATTATTGATAGTCCATATCTCGGAAACTATAAGAGATAATAAAATTTCGCAACCGGCAATGTAATTAGCTTGCCGAATATCACTTGGAATATGAATTGGGACGAAATCGCCAATAGATAAGACCATTTTACAATTTGGGCCCAAGTTAGAAGCGGAGCCTAAGGTGTAAATTATCGATAGCCCATATCTCGGAAACTATAAGAGATAATGCAATTTGGCAACCGGCAATGTAATTAGCATGCCGAATATTACTTGGAATGTGAATTGGAACGAAATCGCCAATAGATAAGACCATTTTACAATTTGGGCCCAAGTTAGAAGCAGAGCCTAAGGTGTAAATTATTGATAGTCCATATCTCGGAAACTATAAGAGATAATGCAATTTCGCAACCGGCAATGTAATTAGCATGCCGAATATTACTTGGAGTGTGAATTGGAACGAAATCGCCAATAGGTAAGACCATTTTACAATTTGGGCCCAAGTTAGAAGCAGAGCCTAAGGTGTAAATTATCGATAGTCCATATCTCGGAAACTATAAGAGATAATGCAATTTGGCAACCGGCAATGTAATTAGCATGCCGAATATTACTTGGAATGTGAATTGGAACGAAATCGCCAATAGATAAGAACATTTTACAATTTGGGCCCAAGTTAGAAGCAGAGCCTAAGGTGTAAATTATCGATAGTCCATATCTCGGAAACTATAAGAGATAATGCAATTTGGCAACCGGCAATGTAATTAGCATGCCGAATATTACTTGGAATGTGAATTGGAACGAAATCGCCAATAGATAAGACCATTTTACAATTTGGGCCCAAGTTAGAAGCAGAGCCTAAGGTGTAAATTATCGATAGTCCATATCTCGGAAACTATAAGAGATAATGCAATTTGGCAACCGGCAATGTAATTAGCATGCCGAATATTACTTGGAATGTGAATTGGAACGAAATCGCCAATAGATAAGACCATTTTACAAATTGGGCCCAAGTTAGAAGCAGAGCCTAAGGTGTAAATTATCGATAGTCCATATCTCGGAAACTATAAGAGATAATGCAATTTGGCAACCGGCAATGTAATTAGCATGCCGAATATTACTTGGAATGTGAATTGGAACGAAATCGCCAATAGATAAGACCATTTTACAATTTGGGCCCAAGTTAGAAGCAGAGCCTAAGGTGTAAATTATCGATAGTCCATATCTCGGAAACTATAAGAGATAATGCAATTTGGCAACCGGCAATGTAATTAGCATGCCGAATATTACTTGGAATGTGAATTGCAACGAAATCGCCAATAGATAAGACCATTTTACAATTTGGGCCCAAGTTAGAAGCAGAGCCTAAGGTGTAAATTATCGATAGTCCATATCTATCTCGGAAACTATAAGAGATAATGCAATTTGGCAACCGGCAATGTAATTAGCATGCCGAATATTACTTGGAATGTGAATTGGAACGAAATCGCCAATAGATAAGACCATTTTACAATTTGGGCCCAAGTTAGAAGCAGAGCCTAAGGTGTAAATTATTGATAGTCCATATCTCGGAAACTATAAGAGATAATGCAATTTCGCAACCGGCAATGTAATTAGCATGCCGAATATCACTTGGAATGTGAATTGGGACGAAATCGCCAATAGATAAGACCATTTTACAATTTGGGCCCAAGTTAGAAGCAGAGCCTAAGGTGTAAATTATCGATAGTCCATATCTCGGAAACTATAAGATATAATGCAATTTGGCAACCGGCAATGTAATTAGCATGCCGAATATTACTTGGAATGTGAATTGGAACGAAATCGCCAATAGATAAGACCATTTTACAATTTGGGCCCAAGTTAGAAGCAGAGCCTAAGGTGTAAATTATCGATAGTCCATATCTCGGAAACTATAAGAGATAATGCAATTTCGCAACCGGCAATGTAATTAGCAGGCCGAATATTACTTGGAGTGTGAATTGGAACGAAATCGCCAATAGATAAGACCATTTTACAATTTGGGCCCAAGTTAGAAGCAGAGCCTAAGGTGTAAATTATCGATAGTCCATATCTCGGAAACTATAAGAGATAATGTAATTTGGCAACCGGCAATGTAATTAGCATGCCGAATATTACTTGGAATGTGAAATGGAACGAAATCGCCAATAGATAAGACCATTTTACAATTTGGGCCCAAGTTAGAAGCAGAGCCTAAGGTGTAAATTATCGATAGTCCATATCTCGGAAACTATAAGAGATAATGCAGTTTGGCAACCGGCAATGTAATTAGCATGCCGAATATTACTTGGAATGTGAATTGGAACGAAATCGCCAATAGATAAGACCATTTTACAATTTGGGCCCAAGTTAGAAGCAGAGGCTAAGGTGTAAATTATCGATAGTCCATATCTCGGAAACTATAAGAGATAATGCAATTTGGCAACCGGCAATGTAATTAGCATGCCGAATATTACTTGGAATGTGAATTGCAACGAAATCGTCAATAGATAAGACCATTTTACAATTTGGGCCCAAGTTAGAAGCAGAGCCTAAGGTGTAAATAATCGATAGTCCATATCTCGGAAACTATAAGAGATAATGCAATTTGGCAACCGGCAATGTAATTAGCATGCCGAATATTACTTGGAATGTGAATTGGAACGAAATCGCCAATAGATAAGACCATTTTACAATTTGGGCCCAAGTTAGAAGCAGAGCCTAAGGTGTAAATTATTGATAGTCCATATCTCGGAAACTATAAGAGATAATGCAATTTCGCAACCGGCAATGTAATTAGCATGCCGAATATCACTTGGAATGTGAATTGGGACGAAATCGCCAATAGATAAGACCATTTTACAATTTGGGCCCAAGTTAGAAGCAGAGCCTAAGGTGTGAATTATCGATAGTCCATATCTCGGAAACTATAAGAGATAATGCAATTTGGCAACCGGCAATGTAATTAGCATGCCGAATATTACTTGGAATGTGAATTGGAACGAAATCGCCAATAGGTAAGACCATTTTACAATTTGGGCCCAAGTTAGAAGCAGAGCCTAAGGTGTAAATTATCGATAGTCCATATCTCGGAAACTATAAGAGATAATTCAATTTGGCAACCGGCAATGTAATTAGCATGCCGAATGTTACTTGGAATGTGAATTGGAACGAAATCGCCAATAGATAAGACCATTTTACAATTTGGGCCCAAGTTAGAAGCAGAGCCTAAGGTGTAAATTATCGATAGTCCATATCTCGGAAACTATAAGAGATAATGCAATTTGGCAAACGGCAATGTAATTAGCATGCCGAATATTACTTGGAATGTGAATTGGAACGAAATCGCCAATAGATAAGACCATTTTACAATTTGGGCCCAAGTTAGAAGCAGAGCCTAAGGTGTAAATTATCGATAGTCCATATCTCGGAAACTATAAGAGATAATGCAATTTGGCAACCGGCAATGTAATTAGCATGCCGAATATTACTTGGAATGTGAATTGGAACGAAATCGCCAAAAGATAAGACCATTTTACAATTTGGGCCCAAGTTAGAAGCAGAGCCTATGGTGTAAATTATCGATAGTCCATATCTCGGAAACTATAAGAGATAATGCAATTTGGCAACCGGCAATGTAATTAGCATGCCGAATATTACTTGGAGTGTGAATTGGAACGAAATCGCCAATAGATAAGACCATTTTACAATTTGGGCCCAAGTTAGAAGCAGAGCCTAAGGTGTAAATTATCGAGAGTCCATATCTCGGAAACTATAAGAGATAATGCAATTTGGCAACCGGCAATGTAATTAGCATGCCGAATATTACTTGGAATGTGAATTGGAACGAAATCGCCAACAGATAAGACCATTTTACAATTTGGGCCCAAGTTAGAAGCAGAGCCTAAGGTGTAAATTATCGATAGTCCATATCTCGGAAACTATAAGAGATAATGCAATTTGGCAACCGGCAATGTAATTAGCATGCCGAATATTACTTGGAATGTGAATTGGAACGAAATCGCCAATAGATAAGACCATTTTACAATTTGGGCCCAAGTTAGAAGCAGAGCCTAAGTTGTAAATTATCGATAGTCCATATCTCGGAAACTATAAGAGATAATGCAATTTGGCAACCGGCAATGTAATTAGCATGCCGAATATTACTTGGAATGTGAATTGGAACGAAATCGCCAATAGATAAGACCATTTTACAATTTGGGCCCAAGTTAGAAGCAGAGTCTAAGGTGTAAATTATTGATAGTCCATATCTCGGAAACTATAAGAGATAATACAATTTCGCAACCGGCAATGTAATTAGCTTGCCGAATATCACTTGGAATATGAATTGGGACGAAATCGCCAATAGATAAGACCATTTTACAATTTGGGCCCAAGTTAGAAGCGGAGCCTAAGGTGTAAATTATCGATAGCCCATATCTCGGAAACTATAAGAGATAATGCAATTTGGCAACCGGCAATGTAATTAGCATGCCGAATATTACTTGGAATGTGAATTGGAACGAAATCGCCAATAGATAAGACCATTTTACAATTTGGGCCCAAGTTAGAAGCAGAGCCTAAGGTGTAAATTATTGATAGTCCATATCTCGGAAACTATAAGAGATAATGCAATTTCGCAACCGGCAATGTAATTAGCATGCCGAATATTACTTGGAGTGTGAATTGGAACGAAATCGCCAATAGGTAAGACCATTTTACAATTTGGGCCCAAGTTAGAAGCAGAGCCTAAGGTGTAAATTATCGATAGTCCATATCTCGGAAACTATAAGAGATAATGCAATTTGGCAACCGGCAATGTAATTAGCATGCCGAATATTACTTGGAATGTGAATTGGAACGAAATCGCCAATAGATAAGAACATTTTACAATTTGGGCCCAAGTTAGAAGCAGAGCCTAAGGTGTAAATTATCGATAGTCCATATCTCGGAAACTATAAGAGATAATGCAATTTGGCAACCGGCAATGTAATTAGCATGCCGAATATTACTTGGAATGTGAATTGGAACGAAATCGCCAATAGATAAGACCATTTTACAATTTGGGCCCAAGTTAGAAGCAGAGCCTAAGGTGTAAATTATCGATAGTCCATATCTCGGAAACTATAAGAGATAATGCAATTTGGCAACCGGCAATGTAATTAGCATGCCGAATATTACTTGGAATGTGAATTGGAACGAAATCGCCAATAGATAAGACCATTTTACAAATTGGGCCCAAGTTAGAAGCAGAGCCTAAGGTGTAAATTATCGATAGTCCATATCTCGGAAACTATAAGAGATAATGCAATTTGGCAACCGGCAATGTAATTAGCATGCCGAATATTACTTGGAATGTGAATTGGAACGAAATCGCCAATAGATAAGACCATTTTACAATTTGGGCCCAAGTTAGAAGCAGAGCCTAAGGTGTAAATTATCGATAGTCCATATCTCGGAAACTATAAGAGATAATGCAATTTGGCAATCGGCAATGTAATTAGCATGCCGAATATTACTTGGAATGTGAATTGGAACGAAATCGCCAATAGATAAGACCATTTTACAATTTGGGCCCAAGTTTGAAGCAGAGCCTATGGTGTAAATTATCGATAGTCCATATCTCGGAAACTATAAGAGATAATGCAATTTGGCAACCGGCAATGTAATTAGCATGCCGAATATTACTTGGAATGTGAATTGGAACGAAATCGCCAATAGATAAGACCATTTTACAATTTGGGCCCAAGTTAGAAGCAGAGCCTAAGGTGTAAATTATCGATAGTCCATATCTCGGAAACTATAAGAGATAATGCAATTTGGCAACCGGCAATGTAATTAGCATGCCGAATATTACTTGGAATGTGAATTGGAACGAAATCGCCAATAGATAAGACCATTTTACAATTTGGGCCCAAGTTAGAAGCAGAGCCTAAGGTGTAAATTATCGATAGTCCATTTCTCGGAAACTATAAGAGATAATGCAATTTGGCAACCGGCAATGTAATTAGCATGCCGAATATTACTTGGAATGTGAATTGGAACGAAATTGCCAATAGATAAGACCATTTTACAATTTGGGCCCAAGTTAGAAGCAGAGCCTAAGGTGTAAATTATCGATAGTCCATATCTCTGAAACTATAAGAGATAATGCAATTTCGCAACCGGCAATGTAATTAGCATGCCGAATATTACTTGGAATGTGAATTGGGACGAAATCGCCAATAGATAAGGCCATTTTACAATTTGGGCCCAAGTTAGAAGCAGAGCCTAAGGTGTAAATTATCGATAGTCCATATCTCGGAAACTATAAGAGATAATGCAATTTGGCAACCGGCAATGTAATTAGCATGCCGAATATTACTTGGAATGTGAATTGGAACGAAATCGCCAATAGATAAGACCATTTTACAATTTGGGCCCAAGTTAGAAGCAGAGCCTAAGGTGTAAATTATCGATAGTCCATATCTCGGAAACTATAAGAGATAATGCAGTTTGGCAACCGGCAATGTAATTAGCATGCCGAATATTACTTGGAATGTGAATTGGAACGAAATCGCCAATAGATAAGACCATTTTACAATTTGGGCCCAAGTTAGAAGCAGAGGCTAAGGTGTAAATTATCGATAGTCCATATCTCGGAAACTATAAGAGATAATGCAATTTGGCAACCGGCAATGTAATTAGCATGCCGAATATTACTTGGAATGTGAATTGCAACGAAATCGTCAATAGATAAGACCATTTTACAATTTGGGCCCAAGTTAGAAGCAGAGCCTAAGGTGTAAATAATCGATAGTCCATATCTCGGAAACTATAAGAGATAATGCAATTTGGCAACCGGCCATGTAATTAGCATGCCGAATATTACTTGGAATGTGAATTGGGACGAAATCGCCAATAGATAAGGCCATTTTACAATTTGGGCCCAAGTTAGAAGCAGAGCCTAAGGTGTAAATTATCGATAGTCCATATCTCGGAAACTATAAGAGATAATGCAATTTGGCAACCGGCAATGTAATTAGCATGCCGAATATTACTTGGAATGTGAATTGGAACGAAATCGCCAATAGATAAGACCATTTTACAATTTGGGCCCAAGTTAGAAGCAGAGCCTAAGGTGTAAATTATCGATAGTCCATATCTCGGAAACTATAAGAGATAATGCAATTTGGCAACCGGCAATGTAATTAGCATGCCGAATATTACTTGGAATGTGAATTGGAACGAAATCGCCAATAGATAAGACCATTTTACAATTTGGGCCCAAGTTAGAAGCAGAGCCTAAGGTGTAAATTATCGATAGTCCATTTCTCGGAAACTATAAGAGATAATGCAATTTGGCAACCGGCAATGTAATTAGCATGCCGAATATTACTTGGAATGTGAATTGGAACGAAATTGCCAATAGATAAGACCATTTTACAATTTGGGCCCAAGTTAGAAGCAGAGCCTAAGGTGTAAATTATCGATAGTCCATATCTCTGAAACTATAAGAGATAATGCAATTTCGCAACCGGCAATGTAATTAGCATGCCGAATATTACTTGGAATGTGAATTGGGACGAAATCGCCAATAGATAAGGCCATTTTACAATTTGGGCCCAAGTTAGAAGCAGAGCCTAAGGTGTAAATTATCGATAGTCCATATCTCGGAAACTATAAGAGATAATGCAATTTGGCAACCGGCAATGTAATTAGCATGCCGAATATTACTTGGAATGTGAATTGGAACGAAATCGCCAATAGATAAGACCATTTTACAATTTGGGCCCAAGTTAGAAGCAGAGCCTAAGGTGTAAATTATCGATAGTCCATATCTCGGAAACTATAAGAGATAATGCAGTTTGGCAACCGGCAATGTAATTAGCATGCCGAATATTACTTGGAATGTGAATTGGAACGAAATCGCCAATAGATAAGACCATTTTACAATTTGGGCCCAAGTTAGAAGCAGAGGCTAAGGTGTAAATTATCGATAGTCCATATCTCGGAAACTATAAGAGATAATGCAATTTGGCAACCGGCAATGTAATTAGCATGCCGAATATTACTTGGAATGTGAATTGCAACGAAATCGTCAATAGATAAGACCATTTTACAATTTGGGCCCAAGTTAGAAGCAGAGCCTAAGGTGTAAATTATTGATAGTCCATATCTCGGAAACTATAAGAGATAATAAAATTTCGCAACCGGCAATGTAATTAGCTTGCCGAATATCACTTGGAATATGAATTGGGACGAAATCGCCAATAGATAAGACCATTTTACAATTTGGGCCCAAGTTAGAAGCGGAGCCTAAGGTGTAAATTATCGATAGCCCATATCTCGGAAACTATAAGAGATAATGCAATTTGGCAACCGGCAATGTAATTAGCATGCCGAATATTACTTGGAATGTGAATTGGAACGAAATCGCCAATAGATAAGACCATTTTACAATTTGGGCCCAAGTTAGAAGCAGAGCCTAAGGTGTAAATTATTGATAGTCCATATCTCGGAAACTATAAGAGATAATGCAATTTCGCAACCGGCAATGTAATTAGCATGCCGAATATTACTTGGAGTGTGAATTGGAACGAAATCGCCAATAGGTAAGACCATTTTACAATTTGGGCCCAAGTTAGAAGCAGAGCCTAAGGTGTAAATTATCGATAGTCCATATCTCGGAAACTATAAGAGATAATGCAATTTGGCAACCGGCAATGTAATTAGCATGCCGAATATTACTTGGAATGTGAATTGGAACGAAATCGCCAATAGATAAGAACATTTTACAATTTGGGCCCAAGTTAGAAGCAGAGCCTAAGGTGTAAATTATCGATAGTCCATATCTCGGAAACTATAAGAGATAATGCAATTTGGCAACCGGCAATGTAATTAGCATGCCGAATATTACTTGGAATGTGAATTGGAACGAAATCGCCAATAGATAAGACCATTTTACAATTTGGGCCCAAGTTAGAAGCAGAGCCTAAGGTGTAAATTATCGATAGTCCATATCTCGGAAACTATAAGAGATAATGCAATTTGGCAACCGGCAATGTAATTAGCATGCCGAATATTACTTGGAATGTGAATTGGAACGAAATCGCCAATAGATAAGACCATTTTACAAATTGGGCCCAAGTTAGAAGCAGAGCCTAAGGTGTAAATTATCGATAGTCCATATCTCGGAAACTATAAGAGATAATGCAATTTGGCAACCGGCAATGTAATTAGCATGCCGAATATTACTTGGAATGTGAATTGGAACGAAATCGCCAATAGATAAGACCATTTTACAATTTGGGCCCAAGTTAGAAGCAGAGCCTAAGGTGTAAATTATCGATAGTCCATATCTCGGAAACTATAAGAGATAATGCAATTTGGCAACCGGCAATGTAATTAGCATGCCGAATATTACTTGGAATGTGAATTGCAACGAAATCGCCAATAGATAAGACCATTTTACAATTTGGGCCCAAGTTAGAAGCAGAGCCTAAGGTGTAAATTATCGATAGTCCATATCTCGGAAACTATCTCGGAAACTATAAGAGATAATGCAATTTGGCAACCGGCAATGTAATTAGCATGCCGAATATTACTTGGAATGTGAATTGGAACGAAATCGCCAATAGATAAGACCATTTTACAATTTGGGCCCAAGTTAGAAGCAGAGCCTAAGGTGTAAATTATTGATAGTCCATATCTCGGAAACTATAAGAGATAATGCAATTTCGCAACCGGCAATGTAATTAGCATGCCGAATATCACTTGGAATGTGAATTGGGACGAAATCGCCAATAGATAAGACCATTTTACAATTTGGGCCCAAGTTAGAAGCAGAGCCTAAGGTGTAAATTATCGATAGTCCATATCTCGGAAACTATAAGATATAATGCAATTTGGCAACCGGCAATGTAATTAGCATGCCGAATATTACTTGGAATGTGAATTGGAACGAAATCGCCAATAGATAAGACCATTTTACAATTTGGGCCCAAGTTAGAAGCAGAGCCTAAGGTGTAAATTATCGATAGTCCATTTCTCGGAAACTATAAGAGATAATGCAATTTGGCAACCGGCAATGTAATTAGCATGCCGAATATTACTTGGAATGTGAATTGGAACGAAATTGCCAATAGATAAGACCATTTTACAATTTGGGCCCAAGTTAGAAGCAGAGCCTAAGGTGTAAATTATCGATAGTCCATATCTCTGAAACTATAAGAGATAATGCAATTTCGCAACCGGCAATGTAATTAGCATGCCGAATATTACTTGGAATGTGAATTGGGACGAAATCGCCAATAGATAAGGCCATTTTACAATTTGGGCCCAAGTTAGAAGCAGAGCCTAAGGTGTAAATTATCGATAGTCCATATCTCGGAAACTATAAGAGATAATGCAATTTGGCAACCGGCAATGTAATTAGCATGCCGAATATTACTTGGAATGTGAATTGGAACGAAATCGCCAATAGATAAGACCATTTTACAATTTGGGCCCAAGTTAGAAGCAGAGCCTAAGGTGTAAATTATCGATAGTCCATATCTCGGAAACTATAAGAGATAATGCAGTTTGGCAACCGGCAATGTAATTAGCATGCCGAATATTACTTGGAATGTGAATTGGAACGAAATCGCCAATAGATAAGACCATTTTACAATTTGGGCCCAAGTTAGAAGCAGAGGCTAAGGTGTAAATTATCGATAGTCCATATCTCGGAAACTATAAGAGATAATGCAATTTGGCAACCGGCAATGTAATTAGCATGCCGAATATTACTTGGAATGTGAATTGCAACGAAATCGTCAATAGATAAGACCATTTTACAATTTGGGCCCAAGTTAGAAGCAGAGCCTAAGGTGTAAATTATTGATAGTCCATATCTCGGAAACTATAAGAGATAATAAAATTTCGCAACCGGCAATGTAATTAGCTTGCCGAATATCACTTGGAATATGAATTGGGACGAAATCGCCAATAGATAAGACCATTTTACAATTTGGGCCCAAGTTAGAAGCGGAGCCTAAGGTGTAAATTATCGATAGCCCATATCTCGGAAACTATAAGAGATAATGCAATTTGGCAACCGGCAATGTAATTAGCATGCCGAATATTACTTGGAATGTGAATTGGAACGAAATCGCCAATAGATAAGACCATTTTACAATTTGGGCCCAAGTTAGAAGCAGAGCCTAAGGTGTAAATTATTGATAGTCCATATCTCGGAAACTATAAGAGATAATGCAATTTCGCAACCGGCAATGTAATTAGCATGCCGAATATTACTTGGAGTGTGAATTGGAACGAAATCGCCAATAGGTAAGACCATTTTACAATTTGGGCCCAAGTTAGAAGCAGAGCCTAAGGTGTAAATTATCGATAGTCCATATCTCGGAAACTATAAGAGATAATGCAATTTGGCAACCGGCAATGTAATTAGCATGCCGAATATTACTTGGAATGTGAATTGGAACGAAATCGCCAATAGATAAGAACATTTTACAATTTGGGCCCAAGTTAGAAGCAGAGCCTAAGGTGTAAATTATCGATAGTCCATATCTCGGAAACTATAAGAGATAATGCAATTTGGCAACCGGCAATGTAATTAGCATGCCGAATATTACTTGGAATGTGAATTGGAACGAAATCGCCAATAGATAAGACCATTTTACAATTTGGGCCCAAGTTAGAAGCAGAGCCTAAGGTGTAAATTATCGATAGTCCATATCTCGGAAACTATAAGAGATAATGCAATTTGGCAACCGGCAATGTAATTAGCATGCCGAATATTACTTGGAATGTGAATTGGAACGAAATCGCCAATAGATAAGACCATTTTACAAATTGGGCCCAAGTTAGAAGCAGAGCCTAAGGTGTAAATTATCGATAGTCCATATCTCGGAAACTATAAGAGATAATGCAATTTGGCAACCGGCAATGTAATTAGCATGCCGAATATTACTTGGAATGTGAATTGGAACGAAATCGCCAATAGATAAGACCATTTTACAATTTGGGCCCAAGTTAGAAGCAGAGCCTAAGGTGTAAATTATCGATAGTCCATATCTCGGAAACTATAAGAGATAATGCAATTTGGCAACCGGCAATGTAATTAGCATGCCGAATATTACTTGGAATGTGAATTGCAACGAAATCGCCAATAGATAAGACCATTTTACAATTTGGGCCCAAGTTAGAAGCAGAGCCTAAGGTGTAAATTATCGATAGTCCATATCTCGGAAACTATCTCGGAAACTATAAGAGATAATGCAATTTGGCAACCGGCAATGTAATTAGCATGCCGAATATTACTTGGAATGTGAATTGGAACGAAATCGCCAATAGATAAGACCATTTTACAATTTGGGCCCAAGTTAGAAGCAGAGCCTAAGGTGTAAATTATTGATAGTCCATATCTCGGAAACTATAAGAGATAATGCAATTTCGCAACCGGCAATGTAATTAGCATGCCGAATATCACTTGGAATGTGAATTGGGACGAAATCGCCAATAGATAAGACCATTTTACAATTTGGGCCCAAGTTAGAAGCAGAGCCTAAGGTGTAAATTATCGATAGTCCATATCTCGGAAACTATAAGATATAATGCAATTTGGCAACCGGCAATGTAATTAGCATGCCGAATATTACTTGGAATGTGAATTGGAACGAAATCGCCAATAGATAAGACCATTTTACAATTTGGGCCCAAGTTAGAAGCAGAGCCTAAGGTGTAAATTATCGATAGTCCATATCTCGGAAACTATAAGAGATAATGTAATTTGGCAACCGGCAATGTAATTAGCATGCCGAATATTACTTGGAATGTGAAATGGAACGAAATCGCCAATAGATAAGACCATTTTACAATTTGGGCCCAAGTTAGAAGCAGAGCCTAAGGTGTAAATTATCGATAGTCCATATCTCGGAAACTATAAGAGATAATGCAGTTTGGCAACCGGCAATGTAATTAGCATGCCGAATATTACTTGGAATGTGAATTGGAACGAAATCGCCAATAGATAAGACCATTTTACAATTTGGGCCCAAGTTAGAAGCAGAGGCTAAGGTGTAAATTATCGATAGTCCATATCTCGGAAACTATAAGAGATAATGCAATTTGGCAACCGGCAATGTAATTAGCATGCCGAATATTACTTGGAATGTGAATTGCAACGAAATCGTCAATAGATAAGACCATTTTACAATTTGGGCCCAAGTTAGAAGCAGAGCCTAAGGTGTAAATAATCGATAGTCCATATCTCGGAAACTATAAGAGATAATGCAATTTGGCAACCGGCAATGTAATTAGCATGCCGAATATTACTTGGAATGTGAATTGGAACGAAATCGCCAATAGATAAGACCATTTTACAATTTGGGCCCAAGTTAGAAGCAGAGCCTAAGGTGTAAATTATTGATAGTCCATATCTCGGAAACTATAAGAGATAATGCAATTTCGCAACCGGCAATGTAATTAGCATGCCGAATATCACTTGGAATGTGAATTGGGACGAAATCGATAATAGATAAGACCATTTTACAATTTGGGCCCAAGTTAGAAGCAGAGCCTAAGGTGTGAATTATCGATAGTCCATATCTCGGAAACTATAAGAGATAATGCAATTTGGCAACCGGCAATGTAATTAGCATGCCGAATATTACTTGGAATGTGAATTGGAACGAAATCGCCAATAGGTAAGACCATTTTACAATTTGGGCCCAAGTTAGAAGCAGAGCCTAAGGTGTAAATTATCGATAGTCCATATCTCGGAAACTATAAGAGATAATTCAATTTGGCAACCGGCAATGTAATTAGCATGCCGAATATTACTTGGAATGTGAATTGGAACGAAATCGCCAATAGATAAGACCATTTTACAATTTGGGCCCAAGTTAGAAGCAGAGCCTAAGGTGTAAATTATCGATAGTCCATATCTCGGAAACTATAAGAGATAATGCAATTTGGCAAACGGCAATGTAATTAGCATGCCGAATATTACTTGGAATGTGAATTGGAACGAAATCGCCAATAGATAAGACCATTTTACAATTTGGGCCCAAGTTAGAAGCAGAGCCTAAGGTGTAAATTATCGATAGTCCATATCTCGGAAACTATAAGAGATAATGCAATTTGGCAACCGGCAATGTAATTAGCATGCCGAATATTACTTGGAATGTGAATTGGAACGAAATCGCCAAAAGATAAGACCATTTTACAATTTGGGCCCAAGTTAGAAGCAGAGCCTATGGTGTAAATTATCGATAGTCCATATCTCGGAAACTATAAGAGATAATGCAATTTGGCAACCGGCAATGTAATTAGCATGCCGAATATTACTTGGAGTGTGAATTGGAACGAAATCGCCAATAGATAAGACCATTTTACAATTTGGGCCCAAGTTAGAAGCAGAGCCTAAGGTGTAAATTATCGAGAGTCCATATCTCGGAAACTATAAGAGATAATGCAATTTGGCAACCGGCAATGTAATTAGCATGCCGAATATTACTTGGAATGTGAATTGGAACGAAATCGCCAATAGATAAGACCATTTTACAATTTGGGCCCAAGTTAGAAGCAGAGCCTAAGGTGTAAATTATCGATAGTCCATATCTCGGAAACTATAAGAGATAATGCAATTTGGCAACCGGCAATGTAATTAGCATGCCGAATATTACTTGGAATGTGAATTGGAACGAAATCGCCAATAGATAAGACCATTTTACAATTTGGGCCCAAGTTAGAAGCAGAGCCTAAGTTGTAAATTATCGATAGTCCATATCTCGGAAACTATAAGAGATAATGCAATTTGGCAACCGGCAATGTAATTAGCATGCCGAATATTACTTGGAATGTGAATTGGAACGAAATCGCCAATAGATAAGACCATTTTACAATTTGGGCCCAAGTTAGAAGCAGAGTCTAAGGTGTAAATTATTGATAGTCCATATCTCGGAAACTATAAGAGATAATACAATTTCGCAACCGGCAATGTAATTAGCTTGCCGAATATCACTTGGAATATGAATTGGGACGAAATCGCCAATAGATAAGACCATTTTACAATTTGGGCCCAAGTTAGAAGCGGAGCCTAAGGTGTAAATTATCGATAGCCCATATCTCGGAAACTATAAGAGATAATGCAATTTGGCAACCGGCAATGTAATTAGCATGCCGAATATTACTTGGAATGTGAATTGGAACGAAATCGCCAATAGATAAGACCATTTTACAATTTGGGCCCAAGTTAGAAGCAGAGCCTAAGGTGTAAATTATTGATAGTCCATATCTCGGAAACTATAAGAGATAATGCAATTTCGCAACCGGCAATGTAATTAGCATGCCGAATATTACTTGGAGTGTGAATTGGAACGAAATCGCCAATAGGTAAGACCATTTTACAATTTGGGCCCAAGTTAGAAGCAGAGCCTAAGGTGTAAATTATCGATAGTCCATATCTCGGAAACTATAAGAGATAATGCAATTTGGCAACCGGCAATGTAATTAGCATGCCGAATATTACTTGGAATGTGAATTGGAACGAAATCGCCAATAGATAAGAACATTTTACAATTTGGGCCCAAGTTAGAAGCAGAGCCTAAGGTGTAAATTATCGATAGTCCATATCTCGGAAACTATAAGAGATAATGCAATTTGGCAACCGGCAATGTAATTAGCATGCCGAATATTACTTGGAATGTGAATTGGAACGAAATCGCCAATAGATAAGACCATTTTACAATTTGGGCCCAAGTTAGAAGCAGAGCCTAAGGTGTAAATTATCGATAGTCCATATCTCGGAAACTATAAGAGATAATGCAATTTGGCAACCGGCAATGTAATTAGCATGCCGAATATTACTTGGAATGTGAATTGGAACGAAATCGCCAATAGATAAGACCATTTTACAAATTGGGCCCAAGTTAGAAGCAGAGCCTAAGGTGTAAATTATCGATAGTCCATATCTCGGAAACTATAAGAGATAATGCAATTTGGCAACCGGCAATGTAATTAGCATGCCGAATATTACTTGGAATGTGAATTGGAACGAAATCGCCAATAGATAAGACCATTTTACAATTTGGGCCCAAGTTAGAAGCAGAGCCTAAGGTGTAAATTATCGATAGTCCATATCTCGGAAACTATAAGAGATAATGCAATTTGGCAATCGGCAATGTAATTAGCATGCCGAATATTACTTGGAATGTGAATTGGAACGAAATCGCCAATAGATAAGACCATTTTACAATTTGGGCCCAAGTTTGAAGCAGAGCCTATGGTGTAAATTATCGATAGTCCATATCTCGGAAACTATAAGAGATAATGCAATTTGGCAACCGGCAATGTAATTAGCATGCCGAATATTACTTGGAATGTGAATTGGAACGAAATCGCCAATAGATAAGACCATTTTACAATTTGGGCCCAAGTTAGAAGCAGAGCCTAAGGTGTAAATTATCGATAGTCCATATCTCGGAAACTATAAGAGATAATGCAATTTGGCAACCGGCAATGTAATTAGCATGCCGAATATTACTTGGAATGTGAATTGGAACGAAATCGCCAATAGATAAGACCATTTTACAATTTGGGCCCAAGTTAGAAGCAGAGCCTAAGGTGTAAATTATCGATAGTCCATTTCTCGGAAACTATAAGAGATAATGCAATTTGGCAACCGGCAATGTAATTAGCATGCCGAATATTACTTGGAATGTGAATTGGAACGAAATTGCCAATAGATAAGACCATTTTACAATTTGGGCCCAAGTTAGAAGCAGAGCCTAAGGTGTAAATTATCGATAGTCCATATCTCTGAAACTATAAGAGATAATGCAATTTCGCAACCGGCAATGTAATTAGCATGCCGAATATTACTTGGAATGTGAATTGGGACGAAATCGCCAATAGATAAGGCCATTTTACAATTTGGGCCCAAGTTAGAAGCAGAGCCTAAGGTGTAAATTATCGATAGTCCATATCTCGGAAACTATAAGAGATAATGCAATTTGGCAACCGGCAATGTAATTAGCATGCCGAATATTACTTGGAATGTGAATTGGAACGAAATCGCCAATAGATAAGACCATTTTACAATTTGGGCCCAAGTTAGAAGCAGAGCCTAAGGTGTAAATTATCGATAGTCCATATCTCGGAAACTATAAGAGATAATGCAGTTTGGCAACCGGCAATGTAATTAGCATGCCGAATATTACTTGGAATGTGAATTGGAACGAAATCGCCAATAGATAAGACCATTTTACAATTTGGGCCCAAGTTAGAAGCAGAGGCTAAGGTGTAAATTATCGATAGTCCATATCTCGGAAACTATAAGAGATAATGCAATTTGGCAACCGGCAATGTAATTAGCATGCCGAATATTACTTGGAATGTGAATTGCAACGAAATCGTCAATAGATAAGACCATTTTACAATTTGGGCCCAAGTTAGAAGCAGAGCCTAAGGTGTAAATAATCGATAGTCCATATCTCGGAAACTATAAGAGATAATGCAATTTGGCAACCGGCCATGTAATTAGCATGCCGAATATTACTTGGAATGTGAATTGGAACGAAATCGCCAATAGATAAGACCATTTTACAATTTGGGCCCAAGTTAGAAGCA